>NW_028259157.1:2500000-3125000 GCF_977971745.1 Zootermopsis nevadensis
TTTCCTAATGAGAATCGGGCGTCAACTGCCATCTACTCTCTGTATCTCTGCTCAGGTCTCTTGAGCATCAAATCCTATAATAACCGCGTTGCAATTACGGAATTATCTGCCCATTACTTTTATCTACACATAAGCATCTCAGAGCTAAAGTGGTATACGTCGCTTTTTTAATTACTTGGACCATTTCACATCTCAAAAGATTATATCATCAGCTACAACTTAATATTGCTGCATTCTTGACTAATAAAATTTTACCTCTTATCAGCAAGATGCTGATATCGAACGTCGCAGTATTGTAATGAGCAATCCTGCGGGGAGGTACCGGGTTTAAATCTCGGCCCACATGTAAGCTAACATGGTCGGGTTTTCAGCGGTTTTACTTAGTTCCTCCATGAAAATATCAGAACAGTGCTTTAAATTAAGCTACGACAAATTACTTCCACATCCTTACCTATTCTTTATTCCTTAATCATAATTTATTTAAGTTATATATTCTGACCTATTGTCACTGTTATTAATCCTTTAAAGCTTATGGTAACCATATATACTAACTGCTTTAACAATCATTAAAATTGCATTTTGGCATTTTGTATTTATGAGTTTTATATGATTTTAGCTAAAAGCACGTACTACTTCCTTAAAAATATTAACCAGTTAATTTTTTAAAGTTGAAATGTTATGTTTTCTTTACGATATGGGCTCAATTCTTAAGAAACCATAAACAAATAAGACAAGATTCCGATATTCATTTTCTGACTACTTCGTGCATTTGTTTTTAAATAAGTTACGTTCTGTTGCAACATCCTCACATTTTAAGGTGATAAAATTTTGGCGTGTTTTAAAAATCATATGAATAACTGATTATCCATCACTCTAGGACAAAGACTTTAACAGCTGTTCGTAAAATAGCACACGATTCCCTCAAAGGCGGAATATCTTCCCAAAGATTCGGACAGCGACCTACATTAAAAGCTTTCTGCTGATGCCTGGGTTATTATTGTAACCTTGATAGGGCATCTGACGTGGTTGCTACTCCTTTCCTGTTCCTGTCTCCCCGACTCTACTCCTGTCAAATCTTAAGCCATGCAATTATACTAGCTTAAGTAAGTCTTACATCTCCACACCTAGGCCTATATAATTTATGACACTTAAGGAAAAATACGTGTGTTACAGAAAACTATCGGAAACATTAATAATAATTCAACATTTTTTAAATTACATTTCTTTTAATACTTTTAAGCCCAAGGTCCTCGAAAATATACTTAAATTTCAGTTCTTGCCTCAAAGCAAGCCGAACGCGACTCTATTACGAAAATGAATTGGTTAATGCTGAGCTAAAATGAAGGGAATACAACTTTGCAGCTTAGAGCTAACTGCACTCTGTATATTTTCTTGTTCTATTCATGTAATTTTATGTCTTCATGTAAAATTTTAAACAATCTGGATGAGTTTCAGACCCAACCAAAACCCGTTTGCACAAGGAAAAATATTTTAAATTAATTACTTCGATTCTTGAAATTTTTAGAGTATGCGTCGGAAAAGGTACTGACAATTTTGGAAAAGTTTTCAGTGTCATTAAAGCTAAGATTATGCCACTCGTTGTGCGTAAAAAAATCATTCTGGAGAGCTCGGAATGAACTTGTTTTAAAAATGTAAAAAAACTGGATACTTTGTTTTGACACAGCAGAATTACATTCATACACGACGAGCAACCCGAAAAATGTCATAAAGTTGATGCCGGCTCACTGTGCAGAACTGCAGGCTGGCATCACAGATGTGTTCCTGGTGTTAATACGATTTAGATCAAATTATTTATTCAAGTCAAAGAACTATGTACCTAACAGCAACGAGGAGAGTTAATATTGAGAACAAAATAGCCTGCAATAAGATTTTAAATTCAGCTCTTCATTCCACAAATATGCTATTAAAATGAGTGACTATCAGAACGCCTCATTCAAAACTTTCCTCCTGAATATACTTCTTGCTACTTCAAGCCGTAGAGGAAAACAATGCCTATATCTTAGAATTTCGTATAGAGAATAGTCTGTTGTGGTTGCCAAGTAAAAAAAACTCTTAGTCGTGAATTATTAAACGAGAACAGCTGAAAGGAAATTGTAAAACTTAATAAATCCGAACTTGTCGACCCATTTGACAGAGCTGTGAATGGAAAGGGCTTACTGCGTGGCTTCCTTGTGATTAAATCTAAACCGTACGTATCTCGTGTGGAGCTATAGAAACACAAAACTGACGGTAAAATGTCAACACTCTCTGACTGCCGGTTCTGATAGCAATTACCATAGAGTCTATTAGTGAAATAACAATGAAATATTGACTTGTGATCTGTGATTTTATTATAACCTCTGAAAATAGCAACTGACTTCGATAAATATCAAAGGAAAAAGAAACTAAAAGAATTGATGGACGTAATTTTGTGATGAGTAATGATTTTCACAAACACAACAAGAACAATGGCAAAACAATTCAGATGTGTTACATAGAGCCACATTGCATTTGCTGTGGTGGTGGCCATGTTATAGACAAAACTAATTCTTTGTTTCAGAAGTTTTTTATCGCACACTAACGCTCAAATCTATGGCCAAATTATAGATAAGATCAATCCAACAGCGTTCGGAACAAAATTTGTATTTCTCAATCAGACTGTAAGCACAATGAAATCAACTGTTTCTAGTTTGTAATTACATACCTTAAAACAGAATATTCTATAGAAATCTCCAGTTACGTAAACTAAGTATTTTTACTAACAGCTAGTATATTCTGTGTATGTATGTACGTGTGTGTGTATATATACATATATTGAATGATTTTATTTCATTTATGTATTAAACTAATTCCGCTATGCAACGTTTATCAGAGAAGCTGTGCTTCGCTCAGCTGGACAACAACGTTGAGTTTTATGGAACCCTATTCACAGACCGCAGCACTGAACCTCATCTTCAGCTTCATCAATCAAGGTTCTCAAGGCGTCAAATATGAAAATGACTTTTCTTCTAAGATGTAGCGCCTTGCAGTCTGGTAGAAGTTTACTGACGTTTCAGAGGTACTTGCTACTTCTACTAGACTGTACAGAGCAATATCCCAGGACACAGTCATCTTCAGATAAGTCACGTTCATACCTTATGCATAAGATTCACTTTAATAATGTCCTCCCACCTAAGCATAAGCCTCGCAAGCGAACTCTCCGCATCAGATTCGGGAAATAAAATGTTGTAGAAGATGGAGGCCATATTTTCCTCCAAAACGTCGTAACAAACCAAAGGACCACTCATTCTTTTCGATTAGTTTGGTCCACATTTTTCTGCCTGTAACCTTTTTTTTAATTCTGTAATTTGCATTCATTCAGGGTGAAATACTAAAAACACTCAGTCAATTAAATCTGACAATTCTGTCCTCACTTGTAGATTCTCTGAAGTTTAATGGCTCTGTTGCATGCAACTTGAAAAGTACATCTTAACGAATTGGTCTTTCTCACATTCAGGTCCAAGCTCCTACCACAGTTATTTTGCTCTTATCAACGAAAATGCAGACTTCATGAACGAAAGCGACCGAATAGTAGCATCATCTCTGTCTTCAATCTTCCGTCTTTTCTCGCTCGTTTATTTTAAGAATATACGTCAGCTGTTATGCGTCATCGAAAGAGATGTGGTAGGAGGATTATGAATTATTCGAACTGAGAGGGATTTGGAACGAAGCAGTCTCGGCATATTCAAATAATCAACCAGTCATTATCCTGGATGGACTTAAGTCACGACACAGCAGAACCGTTATCGCTGAGGCCAATTCACTCGGCGCTTACAGGAAGACGTGGACCTTTATTACACGCAACTCTTTGCCTATTTCTTGCGTAATAAGCTGTCTTGTACCTTCATACTAACAATAAGAACCATTCAGGCGAACACCTGTTCCAACCGTGGTTTTATAAAATGTCCGTTGTCATAATTGTCTCCACGTAAAGATTCTGAATCCCCACTTAATGGTACCTGCACCTTGTCGTGGGGGTGGGGCTTGAGTAGCTCAGTGACCCCAAGAGCTATGCTGCTGGTAGCATAGCTACTGGTAGGGCCTCCCTAGGGGCAGAGGTCAGACAGGTACCCTGGTCCTCCAGGTTGGGGGTTGGTCGCAAAGCTAACTACTTTGCACCGTAAAAAGTAGATGTTTCGAAACCTCAATCAAAGCCTCGGACAGAATGGACCTAACAGAGGACTGGATGGAGGAGGAGAATTGAGGAGGCCATGGACCGAATACGGACCGGAGAGCCATAGAAGAAGAAGAAGAAGAATAAAACTTACTATACCTTTATTTTCTGTACTTTTACTGATTTGAAATGTTAATAACTGTTAAGAGTATAAAATATTAATCATAAGTACGCTCCCTTGAATTAAGACGAACCACCAATAAACTCGTGAACAACATTTCTTTGTCTGAAGGCGATCTTCTATACTGTAGCACCGTGTAGCATGTCGTTACAACCCAGAAGATGATAGCCATATTTATACTCGCCGCCGTGAGAACCTCAAGTACTTTCTTTTTGTATTTTATATTGTTTTATGACAGTATAGCACAAGTTAAGCTTATGTAAAGTAAATAAAGCTGTGAAACGATAATTCATTATGTGTCGGGAAATTGATCAGTGTTTTCACTATATGTTAGTATACGCTCCGAATACTTCCCTAAAATAAACAAAAAATAAATACAGAGGAAGCGGCAGGGAAAAGAAAAATGTTATTTTTGTGTAAGGATAATTTGTAAATGTCATTTCCCTGCGGATACCAAAAATTAGGTCACATTAATCTAGTCTTGTAGGGGGAAAAATCTGACAAAATTGCACAACCGACCAGGCTGTTATATAATATTAAAGCTGAGTAGCTGTCATTCCCGTTTCGTACTTGGTACGCCCAGGTTTTAAATCCTGGTTTCCATCAATCCCGGGGCAGTGCCTTAAATTAGGCCACGACCTCTTCCTTCATTCGCTATTTATTAATACCATTAGACGCTATACTGTAGTCTGGTCATACTAACTGATAGCCGTTAGACAAACTGCAAATTTATAAACAAATTAATCACGCTGTTGTAGCTGAATACTCGTATTTCAATGCTGTTCTGAAGTTCTTCCCCTGCAAATCTAAATCCATAAACAAAACAATGTGTTACATTTCAGCGCTAAGCTTAATGTTTTCTTCAGATATTTCACCGACCTTTTTCATATTCCATTGAGCAACACAACAGCGACAAGGATTATGATGTAATATACATAGAAGGTATAGTTTTTAGTAGTGGTGTTTTGCCCCAGTATGGAAGTAAAAATATAACGGAAAATACTTCATAACTTGCATCAATACAGCATAAGAATAAAATACAATAATTTACTAAACTCTCAGACTTCCTAGGCACAACTCTTAGACCGCCGATTGATCTACAGGACAAATAGGGAGAGGCCCTGAAGACGGAGACAGTAAACACCTCTGAAACGCCGATCAGTTTCTACCAGACTACATGGCGCAAAATCACAGAAGACGGAAGCCTTCTTATTAATCCTTCCTTTGCGGATTTGACAAAATATTTCCTGCACTTGTCCCATAATCCACTTTCTAATATCTTTCTTGAGATCGAACATATTCTATTTAAATAAAACTTGTTTTACTACTTTATCTTTGTAGGTTTTGATGTTTTCACGGTAGTGAGTCCGAAGATGACTATCTTCTGTATTTTAGCGCCATATAGCAATGAGTAATCATCGCCCTGATTACGGAGGCAACGAGGACCTCTGAAACGTTGGTAAACGTCTACCAGACTACACGCCGCTACAATCCAAAAGAAAGCCATCTTTTTGCTGTAACTTACAATTGATCTTTATAAAAATTTTAAAGGCGACATTCAGACGTCTTTGTGATATTTTGGCGACTGTATGGCGCTTGCAACTTCTCGTATCAGAAACGTAAACGTGCCTTTTTGGTCCGAATGAGATTAGAAGGCGGAAAGGTAAGTCTTGTGCTGTTTCTAAGGACGGCTAAATAATTTAATGTATTTAGTCTAAACAAAGCTAAAATAGAGTAAGTGCCAATATTCATGTACGCCCCGTAGCATGGATCCTGACAGAAAGTTACAGGAGCTAATCGAGTGTACAGAAATGGGTTTCCTTACATCAGCGGTAGAATAATTACTGGAAGATCACATTAGAACCGAATACATTAGGCAAATTCCGCTGATTATTAGTACAAGAGTCAAGATTTTACATAATACAAACTGTCAGAACACGTAGAAACGACGACAGAAATCATAATTTTAAATGGGAACAAAATACAGGCGTTAAACGCCCGAAAAATAAATAAAAAATAATTCCACCGGACAAGCCACAATTAACCCGGGAAAACCATGATGACTGATTACTAGACATTAAAATTTTAAACACACATAAATTATTTATTTTTCACAGTAGCCAAAAAATGAATTTCCTGACGTTTTAATTCTTTAATCAAGGTATATTTTAAGCAAAAATATATCCATTCTGCTAAAACTATGGTGCATTTAAATCTTGACAGTATTTTAATTTTCCATTTTAGACCTAAACTACACACTCAAATATAAAATTTATGCAATGTACATACAAATGTACACAAAGCTGCAAGCATTAAAACTCCTGAATACTCAACGAAAAATATATGCCGTGTATAGGAATATGAATCATGCTGTTCTGTGGGTTATTCTTACACATGTCAGAATATTAAGTCTGATAACTTTACGGCACAGAATGCACGAAATGAAAATGTGGAAGGGGCGGTAACCCTGACGTCATCCCTCCAGCTGATCGAATTTCCATCTTAGTGGAACTTCCCAAGTCAATAATCGGTAGACAAGCAGGGTTGCCAACACAAAAGTTGCAACTGCGTAAAAATGGACGCCTCGGCCGTTGCGTATTTATATTTCATTTTGCAATAAACTTGTGCAACTTGACGTCAGAGCTTTGTTAAACTTTTTATGATCCATGAAACAATTATTTCGTCTTTATAAAGCAAGTTGCGTACTACAAGGCAATTCTTTTAAGGTTCTTTAAGGTTCAAGACGTTTCTTGAATGACTGAGTAAGATAAAGTTTCAATTATTCACAAAATATTTTTTTAATTGGCAATTTGTTTACTTTGCCTTGCCAAAAGTGTTTCGACTCCATGAAGTCATCAGCAGTGGCTGTACAGTACGCGACTGTAATCTTGAGCCTTGCAAGGAATGCAGGAAGTCCGAAGCGTTAAAGGAAGACGCTATCTCTCCTCCTTCCTCCTTCACTCCACTTTCTCACCCCGCAAGTCTCAAGATTACAGTCGCCAACTATATTTTATATATTTGCTGAATGTAGCGCAGAGCCGGTCCGGACAAAGTGGATAATAGTAAATCAAAGTTGGTACGATTCATAACTACAAAATAATAATTCTGCCTGTTCTTTTGTATGGGTGCGAAACACGGTCTCTCACTCAGAGGGAGGAACACAGATTGCAGATGTTTGAGAATAGGGTGTTGAGGAGGATATTTGGGTCTAGGAGAGAAGACGATGGGACATGGAGAAAACTGCATAATGATGAGCTTAAAAATTTGTACTTCTCCCGCAATATTACCAGGGTGATTAAGTTAAGAAAAATGAAATCTATGGATCAAGAGGTGTACACCGGGTATTGGTCGGGAAGTCTGAGGGGAAGAGAACACTGGGGAGATCTAGACGTAGATGGGAGAATAATCTCAGACGGGATCTATGGGAGATAGGATTTGAAGGACACTGGATATTGGTGGCCCAGGACAGGGTCCGGTGGAGGGCTTTGGTTAGTTCGGTGATGAACCTTCGGGTTCCGTAAGCCATGTAGTTTGTTAGTTATAACTCAAAATTATTCATCCATACTTAATTCGATGCTACATAACCTCAGCACGTAATACAGTGCTGTAAGTGAACAATCCAGTAGTTTTGAGCAGTTCTACAGGTCCAGTAACAAATTTGTATACTGTCTGTCCGACATGTAACTCAGGCCTTTACCTTCATCGTATAAAAGTGAAAACGCAGCCGTCGCGAAAATGTGATCTGACCTGATGTCACGCACTAGCGCAATAAATTCTTGTGTGACGTAAAAATCAACAAGCTGCACAGCAGTACATTGCTACGCTTCATAAATTATGCACAACATAACTACATAATGTAAAATCCCACTTATTAGGAGCCTACGACACAGCCGATAGGGGAGCTGTGACGGTCACATTAAGAGAAATCTTTCATAAGTTTCATTCAAATTATTTGCATATAACAACAGTACAAGCAGATTTCTTTTATATTTTTCATCCCCAACTACAGTCTGTTTCACTTCTCCTGTAAATATGTCTAAAACATTCGACTGAGCGTCATTCAGACTCGTGTTTACCCGGTTTGAATCTCGGCTGACAGACCGGATATCCTTGAGATTCTCTTGGTTTCCTCAATCATTCTAGGAAAATGCCTGGAGCAACAGCCTAACATGGGCCGTGGCCACTTCATTTCACACAAATACCGTGCACACTTCTCTTTCGACACTGCATTAACAACCGCTTAACACCGAGCCTTCAAATACATGAAGAACCAATCAACCAACTAAAACATTCAGCTTAAATAATGTACCAAAATTAAGAACCTCTATCTACTCATGGAAATTAATGTATTATTTCATGTTCTTGGCGCCAGAGCTGGGTTCGAATATTTGCCTTTCTCTTGCCCAGGCTTTCTGAATTTTTCCTTAGGCATTGTTGCCTTTATACTAATGACCATTTGTGGCTAATGTTAGAATTTATATAAATATAGCAGGAATACATTTATATTAAATATCGTATTTGGTACAAAATTTATGTTTGGAGAGCGGACGAAGAGATAATGCTACTTCTTATAACTTCCGGCTAATATTAATCTACATTTTGATCCAAAAGGTTAGGGCCAAACTGAAGGAGCGTATAGAGGGACTCAGAGAGAAAATCTCTCGAATGTTATCAGACTTCCCTACCTTCAATGACCTCGACTGACTCAGGATAACTTCGGAGGGCATGGATTCCTATTCGAAAGTTATTCTCTCTGAGTCCCTCTATACGCTCCTTCAGTTTGGCCCTAACCTTTTGAATCACTCTGTATATTAACATAAACTGTAAAAAAAATATGTTTCCTTTACACAGATTACATTCCTGAAAATTAAAAACAGATCTCTGGATTTCTAGATTCATGTGTAATAAGCCATAGTCAACAAAAGATGAGCTACATGATCCAGCTAAGAAATAAAGTGAAAACTAAACCGTAGATACGCACTGTAATGAAACATGGTAAAGAGTAATCGTAGTATAAAAGGAAATGGCACTACAAACTGTAAAATAAATAGTCAATAAGGTAGAGAAAATTGTAAACTTGTCAACCTTTAAAGAAATTCGAACACTGATGGACAATATAAAAGTTTTGTTTCTTTCTGTTGAGTATTAGAGAAAATCGCTGTATATTAATCTTTAAAGTACATCCCAGATCGAATAGCAAACGATTCACTGCGCGAGTTATTTTCTCTTCACATTAAAATGTAACATTATCCCAGTTATATTACCAAAATACAATGATACGAGGCGCGTCCACAAAGTAAGTTTCCCACTCGTCCCACAGCTAGCAAACCTTATTTTGCGTGAAGCGACTGTGCGTACGTGATAGAGCAATGACGTAGCATGGCGCATGCACTAACGGTACTTCCCGCGTTCTCACAGTAGCATCGTTGCAGCTGTTGAAGATGGAGGTTCTTATTCCAGCTCCCGCCGACTGTGAAGTGCGGTCAGTGATAACGCTAGGCCGCACACGGCTCGACGGACAGCAAGTCTCCTGCAGGAGTTCAGCTAGGAGGTGTTTAATCATTCACCCTACAGCCCGGACCTCGCTCCCAGTGATTTCCATCTTTTCCTACACCTCAAGAAATTCCTGTCCGGTCAGCGTCAGCGTTTTGAGAATGACAGAGAGGCGGAGATGGTTGTCACACAGTGGTTCCAATCCCAGGCGGCAGACTTCTACGACACAGGTATTCAAAAGTTGTTCCCACGGTATGACAAATGTCTCAATTCCGGTGCCGAATATGTTGAAAAATAGCTGGACATTTGCTGTATCTGTTGCAATAAATATTTCCATGAAATTGTGTTTTGTTTCTGTAAACGGCCCCAGGGAAATTTACTTTGTGGACGAGCCTCGTACAAATAGCACACGCAGAAGAAATTAGTAAATTAGTACGTATGCAAATGTTTCCGTATACTACTACGTGTGTATGGGTATGTTTGTGTATGTTTCTATGATATGAGTAGGCCTGTGTAAGTGCGCAGCAATGAAAACATACAAGCATATTCAGACAGATATCTCCTGGGTTGAAGCGCCATCATCAGGGCGATCCTTCAAAATGGGTCTCTGGAACGTCGGTAAATGTCTACCAGACTACACGGCGCTAAACGCAGAAAAAAAACCCTTTTCTTACTCACCGTCGTGAGAACCTCAAACCTCAAACCCCACAAACACATTGCCATAGTTACGGCAATCATTATTCACTATTGCAAGACGCAAGCGAATTTGACAGAAACATTTTAACTCTATTACCAGGACAGATAGAGCTTTCCGTGATTCTGTAAGCCATAATTAAGTTGAAGCAAGTCCCAAGCTACAAAACCAATATAGATGAAGCAATATTTCATTATATCGTTCAGCAGAACTTGTGGAAGTTAACCTTCCACTTCTAAGCCACCTCTTGTAATACTGGTTAATAAAGGGGTGAGTCCGCAGACCCAATAATCCTCACCCTAGCAGCATAGCACGCTTGGTCAAACGCATTTAACTAATTCCATGACGCATAGTCCTTCTTGAGAAAGTAGGATATTAATTGCTCAGCTAATCAAGAAATTGGCCTCCTCAGACTCATTACTGTGTTCACAACAGACAGCCGCTTGTCCGTATCATAAGCCAGATAAATTTAGTACACATTCTGACGTCATATTTACTTATTGTTAATTTTAATATCTTATTAAGACCTGACCCGCCCGAGTGGTTTCGAATTCTGTTTAAAAATGTTTATGTACCGTACTAGTAAATACATTCAGAAAGCATAAACATTCTTATAAAGCAACACTAGATGATGACAATTCTATTTTATACAATCTAACTTCAAATTTGAGAAATGATAGTTGTATTTTCCAACAAGTCACGTCTAGTGATCATATTACGCAAGATGCATTTCAACTCCTGAATTTCTCCAAACCCATATACTATTGAAATTGTTAACGTTCAAGTGGCACTGCAAGTGATATCAGTTATTTGTTACCCGGATACTCCTTTTGATATAAATGCATGCTGTGGAAACAAGATACTTTAACAAACAAGTATTCACTTGTTACGTCAATTACCATTGCCCTCTTCAACATTGTTTCTTTATATTTAGTTGCTCCATGTTCAATAAATTTCGCAATTTAATATGACAAAAGTATACTACGAAATTTAAGATTCTCATGGCAATAAATATCTTATTTTGATCTTCTAGATTGTAAGACTGTGGACTTATAAGAAGATACCAGCTTTTCGGAGGAACATGCTGCCTCCATCTTCAATACGGCACAACTCGGAATACCAAATTCGAAGTCACTTTAACCCCGAACATTGAGTATGTTCCTCCAATTATCTCGTATAAACCTACAAGATTTCACATGCCAAAGACCAAAAAGATTACAATTTCACTTTAACCCTACAGACTGAGGCAACACGTTCCTTCGAAACGTTCGTATACACCCACAAGACTAAGATGGTAATCAGCCCAGACAACCATAATCTGAATTACACATGCATTTAAAATGGCTGTAGCAAAGCACAACAAAAGCGTTGAGCCAGATTCATAATTTACGTCCAAAATCAGTTTTCATATTCCAGTAACAGTTAAAATCTGAACTGATATCCGTTTATCTTATAACACTGTCATCGCACTGTAGACTACTTTTATCACAAACAGTGAATCAAGCATTGCTTTTGACAATTGACATGTTCACGTGAAGACCAATAAATATACCAACAACCGAGACGACCAAATATATTCGTTACACGGAACATAAAGTACGAATTTACATCAGTTATTCTGATTCTCTTTTTCTCCGTCAAGGTTATGTCATACGCCATCTTACATCACACCGTTTGGAACGAAAATAAATCATATTATTGCTAAACGAAATAAAGTGCAGCAACACTATAGAAGAACTTTACTTGAGGCTGCGCCCATCATTCCTTTGTGTTGCGAACACCCGGAAAAATCCACATTTGTGTGCTGATTTAAATATTATATTTATGCCTCAAGCATTTAAGTGGCAACAATATATTGTTATGAATCTTAAGTATAATGTGGGCAGTCAAAAAATATAAAACTACTAAATACGCCTCCGTTATCATAAAGCACTATGTTTCATCTTCATCACATAACCTCGCCACTGAATTCTATCCCAAACGAGATTTAAATTTAATTCGCATCCTCTTTGCTACTCTTGTCTTCCAATTATCCCCTTTTGATCAGTTTCTCCTAGCCAAAAGTTTGTACATATATGTTGCCCTTTGTGTGTTCTACATGAGTCGTGCGTCAAAACCTCCATTTTATCACATTATATAAACAGTACGACCTATGAAATTATTCCCTGCAGAACCATTCCCACCGCCTTGTCAGATAATCTCTCCTACTACCCTAATATTATCTTCAGAGCTTATTAACAACATTTAAACTCAAAATTATATGTTTTCGTAATAAATTTAATTAAACATGGCCCATGTACACGAGGGTCAACAATGTCAAACGAGCCTAAAAATGGGATCCTATATGTTAACCTGTTGTCTCGCTTTAACGAACTCATTAGAGAAGTTACACTACACAGAAAATCAATTATTCATTGATATGGCATACTTAATGGGTTAAGTTACGAACTGTGACAAATGTTTTACATTTATTAAAATGGTACCAGGCAATTTGTATCAAAGTCTTTGTTTCAATTCATACTAAAACACAATACCTATGTATCTCATTGTGCTATTAAAGCGTTGTTGTTCTACTGTTATATTAAACCCGAATTTTTCAGTATTGTATATAAAACTCTTGCTTAATATTCGTTTCGTACCAGGACTGAACTTTTGCACAAGACACGCTGTCGGAACTAGCGTTTGCTTTAATCGTCAGGTGAATTTTTCAACTACATTTTAAACACAAAAGATGGCCTCCTCCCACACCGTTCATAATCCTAAACAGCAATATATTTTGTTTCAAATCCGACGATAGGTTATCACTGGAGTTGATCAGTCCACAAGTTAAATGTTACATTAAAACTAAACAGAAACGTTTGTGTTCCTGTGCTTAAACCTAGCAACTAAAGCGTCCAGCACGTAACATCTGTTCCAGTCGAATAGCACATGCGCCCAGATAAGAGGCACACATAATATGTAGGATGCAAATGGAGGAATAGGATCTATTTAGTAAACAGTTAAGTCTAAAAGATTCTGACAATCATGTGTTTCAATAACCTCGGCGGTTACTTTGGATATTGCCCATCGTCTACATTCTTTGTTAAAATACACGTTTCAGAGACTATGACATTGTGTGCGTTTAACAAACAACCAAGACGATGAGCAATCCAAGATTTACAGTCGAGTTCATAGCGAGCACAGTTGCCGAGGCAAATTCTACATTTGTATCACTTTAGGGACAAGTTAGACCTCTAAACAATACATAAGAAATAACACATACACATTAAATATACCAAACAAAATAAGAATATAGGACACGTATGGACAAGTTGAGCGAGAATGTAATATGTTTTCTTTAAACAGGATATTCACAGAAAAAGAGAAGTGATTGTACTGATATTGGAGCAGAAGAAAACACAAGGAACTTAACTCGTTGTCAATTATGTGTTAAATTTATTTTAATATATTAATTTAACTGGAAATTATCACATGACGGAGGCATTACACTTTCAATATTTTCATGTAAGTAATAAGTAAAAGGAAGTTATGTAGAACGACATATAATAGTGAGGACATTAAACAATGAATCCACCAGTCTGAGAATATTTTGGAAAAGGTAGTGAGCACCGTGTCTCTGAACAAAGGCCTGACGACTGTATAGTCGAAACATGCGACTACGTTAAAAATGGCAAATAAGTTGTGTTGACAGACACATAAATATTGTTACCGAGTTCTGGAGAAGCGGCGGTAAAGATACACTTTTTAACCTTGAAAGTTTATGATGTGGGGTGATCAACTCAAAACTCCAGCGCCTTTGGGTTTAGATGTAGTCTTGAACTCCAAAATTGTTCTACACTTTGTGGTGAAGGGACATTTATTCCCGACTTTCCACTTTACTGAATGTGCTAATACGGCTCGTTACAATTGTAAATAAAGCTTGAGATTATCCATACCACTGATTATACCCTAAGAAAACAGTATCTAAACAAACGGATTTTATTCTGTACAGGAAGTTGTCAACATATAACCTTATTAATATCCACTTCTTTCTTAATCGTCTTTCGTCAGATACCGAAAGTCTTCTTTAGCTATACTTTCATATATTAGAAGGCCAATATTTTTCTGCTCATGGCATGGAACTTTGGCTTCGTCTTAACTGCATTGTGCTGTCCTGTGCAGGCAGAGACCTTGAAACAGCCCCCCCCCCCCCAAGAAATAATGTCAAATATAAAAAACAATGTTATCCATAAACTGCAGCGCCGCGGGGAGAGAAGGAAAAAATTTACGTGAGCTGTAAATCACGAATTATATTTCAAATCTAAAAGTTCTTGACGATGGTAATGAGTCATTTGAATAAAAATTTTCTTGGATATTATCCATCGTCTAGTTTTATATTTTATTTACTAGACGATGGAGTCTTAGTTGGGGGGAGTCTTAGTTGGGTTGTTGTTGTGAGCAGACGTGTTTGGGAAGGAGCTGTGAATAATGGGTTGCTACCTGGAAGACTACCGAGCCCGCGTGGGTACCTGGGCAGGTAGGACTTCATGGCGTTCTGTACGAGGAGGAGACAGATTTGGACATGGAAGCTGCTTAGGGAACACGATTCTGTGTGCAGCGGCTTTAGCTGTACTCTTGATAATCAGCGGTGTGGAGCAGAATCCTGGACCTGGTTCTGAGAACATTTTGCAAGTCTTGTGTAATGTGTGCGACAGAAACCTAAAATCTGGAACACAATGCGACACGTGTGGACGGTGGTTTCACAACAGTTGTGGAAACGTAAAAGCTCATATGGTGGAGAGCGGGAGGTGGTGCTGTGATCGGTGTAGATGGGACAGGCTTCGTCAACTAGAGGAGAAACTGGAAAACGCTCTACATCAAATTGAAGATCTAAAACGGCAGAATAAGAGACTGGAAGAGCAGTTGCGAGGGGCGGCAGCGGGATGTGAAGTTAGCGGGCGGGATACGGCGCAGAAACTTCAGGGTGGTGCAGAGTGCCTAGTGTTGGGTGACTCTATAATACGAGACGTGGGTACTGATCATGGAAATATCAAGGTGGAGTGCTTTCCAGGTATCAGAACTGAACAGCTACAAAGAGTTATGGAAAACAGGAATTTTGGAAACCCAGACACGGTCATAATTCACGTAGGTACGAATGATTTAAGAAGAACAGCAAATCTAGACTATGTGATGGGCGATGTGTACGCTCTTGTGCAGAAGGCAAGAACTAAATTTCCCATATCAAAATTAGTCCTGAGTGGTGTGCTTAGGCGTAGAGACGTTTCATGGCGTCGTATCGGAGCACTAAACGACAGATACGACTGGGTAGCAAGGACCACTGGAGTTACTTTTGTAGACCCGAACAGTTGGATTGATGATAGGGACTTCAGCAGGGACAGATTACACATCAACCGAGGAGGAGCGAAAAGACTGGGCAAACTATATCATAGAGTTTGTGGATTCGACGGCGGAGGTCAGAAGTTGAACGAGTGATGGTTGCTGAATACTACAAGTGAGGGGGCATCTAACATAACGCGGAAGATCATCAAGGAAAATCCGACGCTGGTCTGGGAGAAAAACGGGAGGAAGGAAGCGAGGGCAATTCAAGCTAGGGACGATACAGAAGGCGGGATAAGTGATGATGGGGTAGCCAAGAGAGGAGTAGAGCAGTTGGAGAGAAATTCGCTGGTTTTGCTGCAGGTAAATTGCAGGAGTATCCTAAATAAGTCTTTGGATTTTTGGAATTTAGTTGATACATACAATCCCGATGTTGTAATAGGCACGGAATCATGGCTTAGAGAGGAAATTAGTGATGCCGAAGTATTTAGGGACGATTACACAACCTTCAGGAGAGATAGAAATGCACGAGGTGGCGGAGTGTTCATTTGTGTAAAAAATTACATAGCTTGCGCGGAACTATGGGTGGACGAGGATTTTGAGATGTTAGCAGTTGAAGCGAAAGGTAGGGACCCTAAATTCACATGGGATATTATAGGCATCTACAGGGCTCCGAACGAGGACATGCGACTTATGGAAAGATTGGCAGCCCGAACCAATTATTTAGGAAATTCTACGAAGCGTAGCATCATTGGAGGTGATTTAAATTTGCCGTATGCAGATTGGGATGGAAACGTGCAATGTACAAGTGGAAATCAGGCATTTATAAATAGACTGGTATGGGAAAATGGGTACACGCAGGTAGTAGAGAGGCCAACCCGAGGGGATGCATTGCTGGATGTTTACCTGGTCCGGCCTGAAAGTTCCTTCACCTCTTGCAGCATAGTACAGGGGATCAGTGACCACTGTGGGGTATTATTAGAAGTGGAATGGGAAGAAAATAGCTGTGAACCTCAGGTAGAAAGAAGTGTCCCGGTGTACAGCAAAACAAATGTTTTAGGTTTACAAACCTTTCTTCGGGAAAAGTTTAAATTGTGGGCTGGAAATGGTAGTAGCGTGGAAGAGATATGGGATAATTTCAAGAATATAATATTCCAGAGTATCCAACGTTTTGTGCCACATAAAATACTGAGAAAAAATTCGGACCCTGAATACTACAATAAGGAGGTGAAACGGTTAAAGTCAAGGGTGAGAAAAGCATATAACAGCAGAAAATTAGGACAACAGCACCAAGAGGAACTGAAACGTCTATCAAAGCAGTTGCTATTAGCTAAACAAAATGCGCAGGAAACATTTTTACGGACAATATTAAGAAATGAAGGTAAATGCTGGACCGATTTCTACAAGTATGTAAAACGACGTAAAGGAAACAGGGAAAATATTCCGGCGATCAAGGATGGTAATGGACGGCTCATTACTGACTCGATAGAAAAGGCCAACTCCCTTAATTTCTATTATTCTTCGGTATTTAGCTGCGAGCGTAGCATCCCGCAGATACAATGCGCTAACTCAGGCGAACCCTTCGCCATTAGTACTAAAATCATTAGAAAAAGGCTAGCAGGGATGGGAAAAAGCAAATCAGTAGGGCCTGACAGCATTTCTGGGGAAATTCTAAAACTGGGTGGGGAAGCCATGATTCCATACCTGGCGCGATTATTGGACGTAACAATTAATAATGCCACTATACCAAGGGACTGGAAAAAAGCCATAGTGGTTCCTATTTACAAAGGAGGTGATCGATCATTGGTCACAAATTACAGACCGGTCAGTTTAACATCGGTGGTCTGCAAACAAATGGAACACGTTATAGCATCGTACCTGAGGAAAAACTGGGAGGAAAAGAATTGGTTATTCGAGGGTCAACATGGGTTCAGGCCGGGATATTCATGTGAAAGTCAAGTAATCACGGTTTGTCAGGACATTGCAGACACACTGGATAACGGAGGAAGGTTAGACGCGATTATAATAGATTTTTCGAAGGCCTTCGATTTAGTTCCTCACGATCGGCTGCTTATGAAAATCGCGGCATCGGGCGTGGACTCGAGGATAGTCGTATGGATAAGAGAATTTCTTTTAGGCCGAACGCAGAGAGTTAGAGTAGGAGGGCAATTATCAGAGGAAGTCAGAGTAACATCAGGAGTACCGCAAGGGAGTGTATTGGGTCCACTTCTATTCCTCGCGTACGTAAATGATATTTGGAGGAACATTGAATCGACTATTAGACTTTTTGCAGATGACTGTATAATATATAGGAAAATTATAAATAGTAAAGATATAGAAAAGATGCAGATGGATCTAAACAGTCTGGGGGAGTGGGCGGTTGAAAATGATATGAAAATTAACCCAAGTAAAAGTAAGGCAGTTAGTTTCACGAGAAGTCGGGTGAAGGAACCACTAAACTATTCGTTACGGGACCAAATAATTCCGGAAGTGAGCAGTTGTAAATACTTGGGAATTATCTTAAGCAGCGATTTAAGCTGGGCTGATCAAGTAAATTATACGGTGAAAAAAGCCTGGAAGGCACTTCATTTTACAATGCGTGTTCTCAAAAAGGGGAATAGTAACACTAAAAGTCTAGCCTACACATCACTAGTGCGTCCGATTCTGGAATATGGGGCGGCGTGCTGGGATCCTTACAGGGAGGGGCAGATAAATGCGTTAGAACGGGTGCAAAGGAAAGCATGTAAATTTGCATATCACAGGAGCGATTCGAACTGGGAAACCCTGGCACAGCGTAGAAAGATAGCACGAATATGTGCTCTCTTCAAGGCGTACACGGGAGATCGGGCATGGAAAGCTATAGGTGTCAGATTGCAAAGGCCATACTACCTGAGCAGAGTCGATCATATTCGGAAAGTTAGGAGCAGAAAACAAAGAACAGATATCGGAAAATATTCCTTTGTAAATAGGACCATCCAACTCTGGAACCAGCTACCTGCTGAGGTTTTAGGGACTCTCTCCTGTAAACCAAGTACGTTTAGGAAGAAGGTTAGGAAAGTGATAAATGAGGTGAAGTAAAGGGAATAGATGGGTGGGTGCAGTGAAGGGGGGTAAATTGGGGTGAGGATGGGAAGGTTTCATAAGTGTAGTGAAGTGAAGAGAAGGTCCTGATGAAACGTGTGATTCATTACTGTTACTGACTTATGTCTAGTTGGTATTAATTTTTAAGTTATGTACTTTAGGTTATACGGTTTTGTAATATTATGAGCTGTTTTATTTTGAGTGTGGTGTGTTGTTTTGTTGTGTCTTATTGTTCTTGTTGTGCCTTATGCTTTTTGTGTCTCATTGTTTTTGTTGTGTCATGTCTTTTTGTCTTACTGTATTGTTGTGTCTCATTGCTTTGTTGTGTCTTATTGTTCTTGTTGTGCCTTATGTTTTTTGTGTCTCATTGTTTTGTTGTCTTATTGTTTTGTTGTGTCTTATGTCTTTTTGTCTTACTGTTTTGTTGTGTCTCATTGTTCTGTTGTTTCTTATTGTTATTGTTTGTGTTGTCTTATGTTTTTTGTGTTATTGTTTTGTTCTGTTTCATTGTTCTCTTGTTTCTTATTGTTTTTGTTGTCTTATGATTTTTGTGTCTTATTGTTTTGTTCTGTCTCATTGTTCTGTTGTTTCTTATTGTTTTTGTTGTCTTATGTTTTGTTGTGTCTTATTGTAGGACCACTGCCACCGGGTAAAAACCCATTTGCAGTCAAATAAATAAAAAATAATATCCAAGAAAATTTTTATTCAAATGAAGAATTACATTATTTTGTTATGTATTAACTTCCATTATCTTCATCTCTATTAGGTCCAAATACTTTCCTGTGCCCTGTGTCACTAATACACAACGCATTTAACATTTTAAATTCATAAACTCATGCAACATAAAGCAAAACTTCCAGCACGACCTCCGTGTGAAGTAATCATGTTTAAATTAAAAAATGAATGTGTAGCATGCTTCCCAGGTGAAACAACTCGGCAGAGACATAAATGGTGAGATTCGAGGGCGCCTGCAGTCCCAACACTTTCTAAGCACCAGACATAACACAAGACTGGCAATTAAATTACCGTAATTGGGGTTAAACGGTTACCAAGATGAGCTGAGCATTACTAATTTAAACAGAGGTAGCCTTATTGTTATCATGACGCTTCAAGAGAGCGCAGTCCTTCGCTGAGAAACAAATATAATCATAACATGTAAATTAAATTTTAGGCTGAATAATAAATTACTCTAACATATCGTATTTCGTGATTTATAGCACTAAAATACATGTAGACATAAAATTTAATCACGGGTATGAAAACGTTTGTGTTGTCGACATAAAGTTAAATCACAGATATAACAAATGTTTGTGAAGTGAGACACGAATTTGAAACACTTTACCCATCTGACCCTAATTTTCCATAGTCTATCAAAGTGAGGCAGTAACTACATCTTAATCAATTAAACCTATGTTCAGTAATTATATGTAATTAACTCCATGAAAAAACTTATCAAGAAATTAATAGTCGCTCAACAAACGTAGGTATCCCCCGTTTTTTATGGAACCATCACATTCATTCCCGTGTTAACAAGTCTTCAGCTCAACCTATGTCCCACATATAAACAACATTCTCAAATCCGCTTTCCTTTGCATATATTTTAATATTATCACTCTTTCCTCTCCTACATCTTTCAAGTGGTCCCTCACCTTATGTTTTCTCACTAGGACTGTGTGCATGGAGAAGTGTTGTGCTTTCTTTGCGGTACGGACTGAATTATTAATAACAGAAGAGTGCCAGTAAACTATTAAAAAAAGATTCTAGAAACATTTTTCCTACTTATCTTTCTTGACCGAAAGATTATCATATCGTTGAATATCCCAGAAAAGTAGAATCGCAGGACCCAAGAACACTTTTCGTTACAGTATTACCTGCAGCAATTCGTTTAAAATATATTTGGTAAAAACATTACTTGTTTCTTCTCTATGAATGAATTAGTACTCCTGTCACTGTATGCAGTCAGAAAATTATTACAGCACGGAAGTGCTCAGAAAAGAAAGTTCATTCAAATACTTCTCTAATCTACACAACTAGACCTCAGTTCCACATCAGCTTTGCTTCGTAAAGTGCCTTTGTACACTTAGAATTGTCAGGAATGGATACCATAACTTAACACGGCACACCACAACATAAGTTTAGAAGGACTGGGAGCGGTTAGGTTAGATTTGGGTTAAGTTAAGTTTGGTTTCGTTTGGTTTTGTTAGGTTGTTTTAGGTTAAGTTACGTTGGATTAATTTAGGAAATTATATTAACGTTAATACTGGTTAGGTTATGTTACGGATTTAGGTAATTTAAGAGTATCCACTGCGCATTATCCACATCGTAAGGTTTGGTAGCTACGCTCGGCGTCGATTTTCCAGTGAGGACATAAACTGCCTAAACAAATACGATCCTTCTTCGCTGGAACCACATTTCTGAATGAAAACTAAAAACTATGAAACAATGCAAAAAAATTTAATAATTTCCCCACAATTTTAAGTTTCCTTTTATGTTGTAGGTTTTCATATCGAGTAAAACAGAAATGACACTCCTAGATTGTTAACTACAATATCACTATTACCCAAACAAAAATTTCCTCCTAATTTTTTCATGTTCATTTGAACTCTTACGCTTTTCATTAATAATATTACATTATCTAATTACCTATTAGTTGATGCCCTTATTTCTTGTTATTTTAATAATAAAAATTATTATTAATTTCGTGGAAGAGTCCTTCTTGAAAGCTGACGATCGCCCAGCTGCTCAAAAAGTTACCGGACTTTTTACGGAAGTTCCATTATGGTATATGAGCCCTCCACAGGCGCCTATCCTCAGGCAACTGAATCCAGTCCACACCCACATATTCTATTTATTTATGATTCGTCTTAATGTAGCCCCCCCATCCAAGCCGTGGTCTGACAATACATCTCTTTCAATCCATTTTTCCAATGAATGTTCTGTGGACCTGTGTATTTCTCCCATCTAATTCTCCTTGATGTGATTTTGCTAATAATATTTGTGAAGTTACATTCTTGTTTCTTGTTTATGCAGAATACCATTCTGTATGTTCCATTGTAACACCAATTGAGGCTTGCGTTCCGGTTGGGTGTTGTACCACAAGCACATTGATTTGTAATTTCTTTTTGGGGTATTCTCGGTCGTGACTCTCGGCGTTTCTGTGTACATGCACTTTCGGCGCCCTGCTGTCATAAGGAAACTGCCCACTACGAAGCTGAAAGCCAGGGCTAGGGCTCCGACGTGCCGGTAATGACTTGTAGTTTGGAGATCTGGTTTGCTGTATGCCACTTTGACTGTACGCCCGCGCTAAAGCTCGGTATCAATATGGACACCCGGGGGGAGCCCGGGGTGCTCAGGTTGGTTAACTAGGGCTGGACCGGGCCAGAGAGGAAACTCAACAGCCAGAAAAGTCCCGTGGAGTTGTGATGGGATCGCGCATGAAGAGTGGGAGCTGCTTTGGGGCAGACCTGAAGTCACCGGCGATCCAAGCTACCGGCACGTTTACTACGTCAACCCCGGCCCAGGGAGCAGTTTTAGGGGGGGAGGATGAGCCATGCCTCATGGCTCGAAGTGGCTTATCTCCCCTCTCTAAGTTCTTTGGAGTCGGCGGCTTCGAGACCCTGATGAGACAGCAGGGCAGAAGGACAGTCTGTGTGTGTCCGCCGGAGAGAGAACGACTCGAGGAGAAAGTCGGAAGGCAAGTCAGGGTTTGTGGGGGTTTAGTTGGGTCTCTGGAGTCGGATACCCAGCCGGAGTTTGAGCCCTGAAAGGTGTTTTGATTCTGTTTATTTTATATTTAAATATTTTTCATTAAATAATATACTTCGGTTATTCGAAGTAGTTTCATTTGGTTTTCTTTTAACTTTTCACCGCTTTACCCTCCCCAAGCCGTACCACCTCCCGGCCTGGGACGATCGTGGCCTCAGTAACGAAATATGGCAATCCCCTCCTCCAGCCTCCATATGAGACGAGGTTATTACAGCGGTGAAAATATCAGTATTAGTCTTTCAGGTTGTAACGTCGTTTGGACTTGTAGATATCAGCATTTCGGAAAACATTCTGCTTTCGGTCCTGAAGATGGATCAAAAATGTTATTCCGAAACGATGGTATCTACGAACAAGTCCACATGACGTTACAGCCCCCCAGAGAACCAAAATGTACTGCTCCATTCTCCTCCTCACATCTTCATAAGCCAAAATAATATCCTCGGAATCTTGTTCTCAAAGACTCTCAATCTAGGTCCTTACGTGTATATAAGAGATCTGGTACCGAACCCACATAAAGCAACTTCAATAAATAGTTTTATATTGCGCTTTCAGATCAAACACGCCAAGACATCCGATGTTATTTCTTACAAGAAGTGTTCATTTTGTTGACCACAAATGTCTTCTTGCGAATGTCCGCTTAGGAACACACCCAGTCCGCAACAAACGGGAAATTGTGTTTATCTGCCCTTGTATCTCTTGTCGAAGCACTTCAGTTTTTCATTGTACTTTAACAGCGCCTGTCGACGTGAAGAATTGATGTATTCACACTTGACCTTTTCCGATAACCGCTTTGATTTATAATCTCAACAACCAGAGCCTAACTACCCGAGTTTCAAAGCTTCAAACGGCGTGATTTTACGTACTTGTAGAAATTTACACTGGTCTCTGAAGAAAAGAAGGCATAGTTCCGTGCGTTATTCGAGACTGTACGATCAGTTTCAGATTTAAAGAGATTCAGCTCAGACATCGGCTACCTGCTGGGAAACTTCAGAACAGAAATTTGTAACAACTATTAAATGACTGTCGCAACACTGCCTTATTTTTAGCTCAATATTTTTGTTGATGAAGTTTGTAGCACTGTTTACTAAAATTATCCAACGCTAAAAGTAGTGCGTTTTGGGTACCCATAACGTTGGCACGTGTTCAAAACGGACGATATTTGGTTAATGAAGAATTTTTCCTAAATATAATGCGGTCACATGCATTAAAAAGATGAGATTCGTTGGCTGTACTGAGATTCTGAAACAGATTGAGACCAAGCCGTAGAACAAACGACCTCGGCACAACATAAAGTTAGTACACATTAGCATTTTTGATAATATCATGTTAGTAAGTTCTGGGGCTGCGAGGATTTATAGATACTCAAGTTCTTGCAGCCACTACGAGCATTGTGATTTTCACGGCTGAACAGGAGCTCCCGAGAAACGTTATTGTTATTCAAGGCAATTCCCCAGTCCAAAAGTCACGAATAAGTTCCGGCCTCTGTGCAACACTGAGGCTTACGTAACTCAACAACAACAACACTTGCAGTCCCTATCTAGCCTCAAGTGACTAATTTCTGATCAGATATCTGCATATAATATTACGAAAAAAGGAGGTTGCACAGCGGTGAACTGAAACATGTTGTTTCTGACTGCAATTAAATTCTATAAGTATATTTAATTCTGAGAGAACGAAGTTCTCAAAATCTACACAGAACAAATTATTGAGTCAATGCGACTGTTCTTAAAAAAGAAACTAAGTTTTTTATAAGGAGGATTATTTCATTGTTAGACAGCGTACAGAACGGCCATTATATTATATTTTTACAATAGGGCGTACATGTTTATTACAACCACCGACCCTTTCCGGCTTTATCGGTCTTTTACTACTTAACAAGAATAAAGCCTTCATTCGCAAATGTACTGTGTAACAATATAAAAAAGTCATAAATTCTTCGAGTTATTTCCGTTACCTAGAGTGTCGTACGAATATCTTAAACATCTTCCTCAGAAAATATTTTTCTAATAATTTTTATTATGTAAAGTACTATCCATTTTCAGTTCCTAAATACGTTCCTTCTGTGACATTTCACTAAAGCAGACATTAATTGTGAGATATGATGTTCCCAAAGCGGTGAAAATGTCGATGTTGGTCTTCTGGGTTGTAAAGCCTTGTAGACTTATAGGTAGATACCAACTTTTGGGGGGAAACACAGATTACAGGGCTGAAGATTCAGACATATTCCTACTAAAACTTGGTATCCACCCACAAGCCCACTCTATGCCACAGTGCAGAAGACCAACATCGTACATTAACTTAGTAGCCCGCTTATTCGACCTGACACATTGAACAGATATGCGTAAACGCTCATGAAAGGGTTTTAGAAGGACATGGCATATACCATAGGAGCATAAATTGCTGGCAACATACCTGGGTGTCGTTCCAGTACATATGTAGCATGTAGTTGCGAAGAACCGTTGGATTTTCGTTGATGTGGTCGACAGCCAGCATCACAGACGGCATTACCCCGCGTCCCACTCGTGATTCAGGAACATGATGGCCGTACGGGAAGAAACCAGCTATGTAGACGTCTCGGCGCTTGTTGCCAGGTAAGTTCGGCTTCTGACACGTCACTTCCGACAGCGTGAGGCACAGCAGCGCCACGATGCAGACGATCTTTCTCAAAGCGGTCATTATGGGGCTAGTTCTGTGTAAAAAACTTCACTGTCTTGAAACTATGGTAGATTACTTCACTATCGTCTGTGTTTAAGATAGCTTTATATTCAATTAGTCACTACGATTGAAAGTCTAAACAACTTTCGAACTTATTTCTTTACACAACATGCTGTAATATCTTTATCAGGGTGAATCGTGTACGTACTTAATCTCAGTCTAATGTTATTTGTTCTAATCTTAAATTAAATTCTATGACATGTTAAGAAAAGTAAATACTTTATAATTTGCGCAAGAGTCTGTTTTCAGTTGGAAATAAAATGCGATGAATTTTGTGAAATATTTTCTCATTTACGTTCGAACACTTTCTACTTAATGTCTTACGACTTTTGATAATACACTCAATAAACGTTTATCCATGTAAACATTCTGTGAAGCTTTCCTTTTATATAACAATATTTCTGAAAATTCATTTAAGTATGCCTCTGTTTACAGTTTTGAAAGTAATCTCACGTAGCCTTGAACACTTATCACCTACCATAGAATTTCACTTCTGTATAACTTATAATAAGGAATATTAATGGTGAGTTATTGTGGAAAATTTGTTTGATGAAAACGTTTGACGCCATAGCTGATATTGTATTGTTGCAATTGGTTCGTCATGAGCTACAGGGCTTTGTGCGTGTTGTTGCTAATGGCACTAACCATTCGCCACTTCATTTCCTGTGTTAACGTCTAATAATCTGAGCCACTTTACAATTCAAGAAGAAAACAATGACGAAGAACACGGAAAACAACTATTCGATACACCAATCTCAGCGTGAGACATGGAAATAAGAGACGTATTTTTATCTTCACTTCGTGTATTACTAACTCTTCAGTTCGTGATAATAACACCAGGATGCACTGGTCTTCCTTGTAATATTGTCTGACCAACATCCGCGAAGTATTGCCATACTCCTTCACCAGTCACTTCATCAATCACAGGTGTTTAAAGTTTTTCTGTTACTCACTCGCAATAAAAGAAGACAATTTATCTCTGTTGTACAGTCCGCCATCATAAATATCGTCTGCATTTCACAAGACGTCTAGCATTTCCTTCACCTCGTGACCCACTAGAAAATTCTGCGATCAGGATTTGTTCTTCACTTCGAGAAATACAGAATCAGTTTCACTTAATTCACTGTGGTGTCGTAAAATCATTGTTGCAGTAATTTATCACACATCATGACCTCATTTATCCGCATCTGTTTTTAGAATACTCAGAGGGATTCCCCAAAGGCAATGGCAGAGATTTATAAACTGTTTGCTTTAACGACATTCAATTCCGTAATATTCCCAGTTGCTCAACGGTAGTTATCGGTCTCAGAGCAATGCATCTTCAAGTCATTACATAACACAATCAACTTAACAGGCGACATTCAAAGGAAGCCAGGAACGTGAGGAACGGAAGTCCTTTTTATCATTTATGTTTTACATTTCTCCTCTTCCTTTGTCTCTGCTGTCGGCGTGCACAGCCGTCTCACCGCAGCTCACTGTAATAAGACAAAATCAACATTTGTTTTAGCAGAAAACAATTAGATACATCAAACTACTAATTAAGACCTTTAAGACCTATCTGCCACACAACAAATTGAAACGTTTCAATATCCTTCATATAAAATATGTTTTATTCCTCAGTATCAGTTTTAAACTGGTTAAACTTGCAATAATTAATGCAAATATCTAAAACAGCGTCAGTATTCAATAACTTTAATAGTAACTGCACGTTGTTATGAGAATGATACTAATAAATTTAATTGATTTTAGAACTAAAATAAAGTAATAGACTAGAACAGGTTTTGCAAAAATAACCTATACAACAAATTAAAATGATATTCATGAGAAAGTTAGGAGAAGACAAAATTCTGGAAATGCTTGCTACTTCTCAGTTCAAAATATTTTGTCTTCCCGTCTGATTTCTATGAACCTGAAGATTAAAATATACAAAACAGTAATTCTGCCCATTCTTTTGCATGGGTGCGAAACACGGTCTCTCACTCTGAGGGAGGAACATACATTGCAGGTGTTTGAGAATAGGGTGTTGAGGAGGATATTTGGGCCTAGGAGAGAAGACGATGGGGTCTGGAGAAAACTGCATAATGATGAGCTTCAAAATGTGTACTCCTCCCCCAGTATTGTCAGGGTGATTAAGTCGAGAAGAATGAGATGGGCGGGGCATGTATCGCGCATGGATGGGACAAGAGGTTTGTACCGGGTATTGGTTGGGAAACCTCAAGGGAAGAGACCGCTGGGGAGACCTAGACGTAGATGGGAGGATAATATCAAGCGGGATCTATGGGAGATAGGAGTTGAAGGAGACTTGATTTTGTTGGCCCAGGACAGGGTCAGGTGGTGGGCTTTGGTTAATTCGGTGATGAACCTTCGGCTTCCGTAAGTCATCTTGTTAGTCAGTTAACCTATGCGTAATGTTACAATTATCTTTTACATTTAAACGTATCGTTTAGTTCTATTATAAATTATGAATCATAGAACATTTCATATATAATGATTACAACAAAAACAGGGCATTTAATGACTAAAATCAACAAACGTGCACTGAACACATGAGAATTACATTTTCAAACAACTAGCATAAAGATTCCGGCGCGTTTACTCTGTTATTAATCTACATTTTAAATTCGTGAATGCCAACTTTGATACGCTCCTCCATAAATAGCGTAAAACAGGAGCGACGGACATGCAAGCCCCTCCAGTATATATATATATATATATATATATATATATATATATATATATACACACACATATAATTTGATCAAAATCAGTTTGGCATCACTCTAGCCACAAACCATCACTAAGTCACTTCTGTTTAATTACCTTGAAAACTGTAACAGTATAGAAAAACTTTCGAAATATTTTTTCACTCCAGAGTTACGCTGGACATTCGCTCCAAAACGCCTGTACACATCTTCATTAAAATAACCCGATACTGTTCTCCAATTTTAGCAATATTGGAAAATATCGCTAAATGTCTATAAAACTGCCAAATATCAAATTGTATACAATTTATTTTATCCATTCACGAGTGTTATGCGAATGGGCGATCCGCAGAGCCTAAAATGAGCTCAAAACACTCGGGCCATTTCAGGGTAGCTTTGTCATTGCATTTGCATCAGAAAATACAACAACAGTTACTGCATAAAGCTTTGATATTATAAAAAGCGTACTTCTAATTCAACACCAATCAAAATCGAAATCATTTTCTCCACTCATTTTCAGTTTAATTTGTTAGAAGTGTGAACGGATCATTTTCTTCTGAAGTGAAATCTGCGTGTCTTTTTCGACAAGTTATAAGACGACTGGACAACAGAAACGATCCGCTTAATTATCGTTATAACGTCATGAAGAAAATGTAGTCATGAAAATAAAATGGTAAATTATTTGAAGACTTTCCTTGTAGAGTACTTAAGCTCATGGGATAAACACTTCTTATATAATTTGAGATAGGCTTTTATCACGGAAGTAAATGTGTTGATGTTTCTCTAGTTTTAACGCCATGTGAACAGGCAGATAGATATACTTTCAGAGAAACATAGCCTACCGTCTTCATCTATACCCATGAAGATGGAGACAGTATGGTTTGCGAAACGTTGGTGTCTTCCTACCAGTCCACACACCGTTACAACCCCAAACATTGACACTTCTTACACTAATCTACAATTACAGCTTGAATCCCGGCAGGTGTTCAAGACAGTAGGATTTTCTGTATTTTTCTTAAGTCACGAAAATTTTAAGTTTAGACAGCCCATTTCAAACATTATTCAAATCTAAACAATTTAGATGGCGGAACGAGAGGTAGGATAATAAGCATTTATCTTTCCTCCTAGCTATTACACTATGCTTTACAAAACGAAGACTGGAGTTAAATCCCAAAGCACACAGGGAAGGTGCATTCATGCTAACCATGTCAGCCGTGTTAGTATAGCTAACGCTTTAGAAAGTGAAAAATTAGTCTTCTGTTTTCTTTCCTGGTCCTGTGGTACTTCACACATTGGAACACAGCAGAACCGAATAGACAAAATTTCATACTCAGCCAGCTCCAAACAACTAAGCGTTGTTAGTCAACTAGTCGAGGTTGGCGCTCGAACCGCAAGCCATATTACTGTTAGCTTTGCTTCTAGCTAAATGTATTTAGCACTAAAATAAATGTCAAAAATTTTACTTGAAACTTCACCGCAATTAACCTTGCATACAAAACCGACGAAATAAAATAAAAATGTCATCTCAGCAGATTTGTTATTACACGAATTTCCATGCACGGACATGACAGTGACGGTGTCCTGCGGTGCAGTTGCGATTATGGGGGTTATTATGATGTGTCTTTAGCTACCAGTAAAAGCAGATTAAATAATAAACTAAGAAAGCTGCGCAATACAATCCCGATTTTAAAATATAAAAAAGGATAACAAAAATATTAAAAATAAATAACTACAAACTGAACACGTTGACCAATTTTCACTCCTGTAAATAACAGACCTAACCATTAACCTCCATTTTATGCAAAACAGCAGTATATATGATAGTCTTAAGGATAATGTTACAAATAAAATGACAACGACAATAAAGACCAAACAGAAACCGACATTTGACGAAGATGTATTCAGCAACAAGACACCACATTAAGCTCATCACTAGGTCTTACAGAATAACACAGCCAAGCAGTTCCATTATGATCACCTAAATAGAAAATCGAGAAAAATTCATTCGAAACAAATTGCCTTGGAAATCGAACATACAGCGCTCTATTTAAGAATAAAAGTAAAGGCACATATCAAACCAAGCATAACATTAACAAAAAAGAAAAATAGATAAAGGAAGAAGTTTTTCTGATCTTATACACAAAACAAGACAGAACTTAACTAAACGCACAAAGGAAGCATCAACAATACCTTATGTATAGGCATGATCCAGTTCATGTGACACCATGCGTGTGTTTTTTTTTCTCTCTGCAGATTTTCACTACACTAGAATCTTTGTAGCAGTAACATACTTTTGTAATTGTGATTGTTCAAGATACGTCGTGGCAAAGTAAATTTTACGCATTCCTCGACTTTAGTAAAATATATTGCAATTATTCCAGTTAGTTTAACTGTTTATAAACTTTTGCATTTCACATAAATTAGGCCACTCGACTCAAGGTATAGACATAATGATTCATTAATTACGACTGTGAGCTAAAAGTAAGTGAGTTTTGTGGGTGTTTAATTCGATTAGAGAAAGGAGAATTCGCGTTATGAACGCCAAGATTCATTTGTGCTAATCTGCTACACAGCATTTTCTATGCAAATGGTGCATTTTAAACAAACTCTAACAAGCATACAATGAGTTTCTCTGACAATATTTAAGTTAATTTTTACGGAGAAGTAAACAAACTGCAATTAAAAAGAAAAGCTTTCTTTTAATGAAAGTAGGATAAAAAATTACGATGCAGTTTGGAAGGAGAGGTAAAAATTATTGACATCGTGTCTCTTAAGTGGCCTTTTCAGTTCGTTCTATGTTTGATTAAGTAACGAGAGATACTCAAAGCAGGCCACTTCTAACAAACTTTGCTGCGTGCAAAAAAAAATCAAACCACTATTCTGGATTTATCAAAGAACAGTTACACTGAACTCCAGAAACAGTTACGAACGGTAAATATCACAAAGAAATGCAGCAGTTTCTGGATTGGTTCCTTGTACCTTAGCATCTCATGACAAACAAAATAAAATGAATTTCGGTCCTGAAAATAGCAATGTTTCAACAGAGCCACAATATGAGCACTCCTGCTTTGTATTCGGGAGGTCTCGGATTCAAACCTCGGTCCAAAGACTTGCTATGTTGACTGCGGTTGTTCCTGGTTTTTCCCAGTCCCTCCAGGCATATCCTGAGACAGTGCCTTATCACGGGCAGTGGACGCTTCTTTCAACATACTTTCCAATTCATTATAATCCAATCATTCGTAGCTACATTGTTTTAGGTAACTGACAGTATCCTTAAATAAACCATATACACAAACTTCTCGCATCACAGATCTGAGAGACACAAAGTTTGTATAACAACAAAATCAGAAAGATGTACTCTTTGACGTAAACTAAAATTCTCTTTACGCCACAACATGGGTGATGACGTCAACAAGGCAACCAAGTGAATAATAAATGCAACAATTATAAAGTCATCATTCTTGTCTAAGGTATTTGTTGTAAAAATAAAGTCATTTTAACAGTGTGCTCCAAGGTAATTTCTCTAACAATGTAAAGTTACTAAACAAGAATCATCTACGAATGAATCATGATATTCTTGCAGAAGAAATAAATCTTTTGATTTGTCATTACATAAAGCATCAACTATAACCTACAATATTGAATTTTATAACTATAAAAAGGGCCATTAACACTTTTAGAATTTAGAATTTTAAAAACTCGCAGCTCCAGTGTTCACCAGCCTGCTACAATAGTCAGTTGTCTGCGGAGAACAGAAGATGGGACTCAAATCATAGATCATGTTTTTGGCTACAGATATGCGGCAAAGAATAGCATCACTCTTCTCGAACTGACGCATTCCTATCTTTCTTTTTTCTGCTTTGGCAGGCCTAAATCCAATTTTTGTTCTCCGAATCATCAATTAAAAGTAACAGTTTACACTGCCATTATTCAATGCACACTATGCCGTAACAATTACAAAATAAGATTTTCTATTACACTTCAATACTCATGCTGAGCTTCGGTTAAATATATTTATTTAAGGTTTATTTAACGACACTGTCAATAGCTCATATTACATATAGTCGAATGATATAAACTGGGATTAAAATTGTGACCTAATTTGAGATACTATCCCAGCATGTCTGGAGGGAATGAGTAAAGCCACGAAACCCAAAATCAGGTCAGCCGGTCCCCGGGCAGATATCTGAATTCGAGATCTCCCGAATATGCAGTAGTAGTGTCAACCACTCGGCTGTGACGTTCGGTAGTCAATATCATGCGGTAATCATTAAAAGTAAACATTAATTACTGGAGAGGGGTTTCGGTTAGTATGAAAGCACACACATGTATTATGCACGTATGTTTGTATGTGTGTGTTTAAACATCGAGAAACAAATAACATGAAATTAGACGACTGTGGCAAATCATTCACATCATCTGTGCATCTCTAATATTAAAGAGCAATCAGAGACAACGAAGCATACAATAATAAAATTTCGATGATAATTACACAGGAGGTAACATCTGATTTCCTTTGCTAGGTCAGTATTTAACTGTCTCCTTTGAATACAGATAAAATAACAGAGTACGAACAATAATTCAATTCAACAGCGAGATTTATAATGAGCAAATACTGTTACGGACTATTAAAAGCACACACACAAAGAAAATAACATATAAAACAAAAATTAATGTACGTTTAATAAAATAAATATATATTACCTATTACACAACAATTAGTGTAAGCAATGAAATTGAAAGGTGTGGCAGCATGGTATATGTATGTTTGGTGCGTGAATATGACAGAATAACCACCAACATCTGGTTCAATGTAACTCATTAAAGTGTTGTCAAGTTACGTAAACATTGTTACAGTACAAAACCTCTGGAAACATCAACAACGACAGTTCGCGGTGGCACAACACCTGGCAACACAGAAGTGTCCGACCGTCTCTCTGGATAAATAAAATTATGATTATGAATAACACAACGACAGTTTGACATTTACGCCATTACAAAAAATCTAAATTACGTTGCCTTCAGCGAAGTGTTCTGGAGGATATACTCCAGCAATTCAACAGTTTTGTAACTTCTAGAAGTACAGGGGAATGTACTCAGAGTTCTGTACTTTCCAAGTTAATCAAAATCTGTGGATGCACGCAAATTACAAGGAACAGAAGCATGCTCTTCCTAAACCTACTGAGCGATGTATAGAGAATTATGAGGTAAGAGTACATCATGGCTCTGAGGCCACGCTACGGCACAGGTAAATATTACAGGCAATAAAGCGATTAAATCCTCAATAGCATTAGTACTTTAAAACGCAATGTAATTTTGCGTGACATCATTAGATGACACAGAAAACCAACACGTTTGTCACTAAATCATTTCCTTACACAGACTGGCCGAATGACGTGGCTAATTAGTTATTATTTTTTTATATTCGGGAGGTCCCCAGTTCAAATCTCAGAACAGAGACAGGTATTTCTGAAGATTTTATCAGTTTTTCCTCAGCCCCTCCATGCAGATTGTGAGATAAGACCTTAAATTACGTCAAGGCAGGTTTTTCATATTTTTCCAATTCATTAATCATAATGAAATTTTGCGCTGTAGAGTCTTGGGCTACTGCCACAATCGTTAAATAAAAATTAGGAAGACGTCCACACGGCCTCCTATCCAGTGTGTATCGGGGTTCCTTCCTCGGATGTGACGTGGTCAGGATGTAAAATTATCTACCCTACATCTTCTGCCAAGTAAAGAATGCAAGGAGCTCTAACTACACTTCCCCAAAATCTTAGTTATGAACCAGGGACTTTACCTTCATCTTGCCGCTCCTAAGAAAGGTATACAAACGCCTGGGATCCGAGACCATCCCTAACGAACGGGCGAAGATGCTACAGGTCTCTTTCGCAATAACGTGTGCCTGTTTTATGGATACGTAATATTATTAATGTAATTTATACCAATCATTTCGAGTATTATCATCGAGCTAAGTTTATGTAGGCTATAGATAACTCAATCAGCATTAAACAACAAAATTCGAAGTTTAAAATTTCTGAGAATGGAATGCACATATTCAAACAAAAAACCTACTCTATAGTATTTAACAGTCTCCTAGAATGTCGCGTCGTCTAGTGTGGTAGGTACTGACAGACGTCTCGGATGTGTTTACCGCTTCCATCATCAAGGCGATGAATGACTACACGACGCAGTATCCCAGAAGACAGCCACCTTCTAATATTTTCTTATTGCAGTGTGTACATTTTATCAAAGTATGAAGTTTTATGTGGCCATATCATAATTATGATAATAGTTATTAGTCGACCAGGAAAAAGTTGTGTACAAAGCGGAAAGTTATCTGAAACAAAGAATTGTTCAGTGACGAATTTTCAAGTATTTCGCGATTTATCACCAACTGTAGCAACGTGGCAATAACTGTATTGCATATATTACCACCCTGCCGTTAGTTTCTAAAGTTTTGTTACTGTTACATGTTTGGTGTGTCAGTCTGCACACTGCCACTCGTCCTCTTCTGGCCCAATATCAATCTCGTCCAATTTCTCTTCAGTATTAATATGACATTTTAACGGGTTTCCTGTCCAGTTTACCAAGTAGATCTGACTTTATAATTTAAGTTTATGTGCTTAAAGTTGTGGCCCTTTAAATTTTATGTTGACAATCTGACACATTTTTGCGAAACTACGCTTCACAAATGATTTATACAAAAATATATGTTTACTTGTTTGACACTACTAAACACAGGGATAACCAATACCTTACGTGTTGTCCAACAACACTGCAGCTTATTCACCATAACCAAAGCCAACACATCTCTCGTGAGCATTAAATCATTTTAGTACATTTAATCATAGCACTCGGTGTGACGTTTCTCTAGACTATCTACCGGAGGTCGGCTGCCACTGGCCGATACTATATAGCAAGAGACGTATGCGCGGAACTTGGCAGAAAGGGTCACTGTACCTCGATATTTGCTCGCGCAAACCTCTTTGAACGAAACGTTTGGCCACTATCAGTAGTAGGCAGTCATGAGATTTCTCCGCATGTGAAATTCATTTCTTCTAGCAATTACTTAGGAAACAATCTCGTATGACTACCCTCAGTTGATTCTCAAATCGCTTTCCTTCTGCTATGCAACTGTAGATCGTTAAAACCTAACGCTTCACTGAATGCCATTGTCTTTAGTCAAAACTTTCAACTCGACTGTCAGACATCTTAATTTGTCTATTAAATGCTTTCATTAACATCACACATCGAGGCATTTCGCTCTCGGACTTTATTCGAGCAGTGATTCTAGCTACCTTGAGCTCGGTAGATAATAGCCCTCGGTCTTTCATCAACTGCATTAACGTTACACAACCTTAGTAACCGTTCATTCGACTTCGTTATTGTCACTATTCATCAAGAAATTCTCAAGTAGCCTAAATCTCTAGTCAACCCACACTAACTTAACAGCACGAAAAATAAAAGCTACTCAGCAAGTGTCATGAACTTTTCCACTTTTCAGTACTTTTGTAGTCAAGAATGCTGAGCATGTATTGAAGTCAAGCAAAAGCAAGAAGTGAACAGCTTTCAGTAAATGTTTTAAAATTATTTACTCCCATAGCTTCAATAAGTGTGTAATGAACAGTTAACTCTGAGCGAACCGAAAAGGCACAAACCATGTCAGTATAATCAAACTTATTTCTTCTAAAGATTAATTTCGTTCAGTCTCCTTCAAGACAGATGAAGACGAAATTTGGCTGTTAAATTGAATTGAATAAGAAAAACAGTATTATACTAAATCAGGCGCAACAATCTCCGAAAATTCTAGGTTAATTCTTTAAATACATCGCAAACACTTCCTTATACACTGAAGTTGTAGTTACAGTGTAACTTAGCGTAGTGAATCTCATCAATTCTTATCACCGTAATAACTATTCTCGTAACTGAGGAGTTATACAATGGTATCAATCAGTCAATCATTAATTTAGTTGAGATCTCTATACAGAAGACAACATCTGCCTAACCCCGAGATTTTGCGGTCCACAGCTCGAAAACTATAACTAATGGCGCTGTTGTCCTACAATACATATTAATTCTTACAACTATAATTATAATCTCTCCTACCTATTTCTAATTTTATATTTACGATTTTGTTCTCCATATTGTATAATTTTAATGAGGTAACCAGCAGAGTTCCCTCAGTGTTACGTTTCATATTAATCTTTGTAGCTCTAAACCGTATAATAAGCCAGATCATTCGACAAATATTGTTAAATATAATAAGAAAATTTTTTCTTAAACTCAACATCTTTACCGGAATTCGAACCCAGAATAGTTTTCGGGTTTGAAACCCTTGCTTCTGAAATTTCCCCATCAAAACAAACAAGTTTCATCTAGGATCCCTTCTTTAATCGCGCACAGTTGCCGAACCACAGAAACTGTCCTCACCGAGACTCGAAACCAGGAAAGTGGATTAGGTTCGGAAAGGTTGTTTACAGTTCGGTCACTTTAGTTCGGCTTAGTACCGTTTTCACAAGTTTACTTCCGCTCAATTTCTATTACTTTAGGCTATGTTACCTTGAATTATTTTAAATTACGTTAGGTTCGTCTGCGAAAGAAACGTATGATGGCTGTTAAATAACTTACAATGCTCGATGTCGGGTTCTCAACTTCTATCAAGTTTAGATGACGAACTAAAGAAGCTTCCTTCACTGAGGCTAGAACTTAAAACTGATTTTCAGTGTTGATAACTTTCTTCCAGTAATAATCCCGGCGAAACGAACTCTCTATTCTCGGCGCTGTTCTTTTGTTGTTCTTAGTTTTCAAGCTACACGAAACATCATCGGCGTGTCTCTAACTCAGAGCAGTTATTCGGAATTGTGGTCTTTGGTCCTATTATATCATCGTCGAAACAAACTCTTTGGTATTAGTGTCATTCTTCTATCGTTCTTAGTTTCGAAGTTAAATAAATCACCTACACCGATACACAAGCACATGACCGACTTTAGGAGTTGCTGAAATCTTCTCTTCGAAACAAACAACTTTTGTTTTGGCCCCAATCTTCTACCATTTCTAATTTTCGTGCTACACGATCTGCCGTCAAACTTAGGACACTTTTTCCGTGGTTTTGACATTTTATGTTTTCTTCTTTGTCTTAAGGAACATTCATGTCACTTTTGGTGCAAATCTATTTATCCGCTCTAGCAATTTCAAATTTATATAGGAACGATTTCGTATATTACTTAATTCATTGGCATTAGTATAATTCCTGCAATGACAATTCAGGCCAGATATAAACGTGGGAGCTGATTTTGGTAGCTATGATGAAAAGAAACATTTCATCACCCTTACTTGACCTTACGTAAGGAGCGTAGGCCCCACATATTGTTACTGTTGCGAAAAGGGGAAGCTGTGTTTATGGAGCTACGGCTGGTAATTATTTCATTTTCCATCCCGTAGGTGACCCGTGAGTAAGTGTGGAGGTGTAATAAAACGATGCTGACAGGGGACACGGAAACTCTGAGCGAAACCTATTCCAGCCCACTACAAATCCAATATGAAGTGCCCTGGGCGAGAACATGGGCGTCCGCGGTGAGAAGCCGGCTACTAACCACTTGATCGATGGCACGATTAGGCCCTATTTGTTACTAGAGACGTGAATAATCCGGTTATTATCAATAATAACCGGCGATTACAGGATATTGCAAACAAGATTATTTTCGGAATTATAATAGCTTGTTATTATATGCAATAAATATTTAGTATTTCAAGACTGTGTTGGCTATAAAACATGTGGAACTCAGACAAGATCATACGATAATTACGTACTTTAAATTACAAAGGGCGTTACTATCCCAACATTCCCAAACAATTTGTTTACCGCTCTGCCTCCCATTTCAAACCTTACAAAAAAGACAGAGTTATAGTTTGTTCGGTGTTCCGTTAATTAAGTTATATTAATTACTGAGGTTATGCAGTGTTGAATAACACATGGTAGTCTCCTGTAATTCGAATGCGAAACGTGAGGAAAATCATGGAAAACTTAAATCAGGGTAGGCTGATTCGACCTGGAATTTGAACCTGGTACCATCATAACGTAGACAGACGCATACGTATTGTCACAGTGACCACTTGCGGTAGATTATTAGTAGTGATGTTCCAGCTATTGTCGTTGTGAAGTGTCTTCCGACGATAGTGATAATTAATGATGTAACACTGATATAATGACAGGAGCATAATTCCGCAAAACAGGGCTTTGTAAAGTACTTATGACAAAAAATACTGAGCAACTCTTGAAAGACAGACCACTTAATGAGAGGTCTGGTGTTAACTACAAGACCGTCTGCGTAATATAAAGAGGCTATTGACTGCTTTGTTCTATCCTGCCGGCATCTTCCTCGGGCACTTGAAAAAAGCAAACTGAATTGACATTCTACGCGAGGAATACGTGATGAGATCCAATGCTACGCGGTTACAGGCTGAGTAAGACGAGGGCAACACAGTACAACCATGTTTCTTTATCAACCAGAACTTAATTTGTTAAATTAAACTGTTTCTAAAAGTGTCAGAAAATTACGCTGTACTACAACTAACCTATAAGTTGGAATGCTTTCAGTACAAACATCATACTACAGACACAAGCACTCTCATTTCTTAGAATCTCCAAAGATTTTTTTTTTATTTTACTGCTATTTGACACAGAACATGCGAAATTACAGATACGAAAATGTGTGTCCTGTTTATGCTTAAGTCATATAAAGTGTGGATTTAGCACGTACTGATTTCACACAGGAGTTTCAAGCTATAAAAGTACTAAAAGCGATAATAAAAACAACAACTTAAAGAGCCTTTGTCGCTTTCCTAAATTGCTCTACAAGCAAAATTCTTCCAAATGAGCTATTTAGTAGAATCACAAAGATGCAGACTTCATTCTACCCAAAGGAGTGGTTTTGTCCTTATCCGTTCTTTTCCGACAAAAATTAATTTGTAAATGTTATATATTCAAATTATTACGCAGTGGCCCGAGCGGTATAGACATGGCACAGCTATATATTGTGACATAAGGTACTTATTTAGGTTGGGTGGCCTTTTTAGAAGTGGTTCAGAAGTAGGACTGAGTAGCCTTCAGCAAAATAGGCACACAATCGGCAGAAATTTTACTTGAACGATCTTCAATATATTCACCTTCCCTGCACGGTTGTTGAACATCCTCAATAAGTGTGAGAACTGCAAGAACTCAGCTGAACATTAGAGAGAGACTCTGGAGTCCTTTAAATCAGGCAACAGTCTTCCTTTCGGGAGGTAATAGGTTTTTAGGAACCTCCCAAGTAGATACGGCCCACAAATTATGAATGGGAGGTCATGTTATTATCGTAAAACATGAAATCTTTTCCCATGATGCTCTCACAGAAACAGAAACTATAAGCTGTTATCTTACGTGCAACCCGAAGGGGGCCTGCGTAATAAACAAACTGTACGGAAGCAGAAATTTAGCTCAAGAAAGTTGATTATTTAACGTAGTTTAAAAACCAGGCAATCTCCAAACTTGGTCACATACGCCAGGCCTACCATAGCCATAAACGTCTTGTCGTAGAGTGTTACGGATGTACGTAATTATCATCTCATCTCTGTATTTCATTTTGATAGAAAATTCAAGAGCTAAAAATGCAGTAACAAATCCATCAGTCCATTAATCTGCCTATACACTAATTTATCCCTCTTTCTTTCAACCTACTTGTTTATCTATACAGCAAGGCGTCACGACCGAGTGGTCTGTAACCCTGCTCCATATTGAGGAAGACCCTAACCCGAAGACCGGCTTTCCTGACTGAGAGTTTTCATGATTTTCCTCAGTTTCTCGAGTAAAATACCGGAATAGTATAGCACATTATATTAGGTCACGATCGTTTCCTCTTCAGTTCATTAATTTTTCATTCCACTTTATGTAATCAGAGTTACTGGCGGGGTTGTTAAATAAACCATAAATAAATATCGATCTCATGCTTTCTTTAGTGTACCCTACAAATTATTTGGAGCGTAAGGATACTTGAGACTGTACGTCATAGTTTCGTGGTTGCTCCTGCATCTTAAACCGGAGATTCGTGGTTTGAATTCCAGCCACGTTATGGGCTCTGATTGGGGGTTTTGCGCTTTTCTTCGAGGATATGAAGTATTTTTATTTGTTAAACCGTTAAATAAACCAAGGAATCAAACAATGAATATGGAACGGAATGAGTTAGAGCAGAAGACATGAACCGCACCCCTTAAAGAATTTGTACTTAAGCATTATCTAGTAACATTCTTCATTTATTTATCCCATTCATAGCACCGAATTCTTCTAACGTTTATCAAGACATGATTAAACAAGCAGTGTCATAAGATCTAAACATCCGAGACCATTACATCCATAAATATGTTACAATTATTTACACCGTCTTTCTGATAGACTGATATGACGTTGGATACATATGACGATTACGAACAATAAAGCTCACTTCTATCGAGTGAAATTGAACGGATTGATTATACTAGTTGACGGAAGACAGCGGCTCATTTCCGGACATTTTCGGATAAGACGGGCAAAGTAAATAAAATCCCAGTATTTTCTTGCACTATGAAACTGGAGAGGCAGTGGAGTGATATATGCTTATCTACCAATCACTGTGTCATATAAGTTGAGGAAAATGTGGCTACCTCGGCAGTAAGTGTTACGATAATAAAGCAAAGGTCATGTTCACGTGATGCTGCACCCGAAAACCGCTGAGGTAACAGTCTCACTATAAAAGTTTTCCCTTCTATAACAAATGACGACGTTGGATAAAGAAGATGATGAATATGGAGCGCCAAAAACATGGCGAAAATGAGTGGTGGGTAGAACCCATGCATAGATGCTACGCGAGGAGTGTTGTGCACAGTAGCCTAGGTTGGGTGGCACGTGTGAGGAAGTGGTAGTGACCTAATTTAAGAATCGTAGCATTTACCTGCAACACAATAAAATATGGATGTGATATTTGAGGTTCTCACTGCGGTGAATATGACGATGTTCTTCTGGGTTCTGATGACATGTGGACTCGTAGGTAGACACCACACAGCGTAACCCAGAACAATAACACTGACAATGGAATATGAACATTTCAGTGGTCCCTCGGCAGAGTATAGGATTATAGTCCCACACATCAGAATTTTGCAGAGCCTTATTTATACTACGTCAAATACCGAGATCGTAAAAACCTATGTACGAAGCAGGATGATAGCTCTTCTTTCGGAAGTGAATAAACTATTTCCTTGGAGCAAAGTATTTCTTGAGAAGATAACAGTCGCTCATTCAGTCAATAAATTCCACGTTAATTGTATAGCCCAAATGTTCATTACCGTGTTCACAAGAGTAAGAATATGGACCATATCCTGAGCCAGATAAATTCAGTTCTCATATTCAAACGCTACATATGCAAGTTTCATTTTTATAACATACGTCCATCTATGTCTCGTTCTTACAAGTTCTCTATTTCCTTTCAGCGCTTCCTGGTAGCATTTCCCACCTTTCACCCCATGTACAACGTGCCCCATCCATCTCATCTCCTTTGATTTTATGGCCCTAATATCTTAAATTAAGATTTTAATCATGCCTTTCTTACACAACTTTTGATCTAGCAATCTTACAAATATAATTACATAATTTTATTATTCAAACTAATTTCGTCACTGCATTTGCTGTGCAAAAAGTACTTAAACGGCATACATCAGTGAACACGGAACGTTATAAATTCAAGAACATCTAAATTTAATTTGCTATTGTCAAAAACAGGTTTCGTCGTCGTGTTCCGATTTTTACTGCAGTCAATTCCACGGCCAATCATTTTCTTTATCATTTCTGCCAACAAGTACTTTCAGAGCGTTGTAAAGTAACCAACAAATGTGTTCATGGTTATCATAGAACCGGGACGAATTAAAGTTCTGATAGGCACTGCCCATAACATAATGGCATAATGACTCAACTACCTTCAAAACCTTTAAACAAAGAATCAGGAGCGTTATAACTGACAAACGAAGAATTATGGCTCATAGCTATGGGAAAAGAATTTAAGACATTACTGGCAAAACTACTAAAAAAAAAAATATCTGACGTCAAAGAACTTGATTCTTGCTATGAAACTGGAAGTCCTGAATAAAATCCCCAAACCAAGACAATGAAGATTATGGAATTTGTAACGGGGCCAGCAGGTAAACTCACACAAACATTACACCCACACTGAGCTCGCCTGTTCCCGAGCTAATCCCTACCATCAGCTCCCAAAGCTGAACACATCAGTTTATTACCAGCCACAAATCAAACAGAGATTCAAGTTGAATATACGGCATAAAATTAAAAATGTAAACATTCAACGACTGAATCCGAATTTTTCTTGTACTTTACAAATGTTTTAGTAATCGACCTTGGCTTATGAACAAAGAGAGTGATGTCTCAATCGTCGATTTTATTATTACTTAATGAGCTCATGTCTGTGTAATCCTATCAATTATTATTTAATGAACTCATATACATACGAAGTTGTTTATTTCTCAATCGACTTCCGGCGTTTCTGCATCCAGTTTTTTAATACATTAGCTGTAAATAATAGGATTCTGTCTGCATCCCTCGTTAAGTCCTCTGCGTAAGCACAAAAGAGTAAAACCGAATTTATATTTTGATTGAGTAATATTTGATTTTCTTCAGAACAATAACGATTATGTAAATTCGCAGTAATTTCTTTATAGCGAATAACGCTACGAAAATGACAGCAACATGAAGTACGCTACAGCTTTTCAAAGAAGCCATAATTGAAAAGAAGAGACTAAAACCAATTTAAAAGTTAAGAACCTTTGAATCATTCATTGATTTTTTTCACTAGGATTAAAACACACACTGAAATTCTCTTTCTCCTATACTATACAGAATTGGAGACGAAACATATGTAAGATAATTAAATTTTTAATTTAATGTTCTATAATTTTTTTGCTTTCTACGGTTTCTGCGGGCAGTAAGTGTACGACTCATTTCTTGAAGTCATCCTCGTCTTCTGAAGATAGATCTGCTTTTACCAAACAGCCATCTAAACACCTATCAATGGAAAATTCGTGTAAGATAAATGTCGCAACCATTACCATGACTTAACTTCCACTCCTAATTCCACATCAGTAATCATCTTATATATACACCAGTTTGTGTTTGTTTGGACGCTTTCAAGCCGAAGAGAGATATGGAGAGGTACTGAGACATTACACTTCTTACGGAGAATAACAAATTTTACAGGTTCTGAAGGTTCCAGGTAATGGCCGCTCGTAATTCTGATAAATACAAAGTCAAAGCGTAGATAAGTGCTCTGTTCTGTGAACTGTGTAGTAGTTGCTCCTTCAAGTTATTAATAACATCGTTATCATCGTTTATTTATGTAATAAATCAGAGACAGGTTTGATGAAGGTACTTACTACACTAGAATGTGTAATAATTATTACTACGATGTGGAAAATTGTGGAAATAAATACAGGATAAATGAGGAAAGCATATGAAAATATAGAAGTAAATAATAAAAGGCAGAAAGGGGAAAAGAATAAAGACAGGGTGTGAAAATTAAAAGAGTGGGAAAAGTAAGGAGATAAACGTACGAAGGAAATAATGGAAGAAAGGGGGTGATGAATTAGAAAAAGAAATAATCATTTTAATCATTTTCGTTGAATTTCTATGAGAGTTCACACTTATGTTGGTAGTACTAGTATAACCATTAAATCTGACACAGATGAAATCTCTCAGAAAAATAATATTAAATTTACAGGGGTCTGGTGTTTTGTGTTTAATACTATGACACTCGCGAATACTAATCATGCTGTTTGCTCTTCGCATTCCTTGAATAAGCAACCGAGTTACAACTGTAAATCGTATATTGATACTACATGACAGAAAATTATTATAGAGGATTTATGGATGTTTAGTCGCTCTGTGATGTAGGATGCTTCTCTTGATAACTTGTGAATATAATGCAAGACGACCGATAATCTCAAGAATATTTAAATTCCTGTGTCTTCCTCTCTAGATAAGACTTATCAGAGCTATTAAATCATAATAGGCTATATCCGACAGAGTTCTGAATCCCGTTACTTTGAGGTCATGTTGCTTAAAGTCGCTGTAGAGTTTGTCAAGTTTAAATATCTCCGAAATGTCAGGACTGTGGTGGGGTAATCACCGATCAAACGGAATGTAAGGTGCACGAGTAGTGGGGTATTTTAGAGTACCGTCTATCGATTGGCTGGAATAAAAGCTTCTCACTCACGATAACAATGCCTCCAGAACGAGCGTAAGACAAATTATAATGTGAGGTGACTGATTTGCTGCACAATAGTCCTAAGATTGGTCTTAATTACTGAAAAAGGTAACTACTGTTCTCGTTTGCTTACGATGTACTGAATTAATATAACATGGAATTCAACTTAATATAATCCTTTCTATACGTATTTACAAACTGTGAACAAGATTAAATGCACATGTAGTTGGATGTATGGACAAATTTACCGGCAGTTTTCCTCAGACCCACCAGCCAAACATCTGACCATAAACACTGTCTCCATAAGGCCTGGTAGCAAGTATAGTTCGCAACTGTAATCTTGAGACTTGCGGGGTGAGGAAGTGGGGTGAAGGAGGAAGGAGAAAAGATAGTGTCTGCCTTTAACGCTTCGGACTTCCTGCATTTCTTGCAAGTCTCAAGATTACAGTCGCGTACTGTACACGAATTGCAATATTATAGAAACAGTAGAACGGTTACTTTATAAGTCAAAAAACTCATTTTCTGCTGCATCGTGGTTCATACAGCCCATGTATTAAAGAAAGCAGATACAAATAGAAATAGTTTCCTCTCCTCATGCTCTATGTTATAACTTACCTTTTAAACAAAGCGTGAAAAATTTAAGACAAGATTACTAGTATATATTTCTATCTTTGAAGATGCTATTCACACATATACACTACGACACCTTTATCTCTAGCACATTATAAAAAAAAAGTAATGAATTCTAAAATGGCTGCTCTGTAGCTTTATAATCTGAGACCTGGTTTGATATTATAATTTTGTTTTCCTGAAATATTGTTCCTACTTCTTATCGAATGTTTATGCACTGTGTCGTATTCATTACAAGACCCGCGTTTGATCCCCGTGTGGCTGTCGACTTGTGTCTTTTTGGTCAGCGAAATAAGGTATTTTAAATTTCAAATTCCATCAGGGCACAGGGGAGTAGAAACTTAGTTCCCATATTCATGCTTAACATAATTTTCTTATTGCTTTAATGACCTGTAACTCAACTGCAATATTAATATTGTAGGGCACGATAAATTATTTTTGAAGGGTCGCAATTGAAAGGTAGCATCAAACTTGATGAACTATGATCTCAATATTTCTTTCAGTTTATATCGGCAATTTCTTAGTGACTAATGTGTGTGATTTTGAGAGTAAGTCACGGCCGGTTAAATTAAAATGTTCAAAGCAAACTCTCTCTTGATTTTTTCAGAATAAAATAAATGTTATCTGTATAACAACACGTCTCTTTCAAACACAATCGAAACATAATGAAACACTCAGTAGTGGCATTGTGTTTTCATTGTATCTTTATAAATTTAAACGCAAACATATACAGATTAACGCAAAAAATACTATTTTAAAAACTCTAAAATTAAACATGACAAAGTTTGAGTTCAAAAGGATTTATCTAGTCCAGCTGATTCGTTACACAAACTTAGTTTCGTTCTGTGCTACTCATGTAAATTCCATTCAAATCCGATAAGCAATTCAGTTTTACGATTGTTGCCCAATTTAATAAAATTTAACTTTCTTGCGACATCCGGTATAATTAATTATTAGCCCTAAAAGTGTTTCTAGAGAGTGTCACTATCAAATGGATAGGCATTAATGTCGTCCGAAGATGCTGCAGAAACGTCGAACAGAATATTAAGTCGTTTGCCCCCGTTCGTACATCGGTCAAACGTACTGTGGTCGGGGTGAATCCGTGCGTCTGAGGATCGTTAGAAATAAAAGACAAGACGATCAGGGCGGAGTAGAAAATAATCACATACTGCCTATTCTATAAACGTTATTTCCCAACGATAATCCTTTTAGTTCGCTGTCTCATTTCCTGTGTTGACGATGTATTTGGTTTATGTGTATTTGTTTGTCTTCTGTCCCCAAACTAATAGCTTAGGCAAAGCGTATTGTCTAATGCTAGAGTACAGTAATAAAATGTTCATGGAGCTACTTGGTTAAAATCTGACTGTACACTCCAATTATAATCTGCACTGACGAGCGTTCATAGTAGGCATGCTCTTGTTAACATTACAGTTGGCATTTAAATACATACTGGTTGCTGAAACATAATGGAATTCACCTACTACATAAATGTTTATCTTTATCGCAGCGATGAAGATGTAGACTGTAGATTTCGGTGGTGTGACACCGTAACTCCTCCATCTTCAGAGTAGTGACAATGAAGGCCATACTTTCTACCGAAACGCTAGTAACTACATACAAACCAGAAGACGATAACTGAAACATATTGTCATATTCTATAATGCAACAAAATATAAATTATTGAAATGAAAACGTATTTCATTTATTGAAAAGAACCAGTCCAATTCTGATATCCTGTGCAACATTTCGTACCTCTACCTGTCGGCTGTCCGCGATTGAATATTCAAAAAAATTGCGACCATTCTTGATGTCCTGGAGTCCATCTCCACCATGTTCGAGCCACAACATATCGATAGATGACTAGAATGTGTGTAACCATAATACGCATTTCGTTATTCAATTTATCATTGAGAGGTCAGCAAAGCAAATATGTCAACATTATCATCTGCCATCAACGTGTTTCGAAATTCCCCTGAAAACGTCATGGTTACCTTATAATGCATATAGATAAACCGAAAATATCCTCTTATTAACATTAATGCCGTTTATGACTGTAGTGTAGTTGGTCTAACTTAACCGGTAAAGTATTTGTTTATGAAAAGTCCCATATCAGCTATTCTCTAAAGTTGCTAATGCCCTTCAATCAATAAAATGTAAAGTCGTGCTTGGTGCTTAACTAAGCACCACGATGAGAAATATGGGGTGCATTCTTAACCTCGGCCGTAGGAGGTGAGTGACCTCCCTTTTCCGCAGGGAAAGAACCCCGATACACATTGGATAAGAAGCTGATTGGACTCAGAGCCGGTCTGGACGTGGTGGCGAAGAGAATCCTGCCCTCCCGGGAATCAAAACCCTGTCATCTAGCCCATCCAATCAATGACATATTTTAAACTCTTTACGTCAAGCGTAAAATTAAATAGCATTAAAACATATGTCGAAGCATAAGATGTGTCTTTCACTGTCATTCAATGTGTCGATTTAACAGTTTCAAACACATTCAGAGACCAGAACCTCAGCTGTTAACAACAAATTCAAAAACGCACTAGCTTACAACGTAATAAAGTTGATCAGAGTAGCAAGTCTCATTTCCATTCAGTGGGTTGCACCCTGCAATAAAAACGCCAAATCGATTACTGGTTGATTATAACGTAATTGTAGTCTCCAGTCGGTGTGACTAGTAAAGAACCAATATCGACTACATTCCACACGCCACTTACAGCTACAGACACAGAGCAAGCACAGAGAAAAATTTATCTAAGGCTTACAAGGTCTGACATCACGAAGTCAAATATTGCAACGTATTTCTTAACCTGAACAACTATTCCTTGTATCCAGCCCAATTTTGAGAAAACGTATCTCGGTTTCGTGACATTCAACACTGGACAATACTTAACTCGTTTGGCGCGTCTCAAGTAATGGTAGCTCCATCCCTTATTAACGACCCATAAAAAAACTTACGTATACTTTTCATATTGCGTTATTATACGACTGTCAAAATATTTCTTACAACTTGTAAGAGTTTTCGTTGTAAATAATCCTGTGTGTATCCAGTAGACATATCGTGTGAGATGTTCCAGAGACAAGCATCAAACGCTTAAAATTCTATGAAAATAGATACATTTATGCAGAAAGTTAAACCTTTCTGGTGCATCATGAAGATATATGTTACAGTCCGAGGTTTGTGATTAGAAACAACAAGCAAAATGTTTAAATAAAGTTTTCTATTAGCAGCTTCCAACAATTTAAAACATTTAATTTTATTTGGCACAAATCAAGATCTCCGATCAATCACGTTTATATAGCGGACTATATAATTGGAAGGTTATTAAATATTATAAATAAATGCAAATTCCGCTATATTCGTAAACTGATGCTGGAGTGTTTTAAAAGTGCCTAATCAGTGAAGTCTAAAAAGTAAGAAAGGAAATTATGAAGTAAATTATTACTGAACACAGAAATATGTCTTGAGTATACCATAATAGATTAAACTCTGTAGTGGTGGTACACATTTTAAGTAAAAATAACAAGAAATGAACGGGCAAGGCGTGTACTTTACACAATACACGCAAAACAGCACTCACAAACCGAAACTACGGAAAATAAAGTATAGATCTACAATACCAACCTTTACGATAATCCTACCACTACCATACACATCCCGACGAGATGTGAAAATAGCCCCTTGAAGAAGGCGCTCCAATTTAAGCACCCGAAAATTACCGCCTACTAACACCGACACACCAAATATACTAAAATGTCAAAAGCCAACATAGTTTTAGGATCTACCACACAACATTCTACGGCGTGCATAACTTAAAATTCTAATAAAAATGTAAACAACATTTTTATCGAAACAGTGGATTGTGTATCTAGTTTCGTTTGCGATCGACGGAGGACACGAGCTTTCGTCCGGCTGCCAAGACACTGAGGGAGAGTTCTAGCCCCGGCCAAAAAGGGTTGCATACAGGAGAAGGGGTGGATGCGTGCGCATCAGTCAATTACTCGCGAACTCTACTATCCATGTGCTATGGCATCGGTCTTCAGACGAGCCGCATGTACCTCCTAGCAATCGATAGCATTCGAGCGAAACATTCCCACTTCGCGCTGTGAGCCTGGTTCACACTAGCGTGAAACGGGTTACAATCAATAGTGAAACGTGTCGGACAGTGAGTTTGAGTTCCAGTAAGACGGACTGCAACTAACAGCATTCGAACGAAGAGTTCCTACGATCGCGGGTCACACAGATCGTGGCAAATATCAACATCATCTGAGCAAAGCAAACAACCGCGTGAGAGATTTCATCTCGATTCACGCTAAGAAGAAATGTAATCAACAGCATCGAGGCAAAACATTTCTGAACTGTTCTTAAGTGTTGTTCATTATAAGACGCAGAGCGAACAGTGTGTCTCAGCTACGCGACAGATCATCATTCGTGATACGTGTCTTTACGTTTTGGTTTAACCAAGACAGCTCTGTACATCACCGCATATCACAGAATCGTATATGTACTAACCACAGATTTAGATGTGTCTAGGGCCTAGACTCTAGGCAGTTATATTGGGGAACATGTGGCACAGAGCCTAGATCCTACTACCATTTCAGCGTAACATCAGCTTTCACTTGAGCTGAACAGCAACAAAGTTGTTCTTACAGTTCGCGACTGTAATCTTGAGACTTGCAAGGAATGCAGGAAGTCCGAAGCTTTAAAAGCTACTGCACAGCAGACGCTATCTTTCCTCCTTCCTCCTTCACCCCACTTCCTCGCCCCTCAAGTCTCAGGATTACAGTCCCGAACAGTACATATTACTCATAACGTACATATGGCCTGTCAACAACAGTGTTCTAAATTACTGAATGGTTTTCAGAACGTTCATATACTAGTTGAAGCGGTATCTAACAAGTGACTTGTGATACTTCAGGTTCTCACGATGGATAGTATGAATTTTGCAAGCAACCACAACAGTATGGGCCATTTACTTTATACATTAATTGTGGTTAAAACATGTCTTTGTTTATTTATTTAACAACGCTGTTAACATCCCAGATTGTGCAGAGTCGAATGATAAGACGATTAGTCAATGATGAATTGGAAAGCCCTTGGAATGAAGTGGTGGTGGCTGCCTAATTTAAGACACTGATGGGACTGCAGAATACGACATAAAAGCTCAAATAGGATAGTCGGTCTCCGGGTCGAGATTTAAACCGGGCCCTCCAGAATACGAAACAAGAATCATTCGACAGCGACGTTTGGTGATACGCACTACTGTCAATAATTTCTTCAAGTAACATTCATTCAGAGTTCAGTTGAGTTCTGTAAGCAGAAGACTAATTCCGTCAAACAGCGGGTTTTGTGGACCACGGCCTAATACAATCTTCAGTGGAGTTACTCTCTTGCTGAACAGATTTAATTCTTATAACTAGCACTTTTGCTCTTCCCTGCTCCCATTTATGTATTACTAAGTTTCTTTCCGTTTACATACTGCTTTATACAAATACTTTCCTATATTCCTTAATACTACAGCGTTAGTGTAATTTATCATTCTAAACTGCCTCTTCATTAACAATAAACCACTGTCTTCTAAAAATAATTGTCCCCTCTACTTCATCTTCAGACTTTTAATGCAATATGTAAAACATCTTTTTCTTCTCATTTTATAATCCCTCCCATTTTAAATGCGCCAGCCTTAGGCCATGCTAACTCACATTTCTTGTAGAGCAACCTGTGTACGCTTCCCTAACCCACTCAAAGTTCATATAGAAATAAAATGTTAACGGTCTCTTATCCCAGATATCTGCAAACAGATTACGACGTTTTATACCGTTGCACCTTTCTTAAATTTCAGCACGTTCTGCCCGCTCTATTATCATTTGGATTGTGCCAAATATATCCCAATATTGATCACGGGCGTTCAGTAACGTATTAATTTTATGTTGGCAGCTTAACTTACTTTCTCCCCCCCCCCCCTCTTCGTTATTACAAGGTTCAGCTATAATTCTTTCAGTACTGTTCATTTGAAGAAAAAACCCCGCTAATGTATTCTTCGCGATGATAAGTAAATTAACGCTCGTGTGTGTTGCAGACTTCTCTAAAGTATAAAAATCTCAATTTTTATGTTCTAATGGCATCATAATTCTCTGGTGCTAACCTCCTCATCTATATCACGGTTCCTGCTAAGCTCGAGAAGGTTCGACGCAGGCTTTAAAATTTTGCCGAGGATAGGATATTGATGCTCCTCTTATTACTGAAATAAAACCTCGGATATGCGAAAACGATCACAGCCAGAGCTCGTGTAATGAGAGTCCTCATGTACCTTTTTCTCAAGAAACCACAAGGGCTTAAATGCTGCTTATTCTTGAAATTAATTGTGGGGCGTTGATTTCCATTCCAGGAAGATTTTATTGCAAAACGTTAAGTAAAAAAGCAAAGCTGTACCACTATACACCATGTGGGTGCTTGGGGGGAGAGAGGTATAGCTCCTACGCATTCTTAACCTCGTCACTAGATGGGGGTGAGTGGTCAGCATCACGCCCCGGCCGCGCTTTACCCCCGGGAAAGGACCCCGGTACCCATTGGATAGGAAGCTGGGTCTGGACGCAGAGGCTAGAAGAAAAAGCCTCTGCCCCTGTCGGGGATCGAACCCCGGTCGTCCAGTCCATAGCCAGTCACTATACTGACAGGTTTTATTGTACCAGGTGTATAATGGAAATCAGAACAAATATTTGTTACTGAAAGTAGATTCCTTTATATTTGGCAAGGAAAGGTAAAAATAAATAAAAGCAAATATTTGAGTACAGTATCCTTTTGTGAATAAATAACTATACATTTATGCATATATACAGAGTTTTCCGTTCCCCTGGAATATTGGCTACGCCCTTCTAGTGTTTGCTCACACTCTACACTCCATGATAAAAACACTGGCTCCAGTAACTGCATCGATTACCCTCAGGTCTTTTTTTCAAAATTCACTGCATTCAGTTGACCTATTGGGTCCATAGATCTCAGATCGTAGGTTTTTTAAGCAACTGCGAAGATTTTCGTCCTAGCTGGGAACAATTATTATTAATGGAAAAACTATTTAAACTGTTGTCCACGACTTGCGAATACAACAGCAGATGTTTGGAAATATGACAAAAGTTACGTTCCTTGTGGCGTATTATTAAGGATGTTCAGAGTGTAACAAACCAATGTGCAGAACTATTTTCTGTGTGAATAGTGTAGTTAACACTTTAAAACACAAAGATCGTATACGAATATTTAAAAATTCATTTCCTGTCTCAAAGAGAAACGATAAGAAATCTCTAAGATGGCTGTCTTTTAGGTTATGGAGCCGTATAATAAAGCAGAAGTTGACCAACTTTTCAGAGGTGTCTCCTGCCTCCATCACCAACTCAGAAGACAGCCGTCTTCATACTGGCCGCCGTGAGAACCTCAAATCCTACTCAATAAGAAATTTCGAGGCAAAGAAACCGCTGCAGGCACTATTGGTCACTTTCCATGTGGAAGCCTTCTATTAGTCTTGGATCGTTCGAAGATGTGGAGGAACAAGTAGCAGTGAATTGGCCGAGCTACAACGTACATTGTGGTCGGCCCACAATGATCGTTCCGTGTGTAACCAGCCTTAAGATAGTTACCGTGCTAGCATTAATATGAAAGGTCTACACAAATATCTGTCGGAATAGTGTGCATATCTGCAGTTCAAACAGGATAATGGGACACTTTCCTAATGGAATGCATGCACGCCACCGCTGATAAATGCGCTCCGTCAAAACCAGTATTAGAATTACACCTTCCTTTTTTGATTTTAATCTAAATCTTCTCACTTAATATTCAACAGAACGAGGGATAGAAATTTTTCTCCAGAAAACTCTGAGTACTGCTGGAATAGAATATTTTGGTTGTACAGACTCTTAAAATGTGTTCTTTCCTATTTTGCATTTAATTTCTACCCTGAAGCTGAAGGTAACCTATTACACCGAAACGCTGGTAAACAACAAGACTAGTTAGTTTTAGAACCCGTAAGATCATGATCTTCATTATATTGAGATTTTATGTCCACGATCACGGGGAGTTCCATCGTATGTTGTTAATTATAAATAATATATGTATATTTTAAACAACACATTAATTATCAATTTTGGTTACGATAAATTTGTCAGGTATAAACTCACTTACAAAATATAAGTCGTGAGTAATATATATACACACACACACATCCCTTCAAAGAGTGGACTCATATGGTTCTGCAAATGACCGATTCAGTTATTCTTGTTTCAACGGAGAACAAGGGTCTGCTATTTGACACTTCCTATTATAAGTTAAATTTAAATCCCTTCGCTGTCATGACCGAGTTTCTTTATTCGGTATCAAACATCACATAATTGTTTTAATTTTCTCCCTTTCCTTCCAGCTGCTGAATGCATAAGTACAAGAAACTTCAGCCTCAATTAAGAAGTAATGAAGACCTTTGCGCACTGAAAATATTCTCAATTTCATACGCTACGCTCTCTTTCCCTCTCTGTTAATTGAGGTATTTGAGAGTTTCCTTGGTTTTATTTCATCTCTATATCGTCAGCGGGCTAGATCTGATCCTCTGGTTTTTCTTCTTTGGTTTGCTATTTTCTGTCTACTGCACTGGAAATGTAGGAATAATTAATGACATAAAGGAATATAAACCTGAGGAAAATGGATGGAGAACATGTTAAAAAAGTAAAGTCCGGAAAAGAGGATTTTCTAACAAAGATTATAACGAAGAAGGCGGCGGGCTGTTGTAACCTCCGGGGAAGGACGAGAGACGATAATAGAAGAATCAGAGTTATGTGTCGGATAGAACAGGCAAAGTGTAGAAATGTATGCAATTTGTTTGTGGTGTCAGATGTTAAATTGTAAAGGCTTTAAATTAAAGCTTTCTACTGACTCAAGAACGCACACTAGAAAGATGAAATGCAGAACCACAATCGAGCCCCTCTCCTTAGAACGAGAACTGCACAGCAATGATTTCTGGTAAGCGCTTCCTCGAAAATTACAACGCGCCAGAAACCTTGCACTTTCTTCCAAAGTGCGACTAATATAATCATTCTAGATGCAAAGGTGTATACAAATTCGCAAGTAAAGTTACTTAATGACTTGACTTGTGTGAAATGTAATGAACAAAACAGAAAAAAACAACGAAATCAATTAAAGAATTGTTACAATTACAGCTTAATTGTGGATGCTTATCATGATAGTGAGTGTTAAGGTACAGGTAGGAACAGCTCATTAAGCTTGATAATAATATTCCTCTTGTTTTTGGTTTCTTGATTTACCAGAATGGTTTTTTAACTGCTTAGATTATAGAGCGTAAAGAGTCGAGAAAAAAGGGTAAATATTAATGGTGGTTTCGGAAAATTTATGAAAGAAATAGTCGTAGCACGTACTTGGAAACAGTAAAAGACCATCTGCATTGGAACTCTGAGACAAACCAAGTACGTTTTGTATGCTCTGAAGACAAGACGTTTCAGTATGCTGTATCAACCAGATAGAACAGAGAGCAGTGACTGGTACCGGTAGCATGGCGGTTTGCCGATTACTTGCACTGCAGCGCAATGAATTTAAATGCTTGTTTAAGGGTGTAATGGGATTGTGAATATTTCTGTGCGTTTCTGTCCGCAGAGCTCCGGTCGATCGTGAGGCTGAAAGTGTTTGTTGGAGCGTGAGGTCGTGTAGGCAGGACCAGGGGTTGTCCAGGCTTCGATAGCTCGATATCGATATATAAACTGATATACAAAGGATTCAAGTTGTGTGTCGTAAACCCTACTTTCCTATACCACAGTCTTCTATTTTGCTAGACCTTGTTATTTTAATGTTGTTCTGAAAGTTGTTAGTAATGTAAATTTATTATTCAACAATTAACTGAAATGTAGCAAATGTTTAGAGACAAGGGCTCGCGCGCAAATTTCTTAAGATCGAATTCTACCACAGATAGTTTGTTGCTTATAATTGTAAATATATTACAGTTTATTGTAAGTACGTATTGTATTCTTTTCAAAACAGTACGTATTTCGTATTCTTGCTGGTTCTGTCTAAGTTAAATTAATACGATATAACTTAAAATGTTCACGTAGTTACCAAGTTCGTAAAAAAATCTATTCGCCTATAAAATACTCACAGCACATACAGAATCTCTACGAGCTGTATATGTGATCTTCATACAATAACTCACATGATTACTTCATTTTTCAGCATCTGAAACCTTCCGCCTTCAAAACTGAAACGTTTCATAAACGCGACGTTCCTTTCTTTTACATACTGCTATTACGGTAGCAAAAATCCGATAATTTTCTAAAATCTATTAACATATATCAATTCAAAACCTTATATTAATTCTCTCCCGCCTCTAAAGTTTGTGTGCCTACCGGGCAGTTGTTACCGATTGTAGTTGGGTTGGTCACCTATGACATAATTTTTATACGATTTCAATGGAAACTGTTAAATTGACACAAAAGTTGAAGGCAGGCCACACAAAGACATTGTTTTTATTTCATAGCTTAATTCTTTTGCCTTCAGAAAAGAAATGTAGGCAAACATTAGAAGTATCGTTCTTTGTAACGCAGTCCTCTATTTGAGCTTGATCGTTAAGTGTTTCTTACTTTCCTCTTAACACGCCTGTTGTGAAGACATAGCTGTGAAGATGGGCCTCTCTCATGTAGGTCGATTGTTCGGTTCCTATACGTCGCTTTGACAAAAACCGACTTTTGTGGAATGTCTGTAAACGGGGAAGAACTTGACAGAGAGAGAGGACCTTAACATGACTTCAAATGTTTTCCCAGTATTTTCTTGGACTCACTGAAGAAAACCAAAAGTACCTGTTAGGATAATCAGTCTTTAGCCGAGACTCGAAACAGGAATCTTCTGAACACAAGAGATGCTTTATCGTTTTTTCCGGTCTGTTCGATAAGCATTTGACTTTAAACTAATTTGCGATATAAAATTACATTCTCGGCTTCTTATATTTTAGTGAAAATCTCAGGAATTATTAACTTCAGAATACTGCTTTATTGGTTTTAGAGCAAAAAACTGTTATTCTGCAGCTGAGTGCATACATAATATTTGTAGTTTTCGAACACAAATCGCTACCTACACTGTCTGATTTTTACGGCGAATTGCTCAGGAAAAATTTAATACAAAATACTATCTGCAATATTTTACCTTTCTTCTATGGCGAATTATTCAGAATAAACAGAATACAATCTAATCTCTAGGATACCCGCTCTTGTTACTCACAGTAAATTACTCGAGAAACAGAACAGATTCTACCATTTGTAATGTTTTTCTTCTTTTTAACAGAGAATTACTCATAATAAACAGAATGTAATCCTTTGCCTACAATGTCTGATCTTATTTTTATCGGAATCACTCAGAATAAACAAATCTTCGCTGCCCACGAAGAATCAAATACTTGGCAACTTTACTATGTTTATAATTCTCCAATATTATATTCCGACAATATTTTAAACTTTTCTTTTTTACGGGATATGCTTTAGGTTGCTAATGGTATGTCCAGGAGCAGTAGCCAACCACATCATATTCAAAGCACTACCTCAGTCGCAAAATTAATGGCAATTTGACAGTTTCGTTGCAAACAGTCCATCGAAAACTTCCTGTTGTGTGTTCTGAACAGACAGAGAAATCCCATCTCACACTTCAGCGATACTCAACGGTAAAGCACTCTTAAAAAGTCTAGATAAACTCAGATACCCAGTTTTTCCTCAGTCTGTATATCACTGAACACCCGCGGCACATAGAGAGACAGATTAATTCAAATTACATTTTATATACCTACTGTTTGAAAGGTATACTATTCTAGCACGTTTGTTTAGAAAAACTTGGAAGTGACGACTTCTAAGTATGTGGAAGAAAGCAGCCAAGGCCTGTTTAAGGCACTATTTCAGGGAATAAGGAAATCAAAGATTACCTTTACTCAGAATAGCTTGGCTGAGATTGGAAATTGGGACTTTTGTGTAACCACCCTTTCGCGATTTTCCATTTCGTCATTTTGAAACAACTCACGTATATGAACCACTGAGACATCCTTGAATCAAATATATATTTTTATTAAATAACATATTTTTTGTTGATTTACTTTATGCTAATTTCTGGTTATGCCTAGATCTATATTATGACTGCACAATCATGGATGGAATTTTGGTTGTTAAGTGAAATTGTTCGGCTGTTTTTGATCCCGTGTCTTCAGACACTTCGAAATCACAGACTGAAAATGGGACTTAAAAATTTTAAATTTCCCTACTGATTATGAAACTTTAAGGTATTTAGACAACCAGAATCGTCTGTTCGACAAGGGGGCCTAATAATGTAAGAATTTTACAAACGTGCATATAACTGGACACCCCTGGTTTCCAGATAAAGATGTGGCTGCATATGATGTGAGGTTAATTACTACAATCCACGCACGCTCTGCTGGGTACCCTCTACGTGTTTAATGATGCTTGTAGTTGCCTGCGTCGTGCCCACAGTATCCAAGGGGTTACCAAACTCTTGACAGAGTAACATAAAAGTGCAACCAAATCCAGGTGTTCCGTAATGTCCAAATCGTGACCGACCATATCGAGACCAGGTTTCGAAATACTGTCACAGTGTATGGGGACAGCTAAGCCGGGATAGTTTGCACAGCGATACGACGCCTGATTCGCATTATGCAGGTACCAGATTCGGACAGTAGCTATCCTGAATAAAACTACTATTTTCATCTATTTTTATCAAGTTAATACTAGGATGACAGCTCTTCTTGAATTCATGTATGTCCTACACAAGTCTCTCTTTTCCTTTTATGCCCACGGATTTTGGTTAAGGTATCCATCTCCCTTCACTGTTTCTGAAATGTCAACTAATGCTAAATCTTATATTTTTCATATTGTCTCCATTCATTTTTCTTCGATTCTAAAATCACTGTAATTAGGCCTGTTTCCTATCGCTTAACAGTTACGAAAATTTTACCTCAAACCATAATTACTGCTGCTTTAACTGATAATAACCAAGACTTTGTCTGACTGAAGGTATGAGATTTCCTCCATTTCCCCAGGCCTCATTGATATCTTCATAATCACCAAAATTCTCCAAAGGTTTAAACTTACTGAACCCTTATCAAAACCTATGTGAAATAAATAAACATGAATGAACGTAAGACGTACTAATGCAACATACAGCAAATAGTAAATTTATGCCATACACGAAATAAGTTCCGAACACGACGAAATGCGTTCAGTGCAAGTTGTGAAATGGTTTTCATTTGAGCAAATGAAGACAGAACAGGGTAGCAACGGTAAAGGACGCAAGTAAATCTTGTGCAACAAGCAATGAAAGTGGATTTTATGATTCATTTTACGATGCTATCAGTGGCTCAGGCTATACAACAACCGGTGAGTTTTTAGGTTCTCATGGCGGCGAGTATAAATTTTCCAAGGTATCGGTAAACTATCACAACAAGCAGAGGTAGAAAAGCCATCTTTATAAAACATCCAATGACAGAATGGATAACTAATAACGAAATGAAAGGATATGAAAGGAGACAATCGTGATCTTATTTAAGGTACTGTCCCAGTAAGGGACTAAGATACATCATTAAAACCCTCAGTCAAGATAGCTGGTCTCTAGGCAGACATTTGACCCCGGGACCTCCGAAATACAATACAGGAGTGCCATCCGCTTGGCTGCGACGGTCGGTCAAGGATAATGGAAATTTAATTTATCAACAGTCTACAGGAGCAGAACTTGGAACACAGTTTTCAGTACCAGTTCCTGGTGTTGACAGAGGCTTAGGGGGTGATAGTCATATATTACCTGCAGTCGTGTAGATGACAGAGGATGGTGTCTAACGTCTCGGAACCCGTCACAGCATTTTAAAACAAAAGCTCGAAGTGTAAAACAAATCTCCCGAGTAAGGAGGATATCAGGGGTACAAAAACGTATGAGGCATGTTGCTACTCAAAGATTCACTTTAACTTTTCAAGAATTGTAAATTTCGTCGTAATATCAGAGGAAGAAAAGTTTTTGTTTTAAAAATAGTCTTACTGTACATCAATTCAAACAGAATTCGAGTCTGTCGTGTGATAAGAAATAGTTGTGGTAAAATTACAAGAGCTTTTATGGTAGTAAAACGGATGTCACGTGTTTTCCTTTACATTTATAAATTTGCACGTTCTATAAATGAAGATTCTGTTATAATCAGTGATTAATATGTACTTAACAATTAAACTCTTTATAACATGAGCAATAACGCACAAAAAGCAATATAAAGATAGTTTCCTTCATGGTTCATGTCGTTTCGTAGAATACCTAAGAATTACACACAACTCCTAGGTATGATATGAAGACCTACAAGCAACAGTGGGCTAACTGGTACTAAATTAAAACTGAAACGGATATATAGATAAACACGATTGCTCTGATCGTAGATTTCAGATACAAATTACAGGTAACAAACCGCTTTACACACCTCTGTTTAAAAATATAAACAGATAGTTTAATTACATTTTATTTTCAATGTTCCAGATTTTCAAAATAGGTGGTCTTGTTTCCTTATTTACTTATGATTTATTTAACAACGCTTTTTCAGTAGCTGAGACTATATAGCGTCGAATGATATGATAGGGAGTAATGGATTGGGAAGTATGTGGTACTACCCCGGCATTTGTCTGGAGGGACTGATTAACCCGACTAAAAATCCCTGTCAGGATAGCCGGTCACCAGGCCGATATTTGAAGCCGAGACCTCCCGAATACGAAGGAGGGGTGTTAACTACTCAACCACGACGTTTGATCGTATAAGTTAAAATTTATCAAAAGCTTTTCCTTCATACTTCGCCTATAGACTTTGTTGAATGCTTGGCTTTCAAGATTCATCTGTAATTTACACATCCCAAATGCGATTCTATACATAATAAGGTACGATATTCGTAGAGACGCGGACTGCAGTTACTGTGATTGGCTGGCTGTAACTGAATGTTAACTCTTACCGGGCGCGGGGAAAAGGGATTCAGAACAGAGAAACCCACTACCACTGTTTCTTCTGTATAAACCTCGTACGTGGTGTAAGGGTTTGAAATGTGTTACTAATACGAGTTCATATGAGCCGAAGACAACGGACTACCATAGATAAGTGCTCTGCCGCCCCGTCTCCCGCCAAATAAACTATACCCTGTGCCTAAACTATGACAGGGCATCGAAGTCCCATTATAATTCGAGTTAATACGAATTTCAGATAAACTAAACTGCAAACTATTTCGAAGATGAAACAATGCAGACAGAACATCCAGTTAAATTAAAAGGATGTAAATCCGTTTAACATACATTACTCTCAACTCGTTTCACAGATGCTCGCTTGCACAGACGCATGTATCATATCTGATAATGGAAAGCATATATTAGAGACGTATATTAATTACGGCGTAATATACATAGGCCTGAGGTTCCTTCAATAAATATTTAGACACATGAAAATGTGCGTAAAATATTGATTCGATTCGAATAAATGGCTATTCAGGCACTTACAGCAACGATTTACTCGAGAGTTAATACCATTCTCATATAAAGGTGATGGTTGCCGTTCAAAGGAAATCCTGTTTACCCTGAAATATATGTTTTACACTTCTTTACAAAACCAGAACTTCGCAGGTGAGTGGTTAATATCCCTGCTTTGTTTCAGGAGATCTGAAGTTAAAATCTCGATCAGAAGACCGGCTATCCTGACTTAAGTTTTTCGTAATTTTCTCAGTCCCTTCAGAAAACTATCAGACCATACGTTACAGTAGACCACGACCGCTTCCTCTTATTGTGCCCCTTATTATATGTTTATCAACCGGTCTATCATTCGATGCTATATAATTTGAGCTAGTTACAGAGTCGTTAAATAAATCAAACGTTAAAATCGTGCCTTAACAAGCTGATCATTTCTATGCTTCAAGTGTCTGTTGTCTACTGAGGTCCAGGTACGCGGTAACTTCACCAATTTTACAATTTTTATAGTGTCAAACAAAGAGTTGAAAAAGGCGTGGAAATAGATATCCGGGGTATATATAAGATATTATTCCAAAAAATACGTAGACGAACCGATATAAAAACGAAAAACCTCAGAGTGGATAAACGAACGATTCTCGAATTCAGAACCCCCACGTACAAGGGAGGAGTTATAGCAATGGCCGTACACTAATCATATGGAGTTCATGCACACGCTCAATATATTTACTATGGGTCTAGTCGAGTGCCAGAGAAGCGGTTCCTCAAACTGAAGTACTTTTACAAAAAAACTGCTCCAGTGCGGTTGGCACTCAACCACATCTCCAAGGTGACAGCCAGCGTCTAACACCCTAGCAGTACCTCGGTGGAGCGAATGGCAATTCACTTTCTCCAGCTCTGTTAATCATACGAACTCCTATCCAACTGATAATGGCGTATGTCACACTTATCTCACTATTGGAGATCGAATTGTTCACTCGGTTCCATCTACGACCGAGGTTCAGAATACGTGGCGCTTTACCTCCATGTTTCCTTACATCTCTACGCTATTGCCTTTAGACTTAGCAAAGGAGGAAAAGAAATGTACAAAATAAAAGAAAAGTGAGACAAACTGAATTAATAAAATCTAAAAGAAAATTATAAAAAAATATATAAATATAATAAACAGATATGAAAAACAAAAGAAATTAAACGCATGTTGATAAAGGGTTGACAGAAAATAATTACAAGGAAACGTTCTGTTGTTTTTCAAACAAATGCCGGAAGAATGTTACTGAGTGGCAGCGAATTCTATGATACAAATGTTACGTGCTTAAACTACTGTGTGCTTCTACTGTGGACCTGGAAAATTAATCTGGGAAGAAATATAATGGGAGTCGCGCGCGACGTGTGTTCAGACGTGTCCCAGGTAAGAAGCTCGGTCGGGGATTAAGTTATTCTGGTAGGTGGAAGCAAAATCTGGAGTCTTCCTCTCTGCTCCAATAATCAATATTTTAAACACCCAGACTTCATTAATATTTAACTGGAATAAAGTGCACGGCAATAATAATTCCTGGCGTTTCTAAAATGCATTAATGATTGTCAATCGGGCAATATATTTCTTATTTTAGCTAATGTCCCCCAGTTTGGAATTGACATTTCAAGTCCCTGCATCTATACATACCCAACCTTAAAGAAAATATAACCACACTTTTAATTCCTTTTCCTTGCCGATGTCTTGACACAGAAACCGACTAGCACAATAATAATAATAATAATAATAATAATAATAATAATAATAATAATAATAATAATATTAATAATAGCGGGCGAACACGACATCAGGGAACTGCAGAAGACCGCCATTTTGGGAACTTCATACATCATTCGAAAGACGCTGTCATAAAATAAAATTATATACTACATGTAGCACTTGCTAAAAACAATATGTGTCCCGGAAATAGCTGCTGCCCTATGTACCTTAGGGACAAGGACTTTCTCGGGTACCTGGAAGTACATACCCCATATAGTGATAAATAGATGGGATAATAATAATAGCACTATTGCTCTTAATTCGAAAGGTTCCGATTCGAATACGGATAAGGGCATTGGTTACAGTGAAGTAAATAGTAAACGTTTTTGCCATTCGGGCAAATTCGGGAAGGACACGGCAGTTTCGTGCCTTATTCATTCATACTCGGCGCTTATAGAAGTGAGCTAATCAGGAAACAACCTACTTTTTACAAAACGCACAATCGGCCTAAAACCGCAGTATCAAAGACAATTTACATGTCATATTAATGTAACAGCAGCAACATATAATATTAATAACATGCCTTAAAAGTTGTCAACATTGTCTTTCTCGGATGCAATGTCGTAATAAACTTGTAGGTAGATACTAACGTTTCGGAGGAAATTCTGCTTCCATTTACAGGGTTATTCAATCCAGAAGAAAACCATCGATGTTGTCACCCGCATGAGGACTTGAAATCTCGTGCGTAGAAACGTATGCATTCATTAGGTAAGTTACTTTAAAAGGTAAGTTACTTTAAACGCAAGTTGCCACCGTTCAGATAACTTTATGTTCAGTACGTACAATAAATGCGGAGAACGTTACGGTCAACTGATACTAGTAGATAGTGATTGGAATTTCATTTACCGAAACAAACAATACTCCTGCAGCAATCAAGTAACATGGCATATAAAACCCCACTGTATTGTTTCTTTGCACGACTGCTACCAGTACATCATTCACTGGATTAACTTATAGTAACTTTTCTCATGTGCTGACCTTAGACCCTGGAAGCGTTTCGTTTCATTGCATTATACATTTCAACTTACAGCTGCTCAGAGATATTCACAGAGATAAAGACGTAGAATTACAATACCTTCAGAAACAAAAGAAACTCTAAAGTGAGTAGTTAACTTTACTCTACCACGTATAATAAATTCTAAATACCATTTGGCACACAAAAATTGGTCCTGTAATTAGTATGAGAATGGGATAAGTCGGTAATTGCACTTAGACTTCTATACTTGAAGTTCTATGTACTCGTAAATAATACAGCTTCAGAGTATGCAGAATATAAAAAAACTGCAACGTCCAAACCGCATAGGCAACATGGCTGAAAAGAATACCGAAATTTACGTCCATGGTATAATGCTACCAGCTGCTTTGTATGGGAGTGATACGTGGTCTCTTCCTTCGAGCAAAGAATATAAATTGCATATTTCTGAAGAAGACAGTTCTCGGGGAAACATATGTACATAATGTGGAAAAAGTAAGTGGGCAGTTTAGAATATTAAGACTTTCAAAGCGCAGAACCTATTTATTCAGTAGGCAACTGGTAGAGTGGAGAAATCACGAAGTTAGGGATGCTTGACATTTTAGAGTAGAGAAGGTAGCAATGAACCCATACATAATTTTGATAGGGAAACTTCTTTGAATGCGACCTCATAAAAGGCCCAAAAATAGATTAATAGCATTAGCATAAAGAAGCGTCTGATTTATTCATAATATTTCCTGATTCTTTTCATACTTATTTATGGCATATTCTATAACAGGAGTAGAAAGCATTGGTGATAAAGCGTTCCCTTGTTTCACACCAATGGAGACCAGAAATGCATCCCATTAACCTTTCTCACTGCAAGCTCCACTAGACAATTCATGCATGTCCATTTTATTTACAGCAAACTCGTTTCTTACGTATTCAGTACACAGCTAAAGTATTGCACCACGCCACAACCCGTGATATCAGACCAGCCTCTATAAATCGTTTTCATTTGGCAACCTTTGGAGAGAAACTGCGAGTAGTCAATAACTGATCAGTAGGGTACACAACACATAAGCAGACATACAAGTTATTGAAAAATCCTACGTCTCCGTTAACAGAGACGTAGACTACGTAATGTGCTTAGGAGAAAATACAAACCTACGAGGGACGAAGTAAGAGCAGGGTGGAGGTCCATAACTTGTCCATTAGATCAGATATTATTAGGATATCAAATCAATAAGGATTAGATAAGCTTGGAATGTATAGTGCATGGGGATGCGAACAACAGCGCAGTACTTTGGCTGGACAGTCTAAAGAAAAACACTCACAAGACCTAGACTTAGATGGCAGGATAATATTAAAATGGGTGTTAGGTTTGAGGCTGTGGACTAGATTCACCTGACCCAAAGTAGGAATCTCAGGTGGATTCTTGTGAAAAGGGTGATAAACATTAGGGTTCAGTAAAAGACAGGGAAATATATTAGCTTCTCAAGAAGGAATTGCTCCATGGAGTTGTTCTAACAGACGTTTGGTTAGGTGTAACACAATTCTTGCTTCTATGTGGTGGAAATTTCTACCGAAGTCCAAGCACTGACATAAGCAGAAGTGAGTTGCCAGTATGTCTATTTTACTGGTTACTCTCCATCCGCTCGGACACACGAGTTTGCAAAGGATTACATTTCAGCTTGCAGAGGATACAGAACTATACCTATGTGTTTTAACGCTACGTTTAACTAGCGCTTTGCATTCTCCTTTTTATAAATTCAGAAGTGTGACAGTCTGGAAACTCTGTACGTCTACTGACCTACATATAGCAGCCAATAGCATGTCTCAGTGTGGGAGCTTGTCCAGTGTTAAATTGAATTACAGATTAGAATTCTGACGATGGCTGCAATTATTTTGTTTGTCGAGGTGATTTAAGTTCTTGTCAAATGACGGATGGGGAGTTTGACGGACTGTTTGGGACTTCGTCGAAGTACTTCGGTCCTTGACAGTGAATACTATATGTAAGTTAAAATATAATACTAATTTTGTAACGAATGGATTCATATATTTAACTAGTTTCAAAACCAACACTATCTGGAATGCTTCTAATTCCAATTAAAATAATTCAAACCCGCTAATCTCTTGTTTATAATTTCGAGTACTAATTTTCAGACATGCTTAAATGTGCACTTGTACAAGGGGATTATGTTATTCTTTGTCTCCAAATTAAGAAGTAAATAACGGGCAGAGTGGATTCAGAGGTACCAATGGACCAAAATGCTCAAAGTGTATTCCAAGTCTTAAAACAGACTGAAATTCTTTGAAAACAAACACAGAAATGTATGTGTATTATTTGAGGTTTTCACAATAATGTGAATATTGATTATTGATAATCTTCTGGGTTGTTGTTCAATGCAGTATTTTGGCTGATGTCAGTGTTTCAGAGGAACACACACTGCCTCTATTATCATGGATAATGGAGGCATACAGCAAACATACTATGTGGTGCAACATCGGAGGTCAATAGAAATGTGTCTTCTGCGCTAGTGGTTTGAAGATTTCAGGAGCATGTTCTGGATGACAGACCTATACAAAACTTTATTATACAATATTTGAAATGTGCTTTCTGTAATATACTATAGTAAACTATAGTAAATGTAGAGACTTTAATATGAATAAAAACCAGCATACTTTTCTATTATTTACCTGTTTATCTCTATCTGTCCGTGTGCCAATGTTTAATGTTTTAGCTATATCAAATATGTAGACCTAATAAACCAAAATTCCACAAGATCATAATATAGCTGACATTAAATAGTTTATAATTCAACAACAGTAGTAATGGCATTACATGATTATGAATTCCTGAAATTAGTTAGCCACCGTTACTTAATATTATTTGTGCTTTATTTAGTGAACTCGTGTTCGATTCCCGGCGGTGCCCGAATTTAAAACTTGTGTTGGGCAAGGCCTTGGTCTAGGTAACACGGAGTTTTCCTCCGGGGGCTTCCCCTGTTTCTCCGTGGCATCCCGACAATTACTCCACTCACACACAGAAGAAGACAATGGCAAACCACTTCTGGATCATCTGCCAAGAACGTATATGAACAGGTCCCAGTCCGAGAAAAGGATGGAAGGATCCTCTTCATATGGACCTGTCGTCAGACAGAACACTAAAAAAAACAAAAAAAAACAATACCTCTGACTACAAAGCATCGAATAGTATAATGATTAATGACCAGGTAAGAATGTAGAATTTATTATTATGGTGATAGTTTTAAGACACAGAATTACAGAACAGTACAATACTACTGTTATTTTGTCCTGAACTGCATTTAATGAGCATGACGTTTCGAGAGCTGGATACGTCTTTAAGTAAGTGAATATCATTATACTGTTAGATTTAATCATTCCTTTTTCATTTTAAAGATCTCAACCATCACCTGTAATCTTTAAATTATTATGATAACAATATAATAAATGTCAGTGTAATAATAGACATCTATCTGAAGACGGATATAGAGCCAACTACCGAAACTGTGTAAGTATCAAAAATAAATCAGGTAATGGGAAATGTCCTGTTCAGTGTTAGGGAATGCATCAAACATTAACACAAATATTTACAGAATCACAACTAATATTTGATGTGGCTGGGAAAACCAGGACCAATGAAGTATCCTTTCAATGGGATTAAATTGCGACCTGATTAATGCGTCCAGTCCACGCGATTGATCGACGGAAAGAATTACCATTGCACGAAAAAATTATTGGGAGACACTTCTAAAAGCAACTGCAAAATAAGTATGCACTGTGTATAAAATGTGAACAATTAACAGTTTATGTTAATGGCTGTGGACAGTCTACGATGGTTATCAAGCGTCAGGTGAGATATTACAGTGGTTTAAGTAGGAAAAATAAGTACCTCAAGGTGGTACGACAACAATTATCGACAGAGACAAAATTTCTTTGTTTATCTGTTGTTTACATGCAAGTAGAGTAGTCGTCAAACAAGCCTGACGGAGAAAAATGCGCAGAACTTTATCCATATTTGGCAAAATCAGGTTCGTGTAATGGGGGCACGAAGACAGTATTCAATCTCTCACTACGACCGCTGAGTGTGATAATCAAATTATCTTCCTGCGCATTCTAAGCCACCGGCAAGCTTGTTTGGCTTTTGCTCTAGCTTAGAACATACAGCGTCAAATTATAAGACGATTAATAAACAATGAATTGGGAAGGATGTAGAAGGAAGCACTCATGGCCTACTTTAATGTATTGCCCCATTTGCCCAAAGGAACTGAGAAAACCACAAAAAAACCTCAGTCAGGACAGCCGGTCTCGGGGCCGAAGACCTGAATACGAAGCAGTAGTGCAACGAAGTAAGAATAATTTCCTTCGTCAGCCAATTGTGTCCCCCGTGTCTAAGCCACGCGTGTTGCATGCAGAACACGAAAATAAATCTCTCTGGTGCATTCTAGAACGCGGATCTACCCTCGTATATCACTGGGGAAAAGTACAAATTTTTTTGCCCAGCTGCCACTGCGTACCATTTCAGGGGCTAGAAGTACCGCGGTCTCTGTCTCCCCGCTTTTATCTTCAGTCACTTCAATAACTAACTTCAGCAAATTCCTTCACACAGAAACAGACGTTGGCTTCATATGTGCGTTGGGCTAATTTGTCCTTTCATTTAAACAAGCAGAAGACAACGAAAATCAGCAAAGTCTCGTTAAGTACCTGCGCACAAATAACAAATCAATACACGAACTGTTTACTCTACCATAACACCCCCCCCCCTTCCAGCCACATGACATTACAAGTTTTAATCACGTAGTTGGTGTGATTTTGCAGTTAGAGTTTGTAATTAAAAACCAAATGGACGAGGACATCGAAACGATAGCATAAAGTGTCATTTAGTAAATTAAGATCGTTTCGTCTAAATGCAAATTGCTGAAGTTAAAACCCTCATTACTCTGTTTTAGTGTCGGCTTAGTAGCCTACAACCTGTCATAATTATTCTTTCCTTCTTTACACATGTGAATTATTTGATTTCTACCGAGATAATGTAGTGTCGACTAACAGAATAATACGTAAATAAAATGAGGAGTGGGAGGGAGCGAGGGGAGTTTATAATGTATATTAAATGCGTATACTCATATGGATAAATAAAACTGTCGCTTCACAAAAATGTTGCATTACTAAATTAACAGCAGATACAGATAAAGATAACTATTTCCGAACTCTTCGGCATCTAAAAATTTCTGAAATCGTGATGCGTCTTGTATTTAATGGCGTCCAAGAATCGATACAGCGACTTTTTTCATGAAAACAAGGTTACTAAAGCAAGGTTGCGTCCTACAATCGATGGCGTCTTAAAATCAAGGATATACGGTAATTCATTTTTGCATTCCAAGAACAAAAATTTTCAGGAATCATGCAGCAATCATGTATTGTGTTTTTCTACAGAATAAATAATTGTCTTTTTAGTGAGTAAAATTTTACAAGTCCCTAGAACCAAAAATAAAAATGGCATTTATTTTTACCATGTTTATTATAGACACAAGGTTACGAAATGTACATATAACACAGCAATTATAGCGAGTTCGCCAGAATTTTACCTTTGATATTTGTTGATGGTCGGCGCATTTCTCAGCTAATAATTCCCCAGGCGGTAATTCGCCGGGTTTATATTCCCTATCCAGTCACTTCCGCTCACAGATACATATGTATTCATGCAAAGTAATTGTCGTTTTGCTGGATTTAAACAAAGTTGGGATGTACCGACAGCCGTTAGAAAGACTCCCCAATGTTAAATTTTGCGCAAATCCGTTCAGCGGTTCTCGAGCTGTTAAATGCGGTCATATGGAGAGAGTGACAAACAGAACAGAATAGGTAACTATTAGCTGAGAACGCGCCTAAAATCTCCGAGAAAGGTATCAATTTGATTATGAGTGAAACTTCTGAAGCTGCATGCAATTTCAGAATTTCGGTTTAAATGGTAGAAATGTTTCTGACATAAATTTTACAGGAGATTTACAAATGTCCATTTCTTCAATTAATAACAATGTACCACGTAGGGCTAATAATAAGGTTATAGAGACTTGATTTAAAACTCAACAGTGTACTAACCACGCACTAATTTGTACCTGGACGCCCTGAATTATTCCGCTGTACATTGCAACGCTGTTACCATAAAAGCAATTGTCTGACAGCCCATACTATTGGATCAACAAATGTCTATTAATTCCTGATCCACGTGTGCATATGAGCGTTTCTGTGTGTTTTCAATGCCGTGGCTCGACTCTCGAGCTTATAATCGATATTGTTCCAAACGATTCCGATATAGTTAAGTTTTATCAAGACTAACGTGCAATAAATCAGTATTCCAATACATATCGGGTTCGTAATAATGTAAAGGAAACGTCTTTTTAAGTTCAGAATATATATCAGTCCATGTAGAAATAAAGGTTCTTGATTTATAGCAATATAATATTGTCCAATTTATTTATCTTAGCCGGGAGGGCAGAGGGAAGAACAGTAGAACACGATCTGCCCTCCGCTGTAGTCGATACTAGGGACATGTGACAATGGAGCTAAAACCGTTCGACAGAATGGTATTTGATTAGTGACTACGTGTTGTGCCGTCCCTACCCCAGGATGTTTCTTTGGACCCCGACCCTCAGCGATATTTGATCCCGGTGCTTTGAACCTCAGGCCACGTGTCCGTTGCCATCAGACAGGGACACCCCCGTGCTTAAATAATCCTAGTTATATCAGTACAAGAATGACTTAAGGTAATTCTTGGCCAAGCTGTTGGGCTACAATAGCATTGGATAGCATCAGTGCGACTATAATCTACGTGATTTGGCGTAGAAAACGCCTCTGGGGTGTCAGTGTACTCCAAACAGTAGGTAATTCAAACCTCGTGATACTTAAATGGGGTAAACATGAAAACATGCAGTCATCGTCTATTTCCTTGATGAACTAATGAAAACATCACGTTAACAGGTTTCGAAGCCAAATACAAATACGCGTTGGAAACTCTATATCTACTGTAACCCACTGCCCAGTTTCTTCAGCTAACACACCACTGTTAAGTAATCGGATACTTAATAATATGTATGCAGTTTAGTGGACTGTAAAGTGGTGAGACTTTTTATATCAGGTAATCCTCTTACCCATTCGCTCTGTGTTCTTAGACCACGAACATTTGTTATTCTGATGTGTTGCTCAGACAGTCTGACAATTTACTGGGAAAGGATTATTTTTAAATGTCATAACCTTCGGAGTGTTTTCTCGCCGGATTTGTGTAACGATGAGGAACTCTTTGTACGTACGGAGTCACAGAAAGAGTTGAGTGCAATTTCACAGAATAAGTTTATGAAAACGAAGTGCATAGTAAAATATTTTGAACCAAATAATAGTGATGAAGTTTGTGAACAATGTAGAAACTCCATGATTTGTTTGTCTGCCAACGTTGTCATGACAACGAAATGTAGGAGACTATAATGAGCTGGACATGCAATTAGGTTATGGAGACAAAAGATATACGTGCAGAATCTTGCTGAGGAACCCTTAAAAAACATCAATCTGGAAGACCTGTAAGAAAATGGGAGGATAATATTAAGAAGGTTGGAAGGGAAGCAGTAGGTTTCAGTGGTGAAAGATGGCTGTAAATTACCCAGGATCATGAACAGCTGTGATGAAACGACTGTGTCCGCTACTAATGTTGATAACTATTTAACTGGTCTTAATTTATGAGGAAGTACAAATTTCCGTTCCTATTACATCGACACTGATTTTAATTAAGTTAGCTTATCGATTATCTGGAATTAAATGCCGGAGATTGAACGTTCCTAACACAAAACAGCCACTGAACCACATACTGAACCAGTTAAATACATTTTATCGCCATGAGCAATCTATTTCAATATAATGCTTCTCAAATCCTTCGGGGTTACCCACGTTACCATTTTCCAAGACATTTTGCAATAAAACTACGAGTGAGTACATTTGTTTCCTTATCTGTGCTATATATCGAACCAAATGCACCTCCAATTTAGACTCCCACGATAATAATTTAACAGAATTCAACATCGTGATAAAGTAATTAGCCCCATACTTCGTATTCTGAATATATGTGCTCGAATACATGTTAAGGTATTTGTACTAGTATAGTGTTTCGAGGTTTTCCACATAAATTATTCTTACTGGGTCATTCCTGGCTTTATTTACATTTCTAGGCAGATTATTGGACAGTAGTTTAAAATAATAAACGAAATAACAATACGTATATTGCGCCATCATTTCCACCTCGAATTTCATAATCAGCCTTCATTTAATTATAATATCAAAAACCTTTTCAGTTGGTACACCATCACTAAACAACAGCCGGCTCTGTGGCAAGGGTACATTTATAATGACCTAATGAATCACCACTGCGAGTACAGTACAAGCTGACTTCCTGAAAACGCGAGATGTAATTACATTTTTCGAATTACGAAGCCGGTGGGTACAAGAGTTTCTTGTACGCTTTGTTAGTACTTTGTTTTTCCAGTTGTACAGTAATTACTTCGGTTAATTAGTTAATTTCTTCCGTTTATGTCACTGTATTTCACAGCAGTCGCCTGAAGGGTAGTCCTAAGACATAGCATGGTTTCAGGTGTTATAAGTTCGCGTGCTATAATCTCTTAACTAATTAGTTAATATTTAATAACAAGGCGCGCACTGTGATCTGTGTTTTATGGTAAGATAAAGGTAAGTACTGGTAACTACAAGGCTATAATGTTACAACTCACAGGGTATCGATAAGGCACATTCTTGTAAAACCATTTGTATCTTTATTGGATGCTGTAAAATGACGACAAAATCTAAATAAACAAATTTCTAAAAATTGTCTTTCTTTTAACAAGACAATTTTGTTTAATTGTAATGAGTTTAATGTAAGAGACATGTTATTTTAAATCACTGAAATTGAATTTTACAAACTTTTTTTCGTTTTCTCTACACAGAATACATTCGTTATACACCATTACTGGCCATTAATTTTCTTCATAGTTTGCTGGTTTCAGACGATGGTGAGATAAATAAAATGTTATTTCGTACTTTGTCCATTGTCTGGATATTATAAACTTACGACGTTTCGTAAATTATTTCTACTTCCGTCCTCAAACCAGATTTTCTACTATCTCAATAAAGGACCTAACAGATACGTTTTACTCTCCTTCTTTCCTGATGACGGAAGTAGAAACAACTTCCGAAACGTTACAATTTTATAACATCTGTACGATAGACAAAGTTTAAAAGAATAATTTCACACAATATATTTTTTTCTCAATGCCTGTAAAACAGTAAAAACTTCAGCCACTTCCCTGCTTCCATCGGAGGAAACTTACAGTAATGCTTGGCTAAGTTTAGAATTCATTTATAAGCACAGCGTATATGAGAAGATGATTGTTCGTAACAATTTTTTTTTATTCAGTATTTCACCTATGTTTCTGCTTCAATAACTTTCATTTTAAATTAAAAATACCAATTAATAAATGTTTTTTTAAATTAATTTTAATTATATTCTTTGCCAGAACTTATTCCGTAGACGCAACTAGCCAATAGCATTTGTTCCTTTTCTCAATGTCTGCACTCACAATTTCCACCAAACACATCGTATCTTAAAACGTGAGGGAATTTTAGTGTTGTTATGTACCACACACCTCGCCACGGTGTGCGACAGGCCGCTGTCCTGTGTAGCACTGGTGTTAAATACGTAGTGCACCTGGTATATGCGTCAGAGGGCAAAAGAAGAGACACTTTTCTCATTTGCCGGCAATGGAAGTCATTTGTCATATCTCTTTTAATTAAAGTAATGTGTTGTTGTTCCAGCGCCTTTTGATGGAAGATGCCTTTCGTGTAACGCCTCGGGAAAAACATTTGTTTTAAAACACGCACAACAGCACATTGTCTCGCAATAAGATTAAATGCATGCCCCCAAATTAAAATTAAGCACTTAAATAATTTTTTTGCAGCATTTGAGCTACCTGGAACAGAAAAAGTTACTTTTCTTTCGTAAATAGGAAACTTATTCTCTTCAGATTATCGAGATGGAATCCAGTCTTCAATAGAATGTGAAATTTTAATGCCTAAAAAAGTATTCATTTTTCATGTCAGCAAAATATCGAGTAATGGCTGACAAAGATGAGGCACGCCACAAATTGTCTAACGCTAAGAAGGCCCATATTAAAAACCACATTATTCGGATTCCATGCATGAAGTTGCTAGCAGACAGTAGTACCTCCTACAGCACTTCTCTTTCATTAGTGCTTCATCCTTGAGTTTTCTTTGTCGTCTCCAATGGAGTCTGCTATCGGCTGAATTTGTGCATTTGCAGGCAACGTTAATAGAAATGTTCTGTCACTGTAGTCGGTGTTTTCAAAGCACATCCTCCTCCAACTGCATTGATACTTCATCTCCTTAGCAGAAATAACTTAAGCGAAGTTCTAATGTATTGTATTCCTTGTCCTTTGGTTATGGTTTTATTCTGTTTCTCTTCCATTTGCTTGAGAACTATTTCCTCTTTGAGGGACACCAGTGTGTTCTCTTGCTTCTCTTTCCTTGCTAATCTTGGATTCAGCTGGCATATCGGTCTTAACATCGCTGACAACAAAGTACTTCCTCTCGTTTTCTTTAAGAATATTTTGTGTTTCAGTTTCAATTACTGGGTGCATCACAGATTTTTTCTGAGTCATTACGGAAATAACCAGAGCTATCAAAAACGTCTGTATGAGTCCAACAAGGGCAGTATTTGAAATAACATTTCATTGAGCAAAGGGGCAAAGCTTGAATTCTCCGTCCTTCTATTGTGTCTCGCTTCACAGAACAGAACAGACCTTATTTACATTCCAGAGATCTTTCATTGTATAAGCCAAGGATGTTATACTACGAATAAAATACTTTACATAATACAACACCAATGCAAATATAAATATACAGTTGCTATACCTGTTTACATAAATATTTACAATAAATTTAAAATGAAGCCAGTTCTTCTAAAGTGTTGGAGTGAGATAAAGATTTTCTTTAAATAATTTTACATCACGACTTGAACATCTAATACTAGATGGAATAACTTGATTCCTGCATAGTAAATGCCTTTCTTATACTAGATGTTACATCATGCTTTAATATAATCACGTCCTTGTTAATTTGAATGAAAGTTTAAATAAACCATCAGTGAAGTTGGTAGATTATGCACTTATATTACTGTTTATTTTTCATCCAAAATCCATTGTCAGGGAACCAATATGCCAAAGGAGGGAAAATCACCTTGAAGATGGATGTCTTCTGAGTTGTAGCGCTGTGTAGTCTGGTAGAAGTTTAACAACGATGCCCCGACAATGGAGGCATCAAGGACATCTGAAACGTTGGTAAACGTCTGCCAGACTGCACGGCACTATAACCTAGAAGACAGCCATCTTCGTACTCATCGCCGTGAGAAACTCAAATCCTGCTTGGAAAATCACGTTGATGCAAATAAATCGATTATCCTACCTTGACCGCAATCGCTGTGAATTTTCTACGATTAATTAAAATAAGCCAGTTTCATATCACAATTATATAATGTAGTTTGCTATATGATAATGCTAGCATTGCATCAGATACTCACCTAGTTCCAGACCGCCGACAATGCTAGTGTTAGGCGCTACAATTCTCTTAAAAAAACTTCTACGTATCGTCATTAATATCCATCATAATAACTTCTAGCAAACACTTGCACAATGTATTCGTTTCATACCATTCTTCAACAGTCTAAACGCACTCAGACTACGCACTTTTAGGTGAACATCACAAACACGCACGTGTAACTTTACCGCACTTTGCAGCCATCACTACTTTTGGCCAGAGAGTGGAAGGGAGGAGAGGAGGTAAAGAACGATGTGTAGTGGCCATCTGTGGTGGGAAAATGTAACACCGAATCGAAACGAATTAGTTGGTTCGATTTACAAAGTCGACTAGGAAGAAAGTTGCAAAGAAATTAGTAATTAAGTATCCCTGGTTTATGCTTGAAATAAGAGAAAACAATTAAAACTTCCGACTGGTTCCTAGGCTATTCCCACCCTTTGCTTGTCTCTGTGCTTTCTTACTGTTAGTGGAAAACTTTTATGGAGGCGTATAAACATTACGTCATAAGAATCTGGCTGGCGAAGTCCGCAATGGAAAAGTTTTTTATGTATTTTTTGTATGAGTTATTTAACTGTACTATATACATTGATCCCTTTAATGGAGGGTATATTAAATGTAATGATTTACTTCGTTTTGAAACTTTCGAGAAGTAATCGTTCTTTATGACAAATACGTCATAACTGTAAGACATTTATTGCCGTTCTCGAGTTACTGGTATTAAAATCTTGTACGTTTCATGGTTTTTTTAGGAACGCTGTGCCGTGCAAATCGATATGTTACGTGGCGTCGAAGGGGGACAAGACAGAATGACTGTAGGCTACCAAGATCAGTGAAACGATGCAGCTGCGATGCGTTTCACTTATACCAGCGTCTGGCTCGACTTTCCGATCAAAGCCAGAAAAAACCTCAGTTAGGACAGCTCTCTTCCAGTACGATATTTAAATCATAGACCATACAAACACAAAGTGTTCGAAATTATGAATCGTCATTGTAATCAATTCTGAGCCTTGTGATTCGTTTTAATATTATCTCCTCTGTAATTTCTGGCTCTGTCTTTATGTCCATTCGATGTGTTATCTTTAACATAACAAATTTGGCCTAACTTAAACCTGTATGTTCCTACTGACGCACAGCACCGCTGTCACATCCCTTTCGAAGTCATGCTTAGGTCGCCCGTTGATAAGCAAGGGCTGGTCTCTTTTCAAGATTCAGAGAAGCAGAGTAACGGATAAGAATTTTGTTTAAACAAGAGTCTTGATAGCTTTGAGAGTACGCGTGAGTGGTCTTGCGTGGGGGAGGCGGGGTTTCGAAGTAGAAATAAATTTACACTTATGTCTAAACGCAGATGAGCGGTCTGTTTCAGCTTCTCCCTGATTTAACCTCGGGATAAAAAAACTAATAAATGTTCACAGGATACTGGATGAGCCTCAGTACCGTTCTGGGCTTAGTACTAAAGAGAAAAATGTTGCCTCTTTCGCGAATCGAGTCCCGACCTTCCAAACCTGTAAAGAGTGAGTTTTATAACCATTGATCATCTAGGCGGTGGAGGATTCAACTGCTGTAGCACTTACAAAGGTTTTTTCAGCAATGAAGTGAAATAAAAAGACTCCGAATATCATTGTATGATGTACACAGAATCTAACCCGACATTTCAATTTGGTCTAGTTTTGATTTTATATCGATCACACTGCCCAACGTCCAAAAGAAAACAGGAATTATAATTCTTTTTAGTATTATGTGACAGGAACATTTTGACATAGGGATGCCAACCCAAGAAATGAATATGATGTCTTGTTTGATATGGTGCAGTTCACAACATGATAGTAATTATATAATGGATACCGTAGAATATTTAAATATGACGACTGCTTAATCTGATGTGGCTTTGAACTTAACCGTACAGGCCAGCTTTAGCTCCTGTTCCTGGTATGGGAGCCATATGGCTGCAGTAGTGGGGATGTGTACGGAAAACTGTGTTATTCTATATCAGTGGTATTCAACATTTTCTATTCGCGTACCCCCAGATATAATTTCTCTTCAACTTTGTACCCCCAAAGTTGTTGGTGTATAATTCAAGTTATACATAGTATATAATCCACATCTAAAATAAATTAAATAAATTACATCCAAAATAATGTATTAAATCTGGCCCTGATTATTCAGTGCTTATCATAAAATATTTTTTTTTAATTTTCACATACCTCCTAAGATGTCTTCGCGTACCCCCCGGGGGTACGCGTATCCCAGGTTAAAAACCACTGCTCTATATGACGAAAACAAATGGGAAGATAAAGGATGCACACTGGACCCAAAAACTTGCAAAAACTCTTTCGCAACTTCTGCTTGTCGCACAGACACCAATTTTGTCTTCTGTTAGTGGACTCGGCCATATTTATTGCGCATTCAGCCGATAAAACAGACAAAATACATTTCGCAATCGCAATCACGTTAGTCCTCTGGAATGAAGAAAAAAGTTGAAATCATAAAACGGCAGGATTGGTGTTAAGTGAACCAGTGGAGTTAACGACTCTGTAAAGTAAACGAATTGATTTGCTAAGCGATAACGTGTATAATCCAAACGAAATTTTGTTGATGGTTCAATTAACAGGATAACGAATTGATCCCATAACAATAAACAAACGTAATTACTCTTTCATTTATTATCCACTCGGATTTATTAACCATCATCTTCCACTACCATCTGATTCATAATCAGCGACAATTTGTGCTTAGCTGTACCGTAAAACATGATTTATATTTCAGAAGTTCCGATCAAATCTCTGATAACCTACTGTTTGTGATTATCTCGGTCTCTCAGTCAAATATAAGAATAATGCAACACTTTTAAAAAACCACGACTGTTTCTTCAGAAATTGTCTGCTGCCAGCATTTCGTTTTATAACACTTAAGTGGAATACGCTGTCCTCACAAATTACATCATCCATATTAACATGTCTTGGTGAGAGTTAGCCGAAAAATGTAGCAAAATTTAATTTGAATAATAAAAGTTTAAGTTACTGCATTTTATACTTAAGCTTATTCTTTAATTTTTATGAATACTACTGTCGCTTCAAAATATAGTAAAGCATTCCATCTCTTGTAAAAGTCTCTACAACAAACAAAGAGTTCTTTAACAATCCCAGAATCAGTGACTTAAACTGTTCTTTCTAGAGACGTTACATTTAAAGTATTCAGACACTTGGGACACCAAACACTGAACACTAAGTCCATGTTTCTGTCACATTTTCTTATTAAAATATGCCATGTGGTATCTAAATAACAAATATTTTAAAGCAGAAAATGTTGCGCTGATGTGTTGTGTTACAATTGTTTTCACCCGCCATAAAAATATATCTAGGTGTAAAATCGACTTTAATTCTACAACCAAGATTATCATCACACTAAAATGAAAAATCCAGTCCTACAATACACATATCAGCTGATAAATTAATGCCTTTGATTCGGGTTACAATTAGTCTTTGGTATATGGAAGCCGAGCTTTTTCTTATTTTAGTGGTAAATGGTTATGAAGTATTCAAATTAATTATGTGGTCTTTTGGGTTGTGACGCCGTGTGGTTTTGTAGGTGGTTACCAACGTTTCACCGTCATGTTCAGCGTGAACTGAAGTCACTTCCATCAAAACGCAAGTGACCACCTACAAGACCACATGGTCTCACAGAAGACCACATTCGACATCTTCACCACTGTGGAAACTTTAAATCTGAGACTGAAATTAATTAGTCTTTAATTGTCAGTTTTAGAATTTAGGAATCTCGAGAAATAATATTTAAATTCTTTATTTTAATCTGCTGCATCAGTAGGAAAATTGCAATTACGGATAAATCAGAAAGAAGAAAACTACTAAATGCAGCAACTTATAATAAAGATTAAAGAATTATACTAAGCAAAGGCAAGCTAATGAACAAATGCACACACAAATCACAAGAAGTGCTATTTTAAAATAGAAAACGTAATATTAACCTTGTGTTTATACAACATTTTAGGACACTCTGTTTTTGTTAAATATATCGGTATCTTTGCTAGCAGAATTTTCGGCTGATGCACATCTAGCAGAGGGACAATTTTTACGTGAAGAACTAACAGGAAGCAAATAAAAAATGTTCCACAGTTCCAAATAGAAATGCGAAAAACAACAGTTTCGAGTAAAAAATGATAGAACGTTCTTTCACCGTAAATGTTAACAAAAAACGCATCTACGTGGTTCCCCCTACTACATAAGGTGTGGAAATTTGGTTGTCCTAAGGAATTCTCATAAATGTAATAATAAATTAAGAAAATCTACAAAACAACTTCAGACACAATACTAACAAGAAATTAAGTGTGGGTAATTAAAGCGGGTGTGAGGAATGGAACGTAAAAACCCACCAGAACAATAATAGTTCTATAAAACTTTACGTAGTCATGACAACGCATACAAATACCTGTGACTGTTGATTCATCACCACTGATTAAGCTGTGGTGATTGAAATTTGCCATCACTAACTGACAAAACATCAAACGACAAGTATATACATATAGAGAAACGAACCAGTTAAACAAATTAGAATTACAAAAATTAAAATAAAAAATGATAATATACTGGACCACTTGAACTCTAAGACCATAGATGTTTGCCTCGCTCTAGGCATAGATGATTGTCCTTTCATCTGTACTGTGCTCTCCAATGCAAGTACAGGTCTTGTGATGGGCTGATCTCCCATTGAGGGAGTCTCGTCTAACGATTTATAACTTGGGAATCAATTCACAACTGTAAGAGTCCAAATGGCCCAATCCGTGATTATATTTTATTTACTAGTCTGGAGTATAACCCGTCAATGTTGACGGGAATAAATCAACTTTGTGCTGAATTGTAATACAATTTATTGCAATACTATCCTTGCATATATTAAAAGTACAAAATCTATCTAATGTATTAACAAATTAATTAAATGTCAAATGTCTTCAAGGCGAAAAAGTACCAAATTAAACCCGACTGCCTGACCCCATCATGACCTACCATAATTTTCTTGCTATCAGAATCGTCACCAGAAAAATTTAATTTCAATTTTCCCTCAACGCACAAATGGCGCCTTAGTACAGTAAAGTATGACAAGCACTTGCTATTATGATAGGAGTAGATAGTTGCCATTTTATCAGACCATATTGCATTGATTGATAGAATTATTAAGTAACAATTTGTAGTCGTTATTTTAGTTAAGGTTAAATATTCTGACACTTGTCTGAAAGGCCTGTGAAAAGCCACTCGAAACCTCAGGATAGCCGGTCTCCGGGCCGAGATATAAACCTAGGACCCCCCAAATACGAAGGAGGGGTGTTATCAACTCAGTTTCTAAGTTCGGTATAAGCCATGAAAGCTAAATTATAAAAACAATAATAAATCACAATTTTTTTAACTTTTTCGGTGTCTTAATAATTTACTTCAAGATATACAATTTCTATCCCACATACATGCAGTAGGCCTGTTGTAAATTATTTGATCAGATCTGTGTCCCAAATAATTTTAACGTCACTAAAATAAGGATCCTTTCTACGTCTGTAATTACAGTGGATTACCAGAAGACGTTTAGATTTAAAGAACATAAGCTATGTTCCGAACGACTGATTTCGAAAGTTCTCTTTAATTTTACACTTGGCTAGCTAACTCTTAAAATCTTTCTCCCTCTGCTGAAGAGGGAATTTCTGTTCGTTCCTTCACAGAAAGTTCTTGCAGTAGGCCTTCTAACTTCTGACTCTTCATGCAATGTCAACCTACATGCTTCTTATTTTAACATCTGACCTGCCTTCGCTGTCTTATTAATTCATTCTCATTTTCCAGCGACTGTACAATCAATAACTCGAGTGGAGCGGGACGGTCACGCCCGGAAACCTAAAATTTTAATTTCAAAGGTAATCTTAACCGCAAAAGCTTCTGCAGTTGATCATAGTCTTCACGCCTTTTGGTTTAAAAATTCCTTTCTAAGTCCTGTACGTTTACATTTATTACCGACTAGAAAAAATAGACTACCACGTGTGGAAGCTATAATCGTCAAGGGAAACAAGCACTGAAAATAAAACTGTTGAGTTACGACAATTGTCAGCCACACGTGTTAAGCAGTGGTTTTGTCAATTGTCCAAACCACATGCCCCAGAAACTTTCACTCCTTCCGCTTGTCTGCAGCCTCTTCGCAAAATTCTGCAACAGCATTTGATGTCGTTTCTGTACGATGACAGTCTTTCACTCCCCCCCCCCCCCCCCACTAAAATATTCATAACATTCAAATAAAACTATTTTGCATTGTAATTTGTGACGTAAATACGTCTATAAGGAAGGGTCATTCGGCACAAAAGTGTGACGAAAAAGGGAAACGAAAAAGTAAAACGAAAAAGTGTAACGAAAAAGTGTAACTGCATTGTTATGTTACCTAGGAAACGTCGTGTTTGCTCGGCATTGTTGTTACCTAGGAAACATTTCGTTACATTACATTACTTTACATTACATTCATCTACCACAGACCCATCTTAAGCGTAACTAATTCAAGTTAAGCATTCAAGCATTTTTGTTACCTAGGAAAGTCATCTGTTTACTCGGCATTGTTGTTACCTATAAAACATTACATTACCTTACATTACATTTCATTACAACACATTCAGCTACCACAGACCCATCTTAAGCGTAACTAATTCAAGTTAAATAAGCAAAGTCTTAATCAAACTTATCTCAATTGTAAAGCATGTATAAAGGAAATATTTAGAATAAAGCCAATATATAAACTTCCTTTCTGTATAGACGTATTTATGTCAAATTCTCCGGAACCGTGGTTCCACTGACAACTTTTTATTTAGTCCTTTTCCTTTACTGGTTTTTGCTAACTGCAGTGAGCTCACAATATTTTCCACTAAACCGAAAATTACATATAATTGCCACAGGCAATTCAATTTCAGACTCGCTGTGTAATAATATTGGCGTTTCTATAAATATATGCCCCGACCTTTTCTTAAAAACAAAGAAGTTGGACAGATAAATTAATTACTCACACATAATCGGTCATATATTTCTTCTCCAAGGCAAAGATGTAGTATTTTATTGAAATTAAAATTATTTCCCCAATTTTTTACACGCATTTTTTCAACGATGTGCATAAAATAAATAGAAGCGTAGAGGGCTAGTGATGTTTGTCTGTCGATAGGCTTGATTCAACCAAAGAACCACTGGACGAATTTCGATTAAATTTAATACAGACGTTGTGTCACTGATGTCTAACCTAAAATCGTACTTTTCAAGTTCCTAATCATTAATACCAACATGGCGGACGAACAGAATTGCAAGGTGGGATCGGCACTAGCGTCACTTGAAATACGGCCATAAAATGATGTATGTAAAAGATTTTTGGAAAAGTAATTCTGTGTATAACGTAACTGAACAACATGGCGGCTGCGTGAATAAAACTTTTTGACTTGACCAGAATTCGAACTCGCAACCTCATGCAAAAGTGTCCTGTCCACTTCCTCTTTACTTAAAGAAAGAATGATTTGTACAAATTGAACTTAAAGTTGTTTAACTGGTATATTTTATTAAAAATTAAGAATTTGCAAAGAACGTGTGTATTCCGGTACTGATTAAACCTTTCCGGTCCTTTTCACAGTCTTCATAAACTGTTCCTACATTTCTGGACGAAGCGTTTGTTGTCCTGTCTGTGGCTTCCCATAAAGGAATTATGGGAATCCTTATTTTCCGTTCAGAATTTGAAAATGATATAGGCTTACATAATCTCATCTTCAGTTCAGACTATTATACTAACGAAATGATGTATTAGTTCCTTGTTTCTCCACTGAACTCACTTTGTCAGCACACGACAACAAACTCATGTGCACATCTCAAGACATTACAACAATCTAAACGGGTCATTCTATATTACTTATAACTTTTCTACCATGCTGCTGAACTGCTATAATTTCCGCATTTGTTTGTTTTCTACAGTATCTTCAAAGCTTTTGATAATTAAATGTCTTGAGTTAATTTTCCGTGATAGTTGATGGGCCTAGGGTGCTTTCAGTTGTACAATACATCGATTATTGTTTCTTCAGTTTCTTTCAAATGTAATATACACTAATTACATTACATAACTATCACTAACCACAACCTCAAAACTGTGGTTTTTGGACCATGTTATGTTATAATTTTTCTGCTGTGTCCTAAAGCCTGATTTGAATTTTGTCCTACTCGTGTACTGTGATCCGGATGCATCTTATTCATTATTTTATATTATCTTACAGTATTCTGTCATTGCTTCACATAACATCATATCAGAATTTGATAGTTACAGCAAGTACTTATCAAGGAAAGTAGAACAATAATTAAGAGATATATATCATAATAACGACCCTCACAGAACCGGCTCAAAGAGCGAGCCAGCAACAGAACTGTTCCCGTTTTTAAAATTGCCTATTGATTCAATAAGTGTTACTCAACTTGGACATTAGATGCCAGCACTTTCCGACCCTAGGTATTGTAACTAAAAATCTGTAGTATCGGTCTGTTCCGGAAATGTTTCCGCCAGTTTCGCCCAGAGCGAGCCAGCAGTCGAACTATTCCCCTACCCATAGTGTCACTCATTTAGTGTTATTCATTCCAGCCATTAGATGTCAGCACGTTCCGGCCTTGTGTACACTCCAATAAATTTATATATTCAAAAATAAATATGTTCAGAGGTGATAATACAATAAACCATAACTGTTGTAGTTTAAACACATCTGTCCCGAAATTTTTTACTTAAAAAACGTGATCATGAACCATCTTTGTATCCAATTAGATCACTTTAATTTGTATAGATGTTTCTTATTTCAATGCTAAAAATTTGTTTCAGCTGTGGTTACAACGACATGTTGGTATTTCTGCGGTATAGTCTGTGCGAATGTCTGTTGTCCCACGCGCTTATGTGTTACATACATGTGTTAATATGTTTTCTGTATGTTGACTTTAAGCATGTTAATAATGTTATGTATTATTTTCATATGCTAGTGATATTGATTGCAGTTGGTTAGAGGGTCTTACGTTCGGTGACGTGACATTTAGTATTGAGATTATTTTTTTAATGTTAAGAAATTGTTTGATTAAGATATAATGCTCCGATTTTTAGCTCGCCTGTTTGTGATGTATAAATCAAGAATGAAACTTGGTTGGTTAGAGAAAACATGTGCGATATGAAGACCATATACAACCATTTCTAAATTATATATATATTTGCAGTTGCGAGGACCCGACTCGCACAATAATTATTCGAACCTAAGCTCCCTAACCTGTAAATGTATTTAGTTTTATTTGTGGTTACCAGCCCAAATGCAGAGGAATTCAGATTACAGAATTTAACCAGTCACTCTGCTGTAAAAGCAGACTTGAATGATAAAGCAATCTTGCCTCATTTGCAAGGTTTTGTTGATTTTTTGTTCCCCAAGCGTTTTGTTTATGCTAGGAATAATGTTGTTACACTTTGAAATATGTCTGTGTTCAATCGATATGAAACGTTTTGGGACAAATGCAGTCATTTTAGCCCTTTGGAATATACTTAAATGTACCAACATTCAATGTTGTGTTTGCATACTGTTGTAAACATTAATTTTTGCATACTTGTGATACAGGAGTTGTATTTAGCTAAGAAATATTGATGTTGTCTATTTCAGGTATTGTTTATTTATCTATTGGATGTGGAGGCTTTGTTAAGTCTGTTTCAACTATTATGTCTATTGAAATTTTATGTCAGATTTATTTTATGGTTGCCATTTTTTATTCTAGGTTCTGTTTTCAAAGTTAATTTGGTTGCATGTATGTTATAATGCAGAGCTTTCGTGGAAATGAAGATCCAGTGAATTGTCTCACTACTTCAGAAATAATTTATTCAGAATTACAACGGATATTTATGAAAAGCAAAGGGAAGGAAGATTGTAATAAATTGTTAAAACTGGTGGTTTGTTTTGTGACTGTTGTTAGCCCTGTTTCTGAGAAGGTTTGTATGAGTAGAACAAATAGCTTTATATGCTTTGTTGATATATATTATCATTATCTAATTGAAGCAAAAAGTATGGGTGACACAATGTAAAGTGGTGGCCAACTGTTGCCAGAAGTGTGTCACATTCTGTCAATCATAAATAATTAATTGTAATTTAAAACTTATTTTTTCATGATTATCAAAGCACGATCTATAAATACAAAATAAATGGGAATGTAAAAAGTGAATGGCATTCAGATTTGCTTAAAACTCTATTCCTCTGTTTTGTAATATTGACAGGTGTGCCTTTACTATTTGATAACTTGTTGTGTTAAGTAATTTAGAATTAGAAATTATAATTATTTGTGTTAGGCCATGTAACTAATGAATTGAAAGTTGTGCAGTGCTTGTTAGGAAAAGTGATGACAGGCAAGTTTTACCAATATTAAAGTCATAACTTATTCTGGCTCATTTCATCATTGTTGGCATTATGATAGATTTTAATTGTATTCAGAAATGTTGTGTGAAATGTACTTTGACTTGATGCTCATGTAACTTTTAAATGTCTGTTGGTGTACTCTTTTGGACCAAAAGTATTGTAGGTATTAATTTGTTTGTGACCATTCTTATCACTAAAATATTTTCACTTAACTAAGCTTTGTAATTATTTGGTCATTTCTGATGTGAAGGAATTGTTATGTCATGATCAAAACATTACTTCAAAAGCAGAAAATAATGAGTGATTATTAGTATAGCATTAGCATTATACTCTGTCTTTATTTTCATTGGCATTAAATCCATCTATCCAATGGCACTACAGCCCAATTTTGGGCCTTGGCCTTTTCCCATGTAGGAGGTTTCTTTGTCCTTGAAGTGTGCATCTGTGAGTAGTGAGTGACAAGCCCACTGCCTCTGCACAATTTCTACTCAATCCTTATTTGTCTGTTAGAGCCATGTAGTACAGAATCAGGAGAGACATGGGTGAGAAATGGTCGCTGAATTTTGCTTACGAAACTTCTTGTTCATGCTCATAAGGTTCTTTTACATACCTTAAATCTACGACATTGGACTGCTGGCTTTACTTCCCCTCTGAACAAAGTTGTGCTACAGATTTTTATCACCCTTAAAAATCCATTGACCTTGGCCGGGTTCAATCCCACAAACCTTGGGTTCAGTGGCAAGCACGCTAACCACTAGTCCACCGAGGGCGACACTGGCAATAAATATTGTCAGTATTTTTCATTTTTCTATAACACATTTTGTTCAAGTTCTATAATTTATTTTTGTTTTATGTTTCTTTATTTTTTGCATTTGTTCTTGTGTCTGTAGAGCCTGTCTATACAAATTACGGACGACAATGACCCCTTTATGTTGTACACACTTGTCATCAATGAAGTTGATTTCCAGTCGATCAAGGAGCAACAGGGACTTCTTATTGAATATGATAAGTTTCCTCAACAGCTGATAAAGTTACTCCACCTATGTAACAGTGTTGGAGGCAAGTGAGTACTTCCTTACTTTTTACAGATGGCAATTTTGTTTGATAAGTGGTGTCTTAAGTCCATTGAACTGTGTAACAAAGGTTGGCAAAATGGTAATATAATTGTTTTTCATCAACATGAGAGAACAACTTGTCAGAAGTAAATTAATGTATGCAGAATATAAAAGGGCACAGAAGCATAAATGTTTTACTTCATATAATCTTGAAATTGTTTTTTTCAACAATGTATGAGATTAGGTTTTTTGAGGTTAAAATTTGCACCACCAGATACATTTAATTCTGTGCAAAATCATACAAATATTTTAAATATTTGTATTTTTAACCTTACATATTTCAGCTATTTGCCATCCTTAGCAATAACATAATTATTGCTGAATCCAGTGTGGAGCATGGCAACGAACAGACTGAACAAATTTTAACAGCAACGGGATGCTTCATTTATATAGAACACTGAAAAATAAAGTCAAATTGAACAGAGAAATGTTGCAGAAATACGTGTAAATAGGTTGTTACCACATGCTCTTAATTATGTAAGCACTTGAAACTGTTCCTGACACCTTAGAGAAAATATAACGCTTTTAATACAGTAAATCAAGAAATAATTTTTGTGTCGCTATTAGTAGATATAATGCATTAAAGAAATTATAGAACTTGTAGTTCCATGAAGTAACCTGCAAGTCTGATTAAAGTATGATTGTTCCAGCTACCATATTATTATTGAGGAGGCAACTGGAGACGCATTTGGGTCTCGGCAAACTCTGATGAAGATCATTGAAACAAACCAGTTCAAACAGTTATGCCACCTGTCTCTTCTCTTCAGTATAGGGAATGATGCTGAGATTAAGAAGCACTTGGCTGTTCAATTAAAGTCAGTGAAGGTACTTTACTTTTTTGTTTTATTTTTAGGAGTAGTGCAAACTAGTATACTGTTCATGTATTTTGTTTCTGTTCAGTACTGTTGTTAGGTTATTACAAATATTATAATGTGTTATAATATTATTGAAGGCTGTAGTAGTGCTAAAACTGTTACAAATGTAATCAGTGCTCTAATATAATATTGTCCTGCTTTTTCATGACAATGCTTCTTAATTTTAATACCATATTCCATATACAGGATACACTGAGTCATGCAGAGTCTAAAGTTTCTCAGGCAGAAACGCGAGCCGAGGATCTTGCAAAGAAACTTGAGCTGAAAGATCGGGAGCTAGAAGAACTAAAAGATCGTTGGCATGATGAAACTAAAAATATTCACCAGCAAACAAGAGAAGAAATAAACAGTGAACGGGAGAGGCTCTTAAAGGTTCTAATTGTTATTTTTGTACTTACCATAATTATCCATCATCATCATCATTGGCTGTGCAGCCCTGTATGGCCTTCTTCAAAAGCTTCTTCCATTCTTCCTCATTCACAGACAATCTCCTCCAATTCCTCTCTCCTAGAGCTTCATGTCCTTAGATCATTTGCCAGTCCGTCATGAATGAGTCCATCCAGAATTTGCTTCATCAGATTTTGTAACAAGTTGCTTTTTACATGGTCAGGTTATCAGCCCAACTTGGAGGACCAGGCCTCCGTATTTACAGCCCCCAGAGGTGTGGTGGCCCAGCTATACCCCCAGGCACTGGTTAGCTTGGGTACCACAGGGGTTCCATTCCCCTTACCCACTGATGTGGGTCCCTGAGGGAATAATTCTCCATCAGAAGAGGGAATTTATCAATTGTAAAAAATGTGTTGAACTAGATTGTTGTTGTTATTGTCAAATTTACTTTGAAAACAGGACTGTTGAAGAACTCAAAAGTTCTGTGGTTTTTTATTTCTTATTCTGATCAAAATGTGTAATTTTTGGTAACAACTGATTTTATCATTGTGATTTGTTTTATAATTAATTCTAAAACACTGGCTGTTGTATACCTTTTTCCAAGAAAGAAAAATGCAATTACTAAGTTGCTCAGTTCTGAGTATTCTGTAGTTGCTACTAAAAATACATTCTGCAATTCAGAATGTCTGAATTTGAATGTATATTTATGTGTTTATAGATCATAAATTGTAATTTAATTTGTTATAAAAATGTGCGATAATGTCTTTATCAACTTATGAAATGGTTTCCTGCTTCAAATTATGCATGTTTCTTAGCATATTTTGTGTCTGAATGCATGTGTGGTAGCACTTTTCTTTAACTATTATCCATCATTAGGGTGATCTGTTGATGGAGGCAGCAAGGACATCTGAAACATTGGTAAACTTTTACCACATTTCACAGTGCTACAACCCAGAAGACAGCCATTTTTTAATTAGCTTCTGACTAGCAATCAAGAAAAATAATAAATACATAAACATGTAAAAAGTGGTATGCAGAACATTATGAAGTAGTGGAACTCAAGCAATCTCTCCCCTTTCACATTTTAATCTTAATTCACACAAAAAACTACAGTTAGTAAAAACAATCATCCCAATCTCAGTTACTTCTTGATACTTTGTATCTGATGTGGTGTTTTACTGGGCTCAAAGTGTGAAGCTTGTGTTTACTATTTCTCAGGCACAGCAGGACCTAAGGAAGTCTTTTGATGCTGAAAAGGTGCAGTTTCAGGAGATGCTGGCAGAAAATAAGCGAAGCTTTGAGTCTCTACTTGCCGGACTGCAGACTGAGAACAAAGCTTTGTTTGAACAGAGCTGTGAGTCAGATTCAAAACTGCGGTGAGTAACCCGGCCAACATTTTCATTCCCAAATTAATGTGAGTTCTGTAACAACTTGATGGGTATTCAGAGGGTGAGTACTCCTAAAACAAAAGCCTACCACTATGATCTGATCTTGAGTCATTTTAGTCTATATAATTGAAACCTCTGCTTTCTTAGGGTCCATTTTAATTAATAATTTCCTTCCACTTCCACATTTGTGTTTCAAGTGACTGCTTTCAAACAGGTTAGCAGCCAAGTTTTGTATGCATTCTTTGTTTCTCCCATTCTAGTTACATTTCATAATTACCTTAATTTGCTTATATTTTCAACAGATTTTAAGTCTGCTCCTCTTTAGATTTAATTTGATGTATTAATCATTACAGTTGTTGCATAAATAAGCTTTAAAATGTAAACTAAAGAAATTATGCTGTAAATAACAATGGTTTCTTCTGTTGCAGCGAACAAGATACCAAACTGGATACTCTGTATAAAGAAAATGTTGCATTGCAACGGGAGGCAACAATGTTGCGTAATCAGAGTGCAAAGTTGGATACTAATTACCATGAGAAAGAGACAAGTTTAAACAACTTGAAAACAAGATATGCAGTGTTGGAGCAGGTAGGAATAATGTTTTTCACTGAGAGCTATTATCTAAACCAACTCTGATGTTAGAACCACTATATGAAAGCCTGCCATTTTACCTGATTCACAGCCAGTAAATTACCAAGATGTGCATCCTTTAGATCTGCCTTAATTTTATCTTGTTATCTCTGTCTTGGCCTACCAGTATTCTGCATCTATTTCTCTTATGTTCTTTATTTAAACTACGTATCCATTCCTTTGTAGCTTCTTTGATCTAACTACCCTAAAAATAATGCGAAGAGTATAAGCCCCAAAGAACTTTATTATGCAGTTTCCTCATTGATTGAATGTAGAATTAGATTGCATGTTTATTCAGTTCTATAGCATTTCTTCTTCTTCTTCTTCTATGGCTCTCCGGTCTGTATTCGGCCCATGGCCTCCTCAATTCTCCTCTTCCACTCGGCCCTCTGTTAGGTCCGTCTGTCTGAGGCTTTGATTGAGGTTTCGAAACATCTTCCTTTTTACAGTGCAAGGTTGTTAGCCTTGCGACCAACCCCCAACCTGGAATACCAGGGTACCTGTCTTAGTCTGACCTCTCCCCCTCGAACAATCTGGCTAGGGAGGCTCTACCAGTAGCTATGCTTCCGTTAGCATGGCTCTTGGGGTCACTGAGGTACTCAAGCCCCACCACAAGGTGCAGGTACCATTAAGTGGGTTATCAGGTGAAAATGTTGATAGTAGATACTATGCTGAAGGCAGAATATCAGCATTGTCCCAGTATTTTACGATGCATCACTCATTCGTAAGCATTTATTTTGAGACTGTTAAAATTTATTGTTTTCAATGACTGTTACGAATTCAAGGTTCTTGGTAAAGGAAAGAAAGAAGGAAGATAAGTGTTGTTTTGAATGATGTACCACTTAATAGTGACAGGTTTTCTGTTTGGGGAAGATTACTGTCCATTATATCAGTGTTGTGTGTTTCTACAGCCTCTTGTGAGAGAGAGTTTAGCAGAATTAGTTTAATTAAACCAAATTTAGATCAACTAGGAGCAGGCACTTTTTATGGCTTGAACTTAACTAGTATGAATGGACCATTTCTGGGTACATCCATCCTTTCAAGAGCTGTGGACCATCATTCTGAATAAAAGTCATTGACCATTACAGCAAGAGATTTTGTAGTAAATAGTATTGAACATTTAGAGGTAGCTTTTAAAATATATATACTTACAACATACCAAAACTTTATATTTTTAATGCACCAAATGAGAGAAAAGAACTTGTCAGATGCATACTTTTGATGTTTGCTGCGCAGAAAGAAGTTGTATGTTGTAATGTTGATCAACTGTTTGAACACTGAAGATAAGGAAAATGTAAGTGTTTTCTATTTTTGTCTGCAGTAACATACAGCAACTTTCTCACCTGAAGTATTTTGTTTCTTATTCTGGCTTCTAGCTTTTGGAGGTGGCCTCTAGATTTGTAGGAAGTTGGTGCGTTTCTGTTTACATAGATTGTGGCCTATATTTAAAGTGCAATACAACAAAAGTTTAAATTGAGCAGGTTAGGTTGGCAGTAATTATCTCATTTGCATTCAGAGGTACCTGCATTGAATCTTGGCCTGGAGATTGGCTGTACTGACTGAGGACTTATTGTGGTCTTCCTCAGCCTTGGACAAATTCTGGGCTATTATCTACAAATATGTTATGACTGCTATCTACATGTATTTCTCTTTCACCTTTTGCAGTTTCCCTTCCATGTCATTCTCTGCATTTTGTATAACATTTTTAAATAATGTACTAATGAAAGCACATTGGAAAATCCAAAATTTTATATCATAAGTTCTACTGTATTATATATTCAGTTGAATATAATATTTAATGATTAATTTTTCCAGAAACTTAACATGTGGTGACAGAATTAAAGTGCCTTATTAATGGAAGTTATGTCGAATGTATGTGTCCATGTGACTCTCTTAATGCACTCTTATATTTGCAGGAACTCAAAGATAAAGATGTGCTTCTCAGACAACAGCGTGAGTTACTTCAAGTGGCTCATGAGCAGAAGGTTTGTGTGTAAAACATACTGGATGGATAACTTAAAACAAGTTACTTCTGTTTTGTGTATTAGCACACTTCAAAATTTCATGGAATATCCCAAACTGTTTGCAGCATCACTGGAATTCTTTTGGTGTTCCCAAGAGTTCCATGAATATATTTCTGTAATGGAAGGTTTAATTTTTAATCAAAATTTCTGAAAATGTTTAATTGCAAGTTAAATGAAACTTGAGTGTTTCCTACATTGGAGGTGCAGTCCAGGAAAAATTGTTGAATTGGTTCTGGTTTTTGATTCTGTTTATCGGAATCTCAGTGTGAGTTCAGAGAAGGTCCGGAGATAGGGATTAGCTCTATCTAGTGGGCCCAACTGTGTAGGAACCTGAAGACGGAGATAGAGTCCCATCTCCGAAACGTCGTTTTACGTTTTATATTTACTAGACGATGGATAATATCCAAGAAAATTTTTATTCGATTGTTTCTGTTCCTGTTAACACTTAATTGATAAGTACAGTGAAACCTCGATGCATCGTTTTCGGCGGGGGTGGGAAATAAAAACGATAGATGCGGGAAAGCATTAAAAATTTTAAAAAAACAATGTTTCTCTTTCAAAGTTACTTCTTTTTACCAAAAAAGTCTTTAATGGACAACTGGTTTGTCGAAACTTTACGTTTTAGACCAAACAGAGTACTTTCCACGTTCAAAATGTTTTCCTCGTCACGTTCACTAATATTATGCGCATAAAAGAACGACTTCACTTTTGCCAATGCAGCGTGTGCTTCGGCAAAACTCGGCACAGCTTCGGGCTCGCATTCGTCGTCTTCCTCTTCCTCACCGCTCCCACCCCCTTCGCGATCTTCACACAACTCATCAATCGTGTCGACTCCGCATGTAGCAAGCTCGCTGTCTACTGCCGCGTAGTCACCAAATCGATTCCAGTCTTCGTGAAAGCCATCATGCTCATCCACACTGACGTTAGAGTCTGCTTCTGCGCGAAGTTCACACCCGTAGCCACCTTTGCGAAAACAATTCAGAACAGTTGGTTGGGAGACATGCCGCCAAGCTGCCACTGTGAAATGAATTGCTTGTAGCACGTCAATTTTCATGTTGACATCCTTCCCAGCATCCATTGCACATACAGCTGTTTGCACAAGGCGCTTTCTATACAACTGCTTGAAAGACTTGATGATGCCCAAATCAAGCGGTTGCAAGACGCTCGTGCAATTTGCTGGATACTGCACGACTTTCACATTTCGTAGAAATGTCGTGTCCTTCGGATGAGCGGCACAATTATCAACAAACAGCAAAATCTTTCTGCCTTGTGCGCCCATGGAGGCATCCAGAGAACTTTAAAACGCCGTAAAGATGTCTGTTGTCATCCAAGCCTTTTTGTTGGCGTGATATTTCACCGGAAGTTTTTTTCATGTTTCCAACTACAATCGGAACCCGTTTGTCACTACCGTCACTGTTAACACACAGAAGAACTGTGTTTTGCACGTTTTCCCCCGTGGCAAGATTCACCTTTCAATGCCAGCGTCCTATCCGGGAGGGCGTTGTAGAAAAGTCCGGTCTCATCCGCATTATAAATGTCCCGCGGCTCATATCCCTCCAGCAGTGCTGGCAGTCTCTCGAGCCACAGCTCCGTTATTTCCACATCCACAGCAGCACTTTCGCCGGCTAACTTCTTGTAGACCATACCATGTCGTTCTTTAAACCTACTAATCCAGCCATTCGACGCTGCAAAATTTTCAATATTCAGTCTTGCGGCTATCGTCTTGGCTTTTTCCCGCAAGATGTTGCCATCTACAGGAATTCCTGAGGCCCGCGATTGCTGGTACCAAGTGAAGAGGACACTTTCTAGCTCACTGAAAGTTGATTTTCTTCCGGTTTTCCTTTTTTTGCATGAATTACCGCACTTGTCAGTTTGTTTTCGGATTTCTTTCTTCTTTGCAATCATTGAATTTAAAGTAGATGGTGCTAATCCAAGGCGTTTAGCAATGTCGATTCTTTTTTCAAATGGATTCTTCTCCACTTCTTCTATGATTTTTAATCTTTCTTGAAGAGTTCTGACTTGCTTTACTGGGCGAGACATGGTACAGGAATAATAACAAAATAATTAACAGGAGTAAGAGGAATAACAAAATATTTACGGGAACAACAACAAAAGTATAGACTGGAACAATAACAGGAAGAATGGAAGTACTGTTACTGCCGAACACAACGAAACGTAGCCGTAGAAGACACTGAACCACTGGAAACGAGATGAACCAGAAGAATGAAAAGTGCCGCCAGCCTTTCCTTTGTACTTGTAATAAAAGCATTTGTGAAGAAATTCACAGTGCACATGCCATCTGACATCGCTGGAACGAAATATGAGTGCACCCTAATTATAATCGTAAAATTTCTGACAATGAGCACCGCCATTCACTCCAACTATCACCCCTGCACCACTGATCCCTCATTCCAAAAGGATCTGTGCTGGTTGGGCGACATAACAGGTTACCGCTACTGTGTATTCCAAAAACATTGTGCGTCTTTCGGTATTAATTTATCTCAAAACCCAGCATTTTAAATTCTCAGAAACGATCATTGCGGGAAAATTGTGGGCCGGAACTAAGATTTTTGAACGATCGATGCGATAAAACGATAGTTCGAGGAACGATGGAAGCGGGAAAATGTAACATTATTTTATATGGGATGTATTCGGGACCGAACAAAACGGACGATGCATCCGGGAAAACGATAGTTCCGGGAACGATGGATAGAGGTTTCACTGTATTATATCTTGGATTGTGCCCTCCTTTTGGAAACTTCCTTGCTGCAAAAAATGGCATGCCAGTGTAAGATGATTGCCCTGATGATGGAGGCAGCAAGGACCTCTGAAACGTTGGTAAACTTCTACCAGACAACATGGCACAACAACCCAGCAGACAGCCATCTTAAGACTCACCACCACGAAAACCTGAAATCCTACAACAGTTATAAATGTTTTGAAAATTAATGCAGGTCTTTTAAATGACAGTGTTTTTCTTCATTATCTATATTGGGATATTGGAAGGTCCTTATTATTTCATATAAAGTTGAGAAGTACAAAAGTAGAACAAAAACAATTATGGACTTTTTTAATGTAAGGTATTTTTCTTTATGTTGTAGTCTTTTCTGGAAGAGAACCTGGCTGAAAAAGATGCTGTTCTTGTGAGAAGGCAGACCTCTTTGCAGAAGCTTTCAGAAGAATTTTTGAAAGGAAATGAGATAATTAAAACACTCCAAAAGGATACTGCCATGTTGAAATCAAAAGTATGTATTGATTGAGATTAGAAGACAAACATTCTATAAAATTCTGTTGTAATTTTAGAAGTATGTAAGTGAATCCAAACGTGATTGCTGAAGATCTATACCATATTTTCAGGTCTTTGTCATGAATGGTTAAGATATCAATTGAATTTTTTTTATTGTGGTTTAGATTTTATTGCCATCAGGTCAAAATTATGTGAATGAATTTGCATCCATTGGTTTGCAATAATGAAGGGTGCATATGCAGTTTGCAACTGTGATTGGGAGACTTCAACATATTCAATTACATTTTCATATATATATTCAACAATTTTTATGTGGCTATCTGTTGTCATAATGAACTTCAAAGGGCTATCCCAACCTTTAGGATTCCCCCCTTCTTTCCTTGCATGAAGTGTGTAACGTGATTGTATAGTGAGGAGGTAATTTCTACCCATCATACTGTAATTTCCAAAACTGCGGTCTAAATTTTGATTAAATGTAGTATTGGGTGTCTGCAGTAAAAATTGTTGTGTAAGTTTGTTTTTTTGATTAGTGGTCTAGTAATACCCATATTTTGCATGAAACTCAGTATCAAATTTTAAAATAGTAACTTTTATGAAATACTGTTTTTTTGATGGAAAACATAGTGATCATATTCAAAACATTTTTATGTTATATATATTATGTCTCTGGTGCACTATTTCTTCTGTTCATTAACTCTGTCAGTAATTGATGTGGTAACAAACAGTTAAACCTATAAAAGAAACAACAGAAGACCAAGAAAATTCATATAACCTAACAAAACCATTTCCAAAATAAGATCCCTAGAATAAAATCCTGACAAAAAATTTTACCACATAGGTGCATTAAGTTTGGAATGCTTTAATAATTTGCAGTGTAGTGGAGGACGGACAGGTGTTAGCCCACAGGCCAATTTGAAGAACTGTTTGTAATGCCTGTGTAGTAAAAACAGCACAGTACTGCAGATTATGTTTTCTCTCTCCCTCCCCCCACAGTTGTTCAACTTCCATGCTCCAAGGACTTGATAGTGTATGGTTATTCTGTACACAATTCATCTCCCCACCCTGACTGCTCCTCTAAATCATCTTGTGCCGCACATATTATGAAAGATGTTACGATTTCTTTACTGCTGTACATTATTAATTGTTTGCATAAGTTTTAAATATAGTGGTACATTAAGTTTCAAATATGTTAAGAAGTTTAATTAAAATTATTGAACCAGGTGCTGATGAAACCTGGTTAACAGAAAATTATGATTCATGCTAGTAATATGTGTTTGTGGTCTATGCAGATCAGGCTTAGAACCAAAATTATATTGGAGCAAGAAGGTGTGTTATCTTCAAAAGAGAAAGAAAGAATTGCTCTTCTTGCACTGGTAGAAGACCAACGAAGAAAGATTGAACACTTGGAATCTGTAGAGCAGCAACTGTCAGAGTCGCTCAAGGTTGAAACTGCTAAGGTTGCGGAGAAGGAAGCAATTCTGAGCAATAATACAAATTGTAAGTTGAACCCAGCAATGGTTTCATATTAGCATTCAGTAGACATCCACGTCCATACTGTGACATCGCATCCTGCTCCACCAGGTTTGTGTTGCCACCCTTAAAATTCTGAAAGTCTCATATTTTCAGGATGATTATAACTGCTGTTTCACAAAAATATTTATGTCTTTATACAGAATACAGACAAGTTTTGCAGTGTAAATAAACTTGTCTAAGTAGTTCAAACTGTTATTAACACATCACTCATGTACTGTTAACTACTTTCTTGCTTATCACATTTCATTTCAAGACAGCTTATGTTTTGGCTGTAGCATTAGTTAAATTTATAAGACTTTTATGATTGGCTTGTAAGAATACAAGGGGGGAGAGAGAAAAGAAAGGGAATTAGGCACCAAATGAATAAAATATTGCTTACAAGAAAGAAGACACATTAATCCTTTAAAGCCAAATGGTAACTATATGTCCCACCTGCTTCAACAACCAAATTTCATTTTGTATTTATTGGTTTCATATGATTCTCAATTTAAACATCATCAAACAGTTATATTGCAGGTTTGAAGGGATTAAATATATTTAGGTTAGGCTTGTCTCTCAAAATTGCTGGTTCTTTTGATGCTGGATGTGAAGTTAAAGACAATGGAACATTTTCCGATGAAATCTAAGTTGAAACCTGTTGGTGACTACAATACCATTTGGATGTAGGTAGCATCTGCTGTTTTACTGGTACCCAGTAAGTTGATGATTCAAGATACATTAATATAAAGTATGTCATAGAAATTTCAACATTCATAACAAATGGGAGAGAGGAAGAAATCATGCTTTTCCTTTAGTAAAACATTTACACTGTTAAATATTACAAAGTGTTTTATCACAAATAATTTCAGGGATGGCTGAAAGTAAGGATTAGATGAGTTATTTGCACATGCTTACTTTCTTTCTTATTTATTGCTGCAGACCCATACTCACTAATGATGATATAATTTCTCCATTTTTCTTTGTGTGTGTGTCTGTTGTAGTAATTAATTGGCTGAATAGGCGTGTCAGTGAGCTGCAAACTGCTTCTCAAGTGCAGTCAACTTCAAGGCTTCCTCCAAAAGGTGCTGGCATGACAACTTCAACACCTCATATGGGTTTGACTTTGGGTTCGCATAGGACATTTGAGGTACATTCTTGATTTTAATTACCATGTTGATAGGAAATCAGACTGTTGAAACAAATTGTACAAATTTTTAAACCCTTCAATTATTTTGGATATCATGTTCTGAGAAGTCAGAATTAGTATATGTGTGGTTAAGACCTCTGTATGCAATGAAGAAAAGCTTGGAAGCTGGTGTGCCATTGCAGTGAACTCGGCAAAATTTGGAAATTTGCCTTCAAAATGGATTTGCTGTAATGAAAATAAAGAAAAATTTATTTTTGAAAACATTTTAATTGTTGGATTTGAGGTTTTCACAGCAGTGAGTCTGAAGATAGCAATCTTCATTTTAATTGTTTTCATTCATATAACTAAAATTACTGTATATATGCACATACAAGTCACTTTTTGTTCCAAAATTTCATTTTAAAAATAAGATGTGCAGTTCAGTCCATTTTAATTTGTGAAACATTCAAGATAGAAACATACACCCTTTTAGTGCACTTCACTCAACTAATTTTTCTAACCATGCTGCGGCCAGAAATTTTTACAGAAAATTAAAAAGCACCAAACTGCACCCTAATGTCTGTGTGTGTGCATACGCATTAATATTGCTTTTTTCCTTACAGTTTAGACCATTGATGGAACCTGAAGTACCACGATCTAGAACTCCTGGAATAGCAATATGTCCCCAGTAAGTTCTTACTGTATTTTACAGTATATCTATCCAGTTGGAGTTATTTTACTAAAAATAAATATGCTTCATCATGAATTATACTTCCTTGAAGGTAAACTACTGTCTACATCAAGAGCCATTGAAGTGAAAAAAATATTTTGATATAATTCTTAATTTAACTTATTCTCTTTAATAAAAGAATTGAACATTTCTCAACAAATTTCAGTGAAATTAAACAAAATTCTTACCGTTTGTCACATTCATTTCTCAGACCCTGTAATTATATTTTTCACTTACTAATTTTTAGGGGTAGTGAACAAAATTTAATGAAAATAAAATACCAATACTGTCTGTATCTAATAAAAACAAGACCTGGAGAGTTTCTTATATAATGGTGACAATAATGGTATCATAAGTGAAAGACTGGGGTAGACATACTGTGTGTTCTTGCATATGCACGTGTGTATAAAATGTGTCCTATGTTATTTTATATGCATTTTTTGATATAGTGTCAAAAATGGGTAGAAGTACATTAACAAACTGCCTTACATTCTGAAATGTGAAAGTTATGGTGAAATATTTTTGTGATTTTTCCTTTCTCATTTTATGTACTGAAAATGCAAACTCTTATTGCAGGACTGAGAAAACAGGAGCTCCTAGAAACTTTGCGGCAGCAGCTACCTTATCTGATCCTGGTGTCCTAAGTACAAGTGCACCTTGCCAAAATCCTAGTGCAGAGAGCTTGCAGGCTGGATCTTCTGAAGTGACACAAACAAGGAGTCAGCCAAGGACAAAGACTTTCAACCCTTCTTCCTATTTCCCAAAAGGTTATTCTAAGTTAGTTTCATTGAGATAATATTTTATGTACAGTAGATTTGTTAAAATTATTGTCATGGGACCAAGACATCTTGTTGATTTGATATATGTAAATTCAAATGTATAACTTAATGGATAATTTTTATTACACATTGTACATAATTCAGAAGTCAGTATAGTGACTAGCTACGGGCTGGACGACCGGGGTTCGATCCCCGACGGAGGCAGAGGATTTTTCCTCTAGCATCTGCATCCAGACCGGCTCTGGGGCCCACCCAGCCTCCTCTACAATGGGTACCGGGGTCCTTTCCCGGGGGTAAAGCCGGCCGGGGCGTGATGCTGACCACTCACCCCCATCTAGTGCCGAGGTCAAGAAAGAGAGAAGCTATACCTCCATTCACCCCAAGTGCCTGTATGGCACGTAGCGGGACAAACTTTACTTTACTTTACATAATTCAGATGCAATTACAAAGTTTGTGAAATAAATCTGTTTTTACAGAATAAAATTATTTTTAAATTACTCACAGTTTACTGTTAAAATTATTAAAAGATGTTAGACCTGAACAATTTTTAAAGGGAAATATATATTTCACATGAACTGTAGAGCTGTGATAATTTACTGGTTGTTAAGCACATTGGTAAGTTGTTGTGTAATAAGTGATTTATTTGATTTTATCTTCATTTGTATGATCCTTAACTTTAAGTCTCCGATTTTCAAATTTGTTCATTTTTGCACCTTTTTATTATGGATACACTGGAATTCCCTGAAGGGTGATGTTAAATTTTAACTGACTCTAAATTATGGGGAGATAAAGAGTGAAGAAAATGGTAATAAAAAGGAGAGGGAGAAGATTATCCATTTGAAGCTAAAGCATGCCTAATTAATACTTAAAGAGTTCAATCCCTATCACAAAGAAAACATATCTCTATTACAGAGATTAGCTGCTTAATGCTTTTCAAGGAAATAATCCCTTTTTACACTGGGAATCAAGAAAATTTGTCAAGGATTACAAAATGTGTGTCAAATTCTCAACCATCCAATTTTTAGATTCAAAAAATTCTGGCCATGTCATGGTTCAGGTAACGGTAATTCACTCCAGGATTCTTAATCTGGGTTTATATTCATTTGAGTTAGCATTCAGTTAACTAGAATATATTCCAGTTGGATGTAAGTACCTAGAAAGTGTTCATAGTCATAGGGAAATGTGTGCTCAGATTTCAGCTCGGAGCAGTGAGCAGGTTAGATGCAGCATTTGAAGTATTCAGTGCAAACAATTAGAATTGTATTTACATTGTGGTGTTTGAGTTGTTAGTTATTACTTTTAAAGTCGTAAACCACTTTAAAGTTTTTTATAATTCATTAGCCCAAATGTGGTTTCACTTCATTTGCTACATCTTTAAACACTATCAAGTTAGTTCTTCCCACTTCAGTCACTGCATCCATAAATTTTAACAAGAATCCTGTTTTGTATTTCACACACTTTATATTTTTCACTTCTGACAATATAAGCATTTTGATTGCATTTCGGTAGTACCCACCAATGAATGCAATTTGAGCACTGCATTCAAGGAACTGGATTATTTGTCTCTGGATGGTTACAGGAATGATCAAAATATTAGTGAGCTACAATTACAAAGATGGCTGTCTTCTGGGTTATAGTCAGGTAGAAGTTTGGGTGCCGGCAGCAGTGGCCACGCAGTCTGAGGCATGGACCTCCTGCACCTGGCCACTGGAACCATGGGTTCGAGTCCCACTCAAGGCATGGATGTTTGTCCGTGTCCTTTCTCTTCCAGTCTGATGGATAAAGACTGGCCACGGAAGGCAAGGCGAAACCACCGTGGTACTTTTGCAAGAAAACCCCGATGGGATCACGATGGTCAAAGCTGACCATAGAGATGAAGAAAAAAAAATTAGTTTGGGTAGGATTTGAGGTTTTCATAGCAGCGAAGATGGCTGACTTCTGGTTGTAGCGCCGTGTAGTCTGGTAGAAGTTTACCAACGTTTTAGAGGTCCATGCTGCCGCCATCTTCAGTTGATGGATTTGGTATTATGTGTAAGTTTGACTAAGAGAGGGGTGGAAATAGTTATCGGTGTTACCGACTGGTCGCCAGAGCGTTCTTACAGTAGTTTTACAATTTGCTGATAGAAGGCAGTATAATATATACGTGCCGTCATAGGCCACGTTTGTTGTCTACTTCTAAGAGTTTCCGATCTGTATGTTGGTATTTCGTGCATGCAATCGATGCTGAAGATTCGAGTAGTTTATATAGTGTGATTTGTTTGCTTTCGATTTTACTCGTTACATTCTAAAGATGACATCAAATTATTTCCCATTGACATTTATTCGTGTTAACATTTAATATCGCGTATCTAATGTGAGAAACATATGAGAACGTAGCCGTGGACTCGCCACGGTTACACTGTAGGTTATATTGCAGTTGCAATAATTATTGGATAGATATCATTCACAATGAGTGTTAAGGCCTTCGAACTTGTTCCAGTTATAGAAACACTTCAGTTAACGGGGGAAAAAGCACAAACCAAGGTAACTGTAATGGGTTAGAGTATTGTGAATTTACTGAAACTAGGTTAGAAATTGTAACGATTGAAGTAAGATTGTTTTGATTTAATCACGTGTCGACGGTGTATTTGAAGTCTTTGCTATTTTCCACCCCACATAATAATTTTGTCATGTGCATATTAATTGCTGTGCACATGCTGGATAATAAGTCTGGGAAGTAGACTTGTATGTGATGAAGCCATACTTCAGTAAAAGGACTGGTTGTATTTGAATAGCAGCAAAGTTCCATGTTCTATAACCCCCTCAGCAATAACAGTTCTTATTCGGCTACTGAGTAACATTACCGTTCTAATAATTACAATATATTATGTATTGGGAAAGTGTTGTGTTTACTTTGTGTGAGGATTAGATGAATGATAAAGTATGTGACAATGATGGGCATGAATTAATATTTTGTGTGATAAGTATAACGTTGGTGTCTTGAATAACTGTTCATTCCTTGAAATTATTCTTTCTGTGATAGAAGTTGGCTTGTGTTATGTTTCTTCCAAATATTTTGATGCCTATTGGCAAGTGAGTTGCAGGGATGACAGGATTCAACACAAAGTAAGCACATCATTTGTATTCAGGGTACTTTAAATGGTCAGTACTGGTAGACTTCTGATATCTGTTGTGTTACCTTCCAGATTGAATGTATAGAATGCTGTGGCAAAGACCTATATGTTGGGACAAGTGATAGGTATGGAAAGTTTTTGAACAGTAATGTTATTATATCTTCATTTGTAGCATAAGTATCTGTAATTTAGAACAAGATTTATGTCATTTTTCTCCTCATATCTGTAGAACTCTGCAAAAAAAAATAGTATGTTTACCTTAACCACTAACCAAAGTTATCATTGGGTGAGTGAATAAAGCAGGGCAGGAGCCTCAGTATTTCCATGTTTAAATACATTGCATTGGCTATTTTCATGCTGCTATTCAGTAAATGCAATAAGGTCTACATGTCATGGACACTGTTTGTTGTACATCTCTGCTGAACAGTTCAACTTCCTTTTCTGCAACTGTTTCTCATGATAGCTGGAAAAGAAGTGGAGATACACATGTTGTGGAGCAGAATTGGACAAGTAATTGCATCTACAGTTGTGCAGGATCCCTGTTTGGGATCAACATTACACTATGTCAGTCATGCATACTGGGTTCCAAATCAGGTGTCATTTCACAAGTAGGCATAATATTAACTTCAAACCTGCCTAATATCCCTTTTCCCTAAAATTGAATTTTTATTTCATATGAAGTTACTAATACCAACATAAACCATTATAACATAGTTAATATAAGTGGTTACAGTATCATAAATACCATATTTTCTTGATTTAAGATAGAATAATTTTAAATTTTCTGATATCGTGCTGCATCTTGCATTTGTTGGCATCAAAAAATTGATATAAATTCCCTGAAAACCTATTTCTAAATTAGGGGTGTCTTGCAATCACTGGCATCTTAAAATTGAATAAATACAGTAGATCTAGTTAGTCTAGATATTTTAAATAGAATATTACTACCCATTATGGAGTCTAACATTTGGAGAATGTTCCCTGTTTTTCCAAATTTGTCAAGGCCTGATAAATCATGTCTCTTCTTTCTCCATGCTGGTAAAAGTATTTTCCCTTTCTTTCCTTTATGTTGCTAAGGAGAACATTTGGATCTAAGAGGGATGAAGTGACAGGAAATTGTATGAGGAAGAGCTTTATAATTTGTAAAATGAAAATGACCAAATCAAGGAGGATCAGATGGGTTGGCCAATAGCATGCATGATGGAGATGGGAAACATGTACAAAATTTTGATTATAAGCATGATTGAAAAAGAAAGCATTGGGTGTGGAAATGGTTTTTAGGATGCAGAAAGTATGACAATAATATTGACATTTTTGCAGTTTTCTTCTGTTGTACACGTTGGAAGAGAAGCGTGATGGAAATGGGAAAGTGGTTTACAGAAGCAGAGATATAGTACATAAGTTTCTGGATTTGGTATGTATATACAATCTACTTGCTGTGCTGTGCATATTGTAAGTGGTGTTTATGATGTTTTTCAGTAGAATTTTAGGAGTTTAATATTTCTTATACTTGAAATGCGTGTGTTTATTGATGTTAATTTAACCTTTCAGCAAGAAATGTAGGTGCTCATAACTAAAGATTATATCACAGTAATTAAAATTATGTGCTGACATTTTTTGTGTGTATAAATACATTCTTCTTTGAGGTTTATAATAAAATAATTAACGCTGAGTTACTTTTTCCCCCTCCCAGTTTTAATTAGTCATAAAATCTTGTGAAGTCACTGGCTGTTTATATTTACTTAACTGTCTGAATTTGTTTTTCAGAGAAAACCAGTTAAATGCATCAAAGCTGCCTCAGCTTTAAATCGATTACTACTTCTGTGTGATTCATGTCTACTGCTCCTTAGTATGCATGATTTGGAAATAATTGGGGGAGGGCCCAAGCTTCGTGAAATTAGTACATTTTGCGTAAATGAAAATCCAAACACCAATAATCCGTTTTGCATTCAGGTATGAATGAAAATTGAAGGCCTATAGTGTTTTTTTTCCCTCCCCCCCCCCCCTTCCCCAGAATCACATCAGTATCATTGTATTGGAGGAACAGGGGCACTTCTGTGGAGTCATGAGTTTTATAGCATCTTTTGGGCAAAAAATATGTTACTTAGCATTTGATATCTAAACGCTTTCTCTAAACTCCAAAAGGCTAAGGATGAGTAAAATCATGTTACTGATATAACAAGATCAGCAATAACAGTAATAACAGTAGTTGTTTATGTTTATTTTGTTTGTTTTATGCATATGTTATTATGACAGTTATCATGGTAATGCCTTGTGCTTACATGATTGACGATAAAGTCACCAATCTCCCTCATGTGGATAAAAGTTGTCATCACTTTGGAGTGTGTGTAGTCCTTTATGATTGCTAGGTGTCCTTTGCATGATGTACATGAAATTATTGCATATAGGGCTGATCATGTCTGTCCATCTGTTTGCATGAAACAATTCAAAAACCTAGGTTTAATGGATTTTGATGAGATTTATATGTCATGGGTGTTTTGCCATTGATGGATGCTGTAAACTTATTAATTTCTTACAGTTGGTAACACCTTCATATCAGATGCATTAACTTAAGAGTTAAGAACAACAGTAGTGCCACTTAATACAGGGTCATACAATGATGTATTGTAATAGATGTATGAAAAATACTACTTTGTTCATGTTAACTCTTGTACACTCTGTGTAACAAAAATCAAGGACTTAAAATTTTCTAAATCAAAAACTGAAACTAATGTTAGCATACAGCTGACATCATAATTGAGATCATTCATAATTCCTTTGTATTTATCTATATGTGGCTTTTCTGTACCTTTTGTTAATTAGTTACTTATGTCAGATCTGCTTAATTTAAAGAAAAACATGTTTTAATGTTAATGAAATTTTTTTGACCCGGTCCCATGACAAACCAGAGGTGAAAACTATATATACTTCAGTTGGCCATCCATATTTACTGGTATAAAAGTTATAGGGTTAGAGACTAATGTTGTTGATGTAAGACATGCAAGTTTGAGCTATGGCAGTAGCATTTTTTAATACATGTACAAATACTGAAGTCTCCGTAGCCAGCTTATAGTAAACATGCTTGCCCGTTACTACATGTTTTAGGCTGGTTTCTGTATCACAAACTGTTTCGTGGTTGTTGTTAATGAGTGTTCAATAATTCTGTGTGCTGACTGTTTTTTGTTCTGATAATGATAATGAGCAAAGGAAGGGTATCATATTTACAGCAAATTACTTTTTCTAAATTGTCTTTGAGTGAAAGAAGTTATGTAAACAATCATGGCCGCCCTTGTCCCGAACTTACAAATAGTTAAAACATTGTCGAGCACGTATGGGTTTTCTCCTGATGTAAATTTACTTTTCATTTATTTATATTGTTATGTGTTGAAAAACTATTCTGAGTTTTCCCCCTTGCGCAGCACTACCACTGCTCAGACTCACGAGCCGCCACTGATCACATCACTTTCCTTATCAAATATGAAAAGGTGTCTGATATAATTTTGTATTGAAGTATCAAGTTCTTGTTTTTCTATGCTGCTTTATTTGCATATTCTTCCTTGGGCATAAGTATTTATACAATTTTCTTTTGTTTCCACTGCCACTTACAGATTTGTGTTGCTCGGCAGAGACAGCTTCGGGTGTATGATGTTACTGTCGAGAAGCTGATTCCAGTCAAAAATATTGGATTGCCCGAACCAGCATGTGGTGTTGCAGTTGACGGCTCTCACATCTGTGCTGCTTTACTGACACATTATAGTGTGTACAACTTTGACACTAACTTCACACAACAACTCTTTACTTATGGCCGTGAAAATTTCCTCCCACTCATCCGCAGGATTACTAAGGTTTGTTTGCAGTCAGATTGCAAATTTTAATATCCTACTTATAGTAACGACCAGATTGAAAATACGTAGCATTTCCTTTCCAGGAAGAATTTCTGTTGAGTGCACCTGGAGGTCTGGGAATGTTTGTGAATTCAGAGGGTATGTCCAGCAGACCACCCATTCAGTGGTCCTATCCTCTGCGTGCTCTTACATACTCACATCCCTACATTCTGGGCCTTAGTGATGATGTCATCATTGTGTACAGGTACTTATTAAAGGAGATAGAGGATGACAAGAGGAGGAGATGGCATATGTGGAGTCCCACTAATCCCCATACAGTGCATTCTCCTGATTATCAATGGAGGGGCCCACCTTATATAGTGGAGGGTTGATTCAAATATAGAATAATGACCCATGGACCAACAGGGGACTCAGTTACCAGGGATTAAAATTGCTTTGACACCTTTTGTTCATGGGTCATAAATGTGAAGGGATCGTAATACAATAGATTAGATCCTTGAGTCCTGTAAGACAACCAGTCTAAGGGAAGGATACCCTAAATAAAAACCTGGTCCTCATGGAAGAGGGTTTTGTGAGAGGCTTGTAACCTCTCCATAGAAGACATAAATTACTCAAAAAATCAAAAACAAAACAACAGTTTGCATTGAAGCCAAAAGTGACCGAAGGGTCTAATCCATGAAAATGATGGTGATGAATTTAGAGGGAGATTTAAATTTAAATAAGCTGTGTGAAGTTGATGAGGTCTCCCTGTGGCTTGAAGTATTTTTGGGCAAGTTTACACAGATTTAAACCATTCAGCTTCTCATGAAACTGCTGTATCTTAAAAAATTTGCAAAAATTGTGTAGCAGATTAAGATGTTACAAACCTATTTTCTAATCTTGTTATCTGTTTTGTTAGCCATTGTTCCAAACTGTCACCAATGTTACATGCTATAGAGGAAATGTGGTTGCTGTTTGCACAACTAGAAATATGTACAGATTGGTTTCATATGTTAACAAAATATTACTATGCACAGTACAGGATGTGCACATGACCTGTATACTATTTTACTGAAAAAAGCTCATGAAGTAAAAGGCACAGGATTGAAAACTAAACACATATCAGCAACTTTTTTGATTAAGTTTTTGTGACCTGCAATTTACAGAAGTTCAGTGAGGGCACTGTCTTGAAGAAAGAACAAAATATATGGCAAACTTGGACAGTAAGGTAGGCCGCACACCGGCATGCGTCAAGACATGTAACAGTCAAGACACGATGTCTGCGGCATGACGCAAAGAAAGGAGCACAGTTGAAACGAATGAGATTATGAAAACCGCCGCACACCGGTCTGAGTCATGATGCTGACGTCAGCTTCATGCTGCAGACACGTGCAGCGAGACTCGGCATGTTCCTTTTCTGTGCGTCAGGACTGAGACATCAGTACTCAAGTAACAGCACCAGTGTATGTTATTGACATGAGTGAAGAGTAAACAAATATTAAGATAGTGCAGATGGTTGAGAAATTCCCGGTAATATACGTTATTCGACCCCTGGCCACTCAAACAAGGAGGAGGTTGATAAAGCTTGGCATGCAGTTTCAAAAGAAGTAAACATAGATGGTAAGTGCACTGATTAATTTTATTTTAATGAGCTAATGACTGAATTAACTATTATACACATTGAGCTTAATCTCGTTTCTTACAAGTCTGCTCTCACTCACACATTAAACGAAAAGATTTATGTTAAAGTGTACTTGTTCTGCCAATGAAGAGCTACATTTGGTTTCAAAAAGTAAGAACAGAAATGGATTCTGGGGACATTCGATAATAAGACTGGAATTTCACCGGATCATTTAATAATTCGCATGCTAAAACGTACACACCATGTTGAGCACACAACTCACATGAATCCACTTCCTTTTCCTTCCTTTACGTACTTTCAGCCACATGTACATTAAAATATCTTCCTCACTGGATGACGTCATGTCATCAACTAGAGAAGATGTGATAAGACGCAGACACGTGTGCGGACTCGAGTCTGAATCACGAATGAAGCAAGAATGCGTCTTTTGGCTCATGTCTTGATGCTTGTCTTGACGCAGTTAGTGTGCGGCCGCCCTTATGGTGCACTGTTTTTGTGGCATGTTCTAGTCAGGCACTATATGCCTGGTTGATTTTTGTGGACTGTGAATGAAAGCCTCACAAATTGTATCAACCTAAGCTTCAGTGACTGGTCATCTGCCAGTTAGCGTTTCTTTATAAATGATGAAACAATTTATACCTCGTATATCAACATCTTGTCTGCAGTTCCCTTCTAAACACCATATGAAATTTCCTTTGTACTATAAGTGCTGACCTATGCTAATGAAACTACAGCATGCATTTAGCTTTTTTTCTACTTCAGATGCCATTTTAAGAATTGTGAGTGCAACACTTCAGAAGGAAAGAATTGGAAACTTAAGTAGCACTTTCTCTCCAAACTAAAATTTCATATCAGGGCTCAGTTTTGCCTGTACTAAGGGTACTAAAACTTACTTCAAGTGCTAAAAAAGTGTTAGATTAATGTGTGTTTTACATGGTCATTAAGATTGTCCATTATGATATGGACATTAACATATGTCTCTGTCCAAATATTCTGTTAGATTGCTGCTTATAATTCACAAATGCTGGCAGCACCATGGTAACTACTGGCTTTCACCAAACAGCAAGAGATTTGAATCCTACAATAAAATTTCACAATTTTGCAGTTGAGAACTCTGCCAAGAAAAATAATGTAACAGCATTACAAAATATTAAATAATTTTAGAATTTATGTCATAAGTTTTTTTGTGCTTGTATATTCTAAGTTTATTTCTGTAGCCTTGGCTTCACTAATGCTAGTACTTTATCCTGCTGTGTTACCTTCATTGTGGTGGGCATTGTTCTTGTGCTAATAGCATCTTGGACCAGCAGCAGAAGCAGGCTCTACCATTCGTTGGTGGGAGGAGCATTGGCAACTTCGATGGTCGTATTTATGTGACTTCTGGAACAGCTGTGTATAATCTGACACCAGTGCCATGGGAGAAACAAGTTGAGGTAAGATAATGGTCAGCATATTTTGGGGGGAAATGTTGGATAAGGAAGCATCAGTGTAGGTTTTCATCTGTCATTTCAGGGAGGTTGGCCACAGCCTTTTCCTTGCAAATCCTGAATCCAAACTTTATAAAATAATTTTTTTCACTACATGATGCCATGTTCTACTTGCATGCAAAACCAGTGAATAATGCAGGATGCCTATTCTAAGCTTGCCATATCAAGTGATCATAAGACAAGTAGTTAAATATCTTTCTTCAGTAGACACATCTGCAATTTACATAAAATCTTGACTGTGTTATATAAGGCTGTTTGTGTAACCTATGTTTCAATCACCTTACTAAATATATGTTGATTTTATTAGCTTACCTTCATGCATTCATGGATCCTAGATCAGGATGTTGAGCAAGTTATACAGAAACAAAAAATAAAAATAGAAGGAAAAAACAATATTGCAAAAACAGAAGCAACACACAATACAAAAGAAGCACAGTAAACTAGTATTTGGCATATACTTATTATAAATACAATTACAAAAGTCTGATACATTTAATTTACACTTACATTTATGTTGCACGTAATTAAAAATTCTGTACAGTAGGGCACCGCATATACGTCAGGTTAGGGACCAGACCCTCGCAGAAAAGCGAAAATCGCCAAAAAGCGGATCTTTGCCTTTTTTCAATTGCAAATGCATATCAAAGCCTAATAAGATGTTTACACTATCATATAGTAAGTGCACAATAGTGCTTGGCCTAAGAAAACAATATGAAAGTAAAATGAATATCAGTAGTACACACATTGCTTACCTTAAAATATTTTCGTCTTCAGCTTATAGTGATTGGTGAATATAAATTTGAAAATTAATATGTTTATAGTAGGAAGGATGAAGGAGATGGCAGATCTTCATCATCTGACTCTTCAATGAATCTTATTCGTTTCGGTGATGGTTCGGAAGCTCTTGCAGGGGTTGGTGGGACGCACTTCTCTGACTCAGCTGTTGAGCACGTGGGGCATATGCACGCAATTGAAAAGCGCCGTATTAGCGGATCACTGAAAAGCGGGGCCCTACTGTATAGTTATTTCACAATAATTTTGAAATATGGCTATTTTACAATGAGTATGAAATTCTGTTAACCATTAACAGTTAGTAATTAATGTCAGATTTATAAATTCATCAAAAGGAATTCTTTTATTGCTAATTGAAATTGTCTTCCATTAGTAGACAGATTTTTGATTCTTATTGTTCTGTTAGTTTTGTAACAGATAGTAATTCCATGAAATGAGTAGAACATTCATGTTACAGAGAATTAAGCCACTTAATTATTAATGCTGTTGGGTTTTTATAGTACTATATAGTATCTTATAGTCAAAATGGCTAGTAGTACTGCATCTGTTATGTAATAATACTAATTTATTTTTAGGCGTTGCTTACAGATGCCAGAGTGGAAGAAGCTTTGGAATTAGCACAGAATGCAAATCGAATGGGTATGACAAAGGAACAGTTCCAGAAAATCTTCCATAAAATCCAACAGCAGGCAGCTTTCATCTATTTTTCAAATGGTGAATTTGATAAAGCTAGGGAACTGTTTGGCAGTGGTGATGTTGATCCCAGGGAAGTAATCTCCGTATTCCCAGGACTTATGCCACCATCTTCAACATTTGTTAGGACTGTTCCACCTCTTCATGGCATTGCTGATGTCAACCAGCTATTTAATGGCAATGAAGAGAAGCTTAGTGAAGTGAAGCAGTTCCTGCGTCATTTTTTAGAGGACCATCGTGAAACTGCATCATTCCAACATTCTTTGGTATGGCCATTGGCAGTTTATTGACTTTAAAATAGGACAGCTATCTTCACACTTACCACTGTAACAGTCTCAAGTCTCATTTAGAGAAACAGAATCTTTTTAAACCTACACACAAGCTGTTTTACCCAGCTTCCTATCTAGTGTGTACCGGGGTTTTTTCCCAGGGGTAAAGCGCTGCTAGGATGTGATGCTGACCTCTCACCCCCATCTAGTGCCAAGGTCAAGTATGAGATGAGTAGGAGCTATACCCTCTGTCCCCCCAAGCGCCTACATGGCGTATAGTGGGACAGCTTTTACACAAGCTGTTTTAGTTACAAAGAAAATTTACAGAAGGCACTTTGCTAGAAGCTTACTAATTTATATTTATGTATTGAAATGTGATTAGTGAATTAGCCAGGTAGCTCAGTCAGTATAGTGACTGGATGACCAAGGTTAAATCCCCGATGGGGGCAGAGAATTTCTCCTCTAGCCTCTGCGTCCAGACCAGCTTTGGGGCCCACCCAGCCTCTTCCTGGATGTAAAGTGCAGCCGTGACATGACGCTGACCACTCACCCCTGTCTAGTGCCTAGGTTAAAAATGAGTAGGAGCTATACCTCCTTTTCCCCAAGCTCCAGCATGGCATATATCACAACAGTTTTACTTTACTTGTAATGTGATAAGTTATGTGAAAAATAAAGTTTTCTGTAATGTAAGAAAAAATTACCGTAAAAGCTCCTGTTTTTCAAACCTATTTTCACTCAGTGCACCATTAAACACTTCAGCTTGTAGGCCTCAAGGAATTGTGCTAACATTTACACCTACAGCATTTTTCCTACTTGTTTCAGGAAGTGGACACAGCATTATTGAAGTTATATGCTGAGACATATGCTCCAGAACTAGAAGCATTTATTGTAGCTGGTGAAATTGCCTGTGATGTAAAGGACTGCTGTGATTGGCTGGAGAAGAGAAAATGCTATCATGCTCTGGCATTGCTGCACCGACATGCAAATGACCATGATGAAGCCCTCAAGGTTTGGGCCAGGATCATCTCTGGGGAGTACAAAGATGATAGCTTTCATGGCCTAGAGTTCTTTGTTGAATGTTTAGCAAAGTATGTATGAACAGACTTTTCACTAATGCATGAAGTAAAACCTTTTTACATATATTAGAGAGACGGTCATTTTACTGATATGTTGCCTTAGTGACCAAATCTGTTTAGTACCTTGGGGAATTTAATATTTTTATGACCTTATCAAAATAAGAAGTTTTATAATTTTCCCCTTTTCATTCTGCCATGTATTTGGGAGGTTCCTAGTTGAATTGTTGGTCAAGGATCAATTACTTGATGCAAAGACAGTACTTTTAAATAGGCCATGGCTGCTTCATCCCTTTTCCTATATCCTTTAGCATATATGACCTCATCTCATTCAATATTAAGTAACAGCATTGCTAAATTATAGGCCTATCGAAATAAACATCATCTGTTGTGATTTTGAGAAACAGTTATGGTTGCCTGAATTGTGTCTAAAAGTCCTTGACTTTGCTTGCCAAGATCAGCTTCAAGCAATTTGTTTGAATTGTGCTCTAGTGCTCTAACATTTGTTCCAACCTTGAGCCACCTTATATAACTTTCATCTACACTTTTTCCTCCTATTAATTTCAAGTTTTTTGAATCAATCTCATTAACATGTAAAGCAAAGAAGTTATCTGAAATGTTAGGCTTGTGCTTGAAATTGATGCCCAAGGGAATCTTCACAGTTTTGTTCATAGTCACAGTATTCTTAGAAATGTAATTTTAAGATACTCTGTATTTGCAGAGCTGAAATTAGAGATCTAGCTTCATACTAAATTTTTCCTTCAGTTTGAAGGAGCCTGAGTTGATGTGGAGGTATGCAGATTTTGTCTTAAGCCATGATCAAGAAGTTGGTGTGGGAATATTTACACTACGATCAACACAGGATGTGAATTTAGATACAGTGAAGCCTGATATGGTTGTAGACTATCTCCACCAGTATCCGAAGGCGGTTGTAAAATACCTTGAACATCTAGTAATGAAACAAAAAATACAGGTATGTGTTTCATAATATTGACGCTGAAAGTAATCTTCTGTTTAAAATTATAGTTTGTTTAGAAAACATAATTTGTGTTCCAGGCAGAGAAGTTTCATACACATCTAGCAGTGCTATATCTAGAAGATATTTTAAAGAAGCGAAAAGAAGGCAATGAAGAGGCAGTAATGGAGGTGAGGACAAAACTCCGTCACTTGCTGCAGGTATCTAGTCTGTATCGTGTTCAGCTGCTGCTTGGCAAGATGAATGATGCTGATCTACACGAAGAAGCAGCCATTCTATATGGAAAGGTAAATTTAACACATGATATTCCAAATTAGTATTCCTCCGTTTCAGATTAACCCTTTCATTGCTTTGACAAAACATTTGCCAATGTTGTACGTGGCTTGTTACGTCACAGAGGCTTTGTGAACAAAGTGCTAAAGAGATATATTTCAGCGCATCTCTCTGGTCTTGAGCCCTGGCTGTGTATCCCTAGACAAATTTTTTCACAACCAATTTGTCAAGGCTCCTTTGAAATATGGAAGGGTGATAATTGTTTATGAGACTGCTCTAGCCTTGAAAATGAACAGCCTGCTAAAGCTTATCAGATTTTTGTCTGCACTTAATTTCATTTTGACAGATAGAAGATCATGTGAAAGCTCTGGACATACTGGTGCACAATCTGAAGGACTTCAGAGGAGCAGAAATGTACTGTGTCAATAATACTGAAGGCAAAGGACTCAAATACAAGCACAACCTCTTCCACACACTGCTTGCTGTATACCTGGATCCAAAATTGGAGTAAGCTCATATTGTCAAAGATTATTAAAGCCACTTTAAGCATCTCATCAGTCAATATCCAAAACCACTCATAAAAGTTAATGGAAGCAAGCATATGAAATACTTGTCAGTGATTTATCAGACTAAATATATACCTGTAACAGTTGAGTGACAGAGATATTTTGTTTGTAGAGAGTTCTCAGAATTGGAAATCTATAAATTATTTGGCTTTCTAGGAGCCAGAAAGATAGGTCATAGTGAGGACACAACAATTAGATAGGAGGGCTTAATTGACATTTCTTTATTTTCAGACCTGGTAAGAAAGAGGAATACTTGCTGCCAGCTCTTGAGTTACTGAATGCTCATTCAGGAGATTTTGATGCAGCTAAGGTACTGGAAATTATCCCATCAAACTGGTCAGTTTCTGTGGTGGAGGTATTTCTCCGTGGAGCTCTTCGCACGTCTCTTCATAAGGTTAGTTAGTATTCTTAATGGTTTGCCATGTAGGAAAATGCTGGTAAATAATTCTGAAGCTGTATCTTAGTAGTGGTATTGTCAATGATCCAGTTGCTTACATTTGATTTTTTATGCTTAGTTCTGTGTTAAAAATCGATCTTAGTCTTCTTACATGTCCCTTCAACTTTTCTTTCTCATTTCTAAGAAATTTTAGCAAAAAGGTCACTAATAAAATAATTATTATCATTGTTATGATTTTTGTAATGATAAGCTTAATAAGCTAATTCACAAATTACCTCTGATCACTGATTTCAGTATCGAATTACCAAGGTAGAAAGTGCACTTGCACGAGGGGAAAATTTACAAAACAGATTTGCACTGTATGATCTACAACGTCGGTCCATCTCTCTGCATGAAACCAAGTAAGTTGCACCCATCTTTATAATGAATGGAACATGTTTTTGTTTTGTTTGAGTGTTTTTATTAGTACTTAAATGAGTACTCTTCATCTAGTTGCCATAAAAGGGCTAATTTCTGTTATTAGATTAAGTCCCTACTATAAAAATTAGTTATGAAGGGCAATTTATTGTTCTAGTATTAGTTACAGTGTTGTATAATAGTGACTGTCTTGTGATTTTTCACTGTTATATAACTTTTTATATTATAAATTCAGTATGGTATATTTTATTTGGTAGGTAATAAAACCACATGTCCTAAGTGCCTTGGTTTCTTTTATACTCCATATCATTTGTGTCTTATAGTTATGTGGATTTTACATTGTAGTTTTCATTCAGAGTTCATCAAATGGTGATAGTAAATTATATTTTCTGAATATAAAATAAGGTAATTTTCAGTAAGGCGTATTTGTGTCTAATATCAACTGATCTGTTGCGGAAGTGTAGAACAGAATGTAATAAAAGCACAAGAATTTTAAAAACATAAAATATTTATGCACAAATTTCATATAATGCAAAAGTTGCAATTATACCACTGGAGCTGTCCAGTACTGGTGGTGCTGAAAACTGTGAAGATGATTTAGCTGTATGTGAAATTGAAACTTCTTGTGAGATTTGAGGTTTTTACAGCAGTAAAGATGATATTCTTCTCAGTTTTGGCTCCAGTATACTTGTCAGTAGATGTCATAGTTATGGGGAACCACATTGTCTCCATCTTTAGGACTTCTTGATTACTGCAGCCTCATTACAAGTAGTATTCTTAGTAATTCCACTGGGCACCAGTAGATTGTAGGATTTATGTTATACTTGTTGATTTACACTACAGTTCTCCGGCCTTTTATGGATATGTGTTGCTGTGTATAAAATGATATTGCAGGTATGCTTAATTGTTGGTCAGGATTTTCAAGATACTAAGTAATGACTTGTTTTTTTACAGCTACTGTTGTGTGTGCAAGAAGCCATTCTCAGATGGGAGTTTTGCTCGATATCCCAACAATGTTCTGACACATGTTGCTTGTGTAAGACATAACAGTATATGTCCATTAACTGGAAAGAATTTCAAAAGTTTGGCATCCTTGTATTCAGGGAGGTAACATCAATGCCAAGATTAGTTGTAAGTCACTATGAAATAAAAGAGAAATAACAGTAATACTTCCCCATGATGAGCCTTCCCAAGTTGTAGTCCTACTTACAACATAAATAAGTTTCTGTTGTAACCTAGTATTTATGTTACCAAAAATATACTTAAGGGTTTTAAAATAATTTTGTTACAGTGGCTGGAAAATGAACTATCTAGTTTTGTTGAAAAATAAATCAGGACAACAGTTGATTATGGCATTTATTAGTTCCATTCAAAGTTAACACAGTTCTGAATTTTTTACATTAACATGAAGAGTTGAAGTGATCAACAAACGGTTAAGATACAGTGGACCAAGATTATCATGTTGATTTATAGTCATGCCTTGCCAAATCATTTTTATTCTTGTCTAAACTGCTTGTAAAAGTAGTACCATCTTAACTTCCACAACTTCCTCTTCCTTTTGCATACCCACACATCAAACTATGCACAGCCACAGAATACGAATGGATGTTAATCCTTAATTATTGTGCATGTGTTCTGTTAAACATGTACTAAATGAGATTTGACATTGGTCGGTCTTGTGGGTAGTATCACTATGTAGGCTTATAGGTAGATATCAAGGTTTTGGAGGAACATACTGTCTCCATCTTCACTTCAGCCTTGTAGATGGAGGCAGTATGTATCTATAAGTCTGCATGGCATTACTTTCCAAAGATCAGCGTCAACATATGTACTCAAGGCATGCATTTACAATCTTTCGCAGTTGGTGAGAAACCTGATGCTGGAAAAAGTATGATGATGTTAGCAAAGTTGTATAAGAGACTTTTGAAAGAAGATAGAGTTTGTGCTGCAAAACATTGTTAGTTGGAGGGCTTTTTGTTCACTGGAAAGTGAAATATCCTTTTTCCTGTAAAAGAAGAAAATCTTTGCATATTTATGAGAAGCAGTAGTTCAGGTGTGTGGTAAAAACTAAAATGTGCTAGCCTTAGAATTAGCAAAAGAAAATTAAATCCAAGGTTTCAAGGAAGGCAGGAATGGATGGTGAGGATTTTTACAATAAATGACATGCATATTAAAGACAAAACAAGTGTCTCCCACCAAGTTTGAGATGTATTTGACAGTAGTGAATGCTCCAGTATGACTAATGCCTCCAGACCACTAAAATTAGAGGAAAATGTTTTACTATGAGAAACAACATCAATAAAATGTATTATATTTTATTTCTGTAATTAAGCATGTTTCTTAGAAATAACCGTCCCTTTGAACAGTGTAATGACTTCATCTACAGCTAAATATTCAGATTGATAGTAAAATTTAGCATAGGTGTCATTGGGCATATCAGAGAGGGATCTTATTTTTGAAAGTCTATCATAGCAGTCCAGCTTATCTGGCTGACTTTTGTAGTCACAAAAGTGCAGAAATCTCGGTATGTAAAAAATCAGTGAAGATCCCTTTGTTCACGTTGGTGCCTCTTGCACCTTCAATCCGCTGAGGGCTACAATACGAGGTGCGATCGGAAAGTTTCAAGACTGCGCGTATAAAAACCCGTACACCTATCTCAGGTATTAAATTCATCCATCACCCTCAAAGCAGTTCCCCTGGGAGTGAACACAACGATCCCAGCGCCGCTGCCAAGCCTGGAAGCATCCCTGGAAATCTTTCTTTCTCAGCCTGTCAAGGGTTAAATACTCAAAATCATTATGCAGTTGTTAGTGAACTACATATTTTGTCACCTTTATGAAGCAAAGTCTACTGGCTCTGTCTAAGCCCAGATCTTTCAAAGTATAAGTAATACAACTGCCTTGAGTCCTGGTATATTAACATAACTTACAGGTTTGGACCAAAATTATAGTTTCTTTAGTTATGGCTTCAAATTGTGTGCTTTAATCATCGATTTAGCCAGTTCGAAATGTTGGAATTGCCAATTAAAGTATTTGCTTCGGCTATAATGAAACTAAACTAATTTTAAGTTGTGGGTATATGAATGTGGAACCCACCGCCATCGTCGAATTTGTATCGGTGCATTTTTCCGTTTATATTTTAATATGTTCACAGCCCATGTGTTCGGTGTCTATTTATCCGTGATATGTGTTATATTTGTATTATCTGTGATCTGCGTTGCAAAGAGTTACCTGTGTAATGTGTGCAAGGCAATATAATGCAAATTACGAAGGTTATATATGGGTTCAATCGATTTAGTTCGTTACTGGCGTTTAGTCTAAAAGCTATTGTTTACACATATTTTCATACTTCTTATTGCGGTAAATAAATATGCACATGTCTGTTGTTTTGGGGCATTAAAGTAAAAACCCATTCATGCCGAAAGTTATTTTATGGTTATGTTTGTTTGTTCCTGGGGTCATTGAAAATGTTTAATCATTGTGTGCATGCATGGCCTTGTAACAATATGATCACTCCTTGTGTGCCACAAGATGAGCAGTAGAAGAATCCAACATTGATACAGAATGCTAAAGTGGTAAAGTTTTGTAATTTCTGCTAAAACAAGAAACAAATGGCATTCTTTGGCACATTTTTGTAAAGATATAATTTTCCTAGTATGGTTTTGGGCCTGCTAAGACAGTAGCAAGTTGATGTATGGTTTTGGTGCCATTCTGCTTACAGTATTTTTTGTAATGATAATGCTTACATATTTGCATGGTCTGAAATTTGTGTTTGTTGCAGAACTACATCTGCCAATTACCTATGGGATTCTGGGACAAGTTGGTGAACCTTCTGGGATTTAAGAAGAAAGAAGTGAATATCTTAGTAGTTGGTTTAAACAACAGTGGGAAATCTACAGTTATAAATCATTTCAAAAATGAAGAGGAGAAATTAACAGAAATTGTACCTACAGTGGGTTTCAATGTAGAAAAATTTAAAAGTGAGTATAGAATCTGTTCGGTGCTAGTAGTAAGCAGGTTGGCATAGAAACAGAATAGAATAGAAGACAAAACCATAATACAGTAAATCCTTGTCCATTGCAGAGTTTAGGTTCCTTGAGAAGAGCGTGTTTGGTAAATGTATGTTGGATGTACTTAATGGGTTAAATGGAGATTCGTGAAATTTGCCACATGAAGTCTTGTATTAATGCCCAGATAAGTAGTATTACCATATGGCCAAACCAGATGCAACTTCACCAAACTTAATGCAATAGCCGATTGTAAGTGTATAAAATATATTTTTTTAAAATTCCCTTTATTTTATTTACGTTATTTCAGAACTTTAAATGTAATGTCATTATATTACTCGTCAATGTTTGGTGCTGGGAACGCATGTTGTTGGCTTCCCATTGATTTACATTATAAAAGAGTTTTGATTTACGCCGGTTCGTCCAGGAATGCATCCCCGGCGTAAATCGAGGGCTACCTGTGTATCCAAATTTTCTGCATACAGCAAATAATTGTACACATTTATTTATGCATATATTAGTAAATCAGCATTGGACAGGGGTTTACTATATACGGATAGTTACTAAATTGTTTAAAAGTGCAAACAAATTATATTCATCACACAATTTAGTGTACAGTAATTTTGCAAAGTATGTGCTGTTACTCACTTGGGAATTGTCCTGCGTTTTTTATAAAAATCTAAATATGTGCAGAACTATAATTTTACTTGTTTAGTATGGGTGTGAAATTTGGTCCCTCACTGTAATGGAATATCATACATTTTTTTCAGAACAAGGTGCTTATTTGTTCAAAAGAGCTAAAAGGAAACAGAAAACTAATTAATGAGAAGCTTCATCATTTCTGTACTCTTCACCAGTTATTATTAAAGGAAGGATAATGTGATGGGCAGGCCATGTAGCTTACATTGTGAGGTGGGAAATGCAAATGCCTACAGGTTTGTCAGAAGACCTGAGGGGAAGAGATTGCTTAGGAGACCTATAATTGAATGATAATATTAAAATTACTCTTAGCAAAACAGTTTTTGAAGTGGTGGACTAGATTGAACTGGCTGAGTATAATGTTCCGTTCAAGTTCTGTGGCTGAAAAATGCAGATCATTGAACTGTTCATTATGTGAGATTGGAGGTTCTCATGGCAGTGAAAATTTCAGTGTTGTTGTTCTGGCTCACAGATAGGTAAGTAGGTAGCTACATATTCATCATGTAATTTTCTCCAGCTTTACATTAATTTGTCTGTCTTAAATTCAGATACTTCAGTATCCTCTTCAAACACCATATTTTTATATTTTTCCTGTATTTTGAGGAACCAAATTGCCCATTCATACAAAGGACATGTAAAATTATAGTTGTGTAGATTTTAATCTTTACATTCAATCATTCCTAAGATATAAACTGATCTTAATTTATTGTTGAATCAGTAATAACTTATGGGGCAGAATCTTGGAAACTCACATCTCAAGTAGAAAGCAAGTTAATGTGCTTTGAAAGAAAAATTCTGCGAAAAATCTTTGGCCCCATAAAGAATAATGATGGATCGTATAGAATTAGATATAATGCGGAGTTAGAAGAATTGATCCATCATGAGCACGTTGTAAGATATATTAAATCACAATGGTTAAGATGGGCGGGACATGTGGTCAGAATGGGAGAGGATAGACTGCCACATTTGGTGTTATACCAGAAATTGTGGGGAACAAGACCTAAAGGAAGACCAAGGGGAAGGTGGATTGATGCGATAGAGGAAGATATGAGAAAGATGAAAGTGTGCAACTGGAAGAAGGTAGCTCAAGATAGGAAGAGATGGGGACATATTGTTCGGGATGCCAGAGCCCACCAAGGGCTGTAGTGCAAGGGAAGAAGAATTTATTGTTGAATGTGATTTTGATTTGTTTTCAAAATATATGAATTACATAAATGCTGATACATAAAGAGGAATAATTCACTTCTCTATCCAAACAACTGTGTCCCTATTGCAGATCAGAATGTTGGATTCACTGCTTTTGACATGTCTGGGCAGGGGCGGTATCGAGACCTCTGGGAACATTACTACAAGGATTGCCATGGTATAATATTTGTGATAGACAGCAGTGACCGTCTGCGTCTTGTTGTTGTCCGTGAAGAACTCAATCTTCTGCTGCAGCATCCAGACATCTATGGACGAAGATTTCCAATCCTGTTTTTTGCAAACAAAATGGATGTACGTGATGCTTTGTCCAGTGTGAAAATTGCTGCAGGCCTGGGCTTAGATCAAATTCTAGATAAATCATGGCACATCTGTGCTAGCAATGCCCTAACTGGAGAAGGTTTACAAGAGGGAGTGGAATGGCTTACACAGCAAGTCAGAGAATTGATCAGCAATAGATCATGAATTATATCACATACCTGAAATTTGGAACAAGAACATTTAGACGTTTTTAAAAAGCCATTTTTCTTTTTCCTTGCACATTGTAGTCCATGTTAGCTGTTTTGTACTCACTAAAATCTTGTAGTCTATTTTTAGGCTGTTATGTGGCTGGGACTGTATGTGTTTTTGTTGGATTGGATAGTAGTTTTTATAACCTGGAAAAGGAGTATAGATTTGGGGGGGGGGGTTTAGTAGGTTGTGACTGTGAGTGGGGATGATGCTGGGTTGTATGTTTATTTTAATACATTGAAGATACAGTTGTGGATGTCTATTTGTGTGTCATTTAGTTGAAGGTTTTGGTGTCTCTTCTGTTGGCTCCTGTGTTGTTGAACTTTGCCTTTTGGAAGAAACAGGTCCATCAGAGCCTGGAAGGGAATACAGTGTTCTTTGGCCCCAAGATCTATTTCTCTATATTCCAGCCAGCAAATAGAATGCATTCCTCAAGGCTGTTACACAATCTTTTCTCCAGTCTTTAATGTGGATGACCTCCTTGCTAGGTCTCTTCTGATGTGTCCAGTCGTCTGTCTCTGCACCACTTGGTTGGTGCCGATCATATTCCCATGGTGGCTCTAATTATTTCTTGCAGCCTTGCTGGTGGTCCAGCAGCCACCTTTACTGCCTGTAGGTTAAGATCCCATTGTAGAGCCTGATTTAACAACATATCACTGCCCGTGAAGAGGCTCTGCTTTATTTCTGTCTCACTCCATTGATGAATGCATGAGTAAACTCACAGGTAACCCGACAGGGGTCTTAGGTGGCATCACAGCTAACAAAACTTACATGCAACAATATATTGATATGAAAATTGGACTCCATATTGATGCACAACAGTTCCGTCCGTCTTGTGTCTTAATACGTGTTTGGAATGTAATTATTTCTAGTCATAAACTATATTTCATTGTTAAGATAACATTTATTTATGCTTACAATATGATTTATCATCATATCTAGGAGATAAAGTACACCAGACAATGTGCAAGAGTATTATTTTATTTAAATATATATTATTATTAGGTTAGCAAAAATTGGATTGTGTCTGACATGTTGAATAATATTTAAAATAAAATATAAATGATTGTATGCAACCCTTTTGTATGAAACCCATCTTTCTGTAGAGTGCAGATTATAGTATATCTTTGTGGATCAACAAAATTCTGTCTTACGTCAAAATTGTTTGATCCCCCCCCCCCCCCCCCCCAATAATGTTACTTATGAACCCATATTTTGTATAGTATTGGGACAGAATAATATTCCTTTCATATTACCATTTTAACAATTATGTGCTTTTGCCTGTTCTATAAAACTAATATTTCTGGATAGCTTATTTAGTTTGGGAATGCAAGATGGGTAAATTTACTGTTTCAATATACAAACTAGATCAATTTAGCATATTTGGAGGATTCTTGAACTGAATTTTAGTGCCAGTTCGTCCAGATAATTTTTTATGTAACTTTTCCTTAGTTCTTCTGTAACAATTTTACACTCATGGTACACCATAAAATTTTGCTTCACGAAAAGGTGGTGCATATCTATACAGTCATAAATATGTGTCTGCATGTAAGTCCTTGACCTGTAAGTGTGCAGGCATATGGAAACATAATACATGTTGAGTAAAACTATTGGTTTCACAGTGAGTGTATCACAAATTCTGATGGCTGCAGATAAGTTGCTGCCAATTTCTAACTCTAATTTACAAATATGTAATTTCTTATAAAAACTTGTGATACACCTGAAACCTTGTGGTGGCACCTCAGTGGGCTGCAAAACACTATTGTAGATAAATACTTTGTTACAAAGTATGGACACTTCATTTTTGTTCTTGGGTTACTATCTCTAATTGTCATCAGTTTTGGCTCTGGTGGAAAAAAAGTGGGATGTAAAGGTACAGAATTGGTTCTGTATGAAGGTATTACTCAAAGTTTGCAGCAAGCATAAATTTACTTCACTGCCAGCAAACGGTTTCTCCCAAATATCTTACTGCTTTAAATGTAATAATAATAATAATATTCAATCTAAATTATACATTATCAAAATACAATAATGATTAAGATATTTTCCCATTGGAGATATACATTAGATTATCAGTAGACAATATTTGAAAATTCTTCATTAAGATAGTCTTCTAGTGAATAATAAAACCCCTTAATAAGAAAGCCCTTCAATTCCTTCTTAAACTTATTGATATATTTTATTTGTTTTATTATGGTAGGCAGTTTGTTATAGAAGACACAACCTGCTACTTACGATTTACTCTCATAAAGTTCTAACTTGTGTACATACGAGGTGCGATAGGAAGGTTTCCAGACTGCGCGTATAAAAACCCGTACACTTATCTCAGGTATTAAATTCATCCATCACCCTCGAAATAGTTCCCCTGGGAGTGAACACAACGATCCCAGCGCCGCTGCCAAGCCTGGAAGCATCCCTGGAAATCTTTCTTTGTCAGCCTGTCAAGCACCATCTGCGATTCTGCCTGAATCTCTTGCCAAAGACAAGCCAAAACGGCTACGGAAACCTATGAAATGCTAAAGCAAGCATTTGGGGAGTCCGCAATGGGTCGTGCACAAACTTTTGTGTGGCATTCACGTTTTAAAAATGGCCGAACCTCTGTCGATGATGACGAGCGTTCTGGACGACCATCTTCGAGCACAACGCCCGAAAATGTTACGAAGATTCGGCAGGCCATTCACGAAGATCGACGTCGTACCATCAACGACTTGTGCGACATTGTTGGGATAGGCTATGGGACCTGTCAGCTGATTCTAAAGGACGGAAGCGGCCGTCAAAGTGGCGCAACCACAACTGGCTGCTGCATCATGACAACGCGCCAGCGCACACCGCCCTCAAAGTTCGGCAGTTTTTGGCCTCAAACACCATGGCCGTCATCCCGCACCCTCCTTAGCTCCGTGTGACTCCTTCCTCTTCCCAAAGATGAAAATTCAGCTAAAGGGAAGGAGATTTGAGACGATAGAAGAGATTCAGGCAGAATCGCAGATGGTGCTTGACAGGCTGAGAAAGAAAGATTTCCAGGGATGCTTCCAGGCTTGGCAGCGGCGCTGGGATCGTTGTGTTCACTCCCAGGGGAACTACTTTGAGGGTGATGGATGAATTTAATACCTGAGATAGGTGTACGGATTTTTATACGCGCAGTCTTGAAACTTTCCGATCGCACCTCGTATTTATGATAGTCATTATTATTTCTTGTGTTATATGTTTATTCTTGTTTGTTTACAGTGCAGACACTATTTTCTTTTGCATATAAAATGGTTTCTTGAATATATAACAAGTATACTGTTAATATCTTTAAATGCCAAAAACTATCCCTTGTACGATTCCGTTGGTTTTAAACCTGCTGTGTGCCTTACTGCCCTTTTTTGAAGAGTAAAAATTCGTTGAGTGAGTACTTTGGCACTCTGTCCCCATACGACGATTCCGTAAGACGAGGGATAAATCAAACCATGATACAACATTCTTCTTTCATTTAGATTAAGTATTTTAGAGAGTCTATTAATTATAAATAGGTTACGACTAATTCTTCTACATATTCTTTCAATATGTACTTCCCAACTCGGGGTGCAATCAGTCACAACCCCCAGGAAGTTATTACTTTTTACTTTAACTATTTCCCTGTTCTTTATTAAAAATTTTAGATTATTTTCCTGCCTACATTGTTTTGTCAGGAAAAGAATGCGATTTGTTTTAGTTGGGTTTATAGATAAATTATGTATTTCAAAATACTGCTCTGCTAAGCCTATATTGTCTAAGGTTAATGTTTGGAGTCCATTTATATCTTGACCTATGTTCAATTTTGATGTGTCATCAGCATACATTATTATTCTGCCTTGTGTTGGATGTGGAATATCATTTACATATAAAATTAAAAGTAATGAACCAAGGACAGAACCTTGAGGAACTCCATATCTAACTGTAAGGCTACTTCACAAGTATTCTTTCATTTGATTGTTTGCTGCATGTGGGACTTTTACTTATTCTGTTCTGTTTGTGAGATAGGATTAGATTAGCTTATGTGGTATGCTACAAACTCCATATTGGTATAATTTATCGATGAGAATGTTACGCTCAATACAATCAAATGCTTTTGATAAATCTAATAATACACAATTGCACTTTATTTTATTCAGATTTTCAATGATTGCAGCAATTGCACAGATTTATTAAGTATATTGTGTTTACCTAAGAAAGAAATTAGCTATTACCTTTTCCAGAACCCTTGAAAGAGCTGGAACAAGATTAATTGGACAACAATTGTTTGAATCTTCTTTCGTCCCTTTTTGCAAATTGGTTTCACAACTGATTTTTTTAATGTAGATGGGAAGATGCCTTCTCTAATTGCTGCATTTATCAATTCTAATAGTGGTCTTATCATGTAGGGTACACATTTCTTTAATAAATAGGGGCAGATGTCATCAAGTCCTGATGAAGTTATTCATTCAGCACAGTGATCTGAAATTAGACTTGTTTATTACATCAGGCATGTTAATAATGTTTTGGTCTATAATTGTTGCCATAATTTAAGTTACTGGAGTGGGTATATTAATTGTTATAGTCAGATTAAAAGCATTTATAACATTAGTAACTGTGGTCACGCCCATTTTCTTGAGTATTTATGTTCAAGTCACCTACTATTATAATATAACAATCTTTCTGTACTAATTGCTCAAGAATACCTGTTAACGAAAACGAAAGCATATAATTTATCCCAGTCGCGAAAACCTTACGGAGATTAATTCCCTAGATTATAATTGTATGTGACTTGACCGTGACCACGTCGGTTATCTGGCGGCCCTCCTCGGTATTATCAGTCTTTTTTGAACTTGAATTGTTTACAAGTGTAAGACTATTCTTTTCAATCTTGGTTTGCGGAAGTAGTTTGAAGGAGGAAAGATAGCGTCAGCCTTTAATGCTTGGGACTTCCTACATTCCTTGCAAGTCTAAGATTACAGTCGCGTACTAGACACTTGGTTTCTTTGTTTGTTACAATCGCGTTCTTGCCAAGCGAAAGGCGTCCAGTTTGGCGGTACTCTTATCTAGCGCTGTGCTGGATTGAAAATAATACAAAAAAGAAAAGGAAACCTTGCTCATCTTTCATCCAGATCAGCTTGTATGAAGGTAGAATAGAATTAGAAATATATCTGTGACTCCTATACTGTGTATTATAGACGAAGGCTGTCATTTCTAATCGACGCGATTGCTACAAATCTACAATTGTACAATATATGCGTGAATTACAGTGGGAGGATCAGGATAATGTGAATAAATTAATTTGGTTTTCTGTGTGTTGTTCGAAACTCAATAAGTTAATTCTACTGTTTCTAAAAGTATTATAGTTTTAATTTCAAGTACAAGTTTGATAGACAAGCATCTTTATGCCATTCAATGTAAGTACAAGATGGAATTATAACCTTCATGTACCAAACACTAATCTCAGTAAATATCAGCAAGAAGTTTACTGTACTGTAATTAATCTATGCAGAAATCTTCCTCACATTATATAAAGTCCGGATTGCAATATAAAGAAAGTTAAGCAAGCAAGCACTAAAAGATTTTCCTATCTCACTCTTACTCCATTGAATAATTTACCAAAAATTCTCAGCTATCATAAATATATATATATATATATATATATATATATATATATGTAAGCATTAGAGGCCATGCTTCCATGTGTATTTTTGCTGTAAAACTGTAGTTGACTGAATGACTGTCATAACTATAATTTATGAAGATTTCTGTCTTCTGGTTTGTTGCGCTGTGTAGACTGGTTGATGTTAACCAACGTTTCAGAGATCATATTGCCTCCATCATCAGGACGATGATGATAGAGGCAGCAAGTATCTCTGAAACATCGCCCTGATGACGGAGGCAGTATGACCTCTGAAACAACCAAGAAGACAGAAATCTTCATACTCACTGCTGTGAAAATCTCAAATCTTATAAATAAATTCTGTTTGTCTTGTGTTATGACCATGATTTGGTGTAACTTTACCGTTTGAATGTTGCCATTTGTGATGGAGTTTTTATATATATTTGCAAATATGTGTTTTGTTTGCATCATTCGTAATTTGTCATATGATTGAGCTGGTATATAATAACGTGTAAACTTTTGTGTTAAGTTTTAGGTTTCTACAACGTAGTTAAATATGTTTAATCTTACTGTTATGTGTGTAAAACCATAACGGTCTTGTTTTATATGAATGTGTCTTTGACTCTCACCCTAAGGGAAGAAATTAGAATTATATTGTTGACTTGTTTTTTTTAGGTTATGATGCTCTGTAGTAGTACAGGTGATTAAAAACGTTCTTGATGACATTTTCACTACTGTGAAAACCTCAAATGTCATGGTTTCAGAGTGTTTGAGAACAAACTCCAGAGGAAAACACTGGCACATGTCAGATGGTAACGGGAGGGTGGGGCAAATTGCATAATGTAGAACTTTATATTATTATAATATTTTATTTGGATATTATTCATTGTCTAGCACCTTCGTTTATTCAGTTCATCAAATGTTACTGTGTTGAACATTACACGGTCATGCATCACAGATAGGGGAGAATAGAAATGCACAGAATATTGTAGTTATAAAATTTGAAAAGAAGAGATAATTAGCAAAACTAGTCCTGAAAATTCATTACACTATACTCACCTCACATTCAGCCTTTATTGTTGGAAACGTTGTTTGCACAGGGTCCTCTTCCTCTTTTATATCTGTCTCGCCTTCATCTTTTACTTTGATGAGCTGACTTCCATCATGAGGAGAAATTGGACATGTTTCATTATACGAATCTGGTATTACTTCCTGTAAACTGATGCAGTTCTGCAAAACCGTCATCACGCATATTAAGTATCTAAATTATATCACAAGGAAATGTTTGGGTACTTGGAAAAAACCATTAAAGAATAAAAGTTCATGATGAATTGATAACCAGAATATACGGTCATTCGGACGCTCACCACTATGTATGCATTGATGTAGCTTGAGGTCTTCCTTTTTAATGAATGATTTATTACACATATCACAGTCATTTGGGCATTCACCACTATGTATGCATTGATGTGTCTTCAGATGACTCCTCTGAATGAATGGTTTACTACACATATCACAGCAATATCGGTGCTCACCGCTATGTAGGCGCTGATGTACCTTGAGGTTGTCTTTTCTACTACATGATTTATTGCACACATCACAGTCATATGGGCGCTCTCCTGTATGTATGCTTTTATAGTTCTTTACATTATTCTGACTGAGTGCTTTATTGTAGTTATCAAAGGAATATGAATGATCCTCACCATGCATAAGTTGATGTTCATTCAATGGACTCTGTTAAAGAAAAGGAAAATATATTATGAAAACAAAATGGAAGGAATGAAATAAGTTGAAACTAAGGCGTAAAATGTCAATAAGTATTACATAAAACCAGTCCCATTACACGGCCATAATTTATTGAAAGGTCTGCTATATATAATCCAAAAATCATTTGCCCTCCTCGAAAACAGGTTTAAAACAGCTCATTCAGTATGGGATGTGACGACAGTCTGCAGAATTTTAACCCAAACCTGAGTCTCAAAATTCAAATTATACTGAAACCTTGAATGTTAGTCACTCAGGTCATTTTGTTCTTATCCTGTAGTAGGTCTGCATCTGAACTTGTTGGTGAACATATTTTATTACTCATTGTGATAGCAAGATTTTATAAATGTGCTACTTGATTCTCGTGGCTCACGGACAATACACAAAAATCAGCTGAAAACAAAGTTTACCTTGGGTTCAGTCTTTACTGTGGAAAATGCTGATGGTACGTAAAACTCATCAGGTATCATGCCAGTGGAATCTTCTTCACCAAGAACATCCACATCATCTTCTGTTTTGATTATATCAACATTCTGCAGGAGAATTATCAATTAAACATAATGATTTCAGATAATACATTTCACATACTCTTAAGATACGCAGCAAAGAGACTGTATGTATAATAGAGGATTCCATGCTGCAATTTTTTAAATTAAGTTATATGCAAGGCTTCAAAAATATAATAGGGAATGCTCTCAAACTAACATGAAGTCCTTTCAGGTGAAATTCTATCTCACTATTATTTCTCATATTAAAAATTCTGAAACATGAGAAATTTTGGAAATATTGTGCACTGCAAGAAACCTCACTAACCTTGTGTTGCTGGAGCAAGAAAAGGAAAATATATTATAAAAACAAAATGGAAGGAATGAAATAAGTTGAAACTAAGGCGTAAAATGTCAATCAGTATTACATAAAACCAGTCCCATTATGCAGCCACAACTAATGTGCCAACACACAGCACTCGCTTTCACAACACCCATCCCAATACAACTTAAAGGACACCTCTGTGAGTATAGTGTAATGAATTTTCAGGACTAGTTTTGCTAATTATCTCTTCCTTTCAAATTTTATAACTACAATATTCTGTGCATTTCTATTCCCCCCTATCTGTGATACATGACCCTGAAAATGTTCAACACAGTAACATTTGATGACTGAATAAAATAAGGTGATAGACAATGAATAATATCCAAATAAAATATAATAATATAAAGTTCTACATTATGCAATTTGCCCCACCCTCCCGTGAGCGATTAAATGCGAGCGGTGCGAGTTGCGTGGGTGAAGCGGAAATATCAAACTGGCTGTTTGTGTGGTGCTGTCCTAGGTTCCAGCGAAGCGGTCAGGAGAGGGAAGCGGCCAAAGTCCGATATCAAATATTTCGATATTTTCGCGCGAGTCGCTGCGCTGGCCAATAAGGCGCATGCGCAAGAAAGCTCTGACCGTGCAGTACACGGAAGGTGCATGCGCAGGAAGGCCGTGTACTAATATTGCGGTCTCTCACGAAGGACATAACAAGCTATTCCCTTATGTCATATGACACCCCATCCTCCTTATGCAGCTGGCATAGCTCGCTTGTTATCGCTTACGTAGACATTGCCTTAAGGTTGATAGTCAAAGACACATTCATGTAAAACAAGACAAGTCATAGATAATGTTTCTATTCTATTTCTAATACTATTCTACCTTTATACAAGATGATGTGGATGAAAGAAGAGCAAGGTGGGTTGTTGGTGGTGGTGGAGGATTCCCCCCCCCCCATCATAATTTACAATCCAACACAGCGCTAGTTATGGGGACAGCCACACTGCACGCGTTTCGCTTGGCGGGAACGCGATTGTAACAAACAACAGTAACCTTGGGTATAGTGCACGACTGTAATCGTAGACTTGCAAGGAATGCAGGAAGTCCGAATCGTTAAAGGCCGGCGCTATCTTTGCTTCTTCAGTCTTGGCATGTAGCAAGGTTACAGTCATACACTTGTAAACAATATTACCACAATACAAGAAAGAGTGATAATATCCAGGAGGGCCACCAGATAACCGGTAACAAGCGTTGGACTAAGGGATGTGGCTACGGGGGACGGCACCATGCTGTGGTCACCGGTACGTCATATATAATTATCCTCTGGGGAATTTTTTGTCTGTAAGTTTTCGTCTTTCGACGCTGCGCTCACATGAAAATTCAACAGACAGCATAGAGTGTTAGTATTTTCTGTGGCAAAGATAAATTAAGATTCGAAAGAAAGTAATTTTAATAACTATTTAAGAAGTTTAATATAATTCTCCTTGCAAGTAAATTCGTACTTGCATCACTGTCTTACGTTTTGAACATATGGAGAAGGCATTGTTATGGGTTGTAGCACCCCATAATCTGGCAGAAGTTTACCAACATTTCCGAGGTCCGTGTTGCCTCCATCATCAGGGTGATGAGAACATATGGAGAAGTTATAAACATAAAGCACATAGATGTCTTTAATATGCCAAATGCAAAGCTGTTGTTGCCAGAAGTGTGCTAATCAAAAATATATAAAATCATGCATGCATGTTGTAATTTATATACCAATTAGGCATGATGAAATAAACGAATCAGTAGTCAATAAGGAATGGAAATATGGACATTAACAAGGTAGGTAAAAGTGCTGGACTCCAGCAATATACGTAGAGCATATCTTACAAGGCATGGACAGCATTTAAATAGGTAGGTAAAGAGTATGTCACTCAAGAAATAAGTAAAATAATAGGTAATAATAGAGAAATCAATTCTGATGAGATAGCCTTAGGTTTTTAAGTCAGGGAAACTAATAAAAAAGACTGGACCACAATGGCTCCAGTCATTACAAAATAAAAAGAATGCAATCCAGGCAACAATTTAAAATAATACATCAAAATGCACAATATCTCAGAAATAAAACTGAGCTATTTACAGCATTCCTCCAAACTACCACAAAAGATATCTTGGCCATTTCTGAACATGTTCTTAAAAATGATGAAATAATGCAATGTACATTAGGTTATACTGTAGTTTCACACTTCTCTAGAAGAGAACATAAAGGGGATGTGATAGCTATTTATAGCTCTAAGAATATATTACAATATAAAACTGTGAAATGGATTTCAGAAAAAGGTTTAGAAAAAACTTTTGATGTTGCTGGTATAGAACAAGTAGGTGAAAGGAAAAAAAATAATTATTGCATTATATCGATCACCAAGTGGTGTATTACATGATTTTTTTATACAGTTAACAGGTATTCTTGAGCAATTAGTACAGAAAGATTGTTATATTATAACAGTAGGTGATTTTAATATAAATACCCAAGAAGATTGGTGTGACCACAAACAGTTACTAATATTATAAATGCTTTTAATCTGACTATGACAATAAATATACCCACTCCAGTAACTGAAAGTATGGCAACAATTATCATTACTAACATGCCTTCACACTGCAATTCCACTGATGTATTAAACAGCCTACTTTCAGATCACTATGCTCAATGTATAACTATTAATATGACTAACCACAACAAATTAGAAGATATAGAGAGGGCAGGAATGTATCAGAAGCCAATATATCAGGCCTTTGCTCTTTAATACAAAATGAAACTTGGACTGAAATGTTCTGGGATAATGATGTAGAGAAAAAATGGGATTCTTTTATAGTATTTTAACTATTATTTTAATATAGCCTGTACAAAAGTTAGAAGAAACATTGTACATGCTTTAAATGTTCCTTGGATCAATAATGATGTTATTACAGCAAGAAAAAAATTAAAAAACTTATATGATCTTTACATGCAAAGTAAGTATGTTATTTTTTAATTTCTGTCTCTTTAAGTCTACAGGAGTATTTGTACATTAGAAGGGTGTAGTGTATTCATATTGTGAATTTCAAGTAATATATTTCAGTGAGATTGAGTAAGCCCTTATAAGTTTAATCTCATGCATGTGTCACTGATGATGTTTACAGAATCATAGCTTAATAAGTTTTCCATTACAATAGGCGAAAGTAACTCATAGGAACATTGAGAAATTCCATATTGTAATTATTAAGTAGAGTTTGTTACATTACTTAATTATTCAGAACAGGACAAAATTACTTTAAACTGTGTCCAGTTGAAACAAATTACTTTCTTATATAAAATGTTTAATTGACCAACCATAAAGCTTACTTAAGAAATGTAACTCTCAAAGAGCTGTATATGTGGAGTACTTTCTTAACAGGCTATGTCCTGTGCCTTTACTGCAGTAAGAGCTTTTCAATTTTTTGCTCCAGCAACACAAGGTTAGTGAGGTTTCTTGCAGTGCACAATATTTCCAAAATTTCTCATGTTTCAGAATTTTTAATATGAGAAATAATAGTGAGAAGAATTTCACCTGAAAGGACTTCATGTTAGTTTGAGAGCATTCCCTATTATATTTTTGAAGCCTTGCATATAACTTAATTTAAAAAATTGCAGCATGGAATCCTCTATTATACATACAGTCTCTTTGCTGCGTATCTTAAGAATATGTGAAATGTATTATCTGAAATCAGTATGTTTAATTGATAATTCTCCTGCAGAATGTTGATATAATCAAAACAGAAGATGATGTGGATGTTCTTGGTGAAGAAGATTCCACTGGCATGATACCTGACGAGTTTTACGTACCATCAGCATTTTCCACAGTAAAGACTGAACCCAAGGTAAACTTTGTTTTCAGCTGATTTTTGTGTATTATCCGTGAGCCACGAGAATCAAGTAGCACATTTATAACATCTTGCTATCACAATGAGTAAGAAAATATGTTCACCAACAAGTTCAGATGCAGACCTACTACAGGATAAGAACAAAATGACCTGAGTGACTAACATTCAAGGTTTCAGTATAATTTGAATTTTGAGACTCAGGTTTGGGTTAAAATTCTGCAGACTGTCGTCACATCCCATACTGAATGAGCTGTTTTAAACCTGTTTTCGAGGAGGGCAAATGATTTTTGGATTATATATAGCAGACCTTTCAATAAATTATGGCCGTGTAATGGGACTGGTTTTATGTAATACTTATTGACATTTTACGCCTTAGTTTCAACTTATTTCATTCCTTCCATTTTGTTTTCATAATATATTTTCCTTTTCTTTAACAGAGTCCATTGAATGAACATCAACTTATGCATGGTGAGGATCATTCATATTCCTTTGATAACTACAATAAAGCACTCAGTCAGAATACTGTAAAGAACTATCAAAGCATACATACAGGAGAGCATCCATATGACTGTGATGTGTGCGATAAATCATGTAGTAGAAAGGACAGCCTCAAGATACATCAGCGCCTACATAGTGGTGAGCACCGATATTGCTGTGATATGTGTAATAAACCATTCATTCAGAGGAGTCATCTGAAGACACATCAATGCATACATAGTGGTGAATGCCCAAATGACTGTGATATGTGTAATAAATCATTCATTAAGAAGGAAGACCTCAAGCTACATCAATGCATACATAGTGGTGAGCGCCCATATTCCTGTAATGCATGTAACAAATCATTCAATCAGAGGAGTAATCTGAAGAGACATCTACGCATACATAGTGGAGAGCATCCATATACTTGTGATGTGTGTTATAAATCACTTATTAGTAGCGATATCCTCAAGAAACATCAACGTATACATAGTGGTGAGCGCCGATATTCCTGTAATGTATGTAATAAATCATTCATTAGTAGCGATGCCCTCAAGAAACATCAACTCATACATACTGGTGAGCGCCCATATTCCTGTGATGTATGTAACAAATCATTCAGTCAGAGAAGTCATTGAAAGAGACATCAACGCGTACATCGTGGTGAGCATCCATATGTAATAAATCGTTCGTTAGAAAGGAAGGTTTCAAGATACATCAACGCATACATAGTGGTCAGCGCTGATATTGCTGTGATGTGTGTAATAAATCATTCATTCTGAGTTGTCATCTGATTGTGCATCAGCGTGTGCATAATGGTGAACGTCCATATACCTGTGATGTGTGTAATAAATCATTTGGTCAAAAGAGTGTTCTGATAGAACATCTAGACATATATAGTATAGAGCGTCCATATTTCTGTCCTGTGTGCAATAAATCATTCAGGCAGAGGTGTTTTCTAAAGAAACATGAACATAAACACAATGAAAAGCATACATATGCCTGTGATGTATGTAATTAATCATTCTGTCGGAAGGGTCATGTGCAGACACATCTGTCCATACATAGTGGTAAGCATCCATATGACTGCAATGTGTGTAATAAATCATTCATTAGTAAGGAGGACCTCAAGATACATCAGTGCATAATGGTGGTAAGCGCTGATATTGCTGTGATGTGTGTAATAAATCATTCATTCTGAGTAGTCATCTTAAGGTGAATCAGTGTGTGCATAATGGTGAATGTCCATATGCCTATGATGCATGTAATAATCATTCAGTGCAAGGGGGACGTGAAGAAACATCAGGGCATAAACAGTGGACAGCGTCCATATTCCTATGATGTTTGTAGTAAATCTTTCAGTTAGAGGGGTCATCTGAAGAGACATCAACGCATACATAGTGGCGATTGGCCATATTCCTGTGATGGTTGGAGTAACTCATTCAGCAGAAAGGGAGACTTTAAGAAACATCAACAGGTGCAAAGAATACAGTGTTGATATTCATCTTATGTAATAAATCATTCATTCAGCGAGGTCATCTGAAGACACATCAAAGCATATTTCATGGCGAGGATCGTCATTTGTGATGTGTGAATTCACTAAGTAGAGTGATCTCATCATCACTGATCATGTAATATATATTACATAGTGTCCATATTCCTGTGATGTTTGTAATATATCTTTCGTCTTTCCTTTGTCAGAGTTATCTACAGAGACATCATTGGAGATACAGTTGAGAGCATCCCTAATCTTGTCAGATATAGGATATTTTAATGTGGTGCCAAATGGGCAGACGGCTCGCACTGGAGAGGTGGGGCCGCACTACTCCTCTCCTTGACTAGTGGATGTGGGATATGTGTGTGGATATCACGGAGTGTTGCAGGATGTAGAGTTCCCTCGCCAAGAGGAAGGTTCAGGAAACAGAACATGGGAGATCCTTAGCCTGGAAAGTTCGAAGAACGGGCTGCCGCACATAAAAGTCTCTTCCCCGAGTGCTGGTGGTCCTGCGTGTATCCAACATGGCCCAGTGTGGAACAGTAAAGTGAACAGTGAGGGAACTAGCGAGCTAGTGAGAGCGAGAAGCCATCGAGCAGTCCAGTGTGGTGCTGAGAGCCAAAGGCTGTGTGAAGAGCGCTGAGTTTGTGAACTAGAATGGCTGAGGAGCCGTTGAGCAGTCCAGTGTGGTGCTGAGAGCCGAAGGCTGTGTATTAAGAGCACTGAGTTTGTGGACTGGAGCAGGTTACGAGCCATCTAGCAGTCCAGTGTGGTGCGGCAAGCCGAGGGCTGTGTTGTGAAGATTGCCAAGTTTGGGGGCCGGAACAGCTCAAGAGATAGTATTCGGGGACAGAACTGAGTTTGTGTAGCGTACTTGAAGAGTTAGAGTCTTAGCAACTGTTTTGTCCAATTTTCATGTGTGTAGACTACCGTAAATTGTTTGTTAAGTAAATCATGTTTGACATAGAACCTAAGTAGTAGTCGTCGTCGTCATCACAATATTTTTCTGCTCTAAGATTCTGAATAAATGTCACCCCATGCATGTGTGCAGTACATAAGAGTATGTTCCAGGATCATTCATTTCTTGACTCTTAAGACATATAGTTGGAACAAAAATTATATTTTGTTATTTGATTGTTTTGTTCAGTAACATAACACTAGATTTTACTTGTTTTTAAATGTTTGGAATATGTAGCCATTACTGTACATAAGATATTGTAGAACTGAAGAGATGGAACACAGTTCATTTCCAGAAAAGTTCTGAGAGTTAAACTGGCCTCTAGAATCTTCAACTAAATAATTATTCAACATACCCATCCAAACCTTAAACAGTGAGATTCACACATTCTTGAGAAGACCTGGGAACATGTAGGGATCAAAACAATGATCTCACTCTCACATCTTCATCATCTAACAGCCAAGGTCAGTCTGTGGTTGCTTTTTTATTTGTGGTGTTAGGGTATTTGTTTCTTTGTCATCCGGATTATCAAGTCAGTAAGCACCTCTAAAATCTCAGTCGGTTTATCGCTGACTACAAGGAGCTACATCTCTGAAGACAGTTAATTTCATTTAGCTGTTTTGAGAATTTAAGATCTCACAATTTGTTGCCCTGTTCCATCTTCACTAATCAAAAAACTCTCTTCTAAGGTCACTTTTTATTATGTAGTTCTTTTTTATGGTTTATTTAACAACAGTCAATTACTCAGGCTATATAGTGTCAAGTGATATAATTGATAATAAATTACAAAGGGAATGGAACAAAACGGTCATAGCCTGATTGAATGTTGTATCTTGGAATTTGTTTCGATGGAGTAAGAGCCTATTTGCTTAACATTGGCAAAATGAAAAAAAAATTCAGAGGCAGAGAAGTTTAGGATAAAATGTAGATAAATACAGATGATTGTACCTCATAGAAACAATGATAAAACAGGCAATGATCACAAACGGACCGAAGACAGTCGCTACCTACATGGCAGTCCATTGTTTTCACTATTAAACAGTATGGAACAATGTTTATATTCCATAGATCCTTCATAGTACAAGCCAAGGATGTGGGAAACATCTTAATATTAATACCAACACTTCATACAAATATGACTTGATAGTTGTAGCAACTATTTACTATGCATCATAAGTTTCAATTGAAATAAATTCTAGTGTGCAAGCAGTGACAAAAAAGAAAAAGAAAGAAAGAATCTTTCAATGCTGGCTTAAACACTGAAATTAATGTTATATTAATTTAACTTTTAATGCCAAATGGAAGTGTAATGGTTACTTAATCCTTGCCTAACAAGCACAATTCTCTTAAATCCTTTCATACCTTGCAGTGTTGAATATTTATCTAAAATAAATTGTTTGTACAATACAATATTTTATTTTTGCTGTAGATCAAAAATACACTGATACAGGATATGTCAATCTAAATTATACATTATCAAAATACAATAATGATGAAGATATAATCCCATTGGAGATATACATTAGATTATCAGTAGACAATATTTGAAAATTCTTCATTAAGATAGTCTTCTAGTGAATAATAATAACCCCTTAATAAGAAAGTCCTTCAATTCCTTCTTAAAACTCATTTTTTATTTGTTTTATTATGGTAGGCAGTTTGTTATAGAAGATAACCTGCTACTTACGGTTTACTCTCATAAAATTCTAACTTGTGTACATATTTATGATAGTCTTATTATTTTTTGTGTTATATGTATATTCTTGTTTGTTTACAGTTCAGACACTTATGCATATAAAATGGTTTCTTGAATGTATAACGAGTATACTGTTAATATCTGTAAATGCCAAAAACTGTCTCTTCACGATTCCATTGGTTTTAATCCTGCTGTGTACCTTACTACCCTTTATTGAAGAGTAAATCTTCGTCGAGTGAGTACTTTGGCACACTGTCCCCATACGACGATTTCGTAAGACAAAAAGGGACAAATCAAACCATTATACAACATTCTTCTTTCATTTAGATTAAGTATTTTAGAGAGTCTATTTATTATAAATTGGTTATGGCTTATTCTACTACACATTTTTTCAAAATGTACTTCCCAACTAAGCGTGCAATCAGTCACAACCCCTAGGAAGTTAGTACTTTTTACTTTATTTTCCTGTTCTTTTTTAAAAATTTTAGATTAATTTCCTCCCTACATTGTTTAGTCCCGAAAAGAATGTAAATACATTTATTAATAGAATAAAATTATACCTGTAATTTGACACTACCCTAAGCCAGTGACAGCTAATCCTCGGAATCATTTTTTTAAACCTATCACTTTACCCTCTGTATTGCAATCCTCCGGGCCAACATTGTATCTGCAATTCCTCTTCCGTACTCTGCTGATTTATTTCATAATTGCACGAACTCAAGCTGCAATACCGACTGAACTGTTCCGTAGAGTGAATGGTTATTTGAGTTGTAAGTAGATGGCAAACGTGCTGAAGGCCACTGTGTCGTCTGCAACGCAGTGCGTATGGTGGGTCGTTGGGTGAGAGTAATGATTCGCGGCTGGTTAAGGATGGAAATCATTACACAATGTATTATCCCTATCAGTGATCTAATGGAATCAGTTGGTATGCCTACACTTATGTTGTAATGTGCGTACGTCGTTCTTATAGATTTGTAAATGGTGTTGGAAAGATGGCTCTTATTTGGGACAAATATGTGTTATAAGGTAAACGTATGATGTATGTGGGTAACTTGATGACATTTTCAATCAGATAAGGTGTATTCGAGAAGGAATGAGCATGAGTCGTATGTGCTTTTGACATGTTCTTAAATGAAATGTTAACATGTTCAATGCATGTTTAACTTTGGTTGACAGTGATGGGGATGTTAACATCTAATTTTATATACTGGGGCACAAGTGATAACTGCCTGTTGTTGTTCTTGTACATCACACACCGAAATGACAAACTGTAAATGAAAAAGTTATTCATTCTGCCATATCACTCCATAGAGAACATTTTGTTATTAAGAAAGCTTTTCAACCATACCATTCCACGGAGAAAATGGCCTTGTTTTTTATAAGATGTGACAGGTATCAAAATTTTTCAGCACAAAATTTGGCAAACTACTGTATACACAAATGTACATCTGCTGTTGACACCAGATATTTTGAGACTTGTCAACAATTTAGGATCTTTGCTAAATTCTTCACTGCAGATTTTGAATTTTGTATGATAACCTAACCTCAATTTTCATGCAGTCAGGTTTTGATAGCCCCACTAATAATTATACATTTTCAGTATCTTCATAAAACTTTTGGGTTTGGCACAGTTTGTATGCATCTTTGGCTTCTGGTCCTTGTGAATGTAGTCCTTTACTTTATCATATACAGACTGTAAAGAAGGTTGTGAGAGTGAAGGAAGATTGGATTGTTGCATTGAGGTGCTGTAGTATGCTTTAGTTTAGAGATTCTTACTTCTATGATGTGTCTTTTTGTTCTATTCTTTTCACATGTGGTGGCTCAGCATATTCTCTGTAAGTGTAGAATATGTGGCCTGACAAAACCTAGCAAAGTGAAACCTAGGAGGAGCACTGGGATTGAAAAACTATCCTGCAATGTGGCATGGGAGAAATCTGTATTCTGTATTTTCACTATTTCTCTTCAAGTTTGGATATGTGTCTACAGATTCTCTAAAGGACTGGTTTCATTCATTTTTCCTGCTAATATTATGGTGAATATTGACCATTATCTGAAGTATATTTCACATTTAAGACATGGTGCATTTTGAGTACTAGCATGCTGTTAATTATAAATGTTATTGATCTGACCACACAACATATAATAGATGTATACAATCAATTCATTTGCATGTTTTGACATGAAAGCATAATCTTCAGACCATTCACCATATTAATATGAAATTATAACTAGTAAAATTTATATTTATTAGGTATCCTTTTTATGATTCCATTAATGGGTGCCTTGTTCAAGTCTATATTATTAGATGCAATTGTTGTCATAAAAATATAATTTAAGAATAAACTGTCAGACAATATAGAATCAAAAGGTTATCAGTTAAAATGTGGTGTTTCTGTTGTGCTTTTTGTTGGTATGTTTTGTTGCTTATTTGCAGAAAATCATTTCTGAAGTAGTAATTTTAATGAATGTCAGTAGTGTTATTCAAGAAAAGATTAATCTTTATTAGTGCTGTTCTGCTTAATGCTCAGTGTTCATTGTACTAATCCTCCATAATGGTACATGTTTTGGTAATGTGTGCTGAAGAAGTGGTTGGCATCAACAGCTTGTATTTAATTATGCTGTAGAATATCTTATCAGGAAAGTTCAAGAAAGTCATGAAGGACTGGAAATGAGTGGCCTGAATCAGGTAGTTGTTGATGCTGATGATGCTTTGTTGGGGTTTAATATAAATACCCAAAGAATAAAGCATCAATTTTTCTATGGGTCAAGAAAAAAACTGGTCTAGAATTTTATTCACCAGTTTACTCACAATGGAGTTGTTGTTGTTGTTGTTGTTTCTTGGCTCTATGACCCTGTTGAGCGTTTTCTTGGTTGAAGTGTGCATTTATGAGTAGTAAGTGACCAGCCCACTGATTGCATAGTTTCTTCTCAATTCTGATTTGGCTGCTAGAGCCATCTAGCAGTTAATCAGGAGACTTGGGTTAGAAATGGCCACTGAATTTTGATTATGAAACATCTCTTATCATTCTTGTAAGATTCTTTTACATGCCGTAAATCTACGATATAGGACCACCAGCTTTACTTCCCCTCCGAAGGAAGTTGTGCTACTGATTTTTATCACCCTTAAAAATCCACTGACTTCGGCTGGGATTGAAAGCGCAAACCTTGGGTCCAGTGGCAAGCACGCTAACCACTAGTCCTCCGAGGGCAACACTCACAATGGAGTAACTCATAAATTTCATTTACTGTCTGATACAAATCTTCACAAACAGTGGAAAATTATTTCCAACATATGCTGTTAATATGTGGTGTGATTTTTTTTGCCAATCAGCTTATATACAGTTTATCTTTAATGACATTTATTGTCAGGTTTTGTTAAGTTTTTTTTCTGAATGAACTGTCCTGCTAGGACAATCATCCTAATGATGGAGGCAGTAAGCACCTTGTAAATGTTGGTCACTATTTGCCAGAATACATGGTGCAACATTGCAGGAGACAGGTATCTTCATGAGAACCTGAATTCTACATAAGCAAGTTATCTCAGCCCCTCACTTAGTTACTTCAGCAATAAAACATGTTATTAATATTCAGGAGTTGTTTGGTTGCTATTCCAGCTGGATTTCACCTATCTTGACTAGGACTTGATGTTTTTTTGTTTGTTTATTATTCAAAGTATATGTTGGGATAAAGTGACCTGTGCAAACAGAGGTTTGTGGTGCAGGAAGAGAGAGAGAGATGTATATACAAATTTAAACTGATTCACACTTGAAGTAAGTGAATTATGTATAAATCAACTCTCTAAGCCAATGGATTCATGACGGCATGAGCATATAATTGGACAGAAGCATCCAAAACATGATCACTGTCATTTATGCTATGCCTGTCACTTTAGTTTCTCAAAATTGGCTGCAACCACACCATGCCACATTCCTTTCTGACTCAGCTTTCATCATACTGTTTCTCATTTTATGCTAAAAAATCTCTACTGTTAATACATATTCATAAAATAAACATATTAATCATCCCAGCTGCTTTGATTTTATCATTATAGAAGTATTAAATTTGAATGATCATTGCTGTGTACTACTCAGTTTCAGTCATGGCCGGGAGGTTGCCTGTTTTGTTGAGATCTTTTGTAGGTTATCTTTTTCCATATCCAGAGATAATGTCATGATAGTACAATCACAGACACTGCATACACATTCTTCCAAAATCACTGTTCATAACTATCTTGCATTTTCTTATTTGATATTGCATAATGCAAGCATTTAACAGAGTGTTATTAAATAAATAGAAACACCAAAAAATTCTCATCTGCTGTTGCATTTTGGTATCAGTAAGTTGCAAAATGTTACATAATGAAGTTTGGTCTCATGGCATTGAAATTCTGCTTTGTCCTGAGAGTCTCTCAAGGTGAAGGCTGAACTACTGTGACCCATGTCATGTGAGTCCAGTCTATACTGAAGAGAGGCTCATCTCTCCAGAATATGTTTCGTAACTGGCAAAAATCATGGTTATAAAAACAATAAGAACAGGAAAGAAGGTTTGCAATTCATCTTGATGAAAGCAGGAAGTCAGTAACACAAAGACCTTGTAAGTGACATGTAAGAAACATTTTTGTTCCCAGAACATTTTTGTCTTTCGTAGTTATTGACAGAATGCCAAAACAGAATTTTAACCTGCAGGTATGAACACAAGAATGGGTTAGGTAAAGTATACTAAGAAGAAAGATGAATAAGATGAAGGGATAAATAGAATATCTGAAATGTTTTAAGAAAATGTTCCAGCATGATATACCATGGAAATCAGTTTCATATAGATATTTTGTTGCTAGGGGAGTATTATTTTGCATTACACATCTTGAAAACAGAACATAACACATGTATTCCTTCGTATTCCGGAGGGTCACGTTGTAAAGCTGGCCGCAATTGTTTCAACCTGGCGCCACATTAGCCCGTTCTTATCGACTCCTGGGCAGCAGGGTTATAAAAGAGGACAGTTTATAAATTTTTTTACGAAGTTACTATTGCAAGTTGGTCCACGCATGTCAGTAATTGCCTTAGTCGAAGCCAGTAATAAGTGAAATATTTTCCACTGTTTTGGCGTGATTAATCTTTCATTGTGCTGTTTGATTTCTTTTTCTGCGATTCCCACTTATCTCGAAATATTATTCAGTACGACAAATATATATAAAAGGTGTAGTTACGTACGCCATATTTTACTTAAGCGTGGAAGTAAAAATTGTAATGAAAAAAACCTTAATACTTGGAGCAATAAAGCATCAAGAACAGAGCAAAATCTACTCAACTCACAGACCCCGTAGGCATAACCTGCGGACCCCTGGTTTATGAACAAGGTGTGAGCGCTCATTTTTCTCGATTCCGTCCCCCCGTACGTCTGCTGTTCTGTAAGCATGTATTGATGCTGCTACGGATGGACGAATTTTGATTATATCCCTGCTTAATCATTGAATTACTAAAATTTGTCGTCCAAATGCAACCTTTTCCCCAATCAGACAACAGTGTAGTCCTTGTATTATTTATATATTTGCTTATTTAACGCCACTTTTAGTTACAAGTCATTAGTGCTAAATGATGGGACGGCTGTGAGTAATAAATTAGAAAGAACGTACATTTTATGTCATATTTGTACTACATGTGTATTTTTAAAGATAATGGTTGTCAAATCCTAAATTCAGTTTCGTTAATATCGACATTTTGCCGACTTTTAAATTTAAAATTTGTAAAGATTGAACCATATTTCGTGGAAATAAGTTCTGGTTCGTAATGAATACCGTAAAACTTGATACATTACATTGCTCTCTCTCTCTCTCTCTCTCTCTCTCATGTCCGCACACCTGCACGCAGGGTAGTTGTATCGTTGTGAAAGTGGACTGAGAAATTCCAGAGGTACAGTAAACCTTCCTTTAAACAACTTTATTATGTGCTATTGCACTCATGTACCCCGTATTTATCGGCGACTCGTATTTAATGAGGCATTGTTTCAGGTTTGCTGATTTTTTTCTCAAGTCGCCGGCGTACGTTTATTCATACTTCGACGTCCCACGCTTTTGCAACACACACAACAGTTTCACTTATTTTCGGATCGTGATGTGAACTGCGCAAGGTAAAGCATTGGCGGCCTTGTGCAACACTTTAGCGTATAGAAATCTGTAAAGGGAGGGGTTTTGAAAAAATTATCTCGCTTTGTTGGCATCAGTATTGTGCCTTCCTATTACCTTTTTAAGTGACGAACGTACGTAGCCTACCGTATTTTACCGGGTTATTTTGACGTAAATACGTCTATACGGAAGGGTCCTTCGGCAAAACTGCATTAGGAAAATGTGTAAGATACATACCAACAAAGTGTAAATATGGACCGACAGTGGCCAGCTTTTATATGGCCGGGATAGCTCAGTCAGTATAGTGACTAGCTACGGGCTAGACGGTCGGGGTTCGATCCCTGACGGGGGTAGAGGATTTTTCCTCTAGCCTCTGCGTCCAGACCGGCTCTGGGGCCCACCCAGCCTCCTCTACAATGGGTACCGGGGTCCCTTCCCGGGGGTAAAGCCGGCCGGGGCGTGATGCTGACCACTCACCACCATCTAGTGCCGAGGTTAAAAAAGAGAGGAGCTATACCTCCACTCACCCCAAACGCCTACATGGCGTATAGTGGGACAAACTTTACTTTACTTACTGCGTGCATAACAATGCTTTACTCCTTTACCTAAGAAACTAATTGTCATGTCATGTTTATTCGGCATTGTTGTGTTTCATTACTGCCGTCAACAATCCGCTTTCGTTATTGCGGAAAGAGCTGAGGTGTGAATCGCGTGTAGAAGTGCGTCGTAGAATAGATAATATTGTGCTGTTAAAACCGTTTTAGAATATCACATGTACTTACGACAGATTGTACTGAATTAATGAAATTATTTATTTATTATGAAAACTTTATGAATGTTCCCACAGAAAGTTTTAACGAGTTTTTTATGCCATGATTAATAAAACAAACATACCTTTAATTTTTATTACGATTTTTCTCCCCTATAAATTAAAAATGTAATATATTAAAATCATCACATAATATGTAATAAAACAATCTAAAAGGTGGGAGATTACACAGTTCTACCAATTATAGAGCTGTCAGATATATTATAAAGAATCTTTGGATATAGTACTAAATTTCACATGCTTTAAATTTTACATTGTCAGGATGGAAATTCATGGCAGGTGGAAAATGGCAATTCTTCTTGAATAATTTTTGTTAACATCAACACATTTCGCAAAACATCTGAATTGAACTGAAACCATTTAGCTAACATGGAACATCTTTATTGTCTCCATACATTCAAGTATGTAATTTCACTTTAATTGTCCATTTATGCTTATTAAAATGTAAGGCAAAGAAAATACACTTAGAGATGGGAGAGACATGAACTGAGACAACTGGAAGAAGAAATTTTGCATTGTAGTAGATTGCTGTAATTAATGTGTTCTTGTTTGCAGATACCAGTTAAAGTGGTTGCCCATGGCTTATGGCAGTAATGGCAGCTATTCCAGGTAACCTGAAAACATTTGTATAGTATGTTTTATTTGTGAATAACAGCAGTTGTTGTTGTTGTTGCCAGAATCATATTTTTATACAATGTTTTAGGAAAAAGGAAGCCACCTACACCTCCAAAACCTTCATTACACCATTTGGCAGGCCCAAATTTAGAAGAAGGCCATGGTGATCCTTCCAAAGAAAGGTTAGTTGCATTTTTATAACTTACTTGAATACGTAAGTACTAATTAATATAGCAGACTTGAAACGGTAGGAACAGTGGGTATTGTGTTTGTTCATTCATTTGGTTACTTACAAGCACTGAATCCTTTTCAGGTTATTTTCTGGTCTTCTAACATATTTAGAAACTCAAGATGCATCTATTCACATATATATGGAATATGATATTCAGAACTGACTCCATTGGTTGCATGATTTAAGGAGCACATGGCCTTAGACTTAGTGCAAAGCTAGAGTTGAATCCTGCCTAGGTCATGCTTATTTGTGTACATTTTTTTTTTCAAACTCACTTTCAGACATCTGGGGTTAGGAGAAGGGGGTGACAGAGATTGATTTAATCATTCTTTATATAAGGATACTTTTTAAACTATGAGCCGGGATAGCTCAGTCAGTATAGTGACTAGCTACGGGCTGGACGACCAGGGTTCGATCCCCGACGGGGGCAGAGGATTTTTCCTCTAGCCTCTGCGTCCAGACCGGCTCTGGGGCCCACCCAGCCTCCTCTACAGTGGGTACCAGGGTCCTTTCCCGGGGGTAAAGCTGCCCGGGGCGTGATGCCAACCACTCACCCCCATCTAGTGCCGAGGTCAAAAAAGAGAGGAGCTATACCTCCACTCAACCCAAGTGCCTGTATTGCATGTAGCCAGACAAACTTTACTTTACTTTTTAAACTATAGTACGTGACTGTAATCTTGAGACTTGCAAGGACTGTATGAAGTCCGAAGCGTTAAAGGTTGACGCTATATTTCCTCCTTCCTCCTTCACCCCACTTCCTCACCCTGCAAGTCTCAAGATTACAGTCTTACACTGTACATAGGTTACATAATATTGAATTTTCGTTGATTATGAAATAATGAGCTAGATGGGGTGTGGATGGAAGTGGTCATGATCTCTTTTAACGTACTGTCCCAGAATTTTGAGATTTCAAGTTCTGATGATGGAGAGTATGGAGATGGCTGGTTTCTGGGTTGTTGCGCCGATCAGTGAACTTCCACCAGACTAGATGGCACAACAGCTGTAGAAGACAGCCATCTATATCCTAGTGTTTGTCTGGAGGAATTTAGAAAACCAATAAGAGCCTGTTTCAAAATAATCAGTTGCAGGGCCAAGATTAGAAACTGAAACTTTCAGATATGAAGTGTGAGTGTTGTCCGCTCAACCACAGTCTTAGCATTTTTTATACATGTCCAGAATAACTTGGATCATTTCACCCTCAGACAGGAAGCTGATTTCTCAACTCTTCCTTGAGCTCAGTTAAGAAATTACAAGAGGCTTGGCTTATTTACCTACTTTCCTTTCCAAAAGAAAATAAAGTAGGCCTGTGAATGACCCTATTGTCTGTGATTTCTACTTGTTAACTGATTGACCAATTTTTACTTTTTTGTGTTCTTTGTAAGCAAGTGAAATAAGAATATGTGGCAATATGAACATTTTGATGTAGATGTAGGTTTGATAGCAACAATTAGCGAACCAGCGGAACTAAGAGAATTAAATGTTGTATGACGATAGATTGTAAGCATTCTTACAATTTGCGTATGAAATATTATTCATAAGTCTACAGTTACAGACATGTTGATCATGTGAAAGCTTGTGTTATATTCAACTAATTTAATGTAGATATTATATGTCCCTAAATAATAAGATCATTCTGTAAAGAAAAATAAAACATCAGCAACAGTGCTGTGTAACATATTTACAACTGGAAGTGATACCAATTTCTGATTTGAGTTATATTTGATTTTGTTGCCATTCACACGTCAGCCCAGCCCTTGAGCTAACATTTAATTTATTGTTGGATTATAAACTTGCATTACCTAAATGTGACATTAAGAACGCAAGTCTGTGCCATAGGAAAGTAAGGAGTATGAGTTCTGGCCAGAACTCCTTGTCTTATATGTAACACATTAGTTACTGCAGGTGATCATGTGAGAATTTGCCATTTTAATGAGTTGGTCCATTTATTGTGCATTTAACTTACTAGATTTATAATGAATATTCATATTAATAGTGTGATTTAATAAACCAGATCTACATTTAAATAATGCAGTCTGTGTCTTATCTTTATTTTATAACATGAACATGTATGACGAGGTGTTAAGTACTGTCATTCAGGATTTATTTGGGAAGGTCAGTTTAATCCATGCATCCCCCCTGACAAGTCTAATAATATAACAAAATAAATTGTTAGACTACCATGCTTATGATATAATAAGATAAAATGTTAAGACATCTAAGAAGTTTATACAAACATCATAATCAAAACTTGAAGTGACTAGATGTGCTTTAGATATCATTCAGTAGGTAAAACATCTTTTAGAATTGGTCAGTTGAGAACAATGTTTGGAGTACAATTTATCAAGCTGTCTTGGCAGTTCTGCTGGATGGATTGGTTTGTAACTTGAGGTGTGAATGTGAACATTTTTAGAATGATAGGAAACCTTAAATTTAGGATATAAATGTGAGGCTAGATAAAATAATTCTGGTGAATTTGGATCTATTTTTTTCTTAAAAACATAATTTTCTATCTATCCAAGGAAAAGAGTTCTAGCCTCTGGGAAAAGAAATGTTAGCAGACTGTATAGTCCAGTATAGGTACTTTATTTACATTATGAAAACTTTGATAGCTATGTAACTTCAAAAACTAAACAAAATAATAGTAGATTTAAAAATTCAGTTGTTACTCGTTTTTTTTGTGATACATAAATTTGCATCTTTCAAATGGGGATCTAATTTGATCCTCCCTACAGTAACCCTTCTCCATGATGTAATTGCCATTTAGCAGAAACACAAGAAAGTACATTGATTCAAATATGGTTTGTCACCAGTACTATTCATCATGTTGGACATTGTATTGTAATCAATTTACTGTTTACATCTCTAGTTAGAGCACCAAGTAGTTTATTTACAGTATATACAGTTTTCATTGTTATATTGACATTGTTGCTTTGTGGGATTCTTGTTACCCCCTTCAGGACTTGCCTTGCCTAGAGGAGTGGTATAAGTGTAAGTATTACATACCAGCATAATGTCAGCACTATATTTTATTTTATCATAGATAAATTAGTGTGATGAAGACTACACAGCATTACAAACCAGAAGACACAATTGACATCTTCACTACCATGAGTTCCTCCAGTCTAATACTGTTACTTTGTATTTATTACGTAGGTTCAGTACCACATCAAGTTGTCTGACTACCTGATTGTTATCAGAGGGAGGGATAAAAGATTACGTGGTATCTCTGGTATTATTGTCAGCTCTTATCATCGAGATGTCAGTGTACAAAGGTCATAGAACAAGTAGCTGTTATTTTTGCAAGATGCATCATATAGGCCAACTTAAATTAAGGAAGGGGAAGGTTTTGTTATGTGGAAAACCATCATTCAGTACAATGCATGCTATGCTCACTTGTCTGATGTTCGTACACAATATTATCAGATATGTGGTACATGTTTCACTGCACATGACCTTACTGACTCATATGCTGATGTCAGTAGAACAGGTAATTATTAAATTATTTGAACTGACTTCATGAGAGTGTGTGATGTTCTGTTAATTTATAAACAACAGAAATCTCATGCTTGGATGTAATCTCAGTGTAAGTTAGGAAAATCCCATTCTTGTGTGATGTAAATGAAATATTTGACTAATTTAGTGGAGTAGGGTCTTCCTTATGAAGCTAATAGTCGTTGAGGTAATAAATTTCTCAACTTTTATTGAACCCAAATGCTCAGTACTATGTTCACAAGGACTTGTTACCAGTCCTCATACTGAGCAACTGAAAATATTTATAATTTGATAATTGCTGGACTATAAAAAGTGTATGTGCATCTGGACTGTTGGTTTTGAAGTTATTGTGTATAATATTAAATAATACTGCATTTTAGAATCTTACATATATTGGAAAATCAAATTCCATAGTTTAGTGCAGTATTATAAAAATATTGTTTACAAACACATACAAATTAGCTTGTCTCTTAATGTGTTGGAAATTCATAAAAACCGTTATTTTAGTAATACTATACTAAAATATGTAAAATAATTTTCAGGTGTTGTATCTGCAAAAGTTTTCAGGTCAGTTGATACAGATAATAATTTTCTACATTTTCCAGATATGTCAGCAATTTGCAGAGGGAAGGAAAGGCCAAGAATAATCATATTTATGATGAAATTGTGAATGCCTGTAAAGAAACTGTTGTTGAGAAGAAAATTTCAAAGCTCAAAACAAAGACTGATAACACAAGTGATGCAGCAGTTAGAGAAAAGACTTATGGTGCTGATGTGATAAAGTGTAACAGTGACAAACATTCACCCAAACCTCCACTTTTACCAAAACCTCAGACATCGCCAAAACTTCTTAACAGTTTTCTAAGGCTTGGCCCTGCAAATACGAGACCGTTCATTTCCAAACGTCTCAGCCTAGTCCTGCCAACAGCAAGAAATGGCAAGGAATTGACTGTTGGCTCTGAGAATGAGATAACATTTCTCACATCCACAGTTGGAAATTATGATGGAGAGTCTGCTATCAAAAGACTGCCTGTTCACATTAAGGCTCCAGTTGCAAAATTAGAAGAATTTGAAAATTTCTGTGATTCTGTAAAAAGTGAGAGCCCTGTCAGACCTCCACGATCACCCAAGCACCAGCCCTTTAAAGGAGAACCTTTCACAGTTTTTGAACATAAACCTGAATTACCACTGAAGAAGAAACAATGGAATTGTAATGCAGCAAGTCCTGTGCTAGCATCTGGAGCTGATTTTGAAGCATTGCAATTGCATTGGCAAAACATGAAAAGGAAGAGTGCAAGCCTGGGTAGAAGTGATGCTTTTAGATTTATTGAAGGTCAAACTAAGTGTGCTAGTTTGGAAAGGGGCAAGATTACAGACTTTGTGTCTTATGTAGCAAACGAAGAGGAGTTACCTAGTTTAAGAGCCAAGAATGCACCTATTCCACCTCCACGTCAGAAGAAGAAACAATGCGGACATTCTCATAGTATTCCTGTCTATGCAGAAGTAAATTACAGTTTGAAGAAAAACCGCAGACAGGCAGCTGAAGAACCAAAAGAATGTTCTGAGTATGACATAGATGGTAATGAGGAAGGGGTACAAGAACAGATGGCTGTGATTCAAGGAAAGTTAGTCCTACCTGGACCAAAGAATGACACTTTAGTCAGTAAAGTAGAAGGATTGGTGTTGGACGAACATACAGAAGGAGGAGAATGTTTTCAAGAAATTGTGGTTTGTGACAACACTGAAAACATGAAAGAATCAAAGAAGATTGAAGTTGTGAATGAAGTAAGTGTCTGTAGAGAAGATGTTGATGAGGTTGTTAAGTTTGAAACACTGAATTTAGTGGACCTAAACAATGGTTGTGTAATCTCACAAGATAACATTTTAAATAGTACTGACTTGGATTGTGCCACAGAAGATAATAATGATAGCATTAGTTCATTTTTAGTAGATAATAGGACTTCAGGCACAAATGGCAGAATTTCACCAGTTGTGGTAATGGAAGTTATGTCTCATGCTGAGGAATCTTTAACATCAAGTCTGTTGCTTGCACATGCAGAAGAAAAGCAGAGTGGTTCGAGTCTGGAATGCTTTTCAGTAGAGCCTCAAAAAGAGTCAATACCAGGAAAGGTAGAAGAGCAGTCATCTAAGATTTCCCATAATGTCAGCATTGTTGATGGTGCTGAGCATCTTGCCATTGAAGGAAACAGTTCTCCCATAATACATCCAGGAATTGCAGATTTTTCTGAAAGTGTAACAGCAGTTGTCATAGACAGTGAATCTGCAGAAAGTGTGAAGAATAATATTGACATATCTTTGCATAGTAGTGTCAATAATGTTGAGGTGAGTTGCACTGATCTAGTCATTGTGAAGGAAATAGAAGTTACTTCCCAGGTAGAAGCAGATGTGTCCCAGAATGTAGACAGTGCTAATAGTGACTATAGGTTATCAGCATCTTCATTACCAGTGAGGAGAAAACTGGAAATGAAAGAGTCAGGTAAGTTTCTCCGACGGAGGCAGTCATGGAGTAATTGCAAAGATGACTCACCTTCACCTGAGAAAACTACACATTGCATCCCCAGTACACATAAGCACAAGTCAAAGTCATGTTCTTGGTGGTGTGATGAAGGAGATCTTTCTAGTGGAGTACTGGGAGACTTAGACAGTTCAGATACTACAGCAAGGCAGAGTTCATATGAGGAAGTTGATTGGACAGGTAGCGATTTTGAAGATGGACCCAATCCTGTGCGGAGTAAATTATCTACATTGTTGGGTTCTCTTGGAAAGGGAAATCAGAAGAAAAAAACAAAAAAGGATTCAAACAGTCAGTTTTACTGTGATAATCGAGAAAACTGTGATCAAAAACTAAGAGAAGAGGATCAAGAAAGAGAACAGATTCCAGTCTTAAAAGTGACTGAAATCCCAGCAGCAGAGGTACAAGAGATTGAAATTAATGGATTTAACTCTACTGTTCCTGATGGCAGCAGACCTCCAAGTGGGTTGAGCACTTTGAGTGCATTAGATATCGATCAAAGAAGTGATGCACCTGTGTCAGAAGATAGTTTTGAAATATACCAACATTCAGAGTCAGAAAATGAAGCAGAAATAAATCTAGAGGATAGAGATGCAAATCAGACTCAGTCAGTAGAAACACATCACGAGAAGAAAGCATTTTATATTGCTGAGGAACTGATGACTTCAGAGAGAGTCTTCATTGATGTGTTGAAGCTTTTAAATGTGGATTTCAGGCAAGCAGTACATGCAGTTGGAGCTGAACAAAAGTATCCTGTTATCCCTGGTGCAGAATTAGATAAGATTCTCAATAGTTTGCCCCAACTTCAGAGTTTCAATGAAGATCTGCTTCGTGATTTGAAACACAGAATAGATAACTGGGACTGTATTAAAAAGATAGCAGATGTGATTGTTAGGAAGGGACCTTTCTTGAAACTTTATACATCATACATTCAGAACTTTGAATCACAATGTATTTACCTGGAAGAATGTTGTCAGAAGTATCCAAAATTTGCAAAAGTCGTGAAAGAGTTTGAGGCATCACCTCGTTGTCAGAAACTATCTCTAAAGCACTATATGCTGAAGCCTGTGCAACGAATTCCTCAGTATCGCCTCTTGCTGGAGGACTATCTCCGCCATTTATCTCCATCCTCTCCTGACTTGGATGACACTCAGACAGCTTTGAAAATAGTTTGTGATGTGGCTGATCATGCAAACAGAAGCATAAAACAAGGGGTAAGTTATTTCATTTATAATCAGAGTTACAAGGTAATGGAATTTATGTAATTCATTTTATGTGTTATCTAACCTTAAATAAGGAGCCGGCATAGCTCAGTCAGTGTAACGACTAACTACACACTGGATGACGGGTTTGATCCCCAATGGGGGGCAGAGGATTTTTCCTCTACCCTGTGTGTTGAGACTGGTTCTGTGGCCCACCCAGCCTCCTATCCAATGGGTACCAGGGTCCTTTCTTGGGGATAAAATGCAGCTAGGTCGTGATGATGACCACTCACCCCTATCTAGTGCCAAGATCAAGAATGAGTAGGAGCTATACCCTCTCCCCCCAAGTGCCTACATGGTGGAAAGTGGAACAGCTTTATTTTTGATTTTACTAACTTTAAATGCATATACCAAACATTGCAGTGTATAAGATAGCACTCTACTTCGTATTTTGGAAGTACCAGGTTTGAATCTTGGATATTTTTTTGGTTTTCTTTGCCACTTCCTTCTACATCCTTCCTGATTTATCATTCAGTTATTCTTCCATTCACTTTGTAACCTGTGAAGTTAACAAGTATTGTTAAATAATTTAAACAAAAAGAAATTTATGTTGTTATGAATGTCACCCTGGATTGGTACTAAACCTGCAATTTTATGGCCTTTTCTTACTTTTTAATTAATCATTTTGTACAGTACTATCATATTTTATGTTTCTGTGTATCTGTTCACTACACATTTTTAATGGTTACAAGATTTTGTTCCTATCATCTAATTATTTAGATCTTCATGCTGACCAATGCATGATGCAGTTTAGCTTCTTGTAGGTATGGTCTTTGCAGTTAGTAAATAATTTAGTGCTGAGATGGGGTGTTAAATATCTTCTGTCAGTTAATATCATCATTATCATCACAGGTTCTAAAGACTATTACAGGCCTTGACTGCCCCAATCAGTTAATATGATGATTGTAATAATAATAGGTACCCCAACCACACATCTAATCCAGTCTTCCAAGCTTTTCAGCCATCCAGTTAGCTCAGGAGTAACATTCTGTATTCTGGAGGTGCTCATTTCAAATCTCAGCTGAAAACTGAAAGTCTGAACTGAGATTTACATGGCTGGGATATCAGTATCTTTGAATAGGCCATTACCACTTCCTGTACTCATTGGATAATGCTTTAGATAATGTCAGATGAGTTACACTGATGCAGTTAATATAAAGGAGAGTCACTTCCCAGGTAGAAGCAGATGTATCTCACAATTCAGACAGTGCTAATGAAAAGTATAGGTTATCAATGAAGAAAAAGTTTTGAAATGAAAGAGCTAGGTAAACTGCAGTGGTGGAGGTGGCAAAGAAAACAGTCCTAGTGCCATATAACTGTAAAGGTTCTAACTATATTGCTGTTTCTCTGAACTGGATTTACCATTTAGTATTCTAAAGTGGTACCACTGCATTTCAGGAGTATTTTGAATGACAAAGAAGTACACCAATAGGATATTCTGTTTAGAATCCAGCAGGTATAGGATGTAGAACTAGTCTGTTTTATATTTAAGTTAGTTGGACAGGCTTAGATGACATTGATATATTGAGTGCACATAGCGTTTATAAACAAAAACACTTTCTCATTCTTTCATATTAATAATGTATGCCATTTACTGTGGCTTTATGATAGTGGTTAACACATGGTAATGGGCTTGATTTTATTCTCAAGGATCACCTTAGTAAACTTCTTCAACTGCAGTCACAGTTGGGTAATTATGAGATAATCAAACCAGGGCGTGTGTTCTTGAAGGATGGAGAACTTTTCAAGCTGTCAAGGAAAGGAGTACAACCACGCTACTTCATACTGGTAGGTGTACATTTAGTTATTGGTAATATGAAGATGACTGTGTTCTGCGTTTTAATGCTGTGTAGTCTGGTAGAAGTTTACCACCGGTTCAGATGTCCTTGCTCCCTCCATCATCAGGGCAATCATCAAGGAACTCTACCACACTACATTGCACTACAACCCAGAAGACAGCTATCTTTATAATCACTGCTGTGAGAACCCCAGATCCTACTGTTAGTATGTTTGTCATCTGTAAATATCATGCGTATCATCTTTCTTTTCCCCTATTTATATTTATAGTTGGTAATAACTTATCTCTTTTAATTGTATCCAGTGCTTAGAAAGGCTTCCAAAAGGATGGAAAGTTTGTTTCATAAAACCCATAACAGGCCACCTAGTCCCAATATTTACCTATTTACTGTTATGCATATTAATGCAATTGGGAAATCATGCACCAGTTTCTTGAGTAATATCTTGATTCCTCCAGCCCTTAACCTAGCTGCAAAATTAATTACCTATAACATTGTTAGCATTAGTCCTATAAGAAGAGGAAAATAAGAAGGCTGGAGATGACTGTCTTCTGGGTTGTTGCATTGAGTAGTCTTCTAGTCTACCTGGCTACATGGTGCAACAACAACCCAGAGATGGCTGTCTTCATACTTGCAACCATGAAAACCAGAAATGTTACAGGAAGGAGGCTTTTTGTAAAATATATTTTTTTAGAAATGTAATCTAAAAGTCATATCAAAATCTGTATATAAGAAGTGGTTTTGATCACATTATCCGTCTTAATCCTTAGCAGAGGCTTTAATTCACAATCTTGATCCTTGGCTGGGACTTTAATTCTAAACTTTAACTTGATTAAAATTGGAGTACAGAAGTACATCACCAATGTCATAGTATCCTTGTCTTGTGTAGCTAAATGACTGCCTTCTGTACACATCTTATTATGGATCAGTGCAGTCTTCTGGGCTCAAAATGAACTATGAGTTACCACTGAACAGCATGAAAGTTAGCATTCCACAAGCAGAAGACTACCATAATGAATTCAGCATCATCAGTGTCAAACGGAGCTTCACACTTTCTGCACGGTATGTTAAAATTATAGTTTTGTAGCTAAGAAATTATAAGCACAGGACTGGAAGGTATATTATGGTTTCATGTTATAGTTTCTACACATATGTTGTAAATTATTTTAGGAATGACTCAGAATAACAGTAACATAATAAATTTACCTTCATACATTCACTACTAAGTATTTAAGTAACACTAACCACTTTCACCATGTACTGGAGCTTGACACCAGTTGATAAAGTAGTGAATTCTCCAGTATTATCTAGTCATAGGTTTACTGCAGGAATCAAAGCAGTAAAGCATGAAGTATTTTATTAGACAACTCTCCTAGTTTTTTTTATTTTATTGATAGGTTACATGGTTGCTAACACCTTAAAATTTCAGGCTGTGTATGTGAGCCTTTAGTTTTGAATAAATTAACAAAAATTGTCAACGAAATATTCATAAAAGTTGCTACATAATTTATTTTTTATCTTTTTAAATGCACCCTTGCTCAGAATGATTTATAACTTTATTAAAAGACTCTCGGTTGGAGGACTGAGAATTGTTAATCTAATACTTTGGGGCAACTGAGATTCAACTACATTGGGATTTCTAATTTAAAATTGGGAACCCCATGAAATTTATTTGAAGAATAATAAGAAAATAAGAATAATTTTTTGTCATCAGCTGGAACTGTCAATAAGTTTCTTTAATCCTGCAGCTTACCAAAGAACAAAGCAACAAGTTTGCATTTTCACACATCCCATTCTAAGACAAGATGGTTCAGAATGCTGACCTGATTCAAATGGAGTCTGCTACTGTCACTAATTTACAAATGCTTATTTAAAATAATGGAGCCTGGATAGCTCAATAAGTATAGTGACTAGCTACAGGCTGGACGACTGGGGTTTGATCTCTGACGGGCAGAGGATTTTTCCTCTAGCCTCTGTGTCCAGACCGGCTCTGGGGCCCACCCAGCCTCCTATCCAATGAGTGGGGGGTAAAGCATAGCTGGGTCATGATGCTGCCAACTCACCCCCATTAATTGCCTAGGATAAGAATGAGTAGGAGCTGTACATCCACTCCTCCCAAACGACTTACATGGTGTGTAGCAGGATGACTTTACTTTACTTTACTTTTACTTAAACTAATAATTTCATAAATCTCTCTCTAGTAACAAAATGTTAAGTTTTCAGGTAACTAAATGCAATGAAGTATTCTTGGGTTAGCAGCAACTTTGATACAGAGTAAAAATGTGATGTTTTACAGACTATCTTAATCATAAGGTATTTGTGTTTGAGTGGCCCAAATTAGCCACTGCACACCCACTTACACAAATATATCAGATCACATGGAGCCCAGTCTTTGCTGTCCAGGAAGAAGTTTCTGAAATTGTCTTCCATGACAGTGACTAAATGCAGCATACAGTGGTCATGGAAATAATGCTTCACACATTCTTGACATCGTAAATTATGTAGTTTCATGTTCTCGCTGCTCTTATCAAAAGAGAAAGAACCCCTAATTCCAGTTGAATAAGGAGCTTGGCTCACAGTAGACTGACATGTCTTTCTGTATTTTTTGTCATACTTATGTGAGGAAAAATAAATTACAACACTGAAATTTACAGAACTTACTTAATAACTGAAGCAGCTAAATTCCAAGTGCATTCAAATAACAATAAAACACATGACTTTTGATTTACATGATTCAAATCTTAGCAGCAGTATTGGCCATCCTAACTGAAGTTTTCTTTGGTTTTCCTTTGCATTCCAGTTGAATATCTGGATATTACATTGATTTAGGCCACAACTGCTTCTCACACCAATCCTTTCTGTTTCATGATATATGCTCCATAAACTTCCAGTTGATAGTGTCACTAAACAAACCTTGACTATTTACATGATTCCACCTCTTGGCAGACCTCTTTTTAATTTTCAATAGGTAAAAAAGAAATTACCCAAAAACTGTGCTCCATCTAATAAAGAATATTGTTGCTTAATGGTTTTTTTCCAGTGTCCACATAAATGTAACTAGTGCCACTAGTCATACTCTCATTATTTAGGGCTGTCTCAGAACCATTATAAAATGTTGTTGTTATCTGCATCAGGATTTCACAATGAAAAAACTTTATAGAACATTTTATTTTCTATGCTGTATACATCAACAACTGTCCCTAACATTGTAAAGAGAAAGGCACATTTCTTAAAACTCATTTTCAATCAGGTTTGATTTGTTGACAGTAATGATTGACCAGTACAGTTGGACCAACTTTAAAATAATTAATGATGCAGTTTCTCAAACATTAATTTCATCCATTATCTTGCAATTATACTTTGCTTATAGATTTTTTTTTCAGTTCCTTGAATGAACGCCAGGAGTGGGTAGATGCTCTCCACAAAGCTATCACAGACTACACTTCACGTCAGTTATCGTTCCAAAACATTAAAATTACTTCATCCCCAAAGAATGAAGACTCGTCAGAGCCATTCAGACTTGGACAAGAGTTAAGTATTTATGATGTTCTAGTAGATGCGAAGATCACACTTAAAATAAGTTGTGCTTGAATCTTCCAACATTTGAACTAACCATAAACTTTCATTCATTCCACTTTAAGTGCTGTATATGCTCTGTAGTTGCCACATTGTCCTTAAATGAACCAAATATGATTGCACAAATTCATTCAGCCAGTAAATAAGGACTTATTTATTTTATATTATGAATATGAGAAGATAAAAATAATGATTCAGCAACATAATAGAGAAATTGATTGATTAATAAGGAAAATTATAATACATACAAAACAGTGAGCTGAAATCAGAAATGCATTTTGATGATGCAGAAATGTAGACGAACTACTTTTAAGATATGTACTTACCCTGATCTCCTGTGCAGTATACAGCTCCATTTACTCAGCAGCTTGAGTACATGTATAATATTTGATTAATTTTTGCCCTCATGCTTGTAGTGAACATTCTTCTTATGCTAAATTATTTTAAAGATGTCTCACTTGTTAAATGTCTGTCTGTGAATTAAATCTGGCAGGTATGGTTATCCTCTTACCTAATGTAATTTTTCAGTTTATAATTTTTCACACCTTGGGCAGGAAGTTGAAATAATAAATGTTACATTACTTTACTTCCAGGCTCCTGTGTGGATTCAAGACAGCCGTGTCACCATGTGCCAGTGTTGTACTGCTGAGTTCACTGTCACCTTTCGGCGACATCATTGTCGGGCTTGTGGAAAGGTTTAACCTCTTTCCTATTATTCTATTAAAGTATTTACTTCTTTAGAATTATATCTGATGCAGTCACTTGGAAGAGAGTGCATATTCACTTGTGAAAATAAATTTACATTTAGCATAGGATACATCACATGCACTTAGTGGTAGAGGAAGGCCAAGAACTTTGGATCTCTGAAAGTACTGTAATGTTGCCTATTACATATGTTCATAGAATTTATCTTCACTTTTAATTCATAGCCTTTCATTTAACAGAATTAATTTTATTTCACACAATTCTTTTTTGGATTTGCTGTACAAATCTGCATTAGGCTCCTTTTTACAGGGTTCTTAACATATCTTATTCATTGGAATCATTGTTTACTCAGGGAAGACCTATGTCAGTAAATGTTGCAACAAACAGATGGTTGTTTGAAATGAGAATCATTCATCAGCATTTACATGCTGCTTTGTTGAAGTAATTATACTTAAATATGCCAAAGTGTTACTATAATAAAGAAAATTCATTTCATTGCAATTAAATTGAGTAGATATGTATAATATGTTTCTAGTTGTACAGTTGCAAATACTGTATTTTATTTAATATAATATAAAGAGCCGGGATAGCTCAGTCAGTATAGTGACTAGCTATGGGCTGGGCGACCGGGGTTCGATCCCCGACGGGGCAGAGGATTTTTCCTCTAGCTTCTGCATCCAAACTGGCTCTGGGGCCCACCCAGCCTCCTGTCCAATGGGTACTGAGATCCTTTCCTGGGGGTAAAGCGCAGTCGGGGCGTGCTGCTGACCACTCACCCCCATCTAGTGCCGAGGTCAAGAAAGAGTAGGAGCTATACCTCCACTCCCCCCAATGCACCTACATGGCGTTAGTGGGATGCTTTACTTTACTATTTAATATAATATAGTTTGTTTGACCTATAGTTTAACCTAAACTGTGACCATTGTAATTCACATAATGCTCAAGATACCTTCAACTAGCAGTACTTATATCATGTACTCTTTCCTCTCTCTTGCTGCTTACTAATGCACATAACAAACCTGTTTTCTTTGTTGCTGTCACCAGTTTGTTTACAAACCTTTATCAGCTGTGCATCACAGCTTATGCTTGGTCCAGCTGGCTGTATGTCACAGTAATAATCTGTTGCCTGAAAACCTGAAGTTAAGTATGCTGGTATCAATGTGATATAGAGATTTGAAACTGCTATTCCCATATGACAAAGGTTAATGCATATCCACAGTCCTTCGAATTGCTTTTTGCCATATTTAAACAAATACTTCACGTGCTATTGCAAAATATACGCACTTGTAGTAGTCAGTACATAATTGTAATTGAAATTATAGCTGGATCTGTATTACTTATATTGTTATCATTGCATTTATCTTACTTCCAGATTCTTTGTAGTGCTGTTCAGCTAGATACTGTGTGAATGTTTCTTCATATCCATTCTATTATAAGTCGAGTTTAAAAAGATAGTTACACAATTTTAAAATTCAGTACAAGAACTTTATTGTAATCCTGTGATCAGAATTATTGTTCTGTCGCATTGTGCCAAAAAAAGGCACCAGTGTAACTAGGGTTCTATTTATTAAATGTAAACTGTTGTAAAACTTGGAATTAATTTAATTTTGTAAAACTGAAAAATGATATAGTAACATTTACCAGCCTACCACAGTATAAAATTTCTTTTGTTTGCTATTGTTCCCCATCTTAATATGAAAGACAGACAGACAGACATAGTATAAGAATATTATTCATTAAGTCTTTATATAGTTTTAAAGTGTGGTGCAAAGGCTATGTAAAACTCTTAGAGATATCCTTTTTCCACTTCTTTTATAAATGTACAGAGACTTGTCTTGTGTTCTTTCAGGTTGTGTGTGGTGACTGCTCCGACTTCAGAGCGCCCCTCCAGTACATGAGATTCCAGTCAGCTCGTGTCTGTGAAGAATGCCATAATACTCTTCTTAAAGGTCTGCAAACATCCATATAACAAAATACAGGAATCCAAATTTGAATTTTTATGCATGAGAAGTAGTAATTTATAGAAGTAGCTCAGTAGACCCCAGGATTTTCTTTGTTATGAAGGTTTCATCTTATAGAGTATTGCATAAGATGGGTTTTATTGTATGTCAGTCAAACACATTTAAACAGTAAGTTGAATATTGCAAACCTTCACTTGCTAATCCTAATACAATCAAACCTCCCATTCTCCATAGATCCTATAATATAAACCAGCTTTTCCATGATTTACCAAATTATTCTAACATGAGTAACCCAATAACTTACTCCATTGAGCCAAGTCCATCCTGAGAAGTCAACAGTCACTCAGCCACTCAAGAAATACCCAACATTTTATGGAACCTGAAGGTTCATTACCATGTTCGCAAGAGCCTGCCACTGGTCCCTATCCTGAGCTAGATGAATTCAGTCCATTCCACCCCATACTATTTCTCTTAGATCCATTTTAATATTATCATCCCACCCACATCTAGGTCCTCCTAGTGGTATCTTTCCTTCTGGTTTGCCCACCAAAACCCCGTATGCATTCCTCTTCTCTCCCATGCATGCTGCATGGCCTTCCTATCTTATTTTCTTTGACTTGATGAGTCTAATTATATTTGGCAAGAAGTACAACTTATGAAGCTCCTCATTATGCAACTTTCTCCAGCCTCCTATTTATTCTTCCCTCTTAGGTCAAAATATTTTCCTCAGCACACTTTTCTCAAACGCCCTCAGTCTACATTCCTTCCTTAGTGTCAGAGACCAAGTTTCACATCCATACAAAACTATTGATAAAATTATAATTTTTTAATATTTTAATCTTTATGTTTCTTGACGGCAGACAAGAAGACAAGGCTCTGAACTGAGTGGTAGTAAGCATTACCCGAATTTAATCTGCTCTTAATTTCTCCATGAATCAGAATTTGATTTGTTACTGTTCGCTTCCAAATATCTGAACTTTGACATAGTTTCAAAGGATCCATTAGCTGTCTTTATGTTATGATTTTTCCCTACTTTCTGGTGATGAGACATCAACATATACTTAGTTTTCTCTCTGTTCACTAATAGATCTACCTCCTTACTAACATCAATTAGAGTTTGTATGTTTTTCTTTATGATATTTATGTTATCCCCTATTAGATTTATGTAATCAGCATAGACCAGTTTCAGTCCCACGTTGTTTTCTTGAACCTTCCTAATTGCATATTCTAAAGCAAAGTTGTTAAGCAATGGTGATAAAGTATCTCCTTGTTTTAGACCATTTTGATTAGGAAACGTCATACAAATGTTTACCTATATGGACTTTACTATAATTTTTCTAATCAAATTTTAATAAGCCTAACTAGTTTTATGGGTATACCAAACTCAATGAGAATATTGTACAATACTTCTCTTTTATCTTATTCATATGATTCCTTGAAGTCTATGAATAGTATAGCCGCTCAGTGATAGGAGCTTGGCTCCTCGGTAGACACTCAACTCTCTCCGGGGTGTTCGCGGCATGTAACTGCCAACAACTGGAGGCTGCCACTTTTGCTGAATATTTTACACTCCTTTATTTTGTTAAGAATAATACAGATATTAACTGGCTCTAGCCACAAGAAGATGATTTCAGAATTGTATTAGACTTGAATGTCTACATGCGACAATGTTCAAAGTTTTTTGTAGAATGCCAAACTAACACGCTGCTGGAAGCGTCATGTTCCTGGTTTGAAACATTCAAAACCAGTGATGTAGTCACTTGCATACAGCTCTTGTGTCTAATTGGCTCTTTCAAATTTCCTCACTCACACCTTACAATGCATTGCCCAGTAACATTCGTCTGCTGAATGACAATGAACCATAAAGCCCAAACTGACTTTCGACATATTGAAGCCATAAATGTCAAAGTGTGACACATGGGACTACACCCAATTCATGACAATTAGTGTAAAAACCAAGACTTCTGGGAACCGAAGGTCCTTGCACGTCTCTGTCTTAAATAAACACTTGGGTAGATGCCATGAAATGGAAGTATCCATCCCAGTATTACACTCCAAACACCACAGAAAAGTTAAAATGTTGAAAAGGAAACTAAAACAAATTCAGATTAATAAAGTAATAAGAAATTAAATAGTATGATTAAATTACCTCAGCAGAAGATGTAATTTGGACCGTTACAATATATTCTATTGTACAGATAACTATTCGTCTTGTGTTCACTTAGTAAACAAATGTATTGAGTCCAACCACAGACTAAATGTAAGCCAGACCTCTTTCCTGCATGAAGCCTCACAGTTGTCAAATGGGTTATTCGTATTCCATCCAATATATTACTCTTATACATAAATCAAAATTGCTGTTTTTGGTTTCGTGTATTACCTTTTTGAATGTGCATTTTTTTCTCCCTGCCAGAGGCTACGGACCCAACATCCGAAGTGAATCAAGCAATGAAACGTGAGCTGGGAAATGCAGTCAGAATCATAGATAATTTCAAGAAACTTGGGCCAGCTAGTGGAAGGAAAATAAAAAAGTATATTCCACAACGACTCAAAGAGGTAATCTTCACTGAGTTTACTGAGGAACTAATGTAGTATGGTATTTCTTCAAATAGTATTTAAACCTCTATTAAATATTTTTCAAAAATAGTTTTCAGGTCTTAGGTTGGTCATACACATAGGAAACTGGTTCCGTACATACATACATACATACATCTTTATTACATTCCATGGATCCATAAGTTAGTCAGATGACAATAGGATGTAGAATAAGTCATAATAATACAATACATGTTATACAAATACAAGTCATATAAATGTCACAAAAATACAAACAAAGGGTTCACATGAAGTAGAGATAATTTACAAATAAATCCACCCATTATATACAATAGATAAATTACGACTTACTTGTAAACATTAGAAATTCATCGACAGAGTAATCACTTTCATAAAACTGAAAACTGTGGTTTGGTTGAAAGTGGTATTCTCTGAAATTGGTAGTCACTTACTTAAATGAAACAATTTTGCACAACTGATGTAACATGAAACTGGTTCCATCTTCAGCCCTGGAGATGTAGAAAGTATGTTTCTCTTTAAGGTTGGTGTCTACATGTTGTCACAACCCAGAAAAAAATATCATCTTCAGCACTGTGAGAACCTCAGATTTCTCCTGTGTGTTGTTCAACAAGAAATTGTTTGGCTGAAACTTGTTCCATGAAACCAGTTTTATGCATCTTGTTTGTGTATGACCTGCCTTAGTCAAAGTACAGGATTTCATTATGAATTCTTTATATGAGAAAAAATAGGAAGTACGAGGGTCGCTCATTAAATAATGCCCCACATTTTTTTTCTCAGCCAATAATGAAGATAGAAAAGTGTACTTTTACATGCTTGAGATTTGATGTTTCTCGCGTTCGTGTACGGAGTTTCAAATGATTCCAACCAATGGCGGAGCTGTAGTGAACTGTTAAAATGGCGTCTGTGAACGACTCTCGTTACAAGCAACAAGCTGTAATTGAATTCTTTTTTGCTGAAAAAGAAACTGTGGTGAACATTCATAAATGTTTGTGTGCTGTGTATGGAAGCTGTGCAGTCGATAGGAGCACCGTTGGTCGCTGGGCTAAGAGAGTTAAAGCTTCAGGAAGTGAAGAAACCGAGCTCCATGATCTGCCGCGCTCTGGGCGTCCTGCCACAGCCACCACTCCAGACATGTTGAACCGCGCGGATGCCATTATTCGTGAGGATCGGCGGGTCACAACTCGACAATTGGCCCAACAGCTTTCAGTCAGCAATGGAAGTGTAATTGCAATTATCCGGGCTCTTGCATATTCGAAGGTGTGCGCAAGATGGGTTCCACGAAGTCTCACAGCAGACCACAGGATTCAAAGGAAAACAATTTCTTCTGAATTGTTGGAAGCGTTTTGATGCTGAGGGATCATTACAGGTGACGAAACCTGGATACACCACTTTGAGCCGGAGACAAAAAGGCAGTCAATGGAGTGGCATCACCCTCAATCACCGAGAAAGAAGAAATTCAAGACAACTCCCTCCGCCGGAAAAGTCATGATGACTGTCTTTTGGGACAGTGATGGGTTCATTCTTGTGGATGTAATGCCAAGAGGTGCGAGACGCGTACATCGGGACCCTGAAACCCTCAAGAAGCGTTTCCGACGAGCTCGGCCTCACAAGCATCCAGCAGAAATTTTGCTCCTGCACGACAATGCACGCCCTCACACAAGTCCGAGAACCCGGGAAGAAATCACCAAATTGGGTTGGACGGTGCTGCCCCATCCACCCTCCGACTTTCATCTCTTTGGGCCACTCAAAGATGCTATCCGCGGAACAAGATTTGAAGATGACGAGAGCGTGATTCAAGCAGTGAGGACATGGCTACGTGCACAGGACAAGAGCTGGTACCGGCAAGGCATGCACGCACTTGTTCCACGATGGCGTAAAGCCGTACAAGTTGATGGGGACTATGTGGAAAAATAGTATGTGTAAGGGAAACATTGGTTTATATTGTCACTAAATTTCAGCCATCTTGAATAAATATATTCTGAGGAAAAAAATGTGGGGCATTACTTAATGAGCGACCCTCGTAGTTCAGTAGAGCAGAAGTAGTGCATGATAAAACAAAGTATTATTAAGTTTCCAGATAGTTAGGTAGTCAACAAGTTCTGCTTGATTGTTTTGCTTCCAGGTGACTGCTAATGATACTGGTTCGCAGATGAGTGGATGGCTACAGCGACGATCCCGCCGTTCATGGAAACGTTTATGGTTTGTTCTGAAGGAACAAGTTCTGTATGTCTATAAGGCTTCGGAGGATGTGGTAGCTTTGGAAAGCATTCCTGTTTTAGGTTATGCAGTGGAACCAATGAAAGAGGTATAATAGCTGTTTGTGTGTATAAAGCTTGAAAGAAAACACCTCACTGGTATTATCAAGATATATATGTTCTGCTTGAACAAATTTTTAACCAATTTATGAGTATTTGCCCTTACTAAAAATTATTCATATTTGTCCTTGTCTCAATTTATACATCTATATGAGTTAAAGACTAAGATTAATTCCTGTGAGTATTTCATTCTGTATTGAGCAGGCAAAAGAAATGTATCAGTAAAAATTGGTATATTCAAATCATAGTTATCATTGTAGAGTCCTTCACATTTAGGAAAGTCCTCAGCCTTAAGGCCAAGGATATGGCTGGCTGAGATTTTACTTAGCATTCCTCAGTCTTTCCAGTTAATGTTGGGCTATTATCTTAAAATGAGCCCCAAACACTTCCCAATTCACTATTAAAAATCATCCTTCCATTCATTGCTAAATAACTTCAGTCGATAAAGTATCATTAAATAAGCTGATCATACTAATAAAAAGTAAATTAAATATAGTGTTATTTACATTCTTTAACACGTGGTTAATTGTTGTGTGTGACTCTAAATAACAGTAATGGAAAGCACACGCTTAAAGAACAGGTAAAGCTATCCTGTTTTGCACCATGTAGGCACACAGGCTCCTACTCATTCTGAACCTCAGCACTAGATGGTTATTGGTCAGCATCTCACTTTGGCTGTGCTTTACCCCTGGATAAAGAACCCCCAGTAACCATTGGGCAGAAGGCTGGGTGGGTCCTAGAGCCAGTCTGGATGCAGGGGCTAGAAGAAAATCCTCTGCCCCTGTTGGGGATCAAACCCAATTGTCCAGACCATAGTCAGTCATTATACTGACTGAGCTACCTGGCTCATTGGAAAGCACAGATTTGCACATGCTTATGTAAGGATAAAAATAACTTCAAAATTCAAAGCCATATTAAAGCATATTCATGCTTCAGTTTGAATATTCAGGTATCTGCATTATATACTTATGGAGTTACATCATTTGATATTTTGATTTCAGATATCAAAGACGGGTATGAGAGGGCATATTTACTATATTTTAAATTGAACTTTTGAAACATTAATTGTGAAGTTATATATAAATAGACTTTCTCTATGTATATTCAGTATTATCCATGAAGCATGATCAGTAAAATTGTTTCCTATTTTCAAAACTTTACCAATCCATATACTCCATCCATACAGTTTCAAAGATGTGATTTATACAATTGGCATATGTGTCATTTAAACTATGTCCCTCTGTTTTACTGTTTTTTTTATATATATTTCAAGTATATTCATATATTGCCTCCCCCCCCCCTTTTCCAAAATCTTTATCGGTTCTTGTATTTACCATGTATATTATATATTTGTAGTGCACAAAATTATTGGACAAACTAATATGTGTATACTGTGTTTCAGAGGCACTTTCAACTGTATGAAGGCATTGATGCTAAGTTAGTATTCCAGCTGGCACATCCTGGACAGCATCCGCTAATTTTCCACGCAGACAGTGAACACTTGGCCAACAGGTAAATGTTAGTCACAGTCCGTGAGGTATATCAAGTCCTATATTAACCTCATTTGTTGCAGTGATCTAGTGTGTAGTAAATTTTGCCCATGTGGTTCTCCTTTGCTTGCAGTCATGTAGATTTGATTCATACTTTACAGTCTTACTGTGTGGATTGTATTTGCCTTATAAAAAAAATTAAATCTGTGGCGTAACAGCTCCAGAGAGCCAAAGCCGACGATTAGCTTGACTGCTGGCCTCACGTTCACATGCCTAAGCAGAGGTGAACGATCATCCAACCAGATATAGGGTGATGTGTGGTCAGCATGATGAACCCCCAGCCATTGCTAACTTTCCTGACCAGATTACGCTACTCATTGTAGCTCCCCAATTTCCTCACGATGCCGGGTTGGCACCGGTCGAAAGCTCACGAGAAAATTTCTTCTCCCCCGAGACTCGAACCAGTGCGCATTCCGTATCGCCGGTCCAATGCATGATGCCTCAGACAGCGTGGCTACGGCGCGGGACGTATTTGCCTTCTACATTTCTAAATTATTGCTAACCTTCTGTCACCTTTTGAGAACAGTTTGAATTCTGTTCACATTTAGCCGCAGTGTATTACGGATATACAGTAGATACCGGTTAATTGGGTCACTGCTTAATCGGGACAAATATTAAAGAACAAACCTTTTTACCCTCTTTTTTCAGTCACCAAATGTTCCATGATTCACCAGATTTGTAAATGTCTAGTATATGAGAAGGAATAAGGGTATCTGTTTCATAAATACTTTTTTGTTACAGGTGGATTGCAGCTATGAGTGATGCTACTGTTCTGAAATGAACCAAATAACAATAGATTTGCTTAGTTTCTCAAAAATGATATTTTTTTAAATAAATATGTGTGGCAGAGTGTATGTCTTTCAGAGACTATAATAATAATAATAATAATAATTGTTAAACTGCTAGATTAGTACCAATAATCAAAATAAGTGGTACAGTGTTTGTAAAGACAGGAATGTTGTATATTTTACATTAACTTATAAGGAATGTTATGTATAGAATTTTATTTGCTTAGTCTAGAAAGTATTACAAAATAATTCTGTTGTCTGTCTTCATAAAATACTTTTTAACCTTTTTTATTTTCAAGGGAAATACTAAAATATAAATAGTCAAAAATAAAATTGTACTCTGTGAATATTTTCATTGTAATCACATTTCCCTTTTCCCAGTAAGTATTACAAGTCATCCCACTTATTTACTATATTACTTACCAGAGGTCGCTCAAACATTTTATTTGAATTCACAACAAAGTAGCCTATTTTAATGTACCTTTATAAAGTACTATATTATTTTTTAACATATCTGATAATTAATATGGTTATTGAACATGCAAGGGACAGTCCAGCGAACCTAGATATGTAGGAATCCTTACGTCTATTTAGAAAGGGTTCCAATGAGCTGTTTCAAGAAGTTAAAGAGTGCCTTCACATTTACACAAGGAACAAATAAGCTTCTTAAAATAGCAAGTTTGAGAGAAATGGATTGGCAAGGACAGATCTCACCTCATTCCCCTGACCATACTCCTTTAAATGCTTTCTTTGTTCTCTACTGATCCATTTGTTCACCAGAAATTGATTCTTGTGAGAACATACATCTTAAACAAAGGACCTCAACTTTCAGTATATCAAATTACTCAGTACATGTAATGTGTGCAGTATACATCACAGTTTTTCACCTGTTTATTTCAACAGAACGTTACAAGTGTGCTGTTATTAATATAATTATGATAGCCTACAGATTAGCACTGATGGCCATTCACCATGTGGAGTCCGAAATTTGTTTAACATTTTAATATGTTGAAGATATTTCATTTTCTCGTTGGATACAACATTAAATTTGTCAGGCATAGTGTCAAAAATTCTAACTATCGCCACATTTTAAAATGTTGGTTTAGATATATAATACATTACATGCATGCAAGAATTCAACCAATCTTATTTCCTATAGTTCAGGGGTTCTCTTTTTCGCTGGCGTATCACTAACCAAATGTGTTCAGGGAAAACTTATATCAATATTATCTTTTGATTTTCTTACTTAGTTTGCGTACCACTCAACATTGGCTCGCGTACCACCAGTGGTATGCGTACCGTAAGCTGAGAAACGATGCTTAGTTCACATATTTAGTTGTGTGAGGTCACAAAGACAGTCACTAAACTCGATATGTGTAGCTTGGCATTAAGCGATGATTGTTTTTATTAGTCTATGGATTATGCTGTAGTCATTATTCCTGCTGATTATTATAATACTAGAGCAGAGCGCTCCTTTTGGAGCTCCTCGGGGGTTTGGTTGCATTTTAAAATGTTGGGTAAGAAACTAAACCAACCTCCAGAATGGGGGGTTAAAACACTTGACCAACCACCCGTTGGGGGGGGGGGGGGGGGGGGTTTGGTCAAGTTTTTAAAACGCAACCAACCCCTCCTTCGGGGGAGTTGGTTCCAATTTAAAATCTTGTGTAAGAGACTAAACCAACCCCCCCCCCCCCCGAATGGGGGGTTAAAACACTTGACCAACCTTCAGGGGAGTTGGGTTGCATTTTAAAATCTTGTGTAAGAGACTAAACCAACCCCCCCCCCCCCCCCGAATGGGGGGTTAAAACACTTGACCTACCCCCTTCGGTGGGATTGGTTGTGTTTTAAAATCTCGTATAAGAAACTAAACCAACCCCCAACCCCAAATGGGGGTTTAAAACACTTGGCCAACCTACCCCTTGGGGGGTTGATCAAGATTTTAAAACGCAACCAACCACCCAGAAGGGGGGTTGGTTGCGTTTTAAAATCTTGAGTTGGTACAACAATGCCGAGTAAACAAATATAACGTGTCATTGTTTAATGACGTCATTTTTTGACGACGATGACGACAAATCACAAATTTATTATAATAACTAGAGCAGGGCGCTCTTTCGGAGCTCCTAGGGGGGGGTTGGTCAAGTTTGTAAAACGCAACCAACCTTGTGCAAGAAACTAAACTAACCGCCCCGAATTGAGGGTTAAAACAATTGACCAACCCCCCCTTCTAGGGGGTTGGTTGCGTTTTGAAATCTTAAGTAACACGCTAAACTAACTCCCCTTCGGGGGGTTAGTTTAGTGTCTCATTCAAGTGTTTTAACCCCTGAGTAAAAAACTAAACTAACTCCCCGAATGGTGGTTAAAATACTTGACGAACCCCCCTCCGGGGGGGTTGGTTGCGTTTTAAATTCTTGAGTAAGACACTAAAATAACCCCTCTTCGGAAGGGTTAGTTTATGTCTCATTCAAGTGTTTTAACCCTTGAGTAAGAAACTAAACTAACCCTCACCCCCGAATTGGGGGGTTAAAACACTTGACTAACTCCCTCTTCGGGGGGTTGGTTGCGTTTTAAAATCTTGAGTAAGACACTAAACTAATTAATTTAGTGTCTTATTCAAGTGTTTTAACCCTTGAAGAGCAGTATGACTTGGATGAATATTATTATTAGTGTCAGATTACCTTGTTGGTGTTGGTAACGTCTTCTTTCAGTTTTCTCCATTCCTTAAACAGTCTAATGTCGCTGTTCGGAGACGATGTGCTGCTTGTAGAGCAGTGATAATGCGACTGGCTTGGTACTAAGCGTTATTTGTTTACTCGGCATTGTATAAACAAATATAAGGTGATATTGTTAATGACGTCATTTTTTGACATTAGTTTAGTTTAGTGTCTCATTCAAGTGTTTTAACCCTTGAGTAAGAAACTAAACTATCCCACCCGAATGGGGGGTTAAATCACTTGACCAACCCCCGGGGATTGCATTTTAAAATTTTTAGTAAGACACTAAACTAACCTCCTCTTCGGGGCGGTTAGTTTAGTGTCTCATTCAAGTGTTTTAACCCTTGAGGAAGAAACTAAACTACCCTCCCGAATGGGGGTTAAAACACTTGGTTGGTCAAGTGTTTAAAACGCCAACAGTTTCTGTTCAGTCAACTTTTTACGTCCAACCCCACCCTTGCAAATCTTCGTCTTAAAATCGATCTTAAAGTCAGTTCTCATAATAGTTTTCGTAATCGTAATATATCGAATTAGTATCAGTTTACCTTGTTGGAGTTGGTAATTCAAATACTTGATAACGTCTTCTTTCACTTTTCTGATGTTTTAGGCCAACTTTCAGTCAATATTCAATAATGCGATGTGCTGTTTCTGGAGTAGTGATAATGTGACTGGCTTCGTAGTTGTTGACTCCGTTGTTGTGAAGCGTGATATTTGTTTACTCGGCATTGTTGTGTTCCCCAACAATGCCATGTAAATAAATATAAGGTGACATTGTTGATGACGTCATTTTTTGACGACAAATTTTATATTATATATATATATATATATATATATATATATATATACTGGTATATTGTGCTTAATTTTAATAAATGAATATTGAATATTCATCATGAAAATCATGATCCAGTACTGCATGCGGTTGACGAAATTTAATGTCACGATTCTTAAAATTTTACAAATGTAATGCTTCTTGTTGATCTTAAATGTTACGGTCCATTATGGTATGAAGGGTCAAGTTAACGTGAGGTTGTCGATGGTACATAGGGGTTGCCAACATTGGTGTTTAGATAATTCTTGTATGTTATTTTCTGTATGTCGTCGTAGTTATTTTTCTTACGCAAAATACTTTAAATTGTACAGGAATGTATGTTGTGAAGTACTGTTTAAAGGTAATTTTTTATAAGAGACGAAATTAAATCACATTCCAAAGATGAGTACGTGGGTGAGAACCATTATGACTATTGCTATCTGAGGGATATAGGTTATGGTAGAACATGATATCTGGTACCGACTGTCGGATATTGAAAGGATAACTATATCTTATCGTAAATCGTACTTTTACCTGTGGTGTTGAGTAAGTAACAGTTTTGAATGTCTGTAACCATGCAGAGATCTATTATGGTTAAAGTCGTTTGTATGTATATACATTCGCTTCCTTTTCTCGTTATAGGTTATTCATATCGAAGGCAACAGTTTGAAGGTAACAAGATGGAAGTAATATTTCTTCAAGTTATTTGCCTTGTTGTCCTCTTCATAGCAATGACATTCTGTAGTATTATACCAGTTCTTTTAGTGTGGAAGAAAAATAATGTTCACATAAATGAACGAATGAGCACATGGATCTCTTTTGGCAATTGCATAGCAGGTGGTGTTTTTCTGGGAATGTGTTTCCTAGGACTCTTTCCGTATGTTCACGAAAAGTTCACAGAAGTGCTGAATAATGCAAAAATTACAACATCATTCCCACTGTCAGAATTTGTTATTATAATTGGATTCTTTTTTATATTTACTGTAGAGCATTTGATTATCAACACTCATTATAAGATAGAAAAACAGACTGTTCCAAGTGAAGATGCAGTTTGCATATCTCATGCCGGAATCAGTGGAGATTCAAGACAAATGGGTGATGATGAATCATATGTGCGACTTCTGGAATTGGATGGCCAAGACCAAGACCTGTGTGAAGATAATGAAATATCAGTATCAAAACCTTCACTGTCACCCCATAACTTTCACTGTGGGCCAAGCAAAACACAAATCATGCAACCTATAGATATGATTCGCCATTCCCATTGTGATATATCATTTGCTGCCAGCAAAGCAACAGGTCTTCGTCATTTAATATTATTACTGGCTCTGAGCATTCATTCTCTGTTTGAAGGTGTGACACTAGGACTTCAAACAAATCAAGTCAAGGTGTTCCACCTCTTTTTAGCTGTGTTGCTTCATGAAATGTTAGTTGCTCTTGCATTAGGAGCTAATATAGCCAAACTGAACCTGGGTCTGCTGGGTAGTTTGAAGTACATCTTGATTGTGACCAGCAGTATACCAGTGGGAATATTACTGGGACTCCTGATTAGAACAGCTCCAGGCTTGCTAGGAGCCTGTGTTTCTGCAGTTCTTCAGGGAATTGCTGCTGGAATATTTATTCATGTTACTTTTATGGAAATTATTCCAGAAGAATTATCTGGAGGAAAGTGTTGCCTCTTGAAAATAATGTTTTTCTTCATTGGTTTTATGGTAATGGCTGTTGTAAATTTTGCTTTAGATCACTGAAAGTGATATTTCATGTTAAGTTTGATTATAATATCAGGAGCTTTTTGATTAAGTTTCCTTGAATTTATGAGCTGTGTCTTGGTGCAGCTTTCTAGAAGCTCCATCACAAGGGAAAGGTGATAACATTTCTCCCTGATATGAATCAGGATTAGTTTTCAGAAGTCCATATAGTGGAATGGAATTTTACTGTTTCGAAGACAGAGAGCACTTCTCAAACATCAGATGTCTATTCCTCTTTGACCAGAGAAAACTTCATTATTTGAGTTAGATGTTACGCACAAGTATGTACATGTTCATCTAAGACACTGCTTCCCAAACCTTTTCCTTCATTACCCAAAACCGCTTATCAGAAAGCCCTTTTTACCCAATGTAAGTAAATGATATTATTTTAAATAAACTAAAAATAATATAATGAAGATTACCTTTTCCAGTTGTGTATGGTACGATTTATAAACACAGCCAGCGCGATACATACCTCACACCGCCATAGCTAGCAACACACTGCACCTAAAGTTTAGACTAGACAAATAGACTCACTGACTTTAGTTTAGGGGGGGGGTTTACATGTAGACGTATTTTTTCAATTCTCCACGTGCATGCGAGCGCGGCAATAATTATTGAATCTAATAACAAGCGTATGGCATATTTATTAAATAGCAAATAAATACTTGTTAGACTGTTTTAGAGTATCGGTGCACAATGACTGATCCCTTTCTTCAGAGTACTACTTCTACAGTTTTACAGTAAATTTTAATGTGTATTCCGAGGTGTGTCGTTACCCAAAGAAAAACCACTTTTACCCCTTTTTGGGTAATTTACCCAGGTTTGGGAAGCACTGATCTAAGAAGTTTACACAGTTGATTTTTCTTAGTTTTAGGTTGATGGACGTTTGTGCTGACACACACACCAATGGTGTTTTCCACTTGGGATCTCAAATTTGGCCACTGCGCACACATGTTTATGTGTGTGTGTATACATGTATTTATGTATATATGTTGAAGTCACTCATGTTTTTTTGTGATATCAGTTTGTGGATGTAACATGGAATTTGGAAAAATGCAGATTGCAGTTAATAGCCATTGTGAAGTTCATTGCTGTTTGTGTCTCACATAATTGTGACATGTCATATTTGAAAAGTCAATTATTTTGCAGTATTTTGAAATTATTGAAAGTGGCAAATTTTCTTCCATGTGTAATATCATTTTCCATTGATATTTATATTGTAAGAGATGTTACAGTTAATTTGTAATGTTTACCTTATTAAGTAAGACCACAATGTGGTTTGACTATTCCTGATTTTGAAAAGTATATTTCTAGTGTTCAGCACTCCTCCAGTGCCATAGCACTCCAGTAGATTTTCTTCTCAGTTAGAATTTGTGTTAATGTTCCTACCATATGCTCTATTAAAATGAACCAAAGAACTTAAAAATTAACTGTTCTTTACAAGGACAAAACATAAAATGTTGGTGTTTATGAACATTACTGTTAATAATTCTGATTAAATTTCACCAGCTTATAGTGCAGATTATAAACAATGCTTCATATAAACTTACCAAATGTCTCCAGGAATAACTGAAACATTCAGTAGTCCCCAACCTGACACGTGCAAATTTGAAAGTTCAAATTGAAGTAGACTGTAAGCATTTGAAGGGGAAACATGGATGTGTTTAAAGTAAAACGGACTATAAAACAGAAGTAGTACCTTTTAGCTTTATCCTACAATGTTATCCTCATAACTGTTGTTTGATACTTTGTGAATTTAGTATCAGGTGTGAAGTGCTGTATCAGGACATTTGTGCAATATATGGTTAGTCAGTAACCCCCTAAAATTTCCATAAAGAGATCTGGATATTGTGCCTTGTAGTTGACTGCCATTTCAGATGTCACCCTGATGATGGAGGCAGTATGCATCTCTGAAACACTGGTCAATTTCTACAAGCCTGCATGGTGCAATATCCCAGAAGGCTGCCATTTTCTTACTTGCAGCCATGATAACATGAAGTCTTACTTTTCTTTTGTACATAATTATGTATTAGAGATATATATCAAACTGTGTGGACTGAATCCTAAGGACATACTATAGGCTGTGTTAACACACATTTGAAAGAAACCAAAAATTAGGTGTTGTTACATACATGTATTAAGTTGAAATCAGTATTAACTTATTGTCCATCAGCATGTGAGTCAAGATTCCATTCATTCCTAGACCCTGGAAAATATATTGAGGGGTTTCTCATGGTTTAGCTATCTTTATCCTGGGAAACATGTTTTTGACATACATCTGATACAAGAGAGCAGTCATGGATATGCTGGTCCTCAAATTTAGGTTACTTTCAGTGTATACTTGTTAAATGATCCTGTGTGTATTTGATGAGAACACAGTTTCCATGTTTCACTTGGAACATCATCTTTCATACTGCTTCCAGCATAAGTTAAAGTTGCTGTGGTATCATTCTCTTCAACATTTATCCATTCCTGAAAGCCAGTTCAGTTACTGTGGCATTTGCACCGTTTTGTGTTATTATTTTAATATTTTTATGTTGTCAATACAGTTTTACATTTTTATTTGTAATTACTATTTGAATTGTGTTTTTTTAAATAACTGGCATAGTTATCAAGCCTACAATTTACACAAGCATTGCACCATTTGTGCACCTGTTTTAAAAATATGTATATTACTGTAAGCTTTATAATTTATTATACACAAACATTACGTAAGTAACAGTATTTAGTCTGAAGATGGCGATCCTTTGGGTTGTGTTATATAATCTGGTAGAAATTTACCAACATTTAAGATGTGCTTACTGCTTCCATCATCGCGGCAATGAAGTGGCAGTCAACTTCTACAAAATATATACAGTGCAAATGTCCCAGAAGGCTATCATCTTCATGCTTCCTGTCAGAACCTTAAATTTCACAATCCTAATTTTGATAAACATTCTGCTAATATTGTAAATCTGCCATTGAAAGAGAAAATTTGGTGAGAATCCCGTTGAAATCCACCGAATTATCACTTTTAATCTTACATAATCTCAAGTGTTGGTGTCCGATAAATTTTTATCCAGTTCTTTAACAATAGATATTTCTACATTTTATACAGTTAATCTTTAATCGCAGGAAGGACGTCATTAGTTCTATTTACAATGTTATTGACGTAAATACGTCTATACGGAAGGGTCATTCGGCAAACAAGTGAAAGGAAAACGTGTAAGATATCAACAATGTGTAAATATGGACCAACAACAATGGTCAGCTTGCGTGCATTGTTATGTTACCTAGGAAACGTCATGTTTACTCGGCATTGTGTGTTACATTACTGCCGTCAACAATCCATTTCGTTATTGTGTAAAGAGCTGAGCTGTGAATCGCTTGTAGAAGAAGTGTATCGTAGACTACATAATTTTGTGCTGGTAAAAACGTTTTACAATATCACAAGTACTTATCTTATATAAGAGTTATTACATTACATAGACGTATTTACGTCAGATTTTCCGGAACCGTGGTTCCACTGTAAACTTTTTAAATTGCAGAAAGGGCACATTTTTAGACAACTGTAACTACCTCTCCCTCCCCCACAGGTTCGGAAATGTAGTATGGATATGTCTCAAAAGCAGCAGTGTGACTGCCATATCTACATCTGGGGTGGTATAACATTTTTATATCCGTATATCATAAGATTACTTTATACAGATGTGCAACTAAGTACTATTATTTGGCAACAGTACCGTAAATTGCCGAGGTTTCTCATGTGGTTTTCACATATTTCAAGTAAATTCTCAGACTACCTTCAAATTAGATGCGATTACTTTTCCCCATTTATAATCATTTTCTTTACTTCAAAGCTAAACTATTTCTGCAAACGATAGTGTCTTAAAACAGTTACAAATTTGCCATGCCACTATACTCATGGTGCATGGTATCGGCGAAAGGACTCCCAGTAATAGGAAAATGGGTGGGGTCCAGAGCCGGCAAAGAGAACTGAATCAAATCCCACTGACCCAGTTTGCAGCACGGTTACTCATCTTTAGTATCCGTGGTCAGTAAAGTGACCACAGAGTAGTACGTACCACGCTATTATACTGGTCATTGACTGAGCTACCCGATCAAGAATTATTTTTGAAAATTACTTAATCGTATAATACCTAATCTTACGTCAGCCAGTTACTCGTTATTCTGCGATCGGCGCAATCTTGTTGTCAAAGCGATGTAAAAACATAATTTGATTGTGATTTGGGCGTGGTTAGAACTTTATACATTTACTATTTACTTGCAGACGGAGATGAAATCATTTTAATAGCAACTAAATATAGTTAAGTAATATTTATAATCTATCTGCACATGGCTCAAAACAATTCCAAAATTTATATTATTCCTCATGTAGACAACAGAAATCCACGATTATTTTCTACAGTAAATAAACCCCACATGGTGACAATCAGTATTTTAAATTTTTCTTCTTGTCGGAAAATTATAATTTTTTTTAAAAATCTAAAAATTGAGAACAATTCCATAAATAAGAAATACATTTTTATGTTGGTAAAATCTATTTTCATTGTACTTATCGATTCCATCTGACCATTACAAGTTATTCACTTGACTCTACATAGTCGTGGTGCAACCTATGTTGTTATAATCTGTACGTACAACAATGCAGGTTGTCCAGGGTAATGTGTGTCATACATGCAATGAGAAGTTATGCTTAGAAGTGTTTCTAACGAATTTGCTCACATTTCCTTTCACAGGAGATTTTTGTTACATAAATTCATAGACTGAAGACGGAACAATCTTTGCAAACGTTTATCTTGTTATTGATTCTGTAAGAATTACTATTCTGTTGACGTTTGTTTTAAAATAAGCCAAAAGAAGTAAGCCGATCAGCTGAAATTGTATGCCCCTGACGTCAGAGTCGGCGAACTAAAAAGTGTAATGGCTGCAACGAGTGACAGCCTAACAAGATTCCGGGGTCAGCCGTGGTCTAATTGGACTGATTATTTGGGTCGGGACAGCCCTCTTAGTAAGTAATGAAGTCCTAATATGTTATTCATAATTCCACCAAAATTAGGTTCCAGTATGTTACTTAATACATTATGATTATGGAAGAGGTCATGCACCCGTAGCAGTGCCTGATTGAAAGTTATGCTGCTTTGAAACTGAAACCTGCAATTATTTTTTAGGCGATGAAGATGATCCCGACAAGCCTGTGCCAGATGTTATGAGACTTCCTAAGGAAGGTAAATTGCGTAGTTGTTTAAGTTTAAATCGTAATTCTGCCCATACCTAGATTGATGTTTTGAGGTTAAACAGTTGCATAGTTTAAAAAATGTCAGTGGTTGATATACATAATTCCCATGGAAAGAACAGTGAATTTATTCAATAAATAAAAAAGTTATGTTTGGATCTAAATGTTGTTATGACACTGTTTTGTTTGTGCAATGTGATTAAACTGATTAAATAAATAAATATCACTGCAAATCATGAAATGAAAGCACTTGGGAAATTTGTGCATACTATGGAAATAGAATAGAATATAATTTATTTACATTTCATAGGTCCATTATAGGCCAAAGCCAAGGATTTAGAACCTGTCATAGTACAATTACAGTAAAAAAGTAAAGTTAGTCCCACTATATGCCATGTAGGCGTTTGGGGTGAGAGGAGGTATAGCTCCTCTCTTCCTTGACCTCGGCACTAGATGGGGGTGAGTGGTCAGCATCACGCCCCGGCCGGCTTTACCCCCGGGAAAGGACCCCGGTGCCCATTGTAGAGGAGGCTGGGTGGGCCCCAGAGCCGGTCTGGACGCAGAGGCTAGAGGAAAAATCCTCTGCCCTCGTCGGGGATCGAACCCCGGTCGTCCAGCCCGTAGCTAGACACTATACTGACTGAGCTATCCCGGCTCATAGTACAATTACAGTACTTCTTTCTTATACAAATATAAATACTTGGTTGTGACAGTTATTTACACTTTGCCACAATAATACAGCAAAAGTAATTACACAAGAAAGTCCTGCCATTGTTACTTAGATGTATTTGTAATAGTTGAGAATTCTTGGTGAAGGTAAATTCTTCTATAGAGTAGAAGGAATGAGATAGGAGATACTATTTTAGTGTGGGTCCAAATTTTTCTATATCATAATTTAGACTTTTGACAGTAGGTGTTGTTCACCATAAATGATAGCAAGAATTCACTGGCTAGTGGAAGAATATTATACTTCTTAAATAATTCCTTACAAGAGGCTCTCCTTTTAGTGCCCATTGAATTTTCCCAGAAAGTTATTTCGTATGACATGACTGAATGGAAGTGAGCCGAGTAGACTAATTCTAAAGTTTCAGTTTTTGTGAGTAATTTGCTAGTGCTCATAGCAAAGCATGCTGAGCTTGGTTTAGGGATAATGTGTTGAATATGTTTTGGTCGTTATGAATTTGTAGGCCAAGAAATTTAATTGTTCCAAATTCTTTAATTGTCTTATTTCAGAATTTAATGAAATTTGTTTTTGTCAAAATTTGATGTGAGTTTATTGACTTTAATTAATTTGTTCAAACTAACAAAGACATCACTTGTGCAATTTCTGGATGTGAAAGAATAATATTAATATCATCAACAAAGAGTATAGGTTTAGGCTGAGAGTTAATGGTTGGGAGCAGATCATTGATGTATATGAGAGATAGCAGAGGACCACCCCAGTTAGTATAGGTGTTATTATTTGAATTTGGTGATTTTATTTCTACTTGTTGATTTACAAGTTTGTTTATTTCAAGATATTATCTTAAAATTTGGAATGATCCATTCCCTATGCATCATTCCCAATTCAGCATAACAGTTCTTTTGTTAATGTGCATTAAATAAAGCAAGAAACAAACCCTGACCCTTGATATGTTATACTGCAGTTTGGCAAGCCTGCTGCATTTATCTGTGTTCCAGCACATAAATCTTACAATGGAAGATGCAAGAAATGCGTTCTGATATATGCTCTTGTCTGTCATTACTTACTCTTTCCCATACCTTGGACTGCAACTTATAATGTTTAATGGAACAAATTCTCATATTGTATTATAGCATGCTGTTGTGTGAGTATGTGCAAGTATCTTATACTATTACTATAAAAATTTGTGATTAGTCGTTGTCTTCAACCAATTTGTCATCAAAAAATGACGTCATCAACAATGCCAACAGTTATTTGTTTACTCGGCATTGTTGTGTTCCACAACAATGCCGTGTAAACAAATATGTTGGCATTGTTGAAGTCGACACAACAATGCCGAGTAAACAAATAACGCTTCACAACAAGGAAATCAAAGAATATCAAGTCAGTTGCATTATCACTGCTCCAGAAACAGCACGTCGCATTCTTCAAAATTGACTGACAGTTGGCCTAAAACATCAGGAAAGTGAAAGAAGAAGTTATCAAGTATTTGAAGTACCAACTCCAACAAGGTAAAGTGATACTCATTCGATATATTACGATGATGAAAACTATTATAAAAACTGACTTTATGATCGATTTTGAGACGAAGATTTGCAAGGGTGGGGCTGGACGTAAAAGGTTGACTGAACAAGAACCGTTGGCCTCTGAACAGCGACGTAAAAAACTACAACATGAGACCTATTTAAGAAATAAAGGAAAGCGAAAGAAGACTTATATTGAATAATGTAGAAAATTGACTGACCTAGAAAAGTTGTCCTCTGTACTACGACGTAAAAACTACAATATCAGACCTATTTAAGAAATAAAGAGAAGCGAAGGAAGACTTATATTGATAAACATAGAACAACTTATTCAATAAGAACAGAAGGGAAAGAAACAGACGAAGATTTGCAAAGGTGGGGTTGGACGTAGAAAGTTGACTGACCAAGAAGAGTTGGTCTCTGAACAGCGATGTAAAAACTTAAACATCAGACCTATTTAACAAATAAAGAAAAGCGAAGGGAGACTAACATTAATAAAGATAGAAAAACTTATTCAACAAGAAAAGAAGAGCAGAAGAAAACAAACGAAAACTTGCAAGGGTGGGTTTGGGCGTAGATAGTTCACTAACCAAAACAATTGGCCTCTCAATAGCAATAAAAAATCTTAAGAATCTGAACTAACAAATGAAGAAAAGAGAAAGAAGTCTTACATTCATAAACGCATTAAAAATTATTCAACAAGAACAGAAGAGCAGAAGAAAACAAACGAAGATTTGCAAGGGTGGGGTTGGACGTAGAAATTTGACTGACCAAGAAGAATTGGCCTCTGAATAGCGACGTAAATAACTAAAACATCAGAACTATTTAACAAATGAAGCAAAGCGATGTAAGACTTACAATGATAGACGAGACCATATTAACGACACACGTAGAAAAACGTATTCGGTAAGAACAGAAGGGGAAAAAGAAAACGGAGATTTGCAAGAGTGGCGTTGGACGTAGAAAGTTGACTAACCAAGAACTATTGGCCTCTGAATAGCGACGTATAATCTTAAAAATATGAACTATCTAACAAATAAAAAAAGCGAAGGAAGACTTACATTGATAAACCTAGAAAAACTAATTCAACAAGAACAGAAGGGAAAAAAGCAAACGAAGAATTGCAAGGGTTGGGTTGCCCGTAGATAGTTGACTAACCAAGAACACTTGGCCTCTGAACAGCGACGTGAAGAACTAAAACATCAGACATATTTAAGAAATAAAGAAAAGCGAAAGAAGACTTACATTGATAAACGAGTCCATATTAACAACGCATGTAGAGAAACAGACGAAGATTTGCAAGGGTTGGATTGGACGTAGATAGTTGACTAACCAAGAACAGTTGGCCTCTGAACAGCGACGTAAAGAACTAAAACATCAGAACTATTCAACAAAAAACAGAAGAGAAAAAAAAGAAGACTTGCAAGGGTGGGGTTGGACGTAGAAAGTTGACTAACCAAGAACTGTTGGCATCTGAAAAGCGACGTAAAGAACTAATCCATCAGATATATTTAACAAATAAAGAAAACCGAAGAGAGAGTTACATTGATAAACATAGAAAACGTATACAACATGAACAGAAGGGAAAAAAAAGAAAAAAACAGACGAAGATTAGCAATGGTGTTGCTGGACGTAGAAAGTTGACTAACCAAGAACAGTTAGCCTCTGAAAAGCGACGTAAAGAACTAAAACATCAGAACTATTCAACAAAAAACAGAGGAGAAAAAAAAGAAGACTTGCAAGGGTTGGGTTGGACGTAGAAAGTTGACTAACCAAGAACTGTTGGCCTCTGATCAGCGACGTAAAGAAGTAAAATATCAGAACTATTCAACAAAAAACAGAAGAGAAAAAAAAGAAGACTTGCAAGGGTGGGGTTGGACGTAGAAAGTTGACTAACCAAGAACTGTTGGCATCTGAAAAGCGACGTAAAGAACTAATCCATCAGACCGATTTAACAAATAAAGAAAAGCGAAGGGAGAGTTACATTGATAAACATAGAAAAACGTATACAACATGAACAGAAGGGAAAAAAAGAAAAGAAAAAACAGACGAAGATTAGCAAAGGTGTTGCTGGACGTAGAAAGTTGACTGATCAAGAACAGATGGCCTCTGAACAGCGATTTAATAAAATAAAACATCAGAACTATTCAACAAAAAACAGAAGAGAAAAAAGAAGAAGACTTGCAAGGGTGGGGTTGGACGTAGAAAGTTGACTAACCAAGAACTGTTGGCCTCTGATCAGCGACGTAAAGAAGTAAAATATCAGTTTACAGGAAGCGCTCCGAAAAGATTAGCCATCGTTGTCGTCAAAAAATGACGTCATCAACAATATCACCTTATATTTGTTTATACACGGGGGTTAGTTTATTGTCTTACGTAAGATTTTAAAACACAACCAAACCACTTCGGGAGGTTGGTCAAGTGTTTAAACACCCCATTTGTTGTGGTTAATTTAGTTTCTTACTCTGTGGTTAAAACACTTGAATGAGACACTAAACTAACACCTCTTCGGGACTAACCAAGGTTGGTTGCGTTTTACAAACTTGACCAACCCCCCCTAGGAGCTCCGAAAGGAGCGCCCTGCTCTAGTATTTTAAATATATCTCTCCTGTCACACATCAATTTTATTTTAACATTTTCAGACTTCACCTGTTACTAAAAAAGAAACTCCGCTATAATCAACCCCATTTACCCAAGATAACATATACAAAAACTATGCATATAACGTTTTTAAAATTACATTTTGTAGTTCCTTTTATAACTGCAACATCAAGTATATACTTAATAAACTGAAACTTTGAATAAAATAACTGCTCTGAGAAATATATTATCATGTTATAAGTTCATTTACCAATGCTGCTCCTTTTTTAGTAGGATTTGAGGTCTCACAGTGGTGAGTATGAAGATCACTGTCTTCTCCTTTTTGTTTGATTCCAAATATGCAATTTTAAATAGTAATGCATGTTCTAACGTAATTTTAATAATTATGAAGGTAGAATGTTTCACAACCACACTCACAGAAAATAGAATATCATGACCATATTGAATGACATGCCACATTTTTTTCTGTCATCTGATGATTAGTCATAAATGTGCTTAGTTTTCTCTGAGTTTACTTCTAGACCAACCTTTGTTAGCATCTGGTAGAGATTCTGTTTTTCTTTATGGCATTTGCATTTGTGCTCAATAAACTGACATCAGCATAAACCAGAAGGTGATGTATCTCATTCAGTTCCCAAATCTCTTGGTTTTATTGGACCTTACTAATGGCATATTTTAAAGCAGGGTTTAAAATAAGGGTTATAAACTGTTTCCTCATTCCAGACCATTCTGAATAGGGAATGCAGCAGACAAATCTTCTGTCGCTATCATTGATATTAAATTATAATATTATCAGTTACCCCAAGAACCAGCCATTCTGCATTTTATTAGACTTACATTTTACAATTGAAGAATGCTATTTATCAATGTCCATACTTGATTATTTTTTTACAGATATGGGGTTGTTTGGTTTATGCCCTGAGACAGATACCTTTTATGCTGTTGTCTGTGAAATATGTGAGGCTTGTGTGAAACCTCAGGGCCTGATTAATCATATGGGTGAGTATCAATAGTTTAATTTAAAAATTCTGTTTAAGACATGTAACATGAAGAACCAGTCAGTATTACTGTTCCTCTGCACTTGATCCATCATTCAGTATTCTAGAAGTAAAGCCATTACATTTATGTAGAGGGCTGTGCTCCTGCCTTCAGGTGAAAATACCTTTTCTGTTGGGTCTGACATAAGGGGCTTAATTTTTAGTAGATAGTAAATTTTTGCCTTCAGAAATGTTTTGAACAATTCTACAAGTGTGTAACTGCTGAATGATTGTATATATTTCTATTCTGGAACATTCTGGAGCTATTTCCCCCTCCCCCCACACATATGTGCTCATACATATATGTACACTACATATGTACATCATACATACTTGTTTTTGCATTACCACTGAAAATCTGGTACATGTTATTAGATTTTTAGTTTTCTTTGTCTGCCTTATGCCTTGTGTTAAGGTTTCTAACAAAATTGTTCCTGCATTCTGTTGACTGTGACTTGATAGTGGTGGTGTTAGTAATACTGATAACAACAATAATAACAACAATAAATTGTCATGTTCCAGAACTGTGGCACAAAGCGGATGCAACAGATGCCTTACCCCCTCCTGAACCCTCCGAGAAAGTTAGTAATGGTAAAAGTGGAACAAGTAAAGGAGGTGCTAGCAACCGGCTCAATGTAGGTAGTGTAAAGTTAAGAGTAAAGAGACCATTGACTGTACCATGTTCGAAATTAGAACGTCTAACAACTAGTTTAGAAGAACAGACTACATTGTCAGATGCAGAGAAAGGTACTCTTCCACCCATGGATGTACCACAGCATTCATCTTCTGTTAGTAATGTTCCTCCTACACGCCCAGCTAACCAAGTTTCAGGCTCATCGTCATCAGCACCCTTGGCTCTTTTGCAGCCCGTAGTTGCTCTTACACCACTGAGTTCACCAACTCATATGTCAAATGCATCTCCTTCCACCACAAAATCAAGCACATTGCTGATGACCCCCACTAGTGCCTCAACACCTTCTCTTCCATGTTTAGCAATGGACATGTCCTCTTCTTCTTTCTCAACTCCCAGTCCTAAGAAACGCCCAAAATTAGAACGGAAATGTCTGCCTATAAAGGAGAGAGAATATGATCCAGATAAACACTGTGGAGTATGGAATGGGGAGAACAGCAAGCCCTGTACACGATCCTTAACTTGTAAATCACACCCCTTGTCCATGAGAAGAGCAGTGTCAGGACGCAGCAAACACTTTGATAAACTTCTGGCAGACCATCGGGCAGCAAAGGATGCAGCAATAAAACTTGTCAAGACAGTGTCTACAGTTCCAGGGGTCTTGAGTCAGGTAAAGATCTATAGAAAACATAAAATTCTTTTGTCGATCTTGAAACAAAACTAATTGTGTGAGGTGAAGAAGATTTTTATATTATTTTTTCTTCCTGTTTTGTTGTTAATTAGTTGAGAAGTACAGGTTTATTTTAGTCACACACACACATCACATCACACATGAATTCATATTCTGAATGTGTGAAGTATTTCAGTATTATACTTTGATATTTAACTTTATTGGATGTATTCCTATTCAGTGATATTTGTAATTTTCTAGATACTTTTATATTATGAAGTTTATCAAATTCTAGTATTATATTTTGCATCTAGTCTGAGCTTTTTGAATACATTGTAGTATGTTATTGGATGTGTTTCAGTACAGTTATATTCTGTGAGATTTCAGGCTCACATGGCAGCAGATGCAAAGATGATTGTTTTCTGGGATGTTGCAGCATGTAATCTGGTAGAACTCGTTGTCCTAGCGCCTTTGAAATGTTAGTATACTTCTACCAGACTACATAGCACAGCACCCCAGAAGACAGTCATCTAGTTATATTTTATATTTCATCTGATCTTTTGGAATATGTATAATTCAGCTTTTATTGGAATGAATTTACCTGATCAATGAAACATTATAAGTTTATAAAGCTGATTGCTGTGATATGTTGCGATTCTAAGACTGTTTTCAATTAAATGAAATAATTGTACCTTAAAAAGTTGATGCTCCATAATTTGTTTTCTTAAATATGTAACCATATATAGTGCTTTTGATCAGAATTATTTGAAGCATTAAAACACTTTTGTGTGCTTACTAGTGAGACTTATTACCAAAGAATACTTTAATTTATGATGTAATATTTTACAGTTTACACAGATTTTAAAATTTTTTTTGCATTAGCTAAATACTGTGTTTTGTAACATCAAATTGGTGTAATGGAATCAGTGTCTCCATTGGAAAGCTTGGGATTTATTCAGTCTAATTTGTCTTGTCCTTTGTTTGAAAGTGCTTGTATGGACATGATCTGTTTAACAACTATAGCCACATAAGCATGTGCCACATAAAACAACTTAATAGCTTTACAAGACAAAAACTAATGCAATTTGGTTGACTGTGATACACATTTGATTTTAAACTTAGGGTGAATTCAAATTTACATTAATATTATCTAATTAATTAAAATGTCTTAGAAAATTTAGTGTGCTAGTACTATATTTTGTCTTGATTTTCCATCTATGTAAGGAGGAGGAAGTATGAATGAACATATTCATATTCACAAAGTATAGAAACATCTGCATCATGAACACTTTTGCTAATGAAATAGTCCAGTACAAGAAGATTCCTTGTTGTGTTGTTATTGCTTGATTGGATTACAGTGCCATGCTTTTGGGGGGGGGGGATAAATATTATATTTTATAGGGCTGTAGTGCCTTAATCTTCTATATTGAGTAAATTTCTAAAAATAACAGGAGTTTCTTTCAAACCAGCATGATGCTGCTTCTCCAGTTATATTTTTCTGAAAACAAATTAATAGTTTGTTTAAATTCTGCTATGTAGCAGGTATTATTTTTACCGCCACAGTTAGCTGGTAGTTTATAATTTTTCTTCCTTCTTAACAACCTTTAGTTCTTGTGGTTATGAGAGCAAAATAGATTGCTGCTTTCCTTACATGAGGTCTTGGACACATGGTTTTCATTTCTCTAAAATTAAGCTATGGTAATGTACAAATTATGTTGGGACAAATTTAGAGGGAAGTAATGCAATTGAATATGGTAGTGTTGTTTAATTTTTTATTGTATGCATTTTATTTTGTATATCTTTAAATGGTAGCATAGTTAATCAGTTAATCTTTTGTGTCTGTTTCATACTTTGCAGTTAAAATTATTTTTCCTTTTTATGTGAACTTGATCTAATCATATAGTGGCATCACTTATTGAATGAATAATTGTGTTTTTCAGTATTTCATATGTTTTATTTAGTGGTTGGACCATAAAGATTATGTTAGTTAGTTAGTTAGTTAGTTTTTTTTATTATTACACACACACTCTGGTGTTAATTTCTTGTAAGAGTTACAGATTGAACTAAAATATGAAGATATCCAAGAATTTGTACCTGCTACATTGGAGTATAACTTTGACACTGGTCAAAGATTTTGATTTAAATTTGTAAACAGAAAGTCCATGTTGTACTCAAATTGAGGCAATAGGACAGTAATATTTGCAGCAAGATCCTGGTGGAAGATCAGCCATGTCATAGTAGAGTAAAACTCCACTTCAAAGAATTTTTCTGCCAGGCAGGGATAAATGTGGATTGATGACCAGTAGCCACATAATGAGGAAAGTGGGTACAGAGTCAAAGGCTCGATTGCTTATCTGTATTTGATGATCACTCCACTCCACTTTATCCCTGATGAGAGAGGCACGATTGGTCTCTGAAATGTAATATTACACTATAGTGATGTGGCTAATTGCTCCAGCATATTTTGTTGCATTATATAGTTTTAATGTTTAATAGGAACAGTTAAACAACTTACTCAAAGTTACTTGAATTTTTTCACTGATAGTTACTATAACAAAGTCTGTAATAATTTTTGTCAAATTAAATATTTCATTTACATGTGCAATTCTTTCCAGACTCTGAGTAAACTGAACCTTTGAGCTTTTATTAATTTATTGTGTTCAGGATGCGAACCAAGTCTGCATTTTCTCTTTCTTTGTTCTTATATTCTGGTTTTAGGTACTAACCCAGCATTTCTATGAGATAACTTAAAAATGGCCAAGAATATATGGATTTTCTCCATGTATCTTGAAATTTCGTGACTCCTTCAGACAGTTGCTGAGTGTAATAGCTACAGATAGGATTGTCATTATCATACAGTTTTTTATGTGTTAAAAGTAAAATTAATAATTCTTAATTTACTTGAAGACAGTGTTCTAAAATGGGCAGTAAAATGCTGCTTATGGTGGCACATTTATTATGTAGATGAACAAGAAGGATAACCATGTTTTATACTTTAAGCGCTTAAGTGTTTGATATTTGTGTTGTCACATGGAACTATTAAACATATCTCAGGAACTTGTAATATCATTGTTGATGTAACTATACACGTAGGAAGCTGTGTGGTTGATATTCATATATTGGCAAATAATATTTTACAGTATTTAATTTTAAATTTGTCAGAATTTATGACATACATATTTCACATTGTGCCATGCTGATATGTTTAATAAACTATTTATTGCTACATTTTCCCAAGTTTTGGATACTTAATTGCTCCTATTTCATTGTTTCAGTCACCTCCTCAGGAAATGGATACAAACCAGGCCTTGTCACCATCTCCACATGGGCGAGTTGGTGGAAGCTTGCCGTTAGACGTCCCTGCTTCTCCTCTTCCTGCATCTCTGTCTACTCCTACTTCAATCTTGACACCAAATTCTGCTCCACTTGTAACTTCTGTTCCAAGTCCAACTGTGTCTGCAACCCCATTTCTTAGCTCTCTTGCAATCACACCTCTGCCTTCCCTTCCAGATCTCACCATTGACACATTTGAGAGTCATGTGGTACCAGCCCCAGCTTTGAAAGCACCACTGTTGAGCACAGTGTCAGTGGCGAGAGATTCTCCAGGACTGGGAAATTCTCCTGGCCCACCCATGGGACAGCCACTAGTAACGGCTACCACAACAACTGTGCGGGCTCCTTCCCCTATAACAACAGTCACTGTTTCTACCCTATCTGGCATACCATCCCTTCCTTCACTGTTATTGCCTGTTACAGGTTCCATCTCACACAATATCCCAATGTCCCCTCGATCTCCAAGCATGATTCCAACCTCTGTGACGTCTCTAAACACAGACATGGATAGTAACTGTGCCCCTCTTACCTCCCCATCAAAAGATCTGACTGTAGTTACCATACCTTCCTCTCAGTTACCAGCATCTTCTTCAACTCCTTCTATTTCCCCAGCTTCTGCCCCACAAGCAGTATCCACGCCTACTCCTGTACCAGCAACTTCTTTTCTTCCACCTCCTACACACATATTTCCATCAATGCACACTCTCACATCTGCTGTTCAGATGTGTGATTTCCCTGCACTCTTTGAGGATGTAACTTGGTTGAAGAATCATCCACGCCCATTAGCGGTGAGTAACAGTGCCCTACTTATACTGGCAAGATTGTTTTCATTTGTGTACAGTGGGCCATATAAAACTCCAAAATATTTATGGCCAGGCAAAAGCCTCTACATCATAAAGCTGTCTGAAAGAAGAAAATTATTGGTGCTTACAGAATATAATGCAACTAATTAATTTAATTCCTCTTTAACAGTCAGTTTGTTTTCTCTTAATTTTACAAGATGGAGGCTTTCTGTAATTTTCATATTTGCTTTGTATATAAAATATATTAAATTTAAATGTTATTTAATATCACCAACTGCTTTGAAAATTGCTTTGTTTCTTTTTTGCTCAAGACAAACCAGAGCGGGGCTTTTTAACGCAGTAATTAGCCTTCAGGTTTTATAAAAATTGGGAAATTTATTAAATAGCTGAGCATACTGTTAGTTTATCAAGGGCGCTGCTCCATGGAGTTAGTTATACATATTACAGTCACATCCAGTTATTGTCACTGCCTTATTCATGTAATAATACACATTTGAGTCTGTACATAAAATGGTATATTTACATTTGTTTGTTTGATATAAATTATTCTCTTTTGTTGTCCTTATCTGCAGGACAGAGCATTCAAGTTAATTGCATTTGCCTTACTAGACAAAGTGCCCCTTCTTGTCTCCAACTCTTGTTTTAATTTTAGTATCTACTCCAAAGGAATCAAATATGGATTATTATATTAATTAATTTTCAAGGTTAACTTTCATTAACCCATTCACATCCACCACTGCCTTGTGATGTTAAAATATGTTGCATTTATGCAACAGATATTGTCTGATTCTGACAGAAGCTTCAACTTTTAGAAAGTGAAGTATATATAAATTGAATAGAAGCATTTTTCCTCCCAGCCAAAATGCTTTTGTTAGTCTGTTCAGATATGCCCACTTTGCTCACAGAATTAAACTGACGTTTGTGATTCCACAGTGAATTTGTTAATAGAAACTGAACACACAGAAATATGACACCCAAGTTCAAAATCTGAAAGTATAACCATGCATTATAAATTAGAATGAGGAAGCGGGTGTTGTGCTGGAGTTATGGACAGTGGCTAAGAGAAGTGTAACAAAGCATTATTCACCATACACATATTTGAAAATGGAATTCCTCTATTTGATGAATTCTAAATGACTAGTGTCAACTGCAAGCAAAACAGACAGTACAAGTACAATGAGAAATATAGCCAAGGAGCCTCAGTAAAGCCTGTTCTTGATTTTTATGACTTGTAAGTTTGCATGTAATAACCTTATAGAAGGTGCTGAGAACATCTCTAGTTGTGAGTTCAGTATTAATGTGACGACTGAAGTAAAATTAAGTGTTTGTAGGTGAAGATGCTTGTTCTTTGCTATTGCCAATGTTTTGGACATTAGTTGTTTAGTGGTAAGATATAAAGCTTCTCTTAACTTTGATGTAATTTTTTATGCCCAGTTTACATGAAGATGAACAATAATGACCTGTAGTTTCCCATGGGTGGTCTAGATACTTTGTGTCTTGGTTTATTTAATGACACTTTATCTCAGGTGCTTAGGTTATGTAGCATCAAATGGGAGGATTGTTGTCAGTGATGAAGTGGTAAAGATACAGAAGGAACTGGTTGTGTTGTAAGCATTACTATCTCAACATTTGCCTGGAGGGATTGAGGAAAACCATGAAAGTCTCAGGATGGTCAGCTGCTGGGCTGAGAATCAAACCTGGGAACTCCTCATAGCAAATCAGAACCACTTGACTACAACATTCAATGTACGTAGTTTATGGCTATGTAATTTTTTCTGTTAAAACGTACAACTCTAAAGTTTGTGTTTAAGTGGCCGCAGGTTTGAAGTAGTATCAATTCTCAGTGTAAAAATATAACTACAAGAATCTCCAACCATTGCCATCACCATCATTACAGTATCTATGATATGAATTAAAAGAATGTTGTATGTATGATTTTCAAATCGATCAACACTACTATCCCAATGAAGTGTTAAGATCTTTAATTAATTCCTTTTTTCAAAAGATAATTTTTTTATCCCTTAACCATGCCATTTATATTCACTGTATCCTGATGCTATCATACCATTTAATTTAAATACCCTTTGTATACCATGTTTTAGTATGTTTAAGTGCAATATATGGTGCAGAATGGTGTCAGGTGTGTCTGTTGTGACATGTTACATTATAACATGAGGGCAAAGAACACATAAATAGTTATAAATTAACAGTGATAGAATATGACAAGCACACCTCAAAGACAGAAGTCAATTATTAAAAACAAGCATTAATTAAAATAGGAGATATTACTTAAATGCCATACATTAATTCCTTATTTTTATTAAGTAGCCATATTACAATAAAAATCTAACTTATAATTATGAAATTGTAGGCTTAATACAGATTTGAAACTAGCTTCATCTCTATCTTTACAATTTATTACACTTTGTTTTCTTCCACGTGGACAGTTTTATGTTATACTCTTCATTAATCTTTGTTGTACAGATACAGAGGATTTAAATCCCCAAACTAATGGACTGACAGTAACCATAGGGTTTACAGTGTACTGTGACATACAGCCGGCTGAATTATGTGTAAATAGTGGTGCATGGTTAAGAACCGTTAAAATTTTCCCTTGAATCTAAAAAAATGTGCAGTTCTTGAGTTATTGCTATAGGAGCCCATACTGCAAAAAATGTAGACATTCATGAATATGTTTTTCTCCATCTAGTGACAAAGTTAATAAAGTGGGGAGCTATACCACCACTACCCCATATATCTTCATGAGGTGATGCTTAATTAAACACCAGGGACAACATTACCATACCATTACATTCTAATAGTTCACACATGAGTTTTAATTTGTTGGATTTTACTTCTTATTGAAAACTAATTTTGCCGTAAAGGGTAAAACAGGCACTGAAAAGAAATTCTAATGGGAATGTATGGGTATTATATAATGGAAAATAGAACAATTTTATTCTTACCAAGGAGCTACATAATCTGTAATCTAGTATTATTAGGGTGAGAAGTCAAGAGAGATGCCCACATGGTGTTTCTACCCAGAAGGCCAACACTAACATCTTTATTGCTGTGAGAACTTGAAATATTACAAGAAAGAGATGGGCTAGATGTATAGTGTGCATAGGGAAACAAATTCCAACATTATGGTTGGAAAGCCTTATAGAAAGACCAATTGGGAGACTAGAGGCATAGGTAGGAGGTTAATATTGAAACAGGTCTTACGGATAGAAGTTTAACTAATTTTAATCTTTGGCAGTGGTTCATTTGTGATATGGATACTGCTTTTGAGTGCTGACACTGTTTATGACATACATCCCACCTTCTATATGGTGCCAGCACCCAAAATCATGTTCCACATCAGGTAGAGATTTTGGAATAATATCTGAACGATTGATTTGTGTAGGCATATCATACAAGATTTTCTTTTGTTGCAGGTGTGTTCATTTTCTGGACGTAAAGTTGGAACTTTGGTGTGTAATACACGGAGACTGGAAGTGGTTCGTGAAGGTCTGCGGGAAGCCCTCACACATGGTCCAATGCGGTCACCACTTAATAATGATTTCTATGGAAATACAGGCACAAACCATGCAGCAGGAACCATTAAAACAGTTCTTACAAACATTTATGCCAAGGGCAGCTTTCTCAGCCCAAGTGGAAATATAATACTTCCTGGTGTTGGGTTATCCAATAAAAATCACAAAGTACCAATTCTCCCCACCCCATCTCAGCGCAGTTCATCAGCCAATATTACAGTCCCTAGTGCTCTTAAAACAGTGTTGCCAAATCCACAACATGTGACAGTCAAAGCTGCCTTAAATCACAATGTGACATGTAACAGCGATACCATTAAAAATGGACAGTTCCATGTTCCAAACATTTTGAGTGGAAGTCTCAAGAGGCATGCAGAGTCGTCAAAATCATGTGGGAATATGAACTCCAAACGAGCGAAACGGAAACACACCCAAAATGTGAATCCTGCAGAGATCATTAGCAGCTTATTAGCAAGGAAGAACAGCCGTTTGGGAGGCAGGGGAAATTCTTTGCCACTTGTGACTGTAGCCATTGCCAATGGGCTGGCAGGTGGTGCAACACCAAATCAGAGTGATGCAAGTGAATCTAAAAATATTTTAAGTTCACGTGGTGGTGTTACCTCAGATTCCTTACGGGCAGATCTCCCTAAAGGAATATCGTCTAGTAATGTAAACCAAATTTCAGATGGCACAACAAATGCAACAAATGCAAAAGGTAAGTATCCTGTGATAAATGTGTCCTATAAGCTAGGGATGTAATCTTGGAAGATGGTATGGATATACATTTGAAACATGAAGTGCTTTACACTACTCAGCTTTTCACATTTATGTGTTACTGTTGAAGTATTAGAAATGCATCAGTACAGAAGTACTTTAAGATTAATTAAATTGTTCATAAAGTAAAAGTAAAGTCCCACTATACGCCATGTACGCGCTTGGGGAGGAGAGGACGTATAGCTCCTGCCTATTCTTAACTTTGGCACTAGATAGGGGTGAGTGGTCAGTGTCACACCCTGGCTGCGCCTAACTCCTGGGAAAGGACCCCAGTACCCATTGGATAAGAGGCTGGGTGAACCCTAGAGCCAGTCTGGATGCAGAAGCTAGAGGAAAAATCCTCTGCCCCTGTCAAGGATTGAACCCTGATTGCCATGTCTGTAGTCTGTCACTATACCTCAGCTCCTGTTAAAGTTTTGATTGGTAACAATTTGTGAAGTCATGACATATTTCAAATTATAAATGTCTGTTTATGCTATAAGAACATGATATACAATGAAAGTTCTCCTGTTAAGACTGATTCTTTTGTCACCTCTTTTAAAGAAGGATAGTAAGCAACGGTGTTTGAGAACAAACAAAAATGATTTCTGTCTACTGGGTTGTTGCAATTCATCGCCCTGATGACGGAGGCAGTATGACCTCAGAAACGTTGGTAAACATCGACCAGACTACACAGCGCAACAACCCAGAATACAGAAATCTTCATACTCACCACTGTGAAAACCTCAAATCTTACAACAAACAAAAATGTTTGTGTTTAGGAGAGATAAAAGTGTGAGAATGGAGAACATTCTGTCTTCACAAATTCTATGGGTGAGGCAGGTAAGAGTACGCACCTAACATGTTTTTGGTTTTTAACATTACATTTTAATTAATGACTGGGAATAATATATATTGGCTACATTCTTTCATTCTGTAAGTTAATAATGTTGCATGAAAATGAAAGTTAGATTCACACGAAGAGAGCAATGAAGAATATTAATCGAAATACTGAAAATCTGACTTTAAACCAGCCACTTGGGCTGTCCAGCCTTGTCAAGGTCATACAGCAGGCATTCTACTGGCCATTAATAAAACATCAGTAGAGTATACCATTATTATTAATGATCTCCCTCTCCTTTCTTACTGTGAATTACTTTGTTAAACTGACTTGTGCTGGTGTTAACCATTGCTGTCGTGTCATTGCACGCATCACTATGAACAAGTGGTTTAACAACTGGAGTGGAGCAAATGCTTGCTATCAGACTTATGGAAACTTTCATCCATCCAACCCTCCTCTCCATTCATCCCTCATTTGTCTAGCAAAATAATCTGTTTGTATAGTATATATTTTTTAAGAATAATTTTAGTATTGTACTTTTCCTTTATTTTGGTCTTGTAGGTGGCTATTTTATATGAGCTGGGATAGCTCAGTCAGTATAGTGACTAGCTATGGGCTGGATAACTGGAGTTTGATCCCCGATGGGGCAGAGGATTTTTCCTGTAGCCTCTGCATCCAGACTGTTTCTTGGGCCCACCCAGCCTCGTGTCTAATGGGTACCAGTGTCTTTCCCAGGAGTAAAGCGTGGCAGGGGTGTGGTGCTGACCACTCGCCCCTATCTAGTGCCGAGGTCAAGTGAGTAGGAGTAATACCTCCACTCCCCTCAAGTGCCTGTTTAGGTGTGGAGCGGGATGTCAAAAAGAAGTTGGCAATTTTATGAACTTTCATCCAACAAATTCTGTATGTACATCTTATTTCTGTCACCCAAGCTACAAATCCAACTGCTCTAACAGTAGAAGAAGCAATCACAGCTGAGTATTATTTATGATTTCAGGTTCAGTTCTTGACCTACAGACCAGCTGTCTTGACATATTCTATGTGGTTTCTATCAGTTTTCTTCTGTCAAGCTAATTGTAGGACATTACCTTAAAATAGTTAAATAAACTAAGTAAGAAACAGTATTAGGAGCTTTCTGAATATTCAGCATGGATATGGATGACTGTTTACTCTTTCAGCAGTCTCTTCGAATATTCAGAATGTTCGGATAGCTGCGAATCCCAGTACAGTTCAGCTGGCTACACCTCAAATTACATATCTGACAACTGGACCTGTCACTTTCCAACAAATTCCTGTATTAAGTCCTCAGGTAAGTTCAAGTTTGAAGATACAGTGTGATGTTTTGTTCTGTATTAAGTATGGATGTATGTCCATTCTGGATAACTTGGAACTTTCTTCAGGTAATTAGCCAAATCCAGTTGCAGTCAAAGAATGGTGGAGGCAATCAGTCAATCCCATTGAAGCTGGTGAGTGGGAGCGGAGGGGTGAATCTGGCAGCGGCTACTGCTGCAACATCAGGACGCAGTGTAGTTCTCCATCAGGATAAAGATCATGCTTCCTCTGAGTCTTGATTTTGAGTTTTATTGCAAGTCCAATCTCAGGAAAACCAAGTCAGTGTGTTGTCCAGTAGAGATTGTTACATTGCTGTAGCCTTCTTGATCATGGTTGTCATGTACTTCAATATGTAACTTCATCTTTCCAGTCTGATATTGGCATATAAATTTATTGTTCTGGAACTGATAGAAATGGATGTTTCTGGCATAGTACTTTTATGTAATAAACTTGAGTCAGTATATGTACATATTATGAAAATGAATTGTGAACACCTTTTCTTTTCAGAATGCAGTATTTATTTGGAATTATATAGTACTAAGTTTTTTATCTTAATTTTTTGTAAGAACTGTATATATGTTTTAATTTGCACTGTTAGGAGAGAGAACCCCATATTCTGTATTCCCACCTATTTTTGGTTCATACATAGTTAAATTTAAAGAGACTGATCAATATACTAAAACTGCATTTCAATATATATGTATATGTATGTGGTTCCATTAGGTTGTGTGTATAGTGGTTTGCTTGTTTTGTGTGTAAGGTGATTTTTTTTAATCTGTATGTCAAGTATTTAGTCCATTTGAGGTGCTTTTGACCTGTTGCTTGTGGTGTTACCACTTACACTGGTGGTGGAATTGTAAACTAGAAGAGCTTTCAATACCCAGACAAACACACAAGAAAAACAGTTTGTGATTGAACCTCGAGCCAGCTGTGATATTATACTATGAAAAATAGAATGTCTTATGCAAGTGATATTATGTCTTCATCTTCCTCCATAGTAGAGCAATAGGACTCTCAAAAACCAACTAAACCCGCAAAGTGTTCATATTTTGGTACGAGGAGCCACATATGTCAGTAGGCTGCTTGGGCCACCATTGTTACCTCAATCATGAGAGTTTTGTTACTTCTCCTAACTGCTTCCTCCTCCCTTACAAGTTAGAATTTGACCAAAGGGTGGAAATAACGTTCACTATGTTTTGTGGAATTGGCACATATTGAGCTGATTGAAGGTGGTTGGCATTTTTGAATATTGGAGTATACATAAATCATGAATTTATTTTCTGTTTAATTTTACAATGTTACACATGAGTACTATTTATATGAAATATAGATTTCTTTTGCATACTGTTTTTTTTAATTGTTGATGTTTATTCTCCACTACTAGGGACATCAGATGCTAATTTTGGTGGTTTAATTTTTATACTTTGTGTATTAAAGAACCAAATTAAGCATTGAGAGGGTTTATTTTTGATGTGTCAACTTTCTTAATGCTGTGATGATATGCATACCAGTCCTTCATTTGGAAGTTCCTTTTTCCACTAGTACATCAAGAATAAGGACTAATGGAGTAAATGTAAAAAACATCATCTCCAATATCTAGATGTGTTCCCTTTGCTGCTTTTGTTCAGTTAGTACATTTCCGTATATAACTTTATCATCAGTTTTGTACATCTAAGATTAAGTGAATCAATTTCTCTATGTGATTAAGATGTTTAAATTTGTGTTATAAAATATAATTGCAATCTTTATTTTGGAAATCGTATTGGAAATAATCTTATTGGAATATGAGTGAAGCATTTAATAATTATTCTACACATGTGATTATAGTTTATGTTCTCTTTAGTGGCAGTGTATCATGTAGCCATGAGAAATGCAATCCAGAGTATAGGCTGACTCTGGCATGTAGTATTATTCTGCATGGTCTGTTATCAGGTCTCTCCATTCAGAAAATTATACTGTTCCTGTTTTTACATTTTCTGTGGCTTCTGCCATTGGATATGGGGGGTACAAATATGAATATCCTTGTCAATATTTCTTACATTTTTGATCTTAATCTTACTTTAGTTATGTATAATTCAATGGCAATGTTTAAAGAGAAACGACTCTTTACAAGGTCACTTTATATTTATTTCTAAGCGTGTGCAGATGGGGATGGAAGGATGATTTTCATTATGCTGCCTATGTTTCAGCAGAGCTGATCACTTGCAACAGCATAATGTCAGCTTGATGCTAGAAATATGATTGGCAATGACAACATATCTGCACTCCCTCCTCATTTACTTTGCAAAGGTGTAGAGGGAAATCAAGACCCCATGGTGCAGAAACACATTTTGGTACTTGAAAATGACCTCGTCTGAATAGTACTGCCATAGGAGTGTCTGGAGAATTGTGATAGTCTAGAGCAGCATTTCTCAACCTGTGGTATGCGAACTAAGTAAGAAAATCAAAAGATACTATTAACATAAATAAGTTTTCCCTGAACTCATTTGGTTAGTGGTACATTTAGTGTGTTAGAATTTGTGGTACACCAGTGAAAAAGGGTGAGGACCCCTGGTCTAGAGTATTATGCCATTCTGTCAGGTCAGTTGTTTGGTGACGTCTGCAATCCAAAAGCATTTGCCTTTATCATAACCCTTCCAGCTCTTGATATGTTTACAAGTGTATGCTTACAGATTACAGTATTTTGCAGTAACTCACAAATAATTTTACTCTTCCTGAGTATACCAGTAAGTGCTATCCCACAGAATCTTATGTGACATTGTTTTCAGAACAGACAGTAAAAGAACACATACAAGGACAATATCATTCCTCCCTCTTTTAGGCATATTTCTGTGCAGGCATGGCCACCATTGTTTGGTTTTCCTCTGCACAGTGTTGACTTTGATATTTTACAATTCTCTTAAATTGTAAAACTTGCCTTCTATCTACAGTTGCTTTTTCTGACAGTGTGGAAGCCTTAAGAAGTTAATTTATGTCTGTCTTACTGTTCACTTTAGTTAGACCAAGTAATTAATGCTAGTCCACAGAGAAAAAACATACATGTACACTTTATGCTTGAATCAGAATCATGTGCATCATGTGACCACAGCCAGAATCCTTTAAAACAGTACTGGGTTTTTAGGAAATCTGCTTAATACATGAATATTGATACATAATATTATTTTATTTCCTCTCATTTATGAACAGCAGTCTATATGCCCTAATCTGGCTCTTATACCAAGACATGAATTCCTGTTTGTCAGTCAGTCCTGTTTCAGGATGGACAGTAAGAGATGAATTGCGCTTTCAGGTTTCTTGTTTTCTTTATATGTATGTACCAAAAATTATATTTTTGTAAACTCCATGTTTTGGGTGAGAAGTCAAGATAGATGTGGATTTTATGCATGATGCAGCATTGTATACATGAATGTGGTTGAAGTTTCAGTGTATTTGTTATGAATTGGTCTTGATGTGTGCCAGTTTTTCACTTCTGCAGGACAGTAAATTTAGTTTGTATCTGGAACCATTGTCATGATTTCTTACTTGTATCTGACTTGTTTCTGTAATTGTTAAAGATATTTGGTTGTGAAAATAATGTGCAACACACTGGAAGGCATTGATATGAGATTTTCTTTTATACTTAATTTTAGTTATCTTTGTAAAAATGTATTTTTCGATTTCATCCATCACCTAAAGTGCAAATAGAAATAAAAATAGGATGTTTAAAAAGCTGGATCCAGATCTGAGGCTGCTTCATCAAGGGGGCCCAACAGCGAGGGTTTCTGTCCTTTCCTTTTTGCCTGAAGACAAGAATATCCAGCTTCCAAAGTGTTGTATTTTTATTTCTGTTTGTAATTTGCATGATAGTCAAAGTCCAAAAAACCTTTTTTACAGATTATAACACCATTGTCAGAAACCTTTAGACTTCATCTGAGTTATCTTGTAATTATTTCATTTGCATATAATAACAGAGACTAGCATGTTAATTTCAGATTATATTTCTGCTGCAGTTCTGTAAACACTGATATTTATATATGAGCATCATGTTTGTCACCCTGTCTTATTGTGTACATAATAAGGCTGGTATAAAATTATTTACCACTAATTGCTATTTAAGTTTCATTTGAGGTCTCTTAATTTCTTTACAAATTGGTTCAAACTGAATAACAGATTTGTGTTTTTAATTGAAAGTTACAGAATTGAAGAAGAGTTTGGTGAAAAATGTATGTACTACCTCCATTCATATAAATTTGAGGGAAAGATTTGAAAACTGTTTGTAACTTATTAAATTTCTTTTAAAAATGATTCCATATGTGCTAAAAATTATTAATTTCACATTATTTTGTCACCAAAATGTTTGGGGGGTCTTTGCTAAGTGAAATGATAAAATGTATTTTTATATTTTTTGTTATTACACACTTTATACTAAATGCTTCATTTATAAGTGAAATATGAAATATATAAGTATGTCAGTATGTGACATTCAAATGAAATAGTGGAGTTTTGTAAACATTAATTACACTTTAGGTGAACTATGTTCATATACTGGTAGTTAGTATTGTAGGCAGCAGTAGAAAATGATTTATTTTTTTATTTGAGTTATACATCTCCAAGAAAATATGTTCGTCTCACATGAAAATATCATAAGATAAGTACCTTGGGTAACATTACTCTTCTCCAAATTTAAGTTCTTAACAGAAACAGTTTTTTCATTGAACAAAAAGTGAGGTCTGAAGTCATGAAAAATCATTCCGTATTGAATTTAAACAGGCTTCTTCCACTAGTTAGAGATAATGTTGAATATTAGCCTACTGATTTATCAGATCTGAGACAATTTTACCACAGTTGTGACCAGAAACCCTACATTTTATTAGGTCCATGTGATTGGAGCAACAAAAGTGGAAAATTATGTTTTTTAATCTTTGCAATAAAATTATCTTTGTGCACAGGGCAGAAACAGGCCTTCTACCAAATGATTAAAAAATTATTTTGATTATTGTACGTTTTTATGCTAGTAATTTTTATTAATCATTACCACCATTATTGCTTCTAGCAGGTAATCCCATTCCAGGTCAGTATGGAAATATTAACAGAGAATATGGCCTGTTAAAATAGGTGCAAAGGATAAGAATGTACTCAATGTTTTATTCTGTTTCAGCTATAAATATGTCAAGTGTCCATTGCCTGTTGTTCACAAAAGAACCGTACCTCATAGGTTTCAAATTTCAAACCAGTAATTTTAAAGTGTCTGATAAATTGCTTATTACACCTAACATCTGTGTACACAAAAAATTATTACACTTCTACATTATGACAGACAGGTGACTAGTGTAAGTTGCATATCGTGTATGCACTTGCATGGTGATCAATAACTTGCTTATTTATTAAAATGTACTTGCGACTTTGAAGTTGCATATCGTGTGCATTTGCATGGTGATAAGTAAATTGCTTGTTTATTAAAGTTTACTTGAGACTTTCAAATTTGAGGTTATTAATGGACTAACTCCATGAAGCAGAGTCCTTGAGAAACTAATAGCTGCTTAACTAATCATGCTCACAAGAGCCCCATTTGGTGGTTTTATAATTGGAAATTATGCCTTTCAAAATGAATACCATAATGTTGAAGTGGCCAGCTGAAGATCTGTTAAAAAGACTGTATCATTGACATTATTCTTGATTGCATTCTTCTGGGTTGTGACACTGTGTAGTTCTGTGGGTGGACTTAGTTAAAACTCCTAGGTCAAGATCCATATCAGAAAATAAAATAACTCCATAGATTATGATGTTCCATAAATGTTTTTGATTAAAAAACTGTTTGGGACTCGGCTTTGCGGCTCTGTAAGGAATGGAAGCCAGGCACAATTCTTCCACATTTCCACAGCTTCTGTAGTCACAAAGTTGAGTCCCAAACAGTATTTCTTCATGTACTAAATATTTAACAGATAGCAGGCAGATGTTGAAACTTGATCCCTTAAAAACAATGCTGTCAAATGCCTGTATCTAATAGGTGACATGTAAGACTTTAAGTCCTTAATTAATTATATTGGATGGACAATGAAGTGTGACAAATGCACCAAGTCATCTTGTTAACATATCATTTTAAAGTTTTGAGTTCTGTGTAGCTGCTGGGAAGACAGTGAACATGGGCAGGCCAGTCATGTCATTTCATTTGTATGTATGTCTCCACACATTAGGATTGTGAACAGAATATACAGGTAATTGCAGTGGGTCACATTGACATTTCTAGGTTAAATGTTTTCATTGTTGGTCCAGAATTAGTTGTACTAGTTTATTGGGCAGGCAAACTAAAATATGCACCAACATACAGATGTCTGAGTACAAACTTGGATTTTACTTTCTTAATGTTTTCAGTTTTCTTATTGACTTGGCCCTTTACAGCTGGGGAATTAAACTCTAATTGCATATTCATTTGACCATGATTGAAAATTTTATGTTAATACCTTTAGTTTAGTTTATGTTACAGCCTGCATGAAGTAATTTGTTACAGACATTCTGAGGTATTTTATCTAGACTACTTTACATTTGCTGATTTCTTGATAGAAATGTTGGAACTTCATTGCTCAATTGTTACATGAAATAAAAACTTAATTTCTGGAACCATGAGACTGATGTCTATAGCAACAAATAACTTGTGGTCTTAAAAACTGCAATACTAAATTGAAAGACTTAGGAAATTATTAAAAAAGTTGTCATAAGAATGTGTAAATCTTTATTCTGTCACTTTTTATTAAATGTCTCCAATGAAAAAATATCACATGTGATGTGCATAGTTGGTCACAACACTTTCATACCTTTCTTTTACATTATTCAGGATTATAAAATTATGTACAAGGTAAGATCATGCTCTTTATTAATGCAAATGGATCTACCCATGTATGCCTTCCAGTTGAATTGTGTGTTATTCTGATACAGTGATGCACAGCCTTATAGTATGATTTCTTACGAGAAAAATTCAACAGCCTCCAGATCATTAAGTTGTATTATAAACTTCAGCAAAATGTACTAAAATAAAACATGAAACTGGTGAAAGAACGAGTCAGAACATTTAACAATAACAAGGGTTCTGAAAGGTAGAATGGCTATATGGATGAATATGTCAACATCTACTCTTGTTTTGGCCTTTGCTGAGATATTTTGTGTCTATTTTTTTTAATGTATCCCTTCTAGTCTTTTGGTGAAAGGACAACAACAGAGAACTGTATGTACATTTCAGTTTAGAAACAAGTGATTTCATCATTATTGTGCTGGATGTAATTCAGAACAAAATTAACCTAAAACCCTCAGCTTCATATTGAAAACAAATTACTTCTGTCACTGTTTTCTTATATTCATATTTTGAAGTTGTATGCAGAATTTAATTTATATCATAAATACCATATCATTCAGCACAGTAATGTAAAATTTATTTTGAAGTTATACTTCCAAACACAATGGTATCCTTGTAGCAGAAATGAACATTAAAATATATGAAGCATTATGATTAGATCAACAAAGCATTCAACACTCCATAACATGAAATTTTTATAACATACAAGGCTAAGAGGTTCTACAGTCAGGTTTCTTACTTCCAAATGCATTGTCTTGAAATGTAAATTTAATTCTTAAAAGTTGGAACATTTCCCTCTATCTGTTTAATAACCCTTACACTTAAGCTATGGACATGTAGAATATGGTTTTTGTATTATATTTAAATTATTGTGTATATGCCATTAGACTTGGGGACATTAACTGGAATATTTTAGGTTCTCATGGTGATGAATATATTACTAGTGGTCTTCTGGGTTGTGATACTTATGGGCTTGTAGATGAAGAACAAAGTTTTGTAGGAATATACTACTCCACTTTCAGAGCTAATGTATAGAGAGGGTTAGGCTAAGGACCAGGTCAGAGGGATTGGCCAACTTCCAAGGGATGAGAGGAGAAAAGTGGCCCTTTTAGGGGACCAGAAATTAAGTGAGCATCATGAGGAGGTCTTGTCACATTCATTTGGCTAATCTCTTAACCTGGTCCTGATTCTTCTAACCCTAAGTAAACTGTTCACTCTATAATACTTCTCAGATGGAGGCTGTATGTTCCTTCAAAATATTGGTATCAATCTTCAGATCCATACATCGTCATAACCTGGAAGACCCATCATCAAGACAGGTGGAATAATTAACAGAAATAATAACTGGCAAGTATGGTTCCATCAAAAATGGTTGAGTCTGGCTGAACTGCAGCTCATGGGTATATAATAATCACAACGTACCTATTTGATACTAATCTGAAGTTTAATCTGTTCTTTGGTAAATAGTATATTAAGAATAAGTCTTGTGTAGTAATGACTGTTTAGATATGAAAGTAAATCAATCTAAAAAATGAAATGAAATCTCAGGACACAGTCATGTTTTAAATAGGAGAAAAGTACAGCTTATATATGTAGATATACTACAGAAATATTTTGTGCTTTCTTCTTTCAACTAAAAGCTGCATAAACATTATATAAAGAGGAATTATGGAGCTATGATGAGTGAGCAGAAGGAATTCAAACAGGAATTTAATGGAGAAAACATTTGGAAAAGAAGAAGATGAGAGGTTAATATTAAAACATCTTTGGGAAATGATGACATATGAGATTTTCATAGTTGTGAAGATGTCCATTGTGGGTTTCTAGTTTGTGACACTGTAGACTTGTAGAGTAGTACCAGTGTTTTGGAGGAACATACTGCATCCATCTTCATTGAAGATAGAGATAGTATGTTCCCCAAAACATAGCCTCATGACCCAGAAAACCAACATGGACACTGTGAAATGGGTTGTGATAAAGAGAGCTGAATGGAACAAGTTCAGAATCATGTCGAATGGTGGGCCTTAGGTATCAGTTATATTAATCTGAAATTACAATGAAAATACCTTGACTTACTTTAGTTCACTGTGGTATTGGTGGGCTCAAAATGCAAGAAAGAGGTAGAAATTATGTAAACTGAAAGAAAATTGTAATAGTGTGAAAAGAAAAAAAAAGTTTGCAAGATAGGTATAGTCATAAACAGTTACAGATTTATAGGGATGCATTAAAGTCATGCAAAATGTAGTAGTATGGTTTTGCTCCCTCCTGAAAAGTAGCAAGACAGCATCTGCTCCACTGCAATTGTTGAATATGGTACTCGAGAAAGATGTAAATCTCTGTTAGTAGACAGCATGATTGTGGCTTGATTGCATCTCTCTTAAAATGGATCTGTAATTATATTAATGTACTTATTTTAAATTATGAGGAAAGATCCTGTTCTTGAACCTGTCTTTTTTCAGAGAATTTGACATGATGAAAATTTATCAAGGTGGAACTCAAACCCACATTTATCATCATTAGATAGCGACTCCTGACTGAGCTACAGGATATTTTTCATCTTCCATTTCTCATTTCCTCTTATTTCAAGCACAGGATATTTTTGTATATTCACACATTACCTGTTACAAGATTCATCTGCTTTAAAAGTAAGAGCCATTGTGTCATAAATTAACAATTTCATTACATGTCCAGGCTTTGAACAATGTTGATACATTTGTATGACAATCATTTATTGCGTTAATGATTGTAATGACTAACAATTCACATGACAGTATAAACAGTGGTTTTCCAAGAGTACAGGCATCTCACATTTCAAGTATCACGTATTTGTGTTGTGGAAGACCACTAAGTTTTGTTAATAAAAAATGAAAGAAATTGATAAGAGTAAAACTAATATGTACCCAACTTTTTGGAGGGCATACACAATTCATGTGCATAATTATAAACGTACTTCACAATATTGTGAGTAAATTCCTGACTTAGAGCAGTTTTGAAAATGTTGTGCTTATGTGAGGAAATGAAACAGCACTGGGAGTATTACTATAGTTATGCCATCCATTTTGAAACAGAACTTACTTGAAATTGTGTTGTATATACAAATAAATAGTTGTTAACATCTGCCATGCTACACATTTCTTCACATTACAATGTGTGATGCAAAATAACATTTTGATAATCTGTTAGAAACTGTACAGCTTATGTTCTGTGTTGTGCATTACTGGTAGTGTAAATCAGTATCTGCATGAAGTGGACAAGATGAGGGTTTTGCCAAATAGCTTCATGAAACAGGTAATACAAAAGACCTCCACTTTTGTGTTATAAACTTCACAACAGTGATTTGTAACATAATGTTTAAATTAAAGCAAACAATAATCTGATGTGACATATAACCAGTAAAATAGCTTTGTGGCAGTAAATATTGATAATAATGTGAATATAACTATTTATTTGTTGCTCAGACTTGGCTTATAAGTGTGTTTCTCTGTGGGTGTCTTGTAAACTCTTTAGTATTTCTGTCTCCTGGACTCTTACATGGCATGAAAGATAACCTGTTAAATAAACACAGTAGAAAACATATGCATGTATTTAGAATTATGGATGGATGTTGGTTTATATTAAACTAGGATAATTGATAAGTGGGCGTAGGTATTAGAACAGTAAATATGGTGGACCCATATTAGATTACAGAAAATGGCTATCTGGTTACTCAGGTTATCCGAATAGTAGCACATTAGCAGGGAAAACACAGTGATGGTACCTTTGGCTTGCTCTCTTAAAGAGTGGATCAAAATGAATAAATGAATCCCATGCATAGATTTTTAACACAAATTTTTGCCAGATAATGTCTCAAAAATAAAGATTATGCAGTGCTTATAAGTAAATAAAGTTTTCATAATATAAGTCCAGTTAAAAAAATTAATACACTTCATTTGCACAGACATATGTGTTTCACTTAATTTTTTGTAATATAAATTCTATAGTCATTCTACAATAAGTTTGAAATTCTGTACCTCATTACCAGTCAGCTGTTAATGTGAGATTTATAAATTCATCGACAGAATGGAAGGTGTGTGTGTCAAAAGGAATCCCTTAAATGTTAATTGAAATAATTCAGGGTTTTTTTCATGCAATTGTAATGATTGGCAGTTGGTTTTATCAGTAATAGTTCACCATCATGAATGTTATACGTTCACTAATTTTATTATTTAAGAATGATGAGGTTTGATGCAAATCTTAGAAACATACTAAAAGATAGATGGCTGTCTTTTGGGTTGTTGCACCATGTAGTCTGGTAGAAGTTTACAAACATTTCAGAGGTCCTTGCTGCCCCCATAATCAGGGTTATCATCGCTCTGATGGAAGCAGCCGTCATGAAAACTTCAAATCTTACATACTAAAAGGTATTAGGATATATGTAGAGGAATTCACCATAACTGTAAGCTGGAACTGTACAGAAATTTTAACACAATATTTTTTAAATATATTTTATGGTTAAAATTATTTAATTGCAAGCTAATTACGTTTTAAAAAGCAATATGGTGGGATCACATGTGACAAATTATACAAAAACCCACCTTACCTCTCCCCCCTTGAAGCAATCATCATAGACGATATGTATTATTTATCAATGATGGTGATGGATGGATTAAGGCAGGTGTTGCTAGGGAAAAAACAGTTTGTGACAAGAGATCACAAACACTTATTTTAATTTATTCAATATTTTCTTTAACAATGCCTTGGACTGTAGTTATAAAAATAATATTTAGTAGTTTAAACTGCAGTTAGGAAACCCAGTATGCACATTCAGAATAGTGCCACGTGATTTTACGGAGTATGTTTACGTTACTGCAGTGTTTTTGTTCGTGTTGGCCTGGGTAGGTTATCTATGATGTTGGCGAACCTGATAGGCTACTGAGTTTGAATTAATCTATTGCTACAGATCTGTTGTGTATAGTAGACGTCATTGAAGGTTAGGGAATTATGTTTATATGGATTACTTGTAGTTGAAAGAAGTTGGTAAGCCGTCACCGGTCTTCAAAGGAAAGCGCTACTTTACAAGCATGATTAGGAGGAAATTTTGAACTAGGGTGAAATGCGTTGTATATTTATTTTCATTTTTGTAACTGCAGAGTTTGACAATATCTGCACCACAAGAAGTGGCGTAAAGTGCAGAAGCCCGCACGACGAATACACATCGAAGTATTCGAAAGGTAAAGCACTTTACACAGTTGGGTTCCTGTCATGGCTAGGCTTATACCTGTTTATGTGAAGTCCAGAATCAGCACCAGTTTTGCATCTTAAAGTACAGGAAAGAGAGTCATATCTCAGCGAGTTCTTTGATGCATGCAGCAGAAATTTGTCTGTGTTCAAATATATTCTCTGGGATGTGGCTGACTCTTAGTGATTTTACGGTGGCAATGAACTGAATTGTAGTATCATCTCCATGTCGTCTTCCAGGAGAGAATTTTTCGTGTCTAATGAAACTTGTAGTTGAGAAGTATCATGCGTAATATAAGTTATGTCAGGTGAGGAATTAGTGCTTCTTCTTGAAGCTACTTAAAATGTGTTGATCTATTATTATTGTTGTTGAAATTTTTCTTTCTGCAGTAGGTGAATGCCTTGTTAGTAGAATAAAGTGGGCACTGTCAAGTTTCCTCTGTTTGCGTTGTAAATTGTTAAATAATCTATGTTGGTTTCTATTTGTACTTCCGTACCTTTCATTAGCATTATTCCATTGTATATTTTTTAATAGAGTATAGCAATAGATTTCAATTTATTAAAGAAGTCTTTGTTCACTTGGACATTTTTGATTCCAGAAGCAAATGAATACTTGAAACTAATTCAGGATGCAGTTTCTGCTTACAAGCCCTGTTCACAAGAGAACTGCAGCTGCCATTTATCAGTAATTGAAAAAGACTTGTTACCTTTCAAGTCTGGAATCACCAAAGATATGATTAATTCTGTAAAGGACAAGTAAGCATATATCAAGAAATGGTCTCATTGCTTTATAAATGTTTGAACTGCAGTACTGTGAATGCATATTAGAAATATATACATGTTAAATGATGTAGTTTAATATCCCCAGGCAGTTTTATGTACTGTTCATCATTTTGCAATAGTTTTGTGTTTTTCCAGTTCAGGTCTATCTTTACAGTATACTATGTTAAAGTGGTCTGTATTAGGGCTAATAACTGTAAGTAAAGCCCCAGTTCTGTGACAGATAAAGGTGAGTGTGTTGATTATAATAGTTTAAGTTAGGTCCAGTAACTGTAAACAAATTTCAGTAATAGATGTGCATGTTCATAAAATTGTTTAGCTGTTCTGAAGTTTATTATGTAACTTGAACTGGATCATGTCATATCAGTTTAGTGTAGTGTAATAGTGGAGGAATCTTGTTCAGGCTTGAATTTTGCTTCAGATCAGAACACAAACATTTTGTCTCAAAGAATTCAGAAATTGTACTTATCTTTATTAATGTCATCATGCTACATGTGTGCTTTTTGACAGAGGTACCCGATACCAAACCATAAATCATCATCTGTATCGTGATGCAGACTGTATGTTTCCAGCACGCTGTGCAGGAATTGAGCACTTTATTATTAAATTGCTTCCAAAACTCCCAGACATGGAATTTGTTATTAACACACGTGACTGGCCGCAAATCAGTAAGCATTTTGGTCCACCAAAGCCTGTGTTTTCATTCAGCAAGGTAATTATAATCTAAAGTTCACATTACTTTTAAGCACTGCTTAAAATAATATCTGATTCAATTGTTAGTAGTTACTGATTCTCAGAAATGAGGCTTTAATTCAGGTCATTCCACATTTGCTCATATATATGCCATTTTCACCTGAGGAATGAAACATCCAGTTTCAGAAACTTTGATTTATTTATTTAAATGTAGAATACCAAATAATGGACAAAGTCCAGAAATCCAGTAATACTAATTTTGTGATGTGTGTATTTTATTTAATGTTGTTGTTTTGAAAATAATAACCATGTTCTGAACCATATGTATAATGATTTCTACTTGGGTGGGGAAGCCCTGAGTATGAAGTGTTTATCATTATAGACAAGTGACTATTATGACATCATGTACCCAGCATGGGGATTCTGGGAAGGAGGACCTGCTATCAAGTTATATCCACAAGGTTTGGGGCGTTGGGACCAACATCGTATCTCAATGAAAGCTTCAGCAGACAGGTGGCCTTGGGAACATAAAAGACCAGTGGCTTTCTTCCGTGGTTCTCGAACAAGTAGTGAGAGAGATTCTCTTGTTCTGCTGTCTAGAGATCGGCCAGAATTAGTGGATGCAAAATACACAAAAAACCAGGCATGGAAGTCTGATGCAGTGAGTGATTTCTAACTGTAAATAATTTTTATTTGAGATTTTGTATGCTTTCCTTTTCTAATTTATTTAATTGAAAATAAATTAGCTGCCTCCTTAGGTATTTTAATTAATTTCTAAAATGTTTCAGTGCTTCACTATAGAATATGTTTTAAAGCAGAATCAAGTTCGCATGTAAACTGATAATTCATTAGTAATTCAAATTTATTAGTGAATGGCATAAACAGACAAGGATATGGGTTCAGTACGTTGTTTATTACATTCATATAGTGATTTATTTTAAAATATAAGAGTGTTTGTTTCAGGACACTTTGTATGCAGTCCCAGCTGATGAAGTACCACTAGAAGACCATTGCAAATATCGTTATCTGTTCAATTTCCGTGGTGTTGCTGCTAGTTTTCGTCTGAAGCATCTTTTCTTGTGTCGCTCACTGGTGTTTCATGTCGGTGATGAATGGTTTGAGTTCTTCTACCCTTCCTTACACCCGTGGGTTCATTACATTCCGGTCAAAAGCAGTGCTAGTAAAGAAGACATTAGGTAAGCTGTATTATTTAATTTACCTGACTGCGATGGAACCCAAAATTGAGAATTTAAGAAATGAAAGGAAAGAGAAAAATGGCTCTTGATTCAGTCATCCTCTGTAGGGGCCCTGAAGAGGATAATTTTTGTTCATTGTTTCTGCTGGCATGAAGTGGGTTCCATCTCTCCTGTGTCATTTTCCAATCCTTTTATATTTACTTATGTAACCCATCAACACTGTAGCCTTGCTCACTTTAATAATGAAGAAGTGGCAGCTTGTCTCTCTGAAATATGGAAATCTATGTACAACATTGCATTGTGTTACAACCCAGAATATGACAGTGTTCTAGTAGATTAGAACATTTAAATTCTTCCACCGTACATGCACTTCACTGTAAATTTCCTGAGTCTCTGTCCACTGCATAAAATAGAGGCATTGTATGGGCTGATGCCTTCATCTGGTAACTGGAAGCTAATAGGGCCTGCCCAGCATGTTTTTATTTATGTTCAATATTGCTGGTTTTCTGGACTTCGCCTATTGTTTAATGCCAATCCAGGGACTCAGATTATCTCCTTCTATCATATCCAGCAGAATAAGACAAGATGAGAGCAGAGCCAACTCCTGAAATGTAGTGTCTTGGGTGACATCCAGAAAACCAGCAATATTGAACATAATGCACCATCATTAGAACCTTTTATAATTATATTAACATTTACCCTATAGAAATAGACTAAACCTTGTGAAATGAGGCCTGAAGTTGTCTCCATTTCCAGAGTTTGCGTATTTAAATTTTGTTTAGTTTAAGGATGCGTTTGTGTAAAATTTTTCTTAATATTTAACCCTATTTCTGCAACATCTGATTGTAGTCAAATGTCTGTACATTACTGTGTAGTGGTACCAAGAAATTTGACTTTTGTCCACATCAAAGAATGATCCCTATTTGATGCAGGAATTGATTTTACTCCCCTAGGAATAACAACACAATTTTGTTGTTCTACATAATGCTGCCATCTATTGTGAAGAATTTGAAGTCATACTTAAATGTCACATTGTTGCTATGTTTCATGTTTTGAACATGAATATGACACTTCTGGAAACGTTTCTCAATTCTAAGCAATTACAGAATTGTAAAATTGAGCTTTGTAAATATAATATTGAGTATTTGATTGGTGTGTTGGTAATTTTTGTAAATTCTATTTACATGGGCCTACATACACAGCATTTTAGGAAAACAGGAAAAGTAATATGCAGCCAAAGGGTTAATTGTTTTTTACATAATATTTTATACTATAGTCTTGCAGCTAAGGTATAAAATCTTAAATGAAAGAAAAACTGGATAAATATTACATTGTTGAGTAATGATTTCATTTCATGCATACCAATTTCTTGCAGAAAACTGCTGGAGTTTGTATCTGATAATGATGATATAGCACGAGAAATTGCTGAAAGAGGTCATGAAATGGTAGTCAGTCATCTCAAAATGAAAGATGTGTTGTGTTATTGGAAGAAATTACTGAAAAAATATGCAAAACTTCTGCTATTTAAACCCGAACATGACAGGAGTTTAATTGAGAGAAATTCCTCCTGAATGACTTGAACATAATTTCTGTGTTTGTCAGAAATATGTGCAGCAGACACGAAGAAAGAAGATTGTAGCATTGCTATGTTGTGGTCTGTTACTATTTACAGGTTGTGACTTCCACTTATTTTCTGATGGTGGGGTGAGATTTCAGTTTCTCATGACAGCGAGTATGAAGATGACTGTCTTCTGGGTTGTTGCAATGTGGAACTCATTGCCCTGATGGTAGAGACAGCAAGCACCTCTAAAGTTTTAACATATTACATGGTGCAACAACATGGAAGACAGTCATTTTAAAGTAGTTGTTGATATCTGGCATGGGTTTGCCCAGAGGCAATAAATACAAAAGTAATTCTTGATTGTGGTTTTTTGCAACTAGTGTCTACTATTTGGTCTTTATTCTCAGGGATGATACATGTTAATTGCTTAAAAGTGAGTAATTTTGGTTTGCATTCCAGTAGACTCTTGGGTGTGGCTTTGGGTACTTCTGATTATGCAGGTGGTTGCCATGTGGCATCATCTGAGGATGATAAAAATTCTGACTCAAACACAAATCAATAAAAGATAAGCCATAAATTGTTGGAACCAGTTATTTCAAGATGATAATTTGGTAGTAGGTGTGTCTGTATATCATTTATCTATTTTAGGTTTTCTATATATTTTATTTATCTAACAATTGCCAGTAAGAAAATCACTGCAATAGATCATTGTTCTCAGAGTGCAGTGTTTCTGTACCAGGTTATGCAAGTAATTTTTCTTGTATAACTTGAAAACCAGCAGAGTGTACTGTCCACAGATCACAAGAAAAACCATGCTGAGGGAAGTCGTTTCTGGTGCAGTGCAGGGGGAATGTTACTTATTAGCTGGACTAGAGGGCTGCTATTGGTGGGAAGTGTGACATGCCAGAGAGTTATGCTACTACACACAGACTGAAAACATCAAGCAGTTAAGAGTAGCGTGTAGTGAGTGCACCTCTAATGTGTTCTGCGGGTGTTGCGATAATATTCTAGATTAAATCAATGCTGTGAGGTAATCTTAAAGCTGTACCCATTAGAACACATGAAACCCTGCCGTCTGTTGTTCATTCAGTGGTTGTGGAACAAATGCTTTTAGGATCGGTCTTCACTCACCGCGAAATCTTGCGCATGTGCGTATATCGAATTCCTAGCAGGGATTTTCTCCTGATCTGTGGACTGTAGTCATTACATTGTTGACACTACTCCCACCAAATCCAACACTAGGTTTATTGCAGTGAATTGTAGTAGACAGATAATTGGTCATAGGAGTCTTTGTCCTCTGAAGTAGGTCGAAACTACTACACTGCATGACCTAAAATTATTAATGTCATGAGATGATTATTTCATAGATTCCTCACCAGTGTAAGTTGTTGCACATTCCTGTTTTATGAAAGGGTATAAGTGTTGAATCTATCTGAGGTTATGGCTCTTTAAACACTGTGTACTTCATGTTGTAGAAATGTATTCTACTATGTAATTTAATTTTGTATAAAATAAAATTCTTTTCCAATATAGGCCTTTTGGCCTGTTACGGGCTTAAATAAAATTAATATGAAATATTTCATTAAATGTCGGTTGTAAATAGGAATTCTCACAACTTTCTTCCTAAACCATTGTCTTACAGCTGAAAAAATTTACCACAGAGGGAAGAATGAAGCTTCATCATACTTAAAGAATAGAAGCAAGTGTATAACATTCTTACACTCAGCACTAGATTCAGGTGAGTGATTAACTTCATTCCCTGGCTGCTTGACCCCCAAGGAGAAAGCTGCACTACCCACTGGAAAAGAAAGTGGATTGTCCATCATATATCTGCCTGGCATTATGCTTCGTTAATGTTTTATCTTTGAGGACACTCAGATACTGTAGTCTGCTGTATGACTACAATGCACAATATACCAACTCTTTGGCAGTAAGATGAAGATTTTTGTCGCACAGTCTGCGTTACCCTATGAAGTTTGGCAGTAAATGACAGGAGGTACTTGGTGTTTTGTGAAAACTCATGTAGGACATTTTGAGGAATTTTTATTAAATTTATACTGCCAGCATTGAGAGGAAGCAAAGAAAAAATATGATGCCACGTCAGAAATTTGAGGAAGGAAAATTGTAACTTGGGAAGAAACCTTTTTCTATTGTTTTGGTAGAGCTCGCAGTTACATTTGTGACAGACCTTAAAGTTACTCTCTGTATATTAAGCAATTACAAAATCCTTATGAGACTTTGTCAGACACCATTTAGTTTGTTCATGTTTGGAGTTCAAGTGACCACAGATACATGTAACTGAGTTACTGAAAAAGTGCAATTAAACATGTATATAAACTAAAAGACCCTGATTTTGATCTGAAGCAAGATTGGTTGAAGCTTTTATGAATGTTAAATGATTAAGCACAGTTAACTGATCATGGTGCAGGGGTCTCTTGCTTTCTGTGGTCTCATATGCAACTTTCCTTAGCACATCTGTATTTTAATCTATTCTTTTGCATACTCTGGTGGTACTTTTGTCAGTCTTATTCCAGTAACAAATTAAAAAAAATTGTTTTTTAATATCAAGAATAGCTAAAAACATGGAGAAGGCATATTACAATGTGTTTCTTATATACACAACTAGGTTTAGCAGTTGACTCTCCTGTCAGATAAACCTGCTACCAACATTCATTGTGTAAGTTTTCAGTTTTTGTTATTTGTATGTTACAAATGCTAAGACTATTTTTCCAGAGTTTTGCATCTGAGTTAGCTCAAAAGCCATACATAGTGGCATGTAATCTCAGAGCTAGTACTTTCCAGCCCTGACCTTCCATTTGATGGTTTAGAAAACATGAATTTTAGTAACAGCATTACAAATTAATGCTACCACTGCTTTTAAATATACAGCATAATAAAGCATGTATTTTGTCTGTTGGTAATTTCCCAGATAATATCTTAATTGTAGTATCAGGTTTTTAGTAGCCCATTTTCTTCTTGCAGGAAAGTGAAAGTTTATGCAATTTTATCTGCTCTATAACTGTAATTAAAGAAATTTATAATGCTGTGATTAATATATAATTATGTTGGCAGGGCCTGTGGTTGTAGGAAATTTATATGCTGGAAACTAACCAACGTTTCAGAGGTGCTTACTGCCTCAATCATTACACTGATAATGGAGGCAATAAGCATCTCTGAAACATTGGTCAACATACTACACGGCACACACAACCCAGAACACAAAAATCTTCATCTTTAAACTTCTTGTTGTTTTATATTTATTTCATATTGTTAGGGAAAGGTGTAATATACGACGTGTCCACGACTTTTTGTCATGTCATTAATGTTTTTGACGTAAATACGTCTATACGGAAGGGTCATTCGGCAAAAAAGTGAGAGGAAAACGTGGAACGAAAGTGTGTAACATCCGTATCAACAAATCGACAACAATGGTTACCTAGGGAACGTCGTGTTTACTCGGCATTGTCGTTACATTACTGCCGTCAACAATCCGCTTTAGTTATTGCGGAAAGAGCTGAGCTGTGAATCGCTTGTAGAAGTGCGTCGTAGACTAGATAATTTTGACATTACATTCAGCTACCTTCCTTTCATCGGCACTCTTTAGTGATTTAATTAAATTATTGCAGGATATCAAAGTTCATTACACCACCATTAGGATTTGTTGGCAGTTATGTTTTAGATCTTGGTGGCAATAGCATTCCCGTCTCTGCTAGTGACGTAGCTCAATGGGTGAACGTGTAAGTGAAATTGACGTGGCAGATGCGTGATATTTATTGAATTGCACGTGTGAGAGGGAGTATTGCTTCCGATTGTGTACCTTTATTGTGTATGAATATATATATATACCAGAGCTTATAAGTGGTGTAGTAACATTTCCATCACAGTCATGGGTTTGACAATTTCTAGTGTTTTGACACGGCTTTTTGGGAAGAAGCAAATGAGAATTTTGATGGGTGAGTGTAATGATTTCAGTAGAATTGGCGAAAGAACATGTGTTATTACTGCCAAAATTATTATACTTTCGTTATAATACTGGTAGAAAGTAATTTCGAAGTATTATAAAAATGTTTTGTGTTCTGTATGATTCCATTAGCAGTTGAGGTTAAGGAGTGAGTTAGAAAGCCAGTTTGCTATTTCATGTTAAAGGAAATATCAGTTTTACTAATGTATGCCAGTTTTGTTGCCACAGTAGTTAAACTTTAAGCCACAAATAAAATTAGTGAATATTGTTTTATGGGAATAAAGACATTCAGTTTTCAGTTGCATCATAACAGTTAAGCAGTTATAATTGTTATAATTTTTTAAAAAAAATAAAAAGTGTACCTCATACTCAACCATTAATGCCTCTGTCTGTACACAAACCCTAACATATAAGAAAATATACAAGTATAAAACAATTTACATGAGTTATAATGAATTATTGGGCTACCAGTTGTGTCAGGTGGTTTAATGGAGAAAACACCAACATTTCGAGAACCATCTTCGCCATCGACCTCGGGGTACAAAAATTATACGAAGATGGTTCTCGAAACGTTGGTGTTTTCTTCATTAAATCACCTGACACAGCTTGTAGCCAGAGAATAATTCATTATACTTGGTCGCTGTGAAAGCTTCATGTCATACAAATTTACATGAATTGTTTGCGTTGTGTCAGAAACTGACTTTACTTTTCATGATTAGTTAATCTTTGTTTATCATGCCTCCCTATAAATCATGGATAATATGGTTATATTGTTTTATTCATGCAGTATGAGTAATTAGTACATGGCAATTTGTCCTTATGGTTGCAGTGCGTAGTAAATATAGTGAAGAGAAGAGTAAATTGACAAACAAAAGTCAAGTTTCTAGTTATGTTTTGTAATGTGGATGTCATTTTCAACATTTTCTTTGCTAACCTATTGATATACTTCGAAAGATATAGGAAGTGTGTCAGTTTGCGCATCACTGACTGTTTTAACAACTGCGAAATGTTACCACTTTATTTAAATAATAGTTTACATGTTGTATAAAACATGTATTATACCTGAAGCAAAAGTGTTGTGATACATAACAGGAATTATTCAGCAAGCAGACCTAATTCTGTGTAGGTATTTTGAGTAGCACAAATAAAATTCGGTATCATGTTAAGTATATCAAGTTCTTCATTTTCCACTTAGTTGGACTGGATGCAGCAGGGAAAACAACAATATTATACAAGTTGAAGCTAGGAGAAATAGTTACCACCATTCCAACTATCGGTAAGTATAACTGAAATAATGAGAAAAATTTTATTTTGGAGTTCATGCAGTTGTAATTTTGTCATAGATGCCATAATTTGTAATTTTGTTTAGTTGCATTGGATAGTTCTTGTTACTCTTACATTATTGCTTGCACCATCATATATGTGATAAGATAATGGAAGATTTAAATATTTTCATTTAAAATTTATGCAATACTGAATCATCCCACTGCTGAGTAGAAGATATTTGGTGTTGATGTTGAGCTAATTTTTAGTCAGTTGTCTTGCCAGCCAGTTTGAAGTAGTTTTCAGTGCTTACGTGTTCACATTTGTTAACATTTCCATTGCCATTGCAAGTGAAGCCATATTATAAGAAAGATAAATTGCTAGAACACTTAATTTTTGGCAATGTTGAAGGATTTCTGCTTACAAAAACAAGCTTTTTCGAGCATAAAAAGTAAAAGGTGTCTGGAATTGACTGAGATTAGTCAGTGAATGGCATAGTGTTGCTGTGCTTCTTTTCTTGTTATTGCACATGTAAGATTGATATTTTAAGTCTGTGCCATCTTTCTACACTACTTTGAAAATCTTTTGTCACTTATAATCAGGTCAGCTATTTTTGTTATTTAGTTGCAGATTAATAAGGCTGACTCTGGTGTCTGATTTGTGCTTTATTCATGCTGATTTGTAATTTATTTTGTTGTGTTGGCAGGTTTCAATGTTGAGACTGTGGAGTACAAAAACATATGCTTCACTGTATGGGATGTTGGTGGGCAAGGCAAGATCAGGCCCCTCTGGAGGCACTACTTTCAGAATACTCAGGGACTGATTTTTGTAGTAGACTCTAATGACAGGGAAAGGATTGCTGAGGCAGAGAAGGAGCTTCAGAACATGGTAAAGGTTTTAATTACAAATGTGTAAAGAAATTAACTACCTTGTATTCTGCATGTTTATTATATATTGATATTGGCTTGCAATTTCCTTTCATGGCAGTAGAGCAATCAGGTGCAAAGTCACAAGCTTAAAATCTGCCCAAGTTTCTTTATAATTCATTATCAAGTTTCTCAAATGACTGGCAAGTGATAGATGCATGATTAGGTGAATTTTTGAAGGGGTAAAGATGAATGGATGAAAAATGTGAACTTTCAAATGAAGTGGGTGGACAGGCATTATGTGGCCATATAATGATCTTCATTTTATGTATAGCCACAGAACACCTAAAACTCAAGGTAGTGGGTTAATTCCAATAAATGTTAGTGCAGAATAATGTAATAATTTTTATCCATTGAAACCTTGTATCACCAACTTTACTTTTGCGCTTCTTAGCATACAGAACTTTCAAAGAAGTAATAGCTTTTCTTTAATTCTTTATTTCTCTTTTTCACACCAAGCCTTTTAACATTATAGCATTTCTAAGACCAATTATGAAAGCATTTAAAAACTGTCTTTCTTATGTAAGTCATTCCAGTAGCATGCCACACCTGTCAATCAATACTAGATTCTTAACGTTCTTCATGAAAGTATTTCACTGCTAATTTTCTAAGCGACTTTTATCTTACATACTTCATCCTTCTCATTATCTCATCAGAATGCTGATATGTCACAGTAAGTGATAACACATGACATAAAACCAGATTTATTGGTCAGGAAGTAAATGATTTCCCTTATAACAAGGAATATTACTCTAGTCCTGCAAGAGCCATGGAAAGTAATTTAGTGATGCCAACAAACTTGTCATTTGCACTTTGTATAAATTTCAGTTACCTCTTTTAACTTGAAGCTTGTCTAGGTGCTATTTAAAACTTCCACCCATACCTCAACAGAAAACACTACCTTTGTATTACTAAAATCACTTGGTTAATGCTGTTTAAAAAAATAATCACTGTTTATGCTGAGAATCATACAATACTCACAAATGCAGACTTATTAATTATTGAAAAAGGTAAAAGACAAAACTCTCACTACATACCATGTAGACTGGGGGGGGGGGGGAAGTAGGTATAGGTCCTACTCATTCTTAACCTCGGCACTAGGTGGGAGTGAGTGGTCAGTGTCATGCCTCAGCTGTGCTTTACCCTCAGCGCCCATTGGATAGGAGGTTGGGTGGGCCCTAGAAATGGTCTGGACACAGAGGCTAGAAGAAAAATCCTCTGCTTCTGCTGGGAATTGAACCCCGGTCATTTAGTCCATAGTCACTGTACTGACTAAGCTACCCCAACTCCTGATTTATTGATTATTAAGCCCTTTTAAGGGGTAATTAAGCTGTGATACATCAGTAATGTCATCCAGTGATATTAAGTGATGTTTTGAATATCTGAGTTTTGTCTGCAAGTCCTTCAATCATTTAATATGATGTACAGTTCTCCTGGATCAACTTAATGTTTTCAACATGCTACTCTGTTTATTCTGATTGCATCAACTACATCCAGCATGCATTGTTTCACAAATTCACTGTTTGAAAGTGGTTTATTGTGCTTTGTAGTGTTATATATCATGAAAAGCTTGCTCCAGTCACTGCTTCCTTTAGTTTATTCTGTAACTGAAGTACACTTTGGAGTAAGATTTGTCCTCCTTCCAGTTGTAATTTCCTTAACTTCCCTTGCTTTTTCATGCACATATAAATTGACACAGACCCCTTAATAATTTGAACTGAAATGGTGTTTCAATTTAAAGCCTTGAATACTGAAATTCTTTCACTACAAATTAGGCAATTAATATCTATTTTTCTTGCTTTTTCAAAGATAGATATTCATGTGATTAATAATGAATAACATGAGTTCACTGTATCCGTTACCACTGAAGACTTGTAATTCAGTTGTCCTTGAATTACAAAATTTTGCTCATAGAAAGTTTTGTAATGAAGCATATACCCACATGGCTCATCATTTAAACATGAACTCACACATCTGAAATGTACTAATCAAAATTGAATACATGCTAATGAAAATGCTAACAAAGGATGAAACATCTTTCAGTTAGTCATTGAAAACGGGTGAAGAGCATGTGTCAGTTTGCCTTATGCTCTGCTTTATGAAAGATTTTGCTGTTTTTAAACAATTTTATGGTTTATACCCAGTAATAATTGTTGATAAGAGGGAAAGTTCTAGTAGTAGTGTTAGTGTTACCAGACAAAAAATAATTTTTATATAATGTTTAGTAATCAGTTTTTATTGCTTTATGTTTTGTTTTAGGCAATAAAATATTGATTTTTTAATTCTTTATAATTTTTCTTTAATTCAGGAACTCAACCCCAAATTATAACATTGCACTTGCAGAAACTGTATAATCAGTCTCTAATTGTGGATGTAAATTTAATTTGAATGTAAATTTTGTGGTTCACAGCTTCAAGAAGATGAACTCCGTGATGCAGTTCTGTTGTTATTTGCAAACAAACAGGACTTGCCAAATGCGATGAGTGCTGCTGAGCTTACAGATAAACTGGGGTTGAACCAACTACGTAATCGTCATGTAAGTGATATTTCTCATAAAACAGCTTTGCTGCTTTTAGAGGTTGCAGCATACTGCAAAAGGCTTGTTGGAGATCAAGCAGTTATTAATGACTTCCATGGTAGTTTTGAGCAAATGATGAAGTCCCTGTTGCAGTGGACCATAGATATTAATAGCACGAGTTTGTTAAGACTAGTCATTTTCATCATAAACTGTTCTTTTAAGATTTTATTTTATTATTATCCATATATGCTTATGTCTGCCAAAATTATGGACACATGCAAAGTCTGTAATTTTTGTTATGTTGCTAAAGGTTTGTGCTTCAATCATAATATCACTGATATTGTTTTATTCTCATTGCAGTGGTACATTCAGGCTACATGTGCCATCCAGGGGCACGGTTTGTATGAAGGTTTGGACTGGTTGTCAAATGAGTTGGCAAAGAAGTGAAATTGATGGTTGTAATTGTGTCCAGTGATATGTAAAAGCATCTCCAGTGTAAAACTGTGTGAGTGTTTGTGTGTGCGAGCATATTTCATCAATATAAATAAGCACACAAACAACTATTAACACTATAAAGAAGACACTATTGCCATACGAGTTTCAACCTTAAAAGGTCATCATCAGTGGCATCAGGGAAATCAATTCATTTAATTAAAAAATTTCTAAATCAAGTTTGAGCCATTTAATTAAATGAATTGATTTCCCTGATGCCACTGATGATGACCCTTTAAGGTTGAAACTCATATGGCAATAGTGTCTTCTTTATAGTGTTAATAGTTGTTTGTGTGCTTATTTATATTGTAATACACTACACGGTATGCAAAGTTTTAAGAATATTTCATCAAGGTGGAACTTTTTTAGAGGGGTAACAAAGAGTTTATGTGGAACAGAATTAGGCTGCTGGGATGAGTAATAATAGTTCTTGATTTTGACAAAGGACACTTTGGAGGTGCTGTTCATTATGATGGTCTTTGTGTAGCTGACTTATTCTTGTCCTTACTGTGTGCAAGAGACACTCCATGTTCAACTCCTTCCATACAGTCACACTGAATTTACTTTAAATATAAATGATATTAATTATAAATTTGTATCTCAGAAGTTACACTGTATTGTACAATCATTTTAGTGTGCTAAAATATTAATTTGTTATAGTAGTTGTGATTATTAACAGTGCATTATTTATGTTGAATTACTTTATCACTAAAAACACTAAGCAAAAAAGTAGACATTTTGTATGTGTACTTATCTAATTATTACAGTGTAATTAAAAATGATCCCATGTCAGGATAATTTTGTTGACTTGTTACACATTATAGGAGAATTGACAAAGGAAATACTTATAGCTGTTCTCTTTCCCCTTGAAAATGTGGTCTTGCCTTAGTTGTGGATTTTTTTGAAAAACTGAAGTGGAATTTTTAGATTCTTCATTAGTGAAGTTGTACTTCCATTGTTCTTCATGCTCATTTAATTTTTTTTCGTTTTTTATGTATACATATGTTTCCAATTAGCCTTGAGCTAAGGCACTCTGCTGACTATATCTGTGTAGTCACTTTTGTTTTGGCAGTTAAAACATTGCTTTGCGTTAGGTGTGTTGTCCTTGTTTCTTTGCGGTTGTTGGAATTAAGAGTTGAACATAGTACCAAACAACTTTAAAGGTCATGTGTAACATTTTCAGAAACAATAAAGAGAATTCATAAACTCATCTGTATAATACACCATTTTACTTTGTTTTGTTGTGAATGTATTTAAATTACCAAATCTGTGTTATAAAAATTATAACAGGTTTGTGTTGCAAATAGAAGAGGAAAAGGGACTGACAAGGGCTTCAGGCCAAACAGTAGACTATTTTAATGTAATTTCTAGTATTTGGTTCTCAGCATTTATTTTCCCTCTGCACTCTACAATATAAGCAGTATTACAGTACAGGCAGCTCTCAGTTAAAGAATGTTCAGTTTACGAACATTCACTATAACGAACGTCGCATTTCATTCATCACCGAATTAACCGAAGCCCTCCACCGGACCCTGTCCTGGGCCAACAAAATCCAGTCTCCCTCGACTCCTATCTCCCATAGATCCTGCCTGAGATTATCCTCCCATCTACGTATAGGTCTCCCTAGCGGTCTCTTCCCCTCAGGTTTCCCAACCAGTACCCGGTGCACACCTTGTCCCATCCATGCTTGCTAAATGCCCCGCCCATCTCATTCTTCTTGACTTAATCACCCTGACAATACTGGGTGAGGAGTACAGATTTTTAAGCTCATCATTATGCAGTTTTCTCCACGCCCTATCGTCTTCCCTCTTAGGCCCAAATATCCTCCTCAATACCATATTCTCAAACACCTGCAATCTGAGTGAGAGACCATGTTTCGCACCCATACAAAACAACAGGCAAGATTATTGTTTTGTATACTTTAATTTTCAGGTTCTTAGAAATCAGACTGGAAGACAAAGTATTTTGAACTGAGAAGTAGCATGCATTTCCAGAATTTAATCTCCTAACTTCCTCATGAGTGTCATTTTGATTTGTTATTGTTGTTCCCAATTATTTGAACTTTGTAACCCTTTCAAAGGAACATATATTATGTTAGTACTCATTTTTTTATTTCTGTTTTGTAACTTTATATTTCTAATTAAAATTAACAAGTACGATATATTGTTTTATTATTATTATTTGCTTATTTTATTTTACATTACGTATCATATACGATAAATCATAATGCATACATACATTATAATAAAACATACTGTATAGACCATTCGATGTTTAGTACAGGGTTTTAATGCTTTAAAATGGCTGCTAACGTATACGATACATATCGTAAAAGCTCAGGAATGCAAGATACACATAACGAACAAAAACGTATAATGAACGTCTTGGAATGGAACTCGTTCGTAAACTGAGAGTTGCCTGTACATGGTGAATATTATTCGAGGTTGTATGGTGCTCTTGATATTTTTTCCATGTAGGTAACTGGACCAAAGTTACTGTAAGAACTATGATGCATTTGTAGGTGGCAATGGATACCACTGCATGCCCTGTACAGCTTCAGGTTTCTCCTGCATGTGTATGATTTAGGTTCAGCAGTGTTATTACAGTGTTGTTTTGTATGGGTGCGAAACACGGTCTCTCACTCTGAGGGAGGAACACAGATTGCAGGTGTTTGAGAATAGGGTGTTGAGGAGGATATTTGGGCCTAGGAGAGAAGACGATGGGGTCTGGAGAAAACTGCATAATGATGAGCTTAAAAATCTGTACTCCTCCCCCAGTATTGTCAAGGTGATTAAGTCAAGAAGAATGAGATGGGTGGGGTATGTAGCGTGCATGGAAGGGACAAGGTGTGCACCGGGTATTGGTTAGGAAGCCAGAGGGGAAGAGACCACTGGGGAGACCTAGATGTAGATGGGAGAATAATATCAGGTGGAATCTATGGGAGATAGGAGTTGAAGGAGACTGGATTTTGTTGGCCCAGGACAGGGTCCGGTGGAGGGCTTTGGTTATTTCGGTGATGAACCTTAGGGTTTGGTAAGCCATCTAGTTAGTTAGTGTTATTACAGCTGATGATCATGTGCAATCTGTCCAGGAGGAAACTGATTATTCTTTCAGGATTTCTAGGCTGTCTTCTGGGATGTTGACTGCCTTGATGATGGAGGCAGTATACTGCTCTGTACATCAGCCAGTATTTACCAGACTATGTGGTGCAACATTCCAGAAGAGAGCCATCTTCAGTTGAAAATGTGTTAGCAGCCTGATTTTGAATTTTTCATACTGAGATAAATTTATGACTAGACGATATAGTTGTATTACTCATTCACATTAGACCAGGCATCTCTAGCTCATGGATCACACCCAGCCTGCCAGTTCATTTTGTGTGTGCTCTCTCACTGATTTTATTCTAACTAATGGAGTGCAGCCCAGCTCACTGTACATTTTTTAATTTCAAGAATTAAAATTGTCTTTCACCATGGACAGGAAATGTTTATTATACGTGCTTTGGTAGCTACATCTATTATGTTGCTATCAGGTTACACATGGAAAAGGTCAGCATGTTTCAAACCCATATGAAGGACAATTACAGAGGATTATTGACCACAGTTGTATTTCTTATAGGCTAATTAGTGTTCTGGTGCAAATAACCAAATCAAGCAGTTGTGTTGGATTGTGCGTCTCCTCTGAGCATGTGATAACCTTTCTCATGAAAGTGTGTAACGCAGTCCTCCGCAAGCAGTACTTCCCACTGGCATGGAAACATGCTTGTGTGGTGTCCATACTAAAATTGGGGAAGGACCCGTGCTACCCTCTTCCTACAGACCCATCAGTCTTCTTGACACAGTCGGCAAACTCTTTGAGAAAATCCTACTAACTATGGTCCTACAGGAGGTAAACATGCGAGGGCTGCTGGGTGATGAGCAGTTTGGTTTTTGACCCAGAGAGCATGATGCTGCAGCTAGCCCGCCTCGAAAGGTTCAACAGAAATTTTCCTGGATGTGGTCAAAGGCCTCCTTTATAAACAAACCGTTCTCAAATACCCGTTCTACCTGGTGAAAACCATTCCATCCTACCTTGCCCGCCGAACATTCCAAAAACCAACGAAAAAGCTAAGAGCGGAGTCCCGCGCTAGCGTAAGACATCGTCCCTTGCTAGGTAACACCATTCCTGCGTAGGAAACGCATTACTGGAAATGGTAAACAGAGCCTTATAACTGAAACGGGAATTTGCATACGATAACGGGGGTGTTGTGGCGGGAGCCTCGACTATTCAAACTAGGGTCTGTTGCTGCTGATGAGAGGTTATCACGTCAGTCAACTTGTCCTTTGTGCAAAGGAATTTGGTTGGTTCTCTGGGGTTAGAACCCAGAGCGGGTGAGGTCGCTTCAGCTGAAGACACCTGCGACTTTGGGGGGGAATCACTTCAGCTGCAGGCCTCGGTGACTGGGGGAAGCCGGCCGTTTGCCTCTTGAATTATACCGTGGTATTTGCCTTTTAACTGAGGAAAAACACGGAAAACCTCAGCCAGGGTATTGGTCATCTCGTTGCGCCTACTTGACTGCCTTTTCAGGGACAGCCTCGGCTTACCTGCTGAACATGAACTTTCCAAACGTCCTTCCTGTCAGCTACATCCACATGTCGTGCCATGTGCGCTGGAGGGGTTCAGGGTTGATATTATTAAATTGGGCTATTGGCAATCCTGATTCCAGTGGCTATGTGAATAACTAGTAAAATCAGTTGGTAGAGTAGTTCAAAGAGGTGGGTGGAAGTTTTGTGGGTAGACGTGAGCTTCTTGTGATTAAATGGCTTCTACGAAGGTAATATTTATGCCTGCTGCAGCCAATTTGATGTTTAGAAGAACTACAAGGCCGCATTTGTCATTCTTAGCAGAACAAAATTACAGTCACTCTGTGTCCCAAGAGACAGTTGCAGCGGAGAGCAAAAATGCTGTATCGCCGTCAGTCAAGAAGAAACAACAGAAATTTCCATTTGCAAAGAACATTTTCCTTGGGAAGTTCGACAGTGATATTCTTACTTATCCCGAGGTTCTTGATAAGGAACGATTACAAACACTTAATGAAATGGTTGCACCCATTGAGAGATTTTTTTCTGATGGTGATTGTTTTTGTACTATATTTAATGACACCCTCATATTGTTATATTGCTGCTAGTAGTAACAGCAGCAACTGAGAACACCTTTATGCGTATCAAGCCCAACCCAACTACGCGTATCTCAGTACAAATTTTGGGATATGTATGGAATTTTACATATCATTCACAAGCCATGATCTAATGAAGTTTTGAAAATTGGAGCGCAGAAAGGAGATGCATTGATTTATATTTTGACAAGGTTATGTTATGTATAGGTTATATGTTATTACTGTTTGCAACTGGCATGTTTGAATTCTTGTCATGTTTTGACATGAACTGCTGAGTATCTGTGGTATTGAAATCTCGTGGCAAGATGCAAGTGTTTGTGTCCCACCACTCTTTAAACACTTCTTTCTTTTCATATTAAATTTATCCAGTTTTACAGAATGTACTTTTCAGGTGTTAATGGCATAAATTATTTGTAGTATGTACTTATTTAAATTTAGATATTCACAGATGAAGACTTACTTAAATGTAACCGAATAACACAAAAATTTCTGATAGGAAAGAGGATTTATTCTGTAATGGTGAATGACTTGATATGATAAAGTGACATAAAAATACTATGAGAGCTTCAGCCTATAGTTCTGTAGAAATGCTATAGTGGTAATTGTAAGCAGAGTGTGTATGTGGTGAAAGCAGTGTTATATGATAATGTAATATGCAACCAAGTATATATTTCATGTATCATTTTCAGAATACAGGAAAAAAACCATTGTGTGAAGGTAGATAATACATCTATTGACATTGCAGTAAACAACATCAACAAATTTTATACTTTCTAAGAGCGGTGTACTGTATCAGCACTGTTCAAACCATCCAAAAGCCAGAAAGACACTAGAACAAAAGTTTGTGGATTTTGAAATTGGGGATTACTTTTAAAAGGATTTTTGAATGATGGGTAAACTGGCATTACTCATTAACTGCTAGATGATGATGACTAACATTTAAATTGCATCCATGGAGAAGTCAAGAATAAATTAAATTTAGTATATTGTTCTTGGGGAAAGTAGTTTTCTTCTCAAGTTTGTCTGTAGTGTGGCATTCCTGTATGTTATGTTGAATTCTTGGTTTTTCTTCCAATACTTTTCACCCACACAAATACATACATTGTTCATTGTCCGTTCACTTGGACAACGTGTTTCAGTGCTTCAAACCAATATGACCATCATCAGGTTAAATTTCCTGTTTCTATGACATTGTACATTTATAATTATAAATGTTTTAATATCTAGTTATTATTTCTGACCATCAGGGAGGAGGTCTTTAATGTAATGACATAGGAGCAGGGAATTGAACCTAGTGATGGCCAGATTGGTTCAAAACATATTCTTCAGGTTATGTGGAGTATGTGGAAAGTGAGTATTGTAGATGATGCAGTAGGGCACCAGAAAGTTAGGAAACTCCACACAGCATTTTTCAACAGATAATTAGTAACATAATATAAATTTCATGCTTAACACAAAGGAAATGTGTAATTTTGCTTTGAATTTTAATAATGAATTATACTTCTTGGTTTCCTGTTATAGTTGACTCCAAAAAGATTGATGCAACTGGTCATATCCCTCAAGAAACATTAGATCAGTTGAAGTCTTTTGGTTTATTTGGTCAGCAAATTCCAGAGGAATATGGTGGTTTAGGTTTGAATGCCACCGAGTATGCCCGGTTAGGTGAGGTCACTTCAATAGATGGATCAATTGCAGTAACACTAGCAGCACACCAAGCCATAGGACTCAAGGTTCGATTTTACTGCTTCATATTTTCAGTGTTCAGTGCTGGTAATGTGCCATTTAATGACAGGAGGATCCAGATAGTTATACATCATTTCAGTATGGTGACTGCACTTTAGTCCACACCACATGTCATCTGCAACCATACTCCTTGTAAAATTAACCTTCAGCTTCGGCCTGTTTTTAACTTTACCAATAAAAATACAAGATATCTGTCAGTAAATAGTGTGACTAAAAAACAATGTTATGTGAGTAAAAGAAGCATAAGGAAGTTGTCACCATATTATAAACCTGGCAGATCTTTGGCCTATGTTTTGCTCTAAAGCACCTTCAAATTAATTTTCATACACTGCTATATGTTTGCCAGCATGTTTACCATAGCTGAAAGCACTCTTGTACTCCCCATTATAACCTGTCTGTTGACCAGCAGGAAGCCACTTTTTTTGATAAGCAGTTATTTTAATTTCAGGGAATTCTCATTGCTGGTAATGAGGAACAGAAACGTCGCTATCTTCCTCGTCTAGCAACAGGGGAGTGGATTGCAGCATTTTGTCTCACAGAAGCTGGAAGTGGATCTGATGCTGCTTCCATCCAAACACGAGCACAACTGTCTGATGACAAAAATACATGGATATTGAATGGAAGCAAAATTTGGATCAGTAATGGTGGCATTGCGAACTTGTTTACAGTTTTTGCAAAAACAGAGGTATGTGAAACAAATGAAAGTGTTTTAGCAACAAATGAAAAGCTGTTCATATTTCAGTAGCTTTTACTTCAGGTTTGGGTGGACCTTTTTGCCTGAGAGTTATAAAAGTGAAGTATAATTACTGAATGTTGTGTGATGTTCAGAATTAGATAATTGGTATTGTGTACTTATTTGTGACTTGTTTAGTAATTACATGTGACAATACATGAGCAGCCTGAGCAGCTTTAAAGTTATAATGAAATATTTCTTTTGTTGTACGGACAGAAATAAAACTTGTAAGATTTGAGATTTTCACAGCAGTGAGTCTGAAGATTGCTGTCTTCTGGGTTATTGCGTCGTGTAGTCTGGTAAATTTCCACCAACATTTCAGAGGTCATACTGCCTCCGTCATCAGGGCGATTAAAACTCCTTTAGTATATGTTCTGATTTTATTATGAGCCTAGTTTCTATTTCTTATGTTGTACTTATAAATTTTGAAATTTTAATGCTTTATTACTTTCTTATTCTAGCATTACATTATGATTATGTTGCAGATTTGTGTTTTGTAATTTGTTAATATGTTTAGCTCTGTTGACAGGAAATTTAAATTCCTGGCTTTACAGGTTGATGGTATTTGAATTGAAAATAAGTATATTGCAAAACATAAAAAACCATATCTTGATTGTCCTCACAGAACACATTGCTAGTTAAAACATTCAGCAACAAAAAATGTTCTTAAGCTTTTGCAAGCAAGCAGTGCTGTATAAGAAACTCTGTAAAAATGGAAAGAGTTGATCAGTGAAGAGTAATATTAACATGAATCTTGCTTGTGTTGATGTGAATTACATGAGCTTGCTTGGGGTTATATTCTTCTTTGATTGACATTAAGGTAATCCAGTACTAGGAACTTATTTATTATACTTTTTTTTACAGATAACTGGCCATATAGGAGAAAAGCAGGATGTTGTGACAGCTTTTTTAGTTGAGAGGAATTTTGGTGGTGTAACCAGTGGAAAAGCAGAAGATAAATTAGGAATCAGAGGATCAAACACTTGTGAGGTAAGGTTTAGATTTCTAACCATAAGTCTGTTTATAGAATATATGCATATACTTTTTAGTTTTCTTCGCCAGAGTGCATGAAGTATGTTCATGTCATTATGTCTATCCATGTGCCTGTATGCTTTATGTCTGAGACTACTGAACAGATTTACATTAAATTTGGCATTGGTTAAATCTCAACCACCATATGTAATGTTTTTTTATTATTCAGTATTTCTCAGATGGGAGGTTTTACCCACATTTTATTTCGAACTTTAACAGCCTTGGTTTAGTGTTGAATGGACTTTTTTGCATTGAACTTGTATGTAGCCAATTTTGCATTCAAGATCTTCAGCTGAATGGTAGAAGTAGCTAGCATGAATCTGTGAGTTTGGACTCAGGCACATGAGAGTAGGTGAAGGAAAGGGAGCAGGGAGAATAACAGTCAGTCAGTACAAAGCCTCAACCAGCAAGCCATGCATGAAAGGCCTTCTTATTTTAATGCCATAAACAATAGTGTGCTTGACATAATGTTTTCAGATAAAGAAATATTTACCATATACAAAATGGCATGTTAAGGTCAGGCATACATGTTTACAATGATTTTATGCCACTGGCAACTGTTACGTAGCATGGTCCTTCACTCCGCTCAGTCTTTGTATGCATGTTGTGCTGTTTCAAAGTAATTTTGTGTTTTCATTGTGCTAATTATCAAACTTCGTGTTTTTATAAATTTTAATTTTGTAAAATAACATATTCTGATAAGCTTCACCATTGTTTTGGACTTTGTCTATTATCTTGGTTATTTGTTAAAAACACACCATCATCAGAACTCTTTAGACTTACCTCAGCATTTTCCCATTTGGCCAGGAACATACATTCCTTACTGGGATATAGATGAGGGTTGTTCAATAAAGACTGAGAATGATTTTTTTAAAACATACCTCCTGTATTCTGAATTATTACAAGTGCATTATTTTTCAAAATAGGCTCCCCTGAAATCGATATTTTTCTCAGAATTTTTGCAACTCATCAGAGACATGGCTGAAGCCATTTTTGGACATCATCTTTAAAATCACCTTCACAGCTTAGACTGCAACATCTGCAGTCTGGAAGCACTGTCTTCGAAGCTACCATGTTAGTGTAGGGGACAAATAAATCACAAGGCACTAGATATGGGCTGTAGGGAGAGTGGGGGTATACAGAATGCCCTTGTCAAAAATTGAATGACATTATTTGCATCACGTGATCTGGCATTGTAATGATGAAGCATCCAGTGTTCAACAAGCTCCAGTTGTTTTCTTCTGATATGGTCCATGAGGGTTTTGAGAACTGTTCTGCAATGTAGCATGTTGTTATGCTTTAACATCAATCATAATGGATGTGTGGCTTTGGGGGTGAAATAGCTGTAGCTTGTAATCAAGGTCACAGGACAAGCACAACTAAACATGCAGTGATATGTAACTCCACATGCTGACTTATACTTGTTGGTGCTACCAACCACCATAAATGAGTTCCCTTAAGACTTCAAACATTTTACAAAAAATCATTCTCAGTGTTTATTAAACAGCCCTTATATTTTCTGTACAGACCTAAAAGGTTAAATAGGGGTTTCATTGTGTCTGATTTTTTGTTTCAATAATTTGGAGTAACAACCATAACCAAAGTAGAGTTTGAGATTCTCATGTTGATAAGTACATAGATGGCTATCTTCTGGGTTGTAGTTCCGTGTAATTTTCAAGGTCCTTGCTGCCTCCATCATCATGGCAATAAGTAACCACAATCTGTCACAGTTTTAAATTTTCAGTATTTTCAGATTTATCTAGTAGAGAGCAGATTGTTAATACCAGTTCAAAATGGCAATGGTTTTCCATGAATATAAGGGCTAGGTGTGTATTTTGAAGAGTACATTCTGTGTGAGCTGTGGATTTTGCAATGAATTTACAACAGGAACATGAAAGTCCCATTTTATTTGCTAATATTTGTAATTTATTTTTTGAGGTGAATTTTGAAAATACTCCAGTTCCAGCTGAAAATATCTTAGGTGAAGTTGGTGATGGTTTCAAAGTAGCAATGAACATTCTAAATAGTGGACGCTTCGGCATGGGCTCTGGTTCAGCAGGTATGCTAATAATTTTCTTTTCATCTTATTAGCATGGCAGTTGATATTCACTCTGTGATATGGTTAACAAATGTAAATCAAAATTAAAAATAACAAATTCAGTACAGAATAAAATTACACAATTGCATTAAGAATAAATAGGAATAATTATGCTGCCCTGTGAAAAGTATGAAAATTTGGAGACCAATTATTTACCATGAGGAAAGAAAGATGCTAACATCTGCAAAAAGATGCTTTGTATAATTCTGAGTCAGAGCAAGTCCTGGTCCTAATCCATGGTTTGCAGAATTATGCATTTTAGGAATTTTAGGAGGAGGGACTGAGTGCAGTACATGCTGGCTGTGTGTTGAGAGAAGTTGAATATATCAATAGCACGCTCATCAGATGACATTTGTTTTATTATTTATCAGATGACATTTGTTTTATTATTTACTGTGGATGGGACTTATGGTAATTTAAAATAGAAGTAAAAGTAATAGCAGTGTAGAGCAAAACAAAGACAATAAAAAATATACATCAGCAACTGTGATTGAATTAACTTTATACTATTGTAACTAAGAGAGGACATTAATGAGCCAGGATAACTCAGTTACCTCATTGACTATAGTTTGGGATTCTGGGGTTCAATTTTCAGTGCAGGCAGGAACATTTCTGTACATCCACACCAGTCCGAAACCCCATTCCCCAATCTGGCACTGGAGATAAACTTAACAAGAGTATGAAGCTGATCACTCTGCTAATAGTCTCTACAAGCACTTTGTTGTTATTTGTCGAATTTCCCCCAACAAATTACTCCTTGTAACATGATGAAGTAGAAATAAGTAAGGTTTGGAGTGCTTGGAGTTTTACTTCCACACCTAAATACCATTATGTCATTGTGCTAAGGCAGAGGGCAACTTTAGTTTCAGAGGACAGTCATTAACAGGAAGAAGGAATTATGAAGCCTGTGCTAAAACAGGAAAATTGGAATAATAAAATCAAGATAAACAAAATGTGGAAATAAAAATAATGTTTTAAAATGTTCAGTTTCAGCAGGACATATTTTTTGCTGTTCAGGTTTACAAAGAAACAGTAAATAAACTTGAGAAATAATGAATATCTATAAAATCTTTGTAGGCAGTCAGCCATGTCAATTGGTTACACAATGTGACCAACATTTCAGGAAACCATCTCCATCCCCATCATCAGAGTTCTGATCAGAATATCAGAACCCTGATGGTGGGGATGGAGATGGTTCCTGAAACGTTGGTCACATTGACATGGCTGATTGCCAAGTTTAGTTGCCACGAAATGTCTTCATTATGGTAATTGTGATTTTCCTTATGAATCAGGTGTTCTGAAGAAGCTCATAGGTTGGACTGCTGAGCATGCCATCAACAGGCAGCAGTTTGGTAAACCGTTGGCAGAGTTTGAATTGATTCAAGAGAAATTTGCAAAAATCACATGTCTGACTTATGCAATGGAGAGCATGGCTTACCTAACTGCTGGGATGTTAGACACCTATGAAAATCCAGATTGTGCTGTTGAGGCTGCTATAGTGAAGGTAAAACATATGATTTAATGTAATTATGAAGTTGATAATCAACAGAAAATAATAAGTATAACTGAATGATAAATATCTTCTGTCAGGACTTACTTTAATTTTTTATAAATTTAAGCAAGATGAATAAATGCTGAACTTTCTTCACCCTAATAAATCAATACAAATGTTTTAATTTCTTTTTCATATCCTACTATGAACATTTCATTACTGCATAATAATTTGATATTATGAAAATTTATCTTTAAGTGATATAATATGACTTCCCTTGGCATACTTAAATGTTCAGTGTAACAGTATTAAAAATTTATGGTCATCACTAAAGTATAATAAATGTGAAATGTTACATTTATGCAGTGCATAAGACTGAATAACCCACAAACATTTTAATTAATTATAAAAATGAAATTGTAGGCCATATGATATTCAATTTTCCGTAGGATCTTGAGAAACCAAGCTGGCAACCCACTTGTATAGGTTCTTCTTTGAACAGCTGGTTTGATGAGAAATAACAGTATGAAATTTAAGGAAAAAATATCACTAAGACATGAATGTTTTAAGTCCACAACTGGAGGTTTGTTAGAAATAAGTTGTGCATATTTTCCAGTATGGACCAAAATTAAAATTATGAGATTCGAGTGTCTAACATTTAATGATTATAGTGCCTTTTTTCTCTCCCACTGTGATACATGTACAGTACTTGAGTGACAGAATTAGTTATAATTTCAGGTGTTCAGTTCTGAAGGCTGCTGGTATGGTGTCAGTGAATGTCTGCAGATTCTTGGAGGAATGGGGTACATGAAGGACTACCCATATGAACGCATCCTCAGAGACTCCCGCGTTACTATGATTTTTGAAGGAACAAATGAGATTTTAAGAATTTTCATCGCATTGATGGGTACACAAATTGTTTTCTATTAATTATATATTGTTTATTCAATAACACTGCATCATCTGTAGCTGTTGTTTAATGTAAAATGGGGAAAACTGGACATCATAGTGAATTAACCTGGCTCTTGCCTGGTTAGAGAATGACAGAAACCATGATATAAGAGTATATTGAAAGATGACTGCACATGATATGTTCTGAAATATTTCATGCTGAATTGTGTATAAACAGTTTCAAAATTGTTTAGTGAAAATATATGAACATTTGATTTGCAGGAATTCAGTATGCTGGAATAGAATTGAAAGAAGTAACAAAGAAGATGAGGAATCCTCTTATGAATCCTAATTTTTTCTTTTACACAATTTGGCAGAAAAGACGGCAAGTTAATGATTCACCGACATTGAATCTGGGCTTGGATGGATACCTGCACCCTTCGTTACAGGTACTGACTGCTTTCTTTCCAATAGACAGGCAAATATTGTGTTGGTTAATAACCAGGATCTCGTGTTTAACATATGAAAACTGAAACCTTATTTTTTTTCAGGGATCAGCAAAATTACTGGAGTACTGTGTCTTGCGTCTGCAGTATGGGGTAGAAACTGTCTTGTTACATCATGGTAAAGCCGTCATTGACCAACAGATGATGCTCAAGAGACTTGCAGATGTTGCTATTGACATTTATGCTATGACTGCTGTATTAGGGCGTGCATCACGGTCATATTGCATTGGATTACAGAATTCAGCTGAAGAGGTAAGTAACATGCTAAATCTGAGATAGAGTAAATAAGTAAGTGCTGTAGTTACCAAATGTCTTGTAAGTTGCCCTCCGTAGTTCCAGGTCATGCTGGATTTAGCATGGTTAGATAGTGATTTAGTGGTCTGATGGTGTGGCAGTCATTTAAAGAAACACAGACTGAAAGGCCTTATGTTTGATGCTGGTTTATCAAATACAGTATGGCAAAAGCTGAGAACCCTTGCTCTATTATGTCTTCCTTGGTATGTCTCACCCATCGTTATTGTTGATACTGTTAACGTTATATTTCGTTGTGACCCATTGCTAGAAGTGTGGAGTTAATAGAATAGCTGCTGCTGCTGCTTTTATATGTGTGTGTGCGCGCGCGCAGCACTTTTTCCTCTTTGCTGCTCGCTTACAGTCAGTCATGCATGAACATAGAGATGTTTTATCTGGAGCTTGAACATTTTATATACAAAGCTTGAGAAAGTATTCTCTTTATTAATTCCTCATGAGATGTGTATTGGTTGAACTCTTGACTTCACTACCACTACATAAAATTTTATGCACCTCAGGACATTTAATTGATGAGTCAATGCTTTGTAGCCTTGGTAAGTTTGTACAGATATATGTAAGTAATTTCTTAGTGCAGGATCATCCTTGAATAAGTTTGGAAAGGTGTACTCTTTTCAGTACCCTGACATTCCAAAGACATTCTTCATGCCACATCACATTCATTATTGCAATAATGTCTTGTAAGTCATTGTTAAGCAACAGTGTCATTAGGTCGTTGCTTCTCAGTGATCTGAGGTCATTGTTGCACTAATAGTCCTAGGCCATTGTTATACAATGGATAAGAATTTACATAGTGGATGTACTCCAAATAAGAAATTAGAAAATATCTATAGAATTAATAGAATTTTACAATGCAAGTCACATAGAATAGACAGAATTGAATATTATACTTGTATTGCATTTGGATGCAGTGTACAAAATGTTTGTAATTTATAAGCACACTAATTTTTCCTTTGTTTTGAAGTCTGTAGTCTCATCTTTGATTTAAGGTCATATTGTTCTCGGTTAAATATGGAAAATTATGCAGTTATAAATTTTCTAGAACAAATTTTTCTGCTTTCAGATAACTTTGGCACATACATTTTGCCATGATGCTTATATTCGAGTAAAGAGGAACATTCTTGACATTGATGATGGTCCAGTAATAAACAATGACTACAATTACAAGAAAGTGGCAAAACAGGTATTCAAGAGCTATGGATACTTTGCAGAGCATCCACTTGCAAGAAATTACTAGTGCATATTATTTGTATGTGAAATAATTCTGTATTTGTACAAAAATAAAATTACAACTTTTATAAAGGAAGTGCAGAATATCATATTTATTAAAATTTAAATGTCACAAATACAGAGGAACTTCTTTTATGTGATTACTTGACTTTACCAACAGTTCTGCTGAAGTATTAAGACATTTTACTTCAACATCAATAATTTATCCATTTTATGAGAACAGTTTACAAAAAAATATTAACAGAAGTATGTGCATATAAACTGAACAGGTTGTTGAATGTTTGGCAGTAGTGTGTACTTAGAGGTAGAAAAGTTAAGTCTTGTCTGTGGACAACCAGGCTAGCCTAATAAAAGTTAAAGAACACATTTTTATGCAGATTCCTTGATGAGACTTTCCTTCAGGGGAAACATTTCATAGTACATTACAGTTAGCAGTTTTTACTGCTAAACCACACTATGTGTAGGGTGGTGCATAATTAATTATGTCGTGAAGCACAGGAGTATACTATGCGCTTTTCACGATCTCTTGGCTGAGATGTTTGTATCATCTTCAATCTTTTACAGAAAAATAAGTAACTCCTGTGTCAAGATTAGCTGTAGCTGTTCAGGTGTAAAAATGTCTGCATAATTTTCTTGGCATCAATGAAATTGAGCTATTGTTTGTGAAATAACATTTCAACAATTACTGCACACTGCTGGGCTGTACAATGAGTCTCAATAATTTTCCTAGTTTCAACTTTGTTTCAAAAAAATATATAAATAATAAACAGTGGTATTTTGAACCAAACATTAATCCAACATAACCCTGTACCTTCTTGCTCAACTGAGACATCCCTAACCTTACAGAAGTATTTTTGACGTAAATACGTCTATACGGAAGGGTCATTCGGCAAAAAAGCGTAACGAAGTTGTGTATGATCCATATCAACAATGTAAATATGGACCGATAACAATGGTCAGCTTTTATATGAACTCCTGTGTGGATTGTTATGTTACCTAAGAAACTAATTGTTGTGTCATCTGTTTACTCGGCATTGTGTTACATTACTGCCGTCAACAATCCGCTTTCGTTATTGCGGAAAGAGCTAAGCTGTGAATCGCTTGTAGAAGAAGTGTGTCATAGACTAGATAATTTTGTGCTGGTAAAAACGTTTTAGAATATCACAAGTACTTATCTTACATAAGATTTATTACATTTCATTACACAGACGTATTTACGTCAGATTCTCCGGAACCGTGGTTCCACTGTCAACTTTTTATACCTCCTATGTACCATCTGTTCTGAAATAACTGCCCATTTAGCTGAATGTGATTAAATTTATCCATAAATACACTTCCGAACACTTCACATGTGTGTCAATCCGAGGTAAAGAATCCATCAAGCGTAACTAATTCAAGTTAAATAAGCAATGTCTTAATCAAAATTATCTCAATTGTAAAGAATGTATAAAAGAAATATTTAGAATAAAGCCAATATATAAACTTCCTTTCCGTATAGACGTATTTACGCCAAATTCTCCGGAACCGTGGTTCCACTGTAACTTTTTGGTTCTGCTTTCTATCAATAGTATTTCCCCACAAATATTTTCTTGATTTTCTGTGATTTCATACATATTATATCGCTGATTCTACTATACTTGCGTTCGAAAACAAAGGTTTCGATATCGTTCGAGGTACATCTGTTCTTTTAATTCACGTCTGTGCGTTTGGCACAGATGTTTCGTTCCCAAGATGGCGGTTGTTTTGTTGGCGTAGACAACGTGGATTATGGGCTCAAGAGTTTGGATCTAGCAAAGTAAAAAGTAATGTGACATTTGCTTAATTCTGCCCTATTATGGAAGAAGTAACACAACACAGTTCTGCATAGTGTTATGCTTTTCTGTGTATTTGCAATTTTCTGATGAAATAGATATGCAACATGAGTCGTGTAATAGCACTTTCAGCATATATTTTGACAAAAATTTAAAAACATGCTGTTGGATGTCATTTTTGTGGTATCCGTCGTTTTAATTTAGATGGTTTCTTAGCTATCTGATGCATTGGATGGATGTAATTACGTCTGTCAGTAGAAATGTGAATGTGATTGTCCATTCCTGTTTTCAGATTTTCTTTATAGTTGTGTTTAATTTATGGAGTCCTTAAACAAGATTACGCATGGAGTGACTTTAGTAGAGTTGTATAATTCTGATGTGTCTATTATATGTTGCTGAAGGTGGAAATATTGGTGTGTAGAAGAAAACTTCCATAATAATTTGCTTCATGGCATGCTGATGGTATACTTGTTACTTGAACTGCAGCATTCCTAAAACTCTGTTTTAAGAATAAGAAAATTTAACTCATAAATAATTTATTATAACACACGTGCCTGTCTTGGGAAAAAAATAATTAAATACTGTGGGACAAACAAGCAAAACGCAAACCACTTCGCTAGCAAAATGGGTTTTGCTCCTGCACATTCAGAAACTCACTGTCCTCTTGCTGGAATACATTGTTTAAATCATGGATAATTTGTGTGAGTGGCATGTGGCATCTGCTCCTCATATTAGCTGATCAGAGGTCTCTAACTGGGCAACTTTGCATGAATCAGAGTGAATAATTTGCAACAAGTGAACTTGCCTGAAACATCAGGTGATAGAATTCTATTCCAGTTATCCATTTCATGCATAAATATATATTCTTTAATGTGGTGTTTTAAGCCATATGGTTTTTATTGCTGTATTGCATCATATTGTGTAATATCTTTAGTTCTGTAAAAGGAAACCTTGCAGTACACATTTATGTAAACTGTGTCATGAACTATAGTCCTTAAATGTAACAAAAAATATTTGTTTCAGTTTTAGTAGTACAGCTAGATGTCTACTGGTGGGTGGTGTAAGATAAACTATTAACTCATTTTTGATCCATTCCAGTGTTTGGGCCCCATGTGATGGAAGAAGAAGTTTTACAAAACTTGGAGCCAAAAACAGATGTAGTTTCACAACAGCATGTAAGTTACATCAAATGACTCTCCTGCTCAGTTATTATGGGAACAAGAATGTCTTGCAAATTGTCTGTAGTATCTGTCTTTGCTATAGCTTTCGTCAAATATTTGGTGACAGTATTAATTTGGCTACTATTTACCAGTTGTTAATGATGATTTAACTTGAATACTTTAATAAACATATATTTCTGTCTAAGGAGTTTCAAGGGATACAATTTTTACTTGTGTAAACAGACTGTCAACAACTAACATACATTTCTGTATTAAATGAACTACCAGACTGATTTAGATAAAAATTACAGATAACATAATACCACTTTTTATAATGCACAGTGGTCTCTTCTATGTGCCAGAATTGTTATGTCCATGAAGGAGGATTGAGCAGTTCCCTCAAGAAGCTGACTGCAGTGATAACTTTTATGTCTCCTAGTAACAGTATTTGAAATTTTACAATTTTAAGAAAATGCCATTGATGGAATTGAATCATAAGTCCCCATTTCCACAATACTGTCACTATTTGCACTGAATTTTCACAGCCATTAAGCCAATTCCATTCCATGTTTCTCCAAAACATTGGTGTCTTCCTATAAGTCCACTTTGATTTACAACTCTTGGGATGTGAAGGAAAATTGACATTAAAGTAGGAGAGGATTTTTAGAGATTTTATACACAGAACGTTAGAAGCAGAGCTGAACAGCCGAAGAAGGTACAGTTAAGTGTTGATTGCAGGCTCTTGCTTACTTGGAGCAGCTGAAGAATTCTGAGACTGGATGGCAGTTTTGTATGAGCACATTAACCAGGGGGATGACTCAGGATAACCAACTCAGATTCTTCTGCTTTCAAGTGGTTGAGCATTACATTAGGAACCATTATAACAATGAGAACCTGGCCGACCAGCAACGTGTGCGTGAATTTCTTAGCCGCTGGATTCAACTACAGGTATAACTCAACTTTTCAAGGAAAATTTCTGTGCTGTTAATTAGTCATTAAGAATTAACATCTCTTGTACTCTGTGGAGTCTTGCTATATGGTTGAGGAGGACATTTTAAATCATTTTACCTCATAGATCTTGATTTACATCTTTGTCTAAAGTGTCTGCATACAAACCTCATTCAGACTTGAATTATACTAAACACGGTTGAATTGCTATCACATAAAAATATAAATGGTAGAATCATAAGTGGATAGAAAGAAAAAGTTTAATGTAACTATTTCTACAACTGATGAGATCTATTCTTACTTGCAGTGCACACAGCTTGGGAGACAGGAAGCAATATTTCTGCGTAACAAAGCAGCCCAGGTTTTTGCCCTTGTGTTTGTCCGTGATTATCCATTACATTGGACTGACTTCTTTGGTGACCTCATTAAAACTTTGAGCTTTGGACCCCAAGCTGTAGATATATATGTAAGAGTGCTCAAAGCTATAGACAGTGAGGTATGTATATATTGCTGCATCTTTGTTATTTTATAGAATGCTTGCATTTATTTGTACAGTGTTTCTGAACTGTGTGTCATAAATGATAGGGGAGCTTCAGGTCATGGATATGAGTCAAAAAGGTTCAGTGAACACAGGTCTGGAAATGCTCCTGTAGAAGTTTGCAGAAAATAAGATTTCAAGGGTATATTGCTTCATCATCTCTAAAATGCAAATGCTTGACTGAGGGAGTATTTACTTGTTACACATAAGACTACAAGTGCTCAGAATTCCCTCCGTGGAACACACATCAGCTTGTCAGAACAAGGTTTATGTTCAGTCACCCCTGATATCGAACAAATTTTGTTTGCTGTATCTTGTATGCATTGCCAGATTTGCTGTCTGGTGTCAGTGGTGTTGGAATAAACCACGTTTTCATGAAACTCCATGAGTAAATGTCCGTCCAATTAAGGTCTGGTGACCATGGTGGTGGAACCTTGGGCCCACAACCAGGTCAGCATCCATGATAATGCCTGCCTATCCACTTATATGCAGCTGGACTTATATGTTCTGTATGAAAACTACATCCATTGTCTTAAGCACAACAAAACATCCTTCAACAACTAAGGTAAATGTCTGTAGCAGAATTGCAGGTATCAGGGACTAGTAAGTTTTACTGGTAAGATACATGGACAAGTGGGATGATTTTCAGTGATTCCTGCCCACACATTTAACATCTTTGTGCAACATCCTGACTGAACCAGCCTAGCAACATAATGTGTTCTTGAACTTTTATCTTCTGTAACATTTTACAGAAGAATTTCTGGACCTGTGTGTATTGGATATTTTTTACTCATGCTGACACTGAAGCTCACCTTCTGTTTATGATGCATAATTTAGAAACGCTGTATAGATTTGGTAATTAAATTATATGTTAAAACTGAGTTTATCGTTGTGAAAAATTGTTTTTATCATTTCTTTTAAGATCTGTGTATTTATGAGTCAAAGAAAAATTTAGAGTAAACTAACACACACATTTTATCTTTATCCAAATGTGCATTGCAATATTTTTTAAATATTTATTCAACACTTTAAGGACAAGGATGAACATAAATTTATGTACAGTGAAACCACTATTTGACATTTCTTTGGAGGGAGCAGGAAATTGTATTTAAACATAATGTAGAGTGAAATCTTGAATGGAGGACATTTAACATTGGTAGTGGGCCCATTGAAGTTGAACTTCAAATTAAAGTATGGTACTTATTTCTACTCCCCCCATAAATCTGCATGGCATGGTGCTTAGTTTAACACCAGTGATCATTTTACCTTTATTGTGGTTGCAACTGGAATATCCATCGTAACAGTATCCATTTTTAAATATGTCCATATATGATAAGAAATTAATAAGTATTTTGTCTTTGAGGTGGCTGACCAAGATATTACTCATACACATCAAGAGATAGAGAGAAATGCTGCAATAAAAAATGCTATGAGAGGAAGCTGTGTAGAAAAATTGGTTGAATCATGGTACCACATTCTTGTGAGTATTTTAACTTGGTATCATTAATCTCAGATTTTTGATTTTTACCATAGTTATTGAACTTTTGATTTGTGAATGACAGTTGTCAAATCCTGTTTGGAGGAATGGCATCCTAAGTAACATGTTACATTTTATAATCCCCTTCTTCCCTTTTTCTTCATGTTACAGAAGTTTGTAATGGGCATAATTGTGGCAGATGTTACATGTCCTATTGGGTTACCATGAAGTGTAGTCAGAGCCCAGTACAGCCCCTTTATACCACCACCTTCATATTATGCCCACAAATGCTTGGAACATTTACAATTGTAATATCTAAGGAATATACTAATTAGATACCACCCTGCTATCTGTCAACGTCTGTGGCAATACAAATATACTGTTAAGCATTACAGTTTACTCCCACATAACAAAGTAATCAGATAACAAATTTTCACTTAATAAACTTTCTCCCATTGACTATTATAATGAATTCTTCCTGCATAAAAATTTTTGTATGAAGTCATGCAGTCATCAGTTTTAGCCATTTAGAGTGCTCCTAAGTGGATTCAGTTGGCTTCAGCTATTCATTGATCCTTTTATGATTGTGTGGAGCTTGATTGCCTTTGTTTACATTGTTTTGGTTGTGAAAGAGCTATTGCAGACTTTGTGCTTCTGTTCAATTTTTATTTATGTTTCTATTAATCTTGATCTTTTGCCATGTTCTTATGAAATAAACACGGAGTATTTGATGTCTTGCTTTATGTCATGTTGATGTGCAGAAAGTGTTCATTCTTACTGGATATGCTAGTGTTAAAATTATTTGATGAATAATAAATAATGGATAATTCGAGTTAAGAGCTGAGATATTGAGTGTTTATTTACTTTAATGTGTAAATGATAAATTAAATTAGAATTCAGAAAACATCATTTAGCTTCGGACCATATTATGTCCACATGTCTTGAAACAGGCAGATGAACTTTCCTAATGTATGTCACTGATGCATTAGTATCTGATATACTTGGCAGGTTTTAAATATTGTGTTGATCTATTTTCTTTGTAAATTACATTGGAATCAGTGATGTGGGTTTGTTGACTTTGTATGATAGTGTTTTGTACCTAGATATCAACATTAGATTATTCCAGGTGCCTCTGTTCTACTAATTGATCTTGTTTTTGTAGTTGGAACAATGAGTTTATTTATATTTTAGCTGCTGATTTGTATTTTCAGAAAACTTATGAAACGAGCAACCCGGAACTTGTAAATCAGTGTTTAGAAATTATTGGAGCATATGTATCATGGATTGATATAGGACTGGTGGCCAATGCTCGTTTCATTGAGCTGCTTCTCTCCTTACTGTGTGTGGTTGAGTCACGGGAATCTGCTGCTGATTGCTTGCATGACATTATCAGCAAGGGAATGGAGCCACTGGACAAGCTGCAATTGATTGAAACTTTGGTTCCCGTCCTGCAGAGTTCTGGCATTCTGAAACCTCTTGAGGTGAAATTTAATTAGATTAGATGTATGTAAATTCAAGTCAATGTTATTTGGTGTACATGAACTCATAACAGATTTTGTTTCCTGCACATGAACTTAAAACTGCTTTATAACATTTTACTATTGTGGCAGTTTCTGTGATGTAAGACATTTTTATTTTCTTTGTTGTTTTAGTTAGTTAGCAATTTTTTTATTCAGTAACTGTGGAGCATATAAATATGAAGTTTCTATACCCTAAGCACCAGGACACTTTATACATAAGAAGACCTGAACTCATAGTTTTAAAAGAGATTTCTGTTCAGGCCCGGTTTGATTTTTGTTTTGGTCCCTTTACTGGTCTTAGGGTTTATATTTTGTTTTGCTTATATATTTCTTTACTGTGTACTTGTAATTTGATTATGCATTATAACTTGCATTTTTAACAGGGACATGTTTCAGAACTTCTGAACCAACTCCTGCTTCTATTGTGTAACTGAGTGGTATGACTGAATGCAGTAACAAACTAGTGCTGGGCACTGTACTACGGTTCTCATTTTCATCACTCCTTTTTACTTTAGTAAGGCATGATGGCCATTTCTGTGTTGGCTACAGAGTATAGTTGTGTAACTGTAGAGTTAAGTTTGTTTTGTTATTTTCAGGATGATGAGACTGATTTTTCATGCAAGCTATCACATTTGGTGAATGGGATAGGACTCAATCTAATTGATGCACATAACAAGTGAGTGTTATGAATTAAAACAGGGTTTTTAACATTGACTGAATATGTGTAGGAAGACTGAAGGCTAATATCCTTTTAAGAATTGATCATTTAAAAAACAGTGTATGCCAATCCACAATTATTTGATTAGTTATATATTGATTTTTTAAACTGGCAATTTTCAGGTTTTGAAATTAACATCTGTATTTATTTAGACAATGTGAAGAGTTGTGTACACTTGAAAAGGAGTGGTCCTTCAGCTTGAGAGTTAGACAGGGAGGGTTAGTGGATTTTATGAAAGGCAGCTGAGGGACTATTAGGTTCTCGAGAAAGACTGCCATGGAATTAAGAAACAGACCTGAGAGAATGTTCTTAAGGTTTGGAAGTTTTACTCACATTAAATTGTGTCAAAATGTAGTCTTTAATATTTGTGTAGGCTATCATCCAAGTATACCTTTTGAGACCTGCTGTTCTTTTTTTAGACTATCAAAATCAGGATCTGTAGAGCAGGTTGCATTGCTGCAGAATGCAGTCGAGCGTAAAGTCCCAATTATGATTCAGTTCCTCAGCAATGATTATGATGATGTGTCTGCAGAAGTTCTGGAGTTTGCTAAAGAGTATATCCATGTGAGTATTATTTGAAATTTGCTGTTATTTCTCTGTGACATTAATCTTGACATTCCTTTATTTTTTAATTTAAAAATTGTTTCGTTGCTGTATACAAATGATGTCAATACTTTTGTGAAAAAAGGGCTAGTGTCTCTTCAGTAATTATTTCTACTTGTCATAATTAGTTATGATGAGTTTACTACTTACTTATTTCTTTTAACTAATTGATTATTGTACATAAGCAAATGAGTCAAGTCAAAATTGAGGTTAATTCCTGTTTGTATAGAATCCAAAAGATGTATCTAAACATTGTTTGTAGATAGAGGTAGCAATCTGATTACTGTGTCTAGCACCTGTCGATTATGAGGTAGGGTATGTATACTTTTCCTGTCCAGTTATTTTAATGATTGAGCTTGTCAAGTCTGTTAATGGGTTTTTGTGAGGATGAAGGTGACTGCCTTCTGGGATGTTGTGCCATGCAGTCTTGTAGAAATTGACTGACATTTTAGAGGTGCTTACTGCCTCCATCATCAAACAGTCATCTTCATACTTGCTGTTGTGAGAACCTAAAATTGCACTTCTTGTGATGACATTGATGAACTTGCAAGAGGGAATTTCTGTACTGACAGATTTACCATCAGCTTTTGAAGAAAGACTTATCAATTCCTGAAAGAAGATTCTATACCATGTAATTCAACATTTAAGTACCATAATTTACAGTTTGTTTGATTGATTTCCTCCCTTTTCTTGAAATTTAATTCTAAAATAAGGAGGGTGAATGTACACACCGTTTCATTGCAACAGACTTAGCTCTCAGAACTAAAAATAATAATTTTATGAAAGCTTATGATGTATTATAAGTCTTACAGATGTTGCTGTTGAGCACATTTTTACAAAACGAATATGTAACCATTTTCGACTTAAAAATGAGTAATTTGTCAGTGTAAATTTAACTCTTATGCCCAAAACTGATACATTCTCTAGTACTGCCTGATGTATCTGCAGCCAACATTATTTATAATTTTGTCACCATTGTTGCTATTTGTGTGGAAGTTATTTCATAAAAAATTTCTTGAATAGTCCTTGCCTTGATTTCAAGTTCTTTTATTTTTAAATACAAAATTTATCAGGTGAAACTCACTTTCAGACATTTGAACTGTTCCTTGTCCTGTTAATGTTATTACAATATCTTTCTTGGTCTTAAAAATTTACTGTCTGTCTTTGTTGGGAACTGATGAATTGTAAAAATATTGATTACTAATCTCCTTACATTCTATAAATCCATTCTAAGAAATAAATTGAGAGCTTTCTTACCCTCACATTGCCTTCTTTTTTTTGTGTACATTTTGAAGTATGCATCTTGTATTGGTTTGGTTTAACTCATATTTTTGAGTACATCAACCCTATGTATGTTCAGTGTGTTTATGTATGATGTTGAAAATCTTAAATGGGTGACATTTAATTTTAGGGTTATAAACTTGGAATATTAAATGAGGGATAACTAGTTGAATGTTAAATAAAGGTTTTACTGTAATTGTGACCCCTTCCTTATATATGTGATATGGATGCACTTTTGTATAGTACAATGCTGCATGAATTTTAAGGTTAGAACATTACTTTCTTATTCTACCACAACTTCTCACTTCTGTTACCATCACCTTCTGAGTCAGTTTTCATAGCACTTTTTAGTTTTGTTACTTTAAATAAAAATACTTTAAGCACTGGGTATAGATACTTCCTTTAACTAAAAAGCACTTTCTTTAAAACTCAGTCATTAAATGTTATTGCCATTAATTAATTATAATCCTCAGACTTTTCCTCTGGTGTAATAAAAACTGCTTATTGTCTTGCACATATTTGTGGTTCTTAAACCTAAATCCCAACATATCATGTGCATTTTATTTCATGTTTTCTCTACAGTTTTAGTGTATAGTTTATTATTTAGGAATGTAAGTCACATGTAAATGTATACCAGTTAGATCTGTTTTTTTTTTTGGGGGGGGGGGGGGTTGATAGACTTTAACTGCCAATTCATAATCTGAATTGTTACTGTTATGTGAGGTCTCTTCAAGTAAAATAAGTTGTAATGTCTGTTAACAGATGCTGAAGGCAAAGGTGATGCAAACAGAGGAACAGCTCGGTTATGCGCATACTCTTCTACTTACAATTGTGTACAAAATGAAGTATGATGAATCATATCGCTTTGAGCAAGAGGGGGAAGATGAGGCCACATTCCAGGAATTCAGGTGAAGATGTTAGCTGTATCATTCTGAGGCACATTTTGATTTTTGATGGAGAAGTTGAAGTAGACTGATAATTGCAATGCTTGAAAATTATGTTTTTACCTGGGGCAGGTTAATTTTATGAACTAGTGCATAAAAATTGACATGATTTTTCTGTACCATAAAACTCTGTCTATTCACTTACCCTCTGAACACCTTGTCCTGTTATGCTGCTGTTTTTGTTACTGGCAGGGTGATTTCTGTATGCACTCTGAAGACAAATCATGTTTTGGATCCAGATAAACTTAACATTTATTTTCCCCATGCTTCATTTTTAACTGTCACTGATGTATTTAGTATGAGACATCAAGAATTTATACCATCATAAATATTTGGAAGTTATTAGCTGCTCGGTCTGAGGCATCATCCAGTGATACGGATGCGCGCTGGTTCGAGTCACGGGGAAAGAAATTTCTCATGAGATTTTCAACCAGAGTATGGGACCGGTGCCAACCCAGCATCGTGAGGAAATTGGGGAGCTACAATGGGTAGCGTAATCCAGTCATGAAAACTAGCAATGGCTGGGGGTTCGTCGTGCTGACCACATGTCACCCTATATCTGGTTGGATGATCGTTCACCTCTGCTTAGGCATGTGAACATGAGGCCAGCAGTCGGCTTTGGCTCTCTGGAGCTGTTATGCTATGGATTATTATTATTATTTTTGATGGTTATGTAAATTGGTTTTATAGTTTCTTAACCAATAGACAATCCCAGGTTCGCGTTTCTGGAATTTTTTTTGTTTCCTTTTGTGGTCCTTTTTGGTGTTCCACAGGGATATGTTTTGGGTTCTCTACTTTTCAATTTGTTTATTGATGACATATGTCAAGTAATTAAATCATTCTAAATGCCTTCTATTCGCTGATGATATCAAAATTTTTCGTGCCATTAAATCTTCCGACTGCAATGTACTTCAAACTGACATTGACTCTGTACAAGGTTGGTGCACTGCTAACTTCATGAAACTCAATATTAGTAAAACTACAGTAATTTCCTTCTCCAGGAAAACCACTACTTAGATCTTTGATTACAAACTTTTTCAGTCCTCCATAACACGTACCGACACCATAAAGACCTGGGAATATTTATCGACTCTAAGCTCCGATTTCATAACCATGTTGACCACATATTTTCACATTGTATTAAGTTGCTGGGTCTTGTTCGCACATTAACCTTTTCGTTCTCTTCTCTCGATTGCCTGTATATGTTATATGTAACCTTAGTTAGATCCAAGCTTGAGTACGCCTCGGTCGTTTGGAATTCTATTACGACTACTGATGCCAACAAATTGGAACGTATCCAGCAGAAGTTTGCAGCCCTTTGCTATTATCGTTTCCTCCCCCAAGTGCATTACAGCTATGCTGATGCATTAGAGTTTTTAAAACTCCAGACCCTGCATAAGAGAAGGCATTGTAGTGATGCACTGTTCCTTGCACAGGTTTATCGCAGTTTTAAATGTTGTCCTTCCCTTCTGGAAGCTGTCGGTCTCCGCATTCCTGCTCGGAATCTGAGAGATTTTTTTATGTTCAGTTTTAGCCCTTTGATCAAAAACAGTCCTTCTGCTAGATGCGCATCAGCTGCTAATGTCATCTGCAGGGATTTGGACATATTCGAGACAAAAATTGTCACACTTCTTCACATTCTATAATAGTATAATTTACTTAATTGATTCAAGTTATTTTTACAAATATCCTAATATATTTAGTAGCAATTTTCTTGTGTATTTACTTCCATATCAATGTATTTTATATATTGCTTGTTTTACCTTTTATGTTTTTATTGTGTTTGTGAGTTTATCTCTGTGCTGTATCTGTAATTTGCCATCAGGCTGTTGATACAGCACTTAAATAATAAATAATTGAATACACATATGCTATCAGTTCGCATGATTTGATTATATTGCATATGTACAGACTTCTATATGCAATCAAATTTATGACAGCTAAATACTTTTTTATTTGGTAGTAATTGGTTTGTTTTGTTTTATGCACATAGTTTTGTTCATTCATGTTTGATTTACTGGCTAGTATTATTTAATTTGTTAGCTGATGCTGATGCTTCTTTGATAAGGAAGCACAAAAGAAACACCATTTCCTTAGAAGGAGGACTTAGTGTACTATGGGACATTAACACACAATTGAGGACTCATATTTCTTTGGTGAATCATCTATCATTATCAGTATCAACTCTAAATATCATAGACAGTGTCATGTTGAATAAAATTCAAATAATTACTGAAGATAACAGGTTATTTTTGAAGTGAATACTGTACGTTACTTATCATGTGTGAAAACGTTTTGCCTGACAATAACAGAATAAAAATAAGAATAACATCAAAAAAACTTTCAGTTTCCCCCCCCCCCCCCCCCAAATGATGTCTATACTACCATTGTAGGCACTCTTACCCTTGGGTTAACATATACAATTATGAGAGAGTATGCATCTCATAATAGGCACCTGTCAATGTCACAGTAGAAAAATGCTGGCAAGAATACCATACAGGATGTCCCTGACCACTCTAAAGCTTATATTAATGTGGTACTTAAATAATAATTTTCTGAACATTCTACACTGGAACCAGGTATTTCACTTTTCTGGGGATTGATAAAAAATGGTGAAAACTCTGTAAAAGTGTAACCTGGAGGAGAAGCAAAAGTCCTAAGCTTAGTACTTACCTTAACCCTGAATTAGAATGTTCAGCAAGTGATGTAAGTAAATTATTAAACAATGTACAAACTTTTTACAACACATAATTCCCAGAAATTACATAAAAAATGTTAGTATCATGATGCAAGTTACAATAATTTGTAATTATAATTATGCATTCTTTATTTTCACCATTAACAGAGCTTTATCTTTCTGTCCAACTGTGCAACTAATATGTTTCTCTATCTTGAAATTTTCTCTGTCGTGCACAATTTGTAATTCTCTTTCACTAGGTGGATTTTTCTAGTATGGTGAAGTGTAAAACAAGATTGGTCACACAGTGCTAAGATTTAATATATTTTATACATTTCTAGTTGTGCTATCATAATTTCCTGTACTATGTAGTTTGGTGCACTAGTGAAATGAATGATGGTGATTGAAAATTGGAAATTCTTGCTGAATCTTATTGATCTGCTTTTTGTTTTCAGAAAGCAGTTAAAAGTGTTATTTGACAACTTGGCAGGGGTTAATAAAGAGTTGGTGATTGAATATGTGACAAAGTTCACAACCAACACACTGTGTGAATGGAGAACTACCTCCTTTGAAGATGTCGAGATTGCAATTTATTTACTGTATCTGATGGGTGAAGCTATTCCAGCATCTGGTGGCAACCATTTCACTGGTGATCATGTATGTTAATTTAAAGGCCATTTGTGCCTTAAATTATGACAGTTTTATAATAAATTAATACAACCAGATTGTTAGCAATCTTGATGCTGATTTGTTCTGTGTGTGAAACAGAATTTGATTGTAGGAATTTTATGTTTTTCTAGTTATAGAAAGAATGAGGTAATGGATCCAAGAATGGTGTATATTATGTACAGTCCAATTTTCTTTGCAGCTGGATTTTATATGTAAATGTGAATGTGTCATAAACTCACGTAAAATATTATTCGAAGACTCCCGCCAGTTTTTTGTTGTCGTTTAATACATGCCATAGAAGGCAATGAACTTCTTGATTAGCCCAGTGACAGTTAGCTTATCAAGGATTGCTGTGTAGAGATACGAGGTGCGATCGAAAGGTTTCCAGACTGCGCGTATAAAAACCCGTACACTTATCTCAGGTATTAAATTCATCCATCACCCTCGAAGTAGTTCCCCTGGGAGTGAACACAACGATCCCAGCGCCGCTGCCAAGCCTGGAAGCATCCCTGGAAATCTTTCTTTGTCAGCCTGTCAAGCACCATCTGCGATTCTGCCTGAATCTCTTCTATCGTCTCAAATCTCCTTCCCTTTAGCTGAATTTTCATCTTTGGGAAGAGGAAGAAGTCACACGGAGCTTAGAAAGGAAGTTGGGGTCGGTTCTTGCAGGATCTTTGAGCTCCTGAGAAACGAGAAGTCGATTCTGCTTCTGGTCCTCAGACAGGATGCGTCGCATGTGGAGTTCTTCCTTTAGAATCAGCTGACAGGTCCCATAGCCTATCCCAACAATGTCGCACAAGTTGTTGATGGTACAACGTCGATCTTCGTGAATGGCCTGCCGAATCTTCGTAACATTTTCGGGCGTTGTGCTCGAAGATGGTCGTCCAGAACGCTCGTCATCATCGACAGAGGTTCGGCCATTTTTAAAACGTGAATGCCACACAAAAGTTTGTGCATGACCCATTGAGGCCTCCCCAAATGCTTGCTTTAGCATTTCATAGGCTTCCGTAGCCGTTTTGGCGAGTCTTTGGCAAAATTTGATGCACACGCCATTCCGAAATCGCAGGAGGGTCGGTGTAATGCACTACCAAAACGCCCGTAACTAAGAAACAAATGCTAATTCGATGATGCTGGCTGGCACACTGATTCACTATGAATGTAGGCCGCACCCCCTAGCGGCAGAAGCTCGTACTACATTCGGTTTACCCTCTATTGACACAGTCTTGAAACTTTTCGATTGCACCTCGTGTACAATACAGTATACTTTATATTTTGTGCTTTCCTAATAGTATGTTGACTTTTAGCTCTGGCTGTAGGTATGAAATTAATGCTGACTGGCTGATCATTTATTTTCCACATGCCTTTGTTTAAGGTGATAGAAAAGTTGCACAACCCAAAGATGATACTGTTTTTTAAGTATATACAATTATGATTATGACAATTTTAGTTTTTTTTAATTGTAATTATTGTTCTAAATCTTTTGCCTTGGTCATGTTCCTTGAATTTATGCATAATGTGTGTATGAGAAGGATGAAACTTCAGAATATTTGTTGTCTTATGTTCATGTCCATATGATGACCCACTTTGTTGAGTAAGTTTCTCAGATATTTGCCTGGAGATCGTAACATACGTTTATAGATGTTTGCCACAGATTCTTCATCCAACACTGAAAAGCGTTTGTAATGCTTATTTACACTTCTCTGCCACAGAAACATTCTTTTAATAAAATAAAATATTTTTAATTTATCTTGCATGGTGAATTAAGAAATTCAATCTAACAGACTAATAAAGAATGTGAAATTAGGCATTGTTCAATAGTAGTCACATATTGCACGTGTGAAAAAGACAGCATTTCTGTTAGGCTGTCTACACACAACTGGTGCAAACTATGAAAAATCCAGAGGTCAGGGATATTATGTGCAGTCACTAATGCTTCATGTATTTTTGTTTTGGATTCTTTGAACCATTATAATTGCTCTAATGGGTTTCATGACTTTTTGTTCACTCTGTAGCTGCATTCAATATTTAATCAGATTTATATATACCTCTAAAATGTTGACCAAGCTAAGTGATTCTGGTGTTCCTGGTGTACTAAAACTTAGTTAATCATATCCTTGAGATAATAAGATAGTATACATACATGGACCATCTTTTGTTGGGGTTTCCTTTGAAATTAAATCTGTAACATTTCAGACTAAAGTATCAGCCATGCAGACAATGATGCATACATTGGTTACTTGTGATGTGAGCTACCACCCACACCCAGCTGTTACACTGCAGTATGTTGAGACTGTTGTGCGATATGAGAAGTTCTTTAACACGGAACCAGAACACATTCCATATGTGTTAACATCCTTCCTTGACCAACGTGGTGTGAGGAACAGTAGTCCTCTTGTCCGCAGCCGCTGTTCTTATTTATTTTCACGTTTTGTCAAGTGCCTGAGGCAAGTATTTGAAATCAAGATTGTTTTAAAATTTATCTTTGGTTTAGTGTTTTGGTGTTTATGAAACTTTTTTGCTTGGTGTTACTTAATGAGTACTGCACAAGTGTTTTTTTTTCTGACAGGGGAAGCTACAAGTAATAGGTAGTAGAGCTGCTGTTTCCATAGTGTGTTTCTGAATCCCTTTAGGGCACACTAAATGATACAGAGTGTTAGTTATAATAATGCCTGTTGGTGGAATTTTTTTCTTTGCCAGTCTAAATTTAATTTTCCCTTCACTCCCCTGCTTTGGTTGTTTTATATTATTGTTATTATTTGTCTTTACAATAAATTCATTTCCTTTTAGAAGGGAAAATATTTGGGTAAAGCCAAAGATTTGTCTGTGTGGGGATAGACCAGGTCAAATTGGCATATTGAAGGAGAAAATTGGACAATAAATTGAGAAATTTTGAAACTGCAGAAAATCCCAAATGAATTTGAAGTGGTCAGGGCTGAAAAATAACTAACTAGATGACTTACAGAACCCGAAGGTTCATCACCAAATTGGCCAAATCCTCCTCCACCAGACCCTGTCCTGAGCCAACAAAATCCAGTCTTCAACTCCTATCTCCCATACATCCCACCTGATATCCTCCCATTTACATTTAGTCTTCCCTTCAGGCTTTCCGACCATTACCTGATGCACACCTCTTGCCCCCATCCATGCGCGCCACATTCCCCGCCCATCTCATTCTTCTGGACTTATCACCCTGACAATATTGGCGGAGGAGTACAAATTTTTAAGCTCATCATTATGCAATTTTCTCCACACCTCATCATTTTTCCTCCTAGGCCCAAATATCCTCCTCAACACCTTATTCTCAAACACATGCAATCTGTGTTCCTCCCTCAGAGTGAAATACCATGTTTTGCACCCATACAAAACAACAGGCAAAATTTTTATTTTGTGTATTTTAATCTTTTGGTTCTTAGAAAAAGGCTGAAAAACATGAACTTCAAATTAAATAATTTTGAATTAATAAATTTGTGTATAAGACGGTTCCTGCTGGTTATGGTATATGAAACTATTTTAATTAACATTATAACATACTGGCAATAAATACTGTTTCTGTGAGTAAAGTACAGGAATGTAGTTTTTATTGCATTGCCAGTTGCATGTAATTAAAATGTATGTACAAGGTTACATCTGCAACATATTGTTACTCTTCTCTAATATTTGTGAAAATACAAGTCAATAGAGGTCTACGTCAGGATGTCGTATGTTTTTGAAAGGAACTTCTGAATGTTGTCCACAGCTTTTACAATTTTAAATTGTTTAATTTATACCATCAGAATACCACTCAGCTTAAGTATGTAGAAATCTTAAATGTTGCAACAGACAGCATCACACCTTGTTCCTTATTTTTGAAGTCTTTATTTAATGTGGTCAAAGTATTTGTGGCAGTAATCCTCAGTACACAAGGACCAATGGGTTTGGACATTTGGTTACTGGACTGTGACAAGGTGCCAGTTGTGTGAAGCCACCATCCATGGGATTATAACTGAATGTGTAAGTTATAAATGTAAGGTGAATGGTGTTTTGGTGGTATAATAAACATTTCGGTAGTGAACAATGCAGACCAAGAAACTGTTGATTTTACAATTTTGTCATCAGCATGTATAAAGTCCAGAACTGAGGTACTGACATTACTACTAAACCTTGCTTATTCAATTGTTAAACTTGTTAATTTCTCATTTCTCAGGACCTCAGACCAGACTTAAATAAAACTATAATCTCTGTTCTTTCCTCTTCCAGTTACTAAAAATATAATCATATAAGATTTAAAGTTTTCGTAGCTTTCATAGTATGTATAAATACAATGTACAGCTGTGTCATCAGTCCACGATGATGGAGGCAGAGACAATCTCTGAAATATTGGGAACTGATTTTATACTCACAGCCAGTTGCCCGTTAAGATTTCATTAAACTTGTATTAAATCGCAGTGACTTCTAAGATGAATTTGTACTGGACAGATACGGTTGTAATGTTTATGAATTTGTTTAGGCCGATAATAGTGACTCCAGCTTGTATTGGCTGAATGGTTAAAAACAAAATGTTGCTTATATTACTAATAAGTATTGTGTAAAGTGTATATGATCTGAAACAGGAACAATAATTGTCCCTCTAGATGTTTTCTGCCAATTTGATTTATTAATATCAAATTGTTTCCAGGACACTGATACAACCATATATAAAGGAAGTTTTAGGACCCCTGCAATTCCTGTTGATTCTTAATCCCCCCGAAAATGGATCACGCCTTATTAGTGAAGATGACCAACTGTATTTGTATGAGGCTGCAGCAGTGATGATAGTGTCTGGGGCTTTTGATGCTCAGGTACTTGGTACTTTACTTTTTTTCACTTTTAAACTCTGAATTTTTATGCTTTCAAACATTGTGTCTCATTTCAAGATCAGTATTTATGGTTTACTTAACTAAGCATTTTCAGTAACTAAAGGTTCTGTAGTGTCGCAATCATTGAAAGGGATACAGTGCAGTTACAACTTGAACTTATGTTAATTGTTATGAACTATGTGGAAGAAACCAACAATTGTACTATTACACAGGAACGTAGCGTTACTGAAATAAGTGTCATGCTGGAGGAAATTTAAAGAACATTAGAAGTGTGCCACTTCCACATAAACAGTTTTATGGTCTAACTTTTTGTTAATAAAATGTGTTAATGTTGTTAAAACAAAGATATTCTCACTCATGCATGAACACCATTATACTTATTCAATTTCAGAATATTAAATGGTGTGAATCTGGTAAATTTTAATATTGATATAAATGTTTTTGTTTTTTTCAAAAATCTAAAATTTTGAGAGGGAGTTGTTTTACATTCAGGGAAATTTAATTTTCTATGTACTGTAGTAGTGCTTCATTATGCTAATGATATTACATAAACTACTTAACACCACATAATATTTTGTAGTTCACCTAACATGTAAATGGTTAACTTTATTATCACTCACTAAAAGTGTCAGTAAAGTGTCACTTGTAAATCTTTTTGAAACATTTAAAACAGATGCTTATTTCAGTTTACCAGGTACCACTCATGATTATGTATATAAATACTATGATAAAATTGATCATTAAGCAAGTTTATAAAATGTGTCAGATAGTAACAACAGTGGATACAATTACATTGACTTACTTATTTGTACACAATTTAAGATGGTTTTACTATGCTTAAAAAAGCCTGTTAATGGAGGAATGCAGCATTAGAAACTAGTGACTAAGGCAAAATATTATCTGATTTTAGTGCTTTTAATTCTTATGCCCTAATGCTGAGTTTTATAAATAATAATATTGGCTGATTTTAAAATTTATTTCTCATCGCTAGATATATTTTAGGTATAATGAATTCTTCTCAGGCTACTAGCTGTGTGAGGTGGTTAATGGAGAAAACACCAACACTTTGAGAACCATCTTCAGGGTTCTGTAGATGTATTTCAGGTAATTTTTAAAATAAATACATGATTGTGTTTTCAGCAAAAAGGGATGCTTATGTCAAACATGCTGATTCCTGTGATGGAGAAGTTCAAGACATTGGTGACTCAGTTGCTAGTGGAGACAGATGAACGGAAGCAGCAGCTATTTGCTCAGACCCTGTGCCATGCTATGGCTGTCACTAGCCGTGCCAGCAAAGCATTTACAAACCATCAGACGATGAAGTCTTGTTGTTGTGTGCCTGTATTTGTTGAGGCCACAAAGGTTTTCCTTAACTGCTTGCAGGTAACACACTTTGTGATGTTGTTATATTCTTTAAACCATGTGCCTCTTGCAATAGGTATGAAGTTCTCACAGTAGTGGAAATGATGATGGTCTTGTGGACTTATCAGTTGATACCAACATTTTGGAGGAATGTGCCCCCCCCTCCAATCTTTAGCTTGGAAGGTGGCGATACAGTATGTCCTCCAAAATTTTGGTATATGCCTACAAGTCTGCATACTATTACTGTCCACAAGACCGTTGTACCTTTTTTGTACCTTCTGATTTATTAGTTGCCACCAATGTTATTCACTTGCATGATTGCAGGCTTTGATATTGGTAGAACATTGTGCCCCAGCTGCGCTTTACCCTGGAAATGACCCCGGTACCCATTGAATAGGAGGGTGGGTAGGTGGGCCCCAGAACTAGTCTCGATGCAGAGGCTAGAGGAAGAATCCTCTGTCTGTCAGGGATTGATCCCCGGACGTCCAGTCCATAACCAGTCACTTTACTAACTGAGCTATGCCGGCTCATACCACTATATATATGAACAGCAAATATGCTAGTGTGTGCAATGTAGTGACAGTTTTGCATTAAACATTTTTATCTGTAAGCAACGGAGTTGTCAGACTTCCAGACTATATTTCAATTATTCAGGACCATGGTGTTTAGAAAGGCTTTGCAGGAGATAGGTACTGGTTATGAAAGAGAAATAGATAGATGTAGTGAGTGGATTTAATAGAATTTCATGTTTATTCATACAAGAAAAGTGAAGTTTATCTATTTCTTTTATCAGATTCCAACACAGTCACAAGTACTTCAGAGTGGAGTGCGGCAATTCCTTCATAGGATGGTAGTGTGCCTGGAAGAAGAACTTCTTCCTTATGTTCCACGGGCATCAGAAGGTCTTCTAAAGGGCAATGACATACGGAGCATTCAGGAATATGTGCCGTTGATTGTACAGATAATTGCAAAATTTAAAGTAAGTTAGATTTTGAGTTGTCTTATTCTGCTTTTAGTAGTGTTGCAAACTTTATTTGCATTCTGTTACTGATAATTTTTTTTAATTATTGTTTTATGTAGATTTTTGTCTTCATACATATTTTTTAATTTGTTAGGCAGGTTTCTAACAATTAAAACAGTTCAACAGGGTAATGAATACTGTATATGAAACAGGCATTGTGCTATAGCCAGGGGCAAACAGTGTGTTTTGCCTACATCACTGGTTTGTGTATAGAAGGAAAACAATTGCATATACTTTGTAAATTAAAAAATTGCTTCAGACAGCAAGCTACAAAGTATTGCAGCTGGGAAATGTGTATAGTTTGGATAGTATATACTTCCTTACCTGATATCCCACTGATCACCATGCCATATGCTCTTATTTGACATTGAATGAACAGATTCACCCTGTACAGTATGTGTGTGTCCATTTGTCTTTCTCCATAAAATCTCTTGAATGAAGTGGCTTTACAGGAAGCTTTTAATTTGAAGTTAGATTTCCTATAAGACAGGTATCTTCAGATTATAATTTGTTTGCAAAGAAACATTATGTGGGAGTATATTCAGTGAAAGCAGTTGTACCGTTGGGTTCCTTTTATCTCACAAAATAGAAATTAATACAGAAGTTTTTTATTGACTGGTCTGTTTTAATTAAATGAAGAACTAGTGGAGTTTATAGTTAGAGGCATCTCAGGTGCTGGCTCAGTCACATATAGTAGTGGTCCGCAGACATTTTATTGATTACAGGCTTACATGGCTGTCATAAAACTAGTACTTTCAATACTGTCTTCTGAAATTGGAAATTTATATTTAATTTCTTCTCACAGTTCAATTAAATTATGATAGCTTCAGTGAATTAGGTTGACCAGGGTACACCACAACTGAAAAGAACAGTTGTCCTGGGTGTTTCAGAAGGAAGTGATTCCATTCCTGCAGCAAGTTTTCATGCCAATTGTGAATGCAATCTTCTCTGCACAATCATTGCCTATTGAAGAAAATGATGAGCAAGGGAAACGGGAGAAGCAGTTACTCCAACGCAACTACTTCCAGTTCATTGCTGCTGTTGTCACAAACAATGTTTCAGAGGTTCTGAATGCTCAGGACAGCCGGTTCCTTGAGCAGGTGATGATGAGTATCATTCGTGGAGCTGTAGATTTCCCAGATCCAGTGGTAAGTTGGCTTATGCATGCTAATATGGCAGATATGTTTGTAAGTATCTGGTGTGAGCCTCAGTCAGAGTTCAAACTGCCTTGTCTTAGATTTTTCATAATTTTTCTCAGCTTGTCCAGGCAAATAACAGGATAATTACCTTGGCATAGGTCATGGCTTTTCTTCCCAGATCTTAATGGTACTCCATGCATTATATATCAACTCATATCTTCTCATGCATGAACTGAATGTGAACACATAGGATTATTGCATAATTGTACACAAACATAAATATAATGGGGACTAACATTTTGAGGGAAATTATTGTGTTGATTTTTAGCTCTGTTGCACAAAAAAATACCTTGAGATTTTTACTGCAATTGATATAAAAATACTAGTCTTATATATTTTTAATGTATTTTAAATCTTGTTAAATGGATGTTTCCTACTTTTACTATGTGATTTTGGCTTACTATCCTTTTGATTTTTATATTACTACATACTTCTCGTAGCAATGCACATATTTTTCCTGACGATGGCCCTGGTAAGGCTGAAACATGTAAAGAATTAAATATATAAAATAATGTAATGTAATAGTTGTATTTGGATTGTCTCTGGAATAATAGTGTCAAATATAATGGCATGGTATGTAACAAAAAGTGGCGTTAGGACATGGGAATTTTGTAGAAACACTCTTGGAAGTCATATTTTTTAAAAGGTGACTCCCATTTTTGGACATGGACATATAATGACATGAGACAGACATTAATTTAAACTAAAGTTCATTCACTTTGTTGACAATTTCACAGAATGCAGTTACACACAACCCAAAGAACTATTTAAAATCAGTCCCAAACTTAATGCCTAGAATACAAAATTTCAGTCTTTGTATCTGTCTATAGAAAATATTTGCGTTGATGAGGTCAGTTATTTTGGAAACTTTACATCTTTGAAGGCATCTTCATTATTGCTGATTGAATTAGAAATGATTGTGGCAGGTATTCTGAGAATGGCCAGTTTGTGTTTTGGAGCTGTCGAGTCTCAACTATGTCATGGCACCAGTTCTTCTGACAGATATCTAATTGGTTTCCTCAGTTCTTTAAGGCAAATGCTGGGTTATTGTATTTACATGGACCATGATTGCTTTAACCCCTGTTTTTTAAGGGTTACTATATATGTTTGCTCATCTCATTGAACGTTACATAACTTCTGAAGGTGATAGCATTGGTAAGTCATGCAAAAACTTAAAACCTTGTGTGGAACAGCTTTTTAATTTTTTGTGTTTTTTTTATTTCAGGCTCAGAAAACGTGCTTCTCAATCCTGCGAAAATTGGTGGACTTATGGGGTGGTAAGGAGCAGCCTGATGACTTCACACAGTTCATATACAAGAACATAGTTCCTGCATGCTTTATGGCACCCCTTAAGTCCACATTTGATCTCTCTGATGCTCAGACATTACTGGCATTGGCAGAGAGTGCCATGTGTTTGAAGGCCATCCTGCAGAGACGTGTAAGTTGAAATTTGCTGTTCATTTTATAAATAAATCTGTCAACTGTTTATCATAGAAGTAATAATTAAAAATGCAGGGGAGTAAATAAAATAGGGGTATTCTGGATTTGGTACATACTTCAATGTTATGTTTACTGCATCTGTCTTCTGTGCTCTGATCGGTGGCATTTATGTTATGCCTTGTTACTATGTTTCGGTTGTTTAATTTATATTGATTCTTATCCCATAAAGGTAAGTCAGTCATGCCCTGATGCTGGGATGCAAAGGGGGATGTCATGTGTTCCTCCCTTTAATCTCAGCTTCTGCAATTCTCATTTGTCATCTACAGATCATCCCTTTTGGCTTCTTTACTGACCCCCTATGCATATTGAATACCTACCACATCATCTCCATAGTTTGCCACATCTGTTCATGTTTATCACAGAAATCCTTATTCATCTTCTAGGTGTATTATGTCTGAGATTTGAAGGGCAGTAGATTTATGAAATATGTCTTACAAGCAGGAATCTATGGAGAAATTATAATTGAAGGTTAAGTGGACTCTTTTCATTACTGCTGTATGCAAGTGTAGGTGCAGACCTTGGTTTATAATCAATTATGCCCCAGTAGTAGCCCAGGTATGTAACCATTGATCTGGCTGTGGCAACTGTGTGTCAAAAAATAGTTTAAAATGTTTCAGATGTAAATCTCAGGGAACAAAATAAATATAAATGAGGTATGTAATGAAATTATGTGAATAATATATTATTGCATGTTGTTGTTTATTCCATACACTACTTTATGTAAGGATATCTAATATTGTCATATGTGTTATATGGTTATGAGATATGGCTGCTTACTTTGAGAATTAATGCTGTTTGATTTCCTTTATGAAGATGGCTGTCTTCTGGGTTGTTGCACCGTGTAGTCTGGTAGAAGTTTACCAACGTTTCAGAGGTCCTTGCTGCCTCCATCAACAGGGTGATGAGTGACCCTGATGATGGAGGCAACAAGGACCTCTAAAATGTTGGTAAACTTCTACCAGACTACATGGCACAACTACCCAGAAGACAGACATCTTTAACCCTGCTGTGAAAACCAATAATCCTACTGATTTCCTTTATATTTGCTCCATAATAAATTATAACACTTTGCTGTTATTCGGAAAGATAATATGTATATGTTTCTGTAAATTTCTGAAAATTTTAGACTTTTCAGTTTTGTTTTATCAGACTAAAGTGATCAAGTTTCATCAAAATTGTATTGTGAAACATGAATAATTCATGTGGAATTTCATTTACTTTCTTCCAGGGGGATGAGTTTGTCAGCTACCTCCATACAGAATACCTCCCAACTCTTCAGATCTCTCCGCAGCTTATAGATGAGTATTGCCAGGCCCTCAAAGCTGAAAACAAAGTCTTCAAAAATTATGTCAAAGTAAGTGGAAGAAATTGATATTTTGAGTTAATTAGTTAAGTATCAATTGTGCATTATCCTTCTTAGGGGTCCGCAGTGGCCGCGCGGTCTGGGGCGTGGGCCTTCTGCTGCTTGGTTGCTGGGACCGTGGGTTAAAATCCCACTCAAGCCATGGATGTTTGTCTGCGTTTTTCTGTGTTGTGCTGTCCTGTGTATAGGTAGAGGCCTTGCGACGGGCCGATCCCTCGTCCAAGGACTCCTACCAAATGCCTATAGATCAAGCCAATGAAAAGTTGGGACCCGCAGTGCTCAGGCACTTGAAGAACGGGTCGTTCCCAGTACCAGTACCCAGTTATCCTTAGTCCACCTGGCTTGATCTGATTCAGAATTAATTTCTTTCCTTCTGGTCACAAAATAAAACCGATAATTGTCCTGTTAAATTTATCCTCAGCTTATTGTTGTGTATTCATTTCTGAAAGGATAAGGCCTTGTTAGCCATGTTACAGCTGAATAATTGCTGCTGAGGGTAGTACTGACATGCAGTGCACACACTTTGTGGTACTTCCTATTACTTTTAAATAGAAATGGACTGTTGTAATGAATTAGGAAAAATAGCTGTTTTCCTTTGTTATTCCAAGAAAATGTGCAGTACCCATCACTCTACAGTGACAGTTAGCAATTAGCATCACAGAATTATAAAATTAAACTCTTATCTTTATGAACTGATACACAGTGACTGAAGTCTTGCTAAATTCATGGATACAAAGTGACCATTAGAAAAAAGAATATTTTTGTCCTAACTAAGCCAAGTCAGAAAAACATACGTTTCTTTAGAATATTTCCTGTATCCAGTACAGTTGGAAATCCCTTTGTGAAAAATAATAAGTTTGTGACATCTCCACATGCTTCTTAGTACCTAGTATATTCTGTGATGCTCATTGTCCATTTAAATTTGCTCTTTTATTACATTTTATGGACTGAAACTGTTTGAGAATGAAGTGCTGAGGAGAATATTGGAGTTATGGCAAAGAAAATTACATAATTAAGAACTTCATAATTTGTACTCTTCACCAAATACTGCTGGGTTATTAAGTCAAGGATGAGTTGGGTGAGGTATGTAGATCACATGGGGAAAGTGAGATGCACACATTTTTTTCAAAAATCTTCAGTATAAGAGATTGTATGGGAACATCATGCTTTGAGGATTATATAAGTGACTCTTGTTATATGCAGGGTTGCATTCCTGTGAATTGCCATGCATATAAAAAAACATGTAGAATGGGAAACATAACATACCTGTGAATTTTCTGATATGTAATGAAAGGCATTAATTTGTAGTCATCAGAGTCAAAATGGTAGGGCAAGTCAGTGAAACTGCATGTGCATCTCATTGGGCTTGTGCAGCAACTTCCGCTGTGGCTGTGGATAGGATATTGAAGCTCCTCATGATACTGAAATAAAACCACAGATATGCAAAAGCACAGATAGTGGAAGTGTGTGTAGCGAGATTGACCTGGATTAAAATGGATCTTACAGAAGTAGGATGTGAAGGTGGAGATTCGATTCAACTGGTTGAGAATAGGGTCTGCTGCCAGACTTTTATGCATGATATTGAAACGTTGGGTTCCATAACAGGGCGGAAGATTCTTGACCAGCTCAGCTACTGTAATTTAAGAATGATATTGCAGCACATAGTTATGTTATATGAAAAAATAGGATATATTAACAGTATGCACTATAAACATGTGACATTAATAAATTTATTATTGTTACAAACTGTACATTTTTACTGTAATTTGTTTCAGATATTTTTCCAGCAAGCAAGAACATGACAAATGTGGAAGATTCTGAACAAAAGCAATTGATTGATGCCTAATGGTAAAAATTAATACCATGATATTCTTTTTTCCTGGAATTGCTGATGTTTCTGTAAATATTTCTTTGTAAATATTTAATTTAGTACTGTTACAGATTTTTCTGAAATCGCACACATTTCTGTGCTCTCAACATACATGTGATTAAGTTGAATTATTGATTTATTCTAGTGCTGTTTTTGAGGTATGAAGAATTGAGTAATCTTGTTTATTGAATATATGATTCTTTTACACTTGTCTGATGCTGTCCATTTAAAACTCTCACTGATGATACTGAATTGAGTGAGTATTTTTTAAGTATCTAGTGTCTGTTTTATAAATGAGACTCTCAGTTTGCTCAGTTCATTTCCCCCCCCCCCCCCCCCTCCCCCCAGAATTGATCATAGAAACAAAAAAAAAACCCTGGTACATCACATGCTGGTAGCAGCTGTTTTGTGTAAAAATAATTGTATTTATTTCATTTATAAGTTAAACTCATTGTTTTGTTGTAACACTTTATCTCAATTTAATCCTTTGGCTGCAAATGGTCATATTTAACATCAGAATTTGTGTCACTTTGCATGATTTATTTATGAATATTTTTGAATATATTGTATTTTATTGTAAACAGTTTGTTTGTATAATTTTTAGAGTTTGGGCCTTGTGGATGTACTGTTACTTTCGTTCCTGAAGTTCAGGACATTTCCAAACCACTGAGCAGCCATTGGATTAATTGGGATTAGTAATGTGGTAGGGTTGCCTGTTCATCTCATAATTGCCTGTGATTATGTAAGTGTGTTGTGTCATTACAGTTTGAACATAATGAAGTATCAAAACACTGCCTAATTCCAATGCTTTTGGTTATTAGTACTGTTTAATGTTTTTGTCATGCAGTTTCCCTTTTTCTGTTTTGGTTTGCACTGTGATCCTGTTGAATTTAAGAAAAGGTTAGTATGGAACCTGTAGTTGGCATTGGGCACAAGTTAGTGAGGTGTAAAGTTTTGTCAAATTGAAACTTCATTTATATATTTTTATTTATATTTTAATATTGAAGTGCAGACGTGAAGCAGAAATTTCTGATTTGTTGAAAATGAAAAATTCAATAAGCTAGCAGTGTACAAGCTTGGTCTGGCAGCTTGTGTTGACATTCCTTCTTAATTCTATAAATTAAGTATTTTCCTTTCATATATTTAAATCATTATTGGAGGATGATATAAATACAATAAAGAGGAACACAGAAGTTTTACTAGAAGCTAGTAGACAGGTGGGGCTAGAAGTAAATTCAGAAAAAACTAAGTACATGTTAGTGTCTCTTCGTCAGCAGACAGGCTGGCAGAATTATCTTAGGGTGGCTAATAAATCCTTTGAAAGTGTCACAGAGTTCAAATATTTGATAACAGCAATAACAGTTTAAAATTATATTCATGAGGAGTTAGGAGAAGACAAAATTCTGGAAATGCTTGCTACTTCTCGGTTCAGAATATTTTGTCTTCCCGTCTGAATTCTAAGAACCTGAAAATTAAAGTATACAAAACAATAATTTTGCCTGTTTTGTATGGGTGCAAAACATGGTCTCTCACTCAGAGGGAGGAACACAGATTGCAGGTTTTTGAGAATAGAGTGTTTAGGAGGATATTTGGGCCTAGGAGAGAAGATGATGGGGCATGGAGAAAACTGCATAATGATGAGCTTAAAAATCTGTACTCCTCCCCCATTGTCAGGGTGATTAAGTCAAGAAGAATGAGATGGGCGGGGTATGTAGCGCGCATGGATGGGACAAGAGGTGTGCACCGGGTATTGGTTGGGAAGCCAGAGGGGAAGAGACCACTGGGGAGACCTAGATGTAGATGGGAGGATAATATCAAGCGGGATCTATGGGAGATAGGAGTGGAAGGATACTGGATTTTGTTGGCCCAGGACAGGGTCCGGTGGAGGCCTTTGGTTAATTCGGTGATGAACCTTCGGGTTCGGTAAGGCATCTAGTTAGTTATATTTGAATCACAGCATTTCTGAAATCAATTGACTGAAAGTAAAGAAGATATTTCAGTGCACTGTACCTTTACAGAACTGTTGCATCCATAAGAGTGTGTTGTTCCATGTGGCAAAACTTATGTTCATAATCATGATGGGGTTAACAGGGTGTCCATTTAAATTGAACTTCTTGCTGTGTGTTATGAAGATAAATGTAAATGCTGTGTAATGTCATCATTCTTAGAGGTACTCATATCTGAAGGGAGGAGTACCCTGTTATTGGTAACTTCACCAATAAAGTAATTCAAAAAGATATCAACTGAATACATTCTGGTTCCTCATCCAGTATATTCTATAATAAGTACCACATAATTTGACGGAAGCTGTTTGGCCAACCTGCTGATTGCTGTCAGGTTTTGGGGAAATATTTACTCTGCATTCGATATCCAAAACAAATGGAATAGTGCCTTACAGTTGGTCACGATTAATTCCCTACAAACTTCTGATTTACAATATAATCATTTACCTTTACAGGAAATGGTGTGCTGTCAATGTGAAGGCAAGAAACTGATCTGAATAGAAATTAGATTGCTATATAGTGAGACAAGAATTTGTACATTCAATCAAATTGTGATAAGTTTTTTATTTTTATCTGTCTGTGGTTATCTGAACATCATTGATCCTATTAACTTTATTTTCTTTACTTTTGCTCTCTCAGAAGGTGGATATGTTAGAAATCCTTATCAATCTATTATGTTGTGTCCTAACAACTGGAAATTAGTAGTTGAATCACCAGTTGGGTTTGTATGGAATGGTGATGGAACTGATGGATGAGTTTGTTTAGATTTGCAATGAATTTGGATATATTTATGAGAGGAACATGTGTGACTATGATACTTTTTATGTGTTTTGTGGTGGTATTTTCCATTTTATTTGGACCAAGCTGTATGAATAGAATAGGTGAAGAAATGATATCATGACATATTTAGTGTTCAATTTTTACAGTGTGGTTACATAAGCTTTCAAATTATCCTCTTTTTATTAGACATTTTAATGCGACCAAAGTAGGTTCCTTTCAGTTATAGCTATATCTCTTTGTCCCCATCCCAAGTTCTGACTAGCCAGTCTCATTTGTTCCCCACAGCCTAATCATTCCATCTTTCCTATATAACCCTCCCACAACCCAGCTTTACTCACTACTTTGAAGGTGTACGTAGCAGGTTCCTCCACAACACTGGTAACCACCTACATTATTACATGGTGTCATAACCCAGAATACCACATTCTGAAGGACATAATGAATTGAAGTAAATCCTGTTTAGCCACTTTTTAAATTTGTTGTCAGTACATGCAGCTGTTGGAACAGTCATAGTCAAAAGTCCTGCCCTCTTTAGCCACGTGACTTTAGCATACTACTGAATTATCTGGTCAAGACGTGGCAGAATTTAAAATTGCAGAACGTGAAGAAGCATTTTCTTCCTTGTTTTATGGTGCTGGGTTTTGTTAGTGCATGCAGGTTCGTATCAAAAGTAACCAACATTTAATTTCTGGTCCATAGCAACAGATAGAGATGTCTAGAGGTAATCAGAATTTCAGCAAAGAGTAATGCATCCATAGACCATCATTTTCATTAGGAACTCTATTTGTAATATGGACTGTACACCTACAGTGACACACAGCATTCATTAGAACAGTATAGTGCAAAGGTAATTAAATGCACATTCACATTAAAAAATTTGCAATGCCAGGTAGTGTTTGTTAAATCCAAAATTCGTTAAATTGAGAATTTACTGCAAAAACAACTAATTTATCTGTTATGTGAGTTTGAAAATTGCATGATTAAATTTGGGATGAGAAGGTGGATATTTCATTTAGCATGGGAAATGAAAAATGTATACAAAAATTTTATTTGGAAGACCTGAAGGGGAGAGACATAAATGTATATGGGAGGATGATAGTAAAATGGACCCTTCAAAATTTGACAGGAGGGGACAAAGACACCAGACATGAGACTTCTTCCAACTTTGCATAGCCATGTTGATCCAGTGTTCATTAAACCTAACGTTTAAGAAGTTATCATAACTGAATTAATCTTTGCTGATCCCTTATTTTTAGTAATGGATTTCTAATTGTCTTATTTTTGTTTTGAGGTGTCACCACTATGTATTGCCAGAGAAAAGACCCTGATTAAAAATATTTTAGGTTATGTTGTGCTTTGTCATATTCTATATATAATGGATCTGATAAATTTTAAACTACATACATAGCATTCTTCTACATCAATCCATATTATTATGCTGCATTATAATGAGATCCTTTCAGAAGTACACTCCAGTAGCCAAACTCTATTATGGAATGCTATGGCTTATCTTTGCTGCAGAAAAATCAGAATGTGATTAATGTTCACCACCAATTCCTTATTCATTGTGTGGTTATGTGTTTGTTGCAAGTTTTATCTATCAGTTCCTTTTCCATTCTTAATGCCTTAGAAATATTTGAGCTCAGTGTTGATTAATCCAAACATGGTATAATTTTGATGCATCATATAAAGGAGAAAGACTGCCTACATAAGGCTTGTATATTGAAGAGTTTGGTAGTTTGCTATTAGGGTATACATAAGGAAGTGAACTTTTTGAAAACCAGTTCTATTCTGTCAGGCTTGAGATTCTTTTGTACATGCCTCTAAGACATAAACGTTTCTTGACTAGTTGAATTATAAAAATTACAAGTACAACAAATATAAAGAAATAGAAATGGTTTCAGTGTTTATTGTGATTAAATTTTTGCATGACCTCATTTGGTAAGTTATTTAAATATCTGATGTTTTTGTGCAGTTTTCTGCTCGGTAAAAATGTGAATATTTTGATCATATTCGGGATAATCTTTTAATGCTTTATGTCTTTTTAGGTTGGAAAAAGCTTAGATGGATTATTAAATATGTGGATGAGGTAAAAATTGTGGAAGGCTCAAACATCATTCACATAATGAAACTGAAAATTGTAAAATATCTTTTGATTTTGGAGATTAAATATAGATTTAATTTAAAGAAATCTGTAGAATTTGTACTGAAGAATTATGCATGTATATTTACATTTTTACAAAATGGCCCCTGGTATAAAATAGCTATTCAGAGGTACTAAGAGTTTCTAATAAAATGTGTATGGACATGATTTGATACAAACATTTAGTGAAGTGATGAAAGTTATGTGTTTACTTTATAATACTGACATGTATTACTGCACTGGCTTGTACCTGATGTCTCCAGATTTGGTCTCTGATGACCTTCCTGGCCTCTACTGACCTAGGCAAGAATGTAGAATCCATTTCTGAGGTTGCAGTATCCATACAGTGCATCATGTACCTTCATTGATGGTGTAATTAGAATGGTTGGCAAAAGGAACTTGCATCTTAATATGGACTTTGAACCATGATGGAGACTAGTATTCTTCACATTCCTGAAGTTTTATCTTTGGCAAAACCGAAGTAAAAGCCTGTTCCCAAGTGGTTATTTTTATTTAAAACATTCAGTGTAGTTATTCTGGCATACTTTTAAACCTTTCAGTTGAACAATGAAATTAATAAATTTCTGGAAAGTAATAATATGCTCAGTACTTTTGGGGTATATTAATTAATATGGTAACTGCAGTACATTTTATTATATTATGGGACTGCCAGGTTATACGACAATGAAAACGTTACATTAAGAAACGGTTATTGTAAATATAGGATAATGTAGACTTGTTTTGTCATTTTTGACGTCTATACGGAAGGGCCATTCGACAAAACAACGTTAGGAAAGTGTGTAAGATCCATACCAACTGTGTAAATATGGACCGACAATGGTCAGCTTTTATATGAACTCCTGCGTGCATAACAATGCTTTACTCCTTTACTTCAAGCCACGGTGGTCTAGCGGTTAGAACGCTGTCCTTGTAATCCTGGGGTCTCGGGTTTGATTCCCGGCGGTGCCCGAATTTATAACTTGTGTTGGGCAAGGTCGTGGTCTAGGCAACACGGAGTTTTCCTCCGTGGCATCCCAACAATTACTCCATTCACACACAGAAGAAGGCAATGGCAAACCACTTCTGGATCATCTGCCAAGAACGTATATGAACAGGTCCCAGTCCGAGAAAAGGTTGGAAGGATCCTGTTCATATGGACCTGTCGTCAGACAGAACACTAAATAAATAAACTCCTTTACCTAAGAAACTAATTGTTATGTCGTCTGTTTATTCGGCATTGTTGTGTTTCATTACTGCCGTTTCGTTATTGGGGAAAAGAGAGCTGTGAATCGCTTGTAGAAGAAGTGCGTGGTAGAGTAGATAATATTGTGCTGTTAAAAACGTTTTAGAATATCAATTACTTATCATATATAATAATTATTAAAAAATCCGTGATACTGCCCTCCACTCTCTCCATTTTAGTTTTGATTAAATTGGTCATTGTGGGTGGACATCGTGGTCTCTTATAATTGAACAAAGTCTGAGGTGAGGGATTCCTATTTATTATTATTGTTCTTCGCGTTAAGCGCCCGCCTCTCGAAAACCGTAAGAGATGGATCTGGACATATTGCGTACGAAATACGTATTACCTCTTCAGCTTTCCATATCTGTTTTCAGATTTTACATATCACAAATGGTTTAGGTTCTACAAACATTTATTTATACAAATAAAGGCGCATCGCACTTCACGCTACTGCTGTGTTTGTGTGTTCCGTCATACTATGTAGAGATACAAGATGGAAGACATTGAGCTAAAAGTCTGTAATGCAGAATATATGAGAGTACAGAAAACGTAAAAAAATAGAAATATTAAATAATGAACCTGAAGTTCCCCCCAAAATACCAAAAAGTAATGCTGAACGTATGAGGGATAGGTAATTAAGCAATGTCTTAATCAAACTATTTACTCCATTGTAAAGCATGTATAAAGGGAATGTTTAGAATAAAGCTAATATATAAACTTCCTTTCATTTTATTTATTGCCAAAATATAATTTAAATACAAAGACGTATTTACGTCAGATTCTCCGGAACCGTGGTTCCACTGTCATTTTTTAAATAGGATTCGTTCATATATTCCGTCATATGTGATACGGTATGAAATGGAGGAAGAGAATGCTGGCGTAAATAGCGAAAATTCTTACGCCATACGACAAAATTTCTTCGAACACAGTAATCGTAGACCTTAGAAATGATGTTTATCGTAATCGAAAGGGATAGGTACTAACATATATTCTTAAGATGAGATTTGAGGTTTTCACGGCCATGAAAACGATTTATTTTGTTCCCCTCAGATGACGTGACAAGACTACATTTCATTTACACTTCAGATGATCTGAATAAAACCATTTCACTCTGATAAAATAACCTTTCGCTTTTACAATCTAAGACTTTCCACGAAAGTTCCATCTTTACGATAACCTGATAGGATATTTCACAAGGCATTCGGCCTTTATATTTTTGGAATCTGTCAGTTGGTATGTCTGTATTTGCTCCTGCGTTTGATGGTTGCGTAACCTATTCTGTTAACATGTTAATGCTTTAGGTTTATGTATAATTTTAATGTTGTCATGTTAAAAATTAGTTTAATGTACATTTTGGTGATTGACTGAATCTTCATAATTGAAATTAACAGGTATGTGGAATTGAAGAAGAAGAAGAGGTGTAAGAACTTCATTTGCAGCTAATATCTGGCCTTTGGTATGAAATAACTGAGGTATACGTGTTATCTTATCGTGATACATTGTGGCGAATAAAATATTTTCTCGTTTATTAGGCTTGTACATTATGCTTACCGTATACTGATATACACGGCTTAGTTTCTGTTGGGCATTGGTTATGTTGTAGCAACGGGTTTTGTGCCATGTTTCACTTACTCTCCATGTTTACTAATGGCTTCCACAAAATGCCTTTAAACGTGTTATGATTTTACGTAACATATTATTAATGTTTGTTCTTAATTTATATTATTCAGTGTTTGGTATGATAGTATTGTTGGTTTTGAAGTTGTATAATGATTATTAGTAAAATTATTCCACAAATACAAAAGGGCTAATTTTATACAGAGAAGTGCTGTTGTGCTATGAAACCATATACGCTGAACTTAAAATTACGTGTAAAGAGAACTCTTATGTAATGACAAATTTTAATTTAAAATTTTTGAAATTAGACAAACTTGCCCATGTTTTATTATTATTCATTAATTCATTCATTAAATGAAATACAATTGATGTGTGATGTCATGTCAGGTGGGAAATTTTGTATTACATACATAAGGAACCAGTATTTATAAAATAATTTCCATATTGGATTGAATAGTAGCACCTGCACCCTGTTATGAGAATTTCTTTCCTTTTTGAACCAGTTGATTCTAATTTGTTTTGTGAAAGTTGGAACTTCATTTTAAAGTCATTACATATGAGCAGAATGATTTTTGAAGTGTTGAGTGAAATGTTATACAGGACGCATGTAAGTTTTATTGTTGGTATGTTCAGTTGAAGGAGTGAAATTATTTGGATCTCTAGCCATTGTGTTATATTTATTTAAATGTAACAGAAAGAAAATGAAATAAACATTCTTGATAATGTGTTTAAAATCTTTTTAATTGTGATTTTAATATTTAATGTACAATTTGACAAGTTATTTTGTCTGTAACTAATGTGTAATTACAATTGCATGGGTTGGAATGGAACAAATACATGTAAGATTTGAGGTTTTCACAGCAGTGATTATGAAGATTTCCGTCTTCTGGGTTGTTGCGCCGTGTAGTCTGGTCGATGCTAACCAACGTTTCAGAGGTCATACTGCCTCCGTCATCAGGGCGATTCATCGCATCGATCAGACTACACGGCGCAACAACCCAGAAGACGGAAATCTTCGAACAAATACATTTTATGAGCTTTAAAGGTTATTATCCTTGCAGGTTCATTTTATGTGACACAATCAATGGATTGTCACGGCTCTGGTGCTGCTCAGCCACAACCAGTGGCCTCACCGATGGGCCCACCTCCCCCACAGACTCCCTCCCCCATGCCGCCTCCCCAGACGCCACCTCCTCCAACTCAAGGACAGCAGCAGGTCCTATCCCCGATGGGCCCTCCACAGCAGGTGATGTCTCCAGGACCTCCACCCAGTCCTGGCCGACAAGTGGCATCTCCCTCACATCAGCATTTGAACACACATGGCCACATGGGCTACCAACAGCAATCTCTTTGCCCTAGTGGAATGCTGCCCAGTCCACAAATGTCAGGGCAGGTAAGCAGTAAAACTTTGTCTCAACCTTTTATGGCTTAAAAGTAATGTTCACTGATCTCCTTTTCCTTATACAAATTTTACCTATATTGACTATACAGAAGCCAGTAAAAACAAATTATATGTCTTCTGTAAAATTAAAAATTAAATTGTTTAGTTCTTTTATAATGAAGGTGAAAATTTTTAATTTCAATATGGAGGTAATAAGATTAATTAATTATAATTATAATGTTTATATTGTATGTTGTGTAAATGAGAGGACCAGTGCAGAGGCCACAGACATTGAGAGTCGAAGGGCAAAAGGTTGGCCATGTATATTAAGTGGAAAGAGAAACTGTATGTCATCACTTATTGGTACATAATTTGATGTATCTATAAAGCTTTTAGGGTTTGTTTATAAAATAAGATCCAGTTTGTTGAAACCATTTACAGTATGCAGAAGTGATGTAACAATTGATTTTTATTTACATCTGTAGTATTTATTAATTCAGTACAGATTATTAAGAAACAAATGACAAATTAGCTCTTTTGATTTGACATATGTTTGAAGAGTATTTGCAGATTAGTAACTCAAATACCCCTTGTAATATCTATACACCTCAGGAAACCATTGGAGTAGTTTCAATGAATTGAGACAGTTTTGTGTTAGAATATATTAAATGCTATAGGAAGTACAAACCAGTCATCCACAAATGGAATGAGCACTGAGTATAATAATGTGCAACATAAATAATAAAACATGCATAATCCAGTGGTGGACTTATGAAATTTTGTATGTGCGGCATGTAGAGAAATTGTACATGAGGCTTTGATGATGGTCTAGTAGGACTGAAACATGTCTTATAAATTATAACGATTGTGAATAAAAGTTGTTGGTGTTAATATAGGCCAAACATTTTAAAGTTATACTGTGTGAAAGGCCATACAATTCAAAGGATGACCAAACATGTGTTTAGGAAAGTACCAGTGTCTGTTTTTTTTTATTTTGTTGGGTGTATCACCCCCCTTTGAGCATTTCTCTAATTCCTGGCAGAGACTGTTATTTGTCATAAAGGTGGTACTGTATTAGACTGTAACAGTTGACCCATATAAGTAGTGATTTTAAAATTTTAATTTTTAACCTGATTACATGTTTGTTGTGTTTTTTGTCAGTACTTTGTTAGCTGTATCATGTACTTGGCTAGTATTATGTAGTACTTCTGTTATAGGGTCAATATTGTACGTATATGTAATGTAACATGCTACCTTTCTTGTTTTTCTCTCTCATATTTATGTTTTCCTGTTAGGAATTGAAGTGTTACATTTTGTAGTTTTATCCTGAAAGAAGCGTCTTTGATTTCTGCTGTTTCAGTAATAAAATATTTATGATATGTGTCAAATTTTTCATTTTAATTTGTTACTATGCTTTGACTTGTTCATGACAGTTTATTTTTCTGTATTCCTGTTTTTGTAGATGGTTCCTCAGTCCTCATCACAAGATACATACCAAGCTCTGCAGAGGGCGATTGGAGCTATGGAAGAAAAGGGTATGCAGAGTGATCCCCGATATTCACAGCTCTTGGCCCTTCGTGCTCGGCAGGTTTCTTACGGTTCCCCAGGCCAAGCAGATCCTTCACGAGTAATGCAGGTATATGGAGCACATGTGGTATCTCCTACCAAGTGGAATGTTTATATGTTATGTTGCCTGTGTATTAACATATTTCCATTGTATGCTTGATTGGGACCAAAGTTGTGTTATAGAACTTTATAGATGTATCATCAAAAGGAAAAAAACAGTCATGATTGCTGCGTTCTTGCAGGTGACTCACAAAGCTTGTCGAGGTTGGGATTTTGACTGAAAACGAAGAATTTATGTAGACATCAAGCTCATTGAAAATTTGTTTTTGATCTAGTAGTTTGCAAGCATAGTGAAAAATAAAATCATGGCAATTTTAGAAACCCATAAGACAGAACCGCAGTTTATTTTTAAAAATAATGTGGAATAACTGAATTTTTGTATAACAAAGTTTGCTGGAATACCAACATGTCTTACACCAGTTTATGCTCTATGTTTAATTGCTCAATATTGGTAACAATGGGTGGACTAGTGGTTAGCGTGCTCGCCACTGGACCCAAGGTTCGCGGGTTCAATCCTGGCCGAGGTCGATGGATTTTTTAAGGGTGATAAAAAATCCGCAGCACAACTTCCTTCGGAGGGGAAGTAAAGCCGGCGGTCCCATGTCATAGATTTACGGCATGTAAAAGAACCTTGCGAGCATGATACGAGATGTTTGGTAAGCAAAATTCAGTGGCCCTTTCTCACCCAAGTCTCTCCTGATTTACTGCTTCACTGCTAGATGGCTCTGGCAGTTAATCAGGAGTGAGTAGAAATTGTGCAGAGTCAATGGGCTGGTCACTCACTACTCTTAAATGCACGCTTTTAAGATCATGAAACCTCCGAAAGGAGACCCTATGCTCCACTTAGGAGTTACAGGAACTAATTGAAAAAAAAATGGTAACAATATGACTGAAAAATATTCATAGTGCTCAGTTGCAGACTTGCTTGCAGGGACCAGGTGGTTTTCTTGATGGAACTCCAAAGTACATCTTCAGTTCTCTTCAACTGCAGCAGTTGCGAGTGCAGATTATGGCATACCGACTGCTAGCACGTAACCAGCCACTGACGAGTCAGATGGCTCTGGCTGTACAAGGGAAACGGATAGATCCTGCCCCCCTTCAGCGGATGCCACAACAATTAGATCCAGGTAAGTTGGTTGCAAATAGGAAGATGTGTGAAAAAAACATTTTCATTACACATGCTGGTGAAATAGGAAAGAGTTTGGAATAGAATAATTGGAGGCTAACCTGAAGTTGTCTTGTTGGTATGTTAGTGATATTGTTTTCTCCATTGTAGTGCATGCCATAATAAACCATCCTGTGATTATCTAGTAATCATAATCAGTATCATAGACTCAACTTGTTCCAGCAGTCATATTTCTTCCAGTTCATAACAGTCTGATATTCCACACAAGCTTCCATTTGACACATTGCCATTATGTGTAAACATGGGTAAAATATATATTTATATATAGAAATAGGTGAGGGAGAAATCATGTAAGTTGTGTGTGAGCAGGTGCAGTAGGTGGAGTGATGCAGCAGCCAATGAGAGCTCCTGGCCCAGTAGGAGGTCAGCCACCGAGCCAGTCTCCACTTCCAGGTCAGCCTGCTCCATCACCAGGCCAACAGACAGTGGGCACATCTCCAACCACAAGCACATCCCCTGGCACCGGTGCAGGTACTGGGACTCCGGTAGTACAGCCAACATCTGCAACGCAGTGCCCTCGTTCTCTCCCTTCCTCAGGACCAGCAGCAAGTGCCCAGTCTGCTGCACAACCGCCACCACAACAGAAACAGAACCGGGTGACCCCCATAGCCAAACCTGCAGGGCTTGATCCCCTGATCATACTTCAGGAGAGGGAAAACAGGTGGGTTCTAGCTTATTAGCTCCTATAATGTCAGAAACAGTTGAATCAGTCATTTAAAGAAAGTGTGTGTCATTATCACACAGATTGGTGCTTCTTATTTGCATCTTGGATTTGTTATATGCAACTTCCTCTTCCTGGTGAAGTCGGCAAATTATGCTAGCAGTAGCAGAAAATACAGGTACTTCATACATGGCGCTGTAACAGAGATTTCGGTATTTTATTGTTTTCTTATGATAGGCAACCCATTTAAACCAATTGTAATCTGATTTTGAAAAATAGTGGAGTCAGAACAGGTCTGTTAGTCTGGCATGGTGTGGTTGATATGTAACAATTTTGTAGCAGTCCCAGGATTGTGTTGTCTTAATAGCTGCAAAACAGTGTTTTGGCTGATTTTTGTGGGTTCGATCCCCCGACGGGGGCAGAGGATTTTTCCTCTAGCCTCTGCGTCCAGACCTCCTGTCCAATGGGTACCGGGGTCCTTTCCCGGGGGTATAGCCGTCCGGGGCGTGATGCTGACCACTCACCCCCATCTAATGCTGAGGTCAAGAAAGAGAGGAGCTATACCTCCACTCACCCCAAGCGCCTGTATGGCACGTAGCGGGACAAACTTCATTTTAATGTTTTTGGAGACTGGTACTGAAAGGTTGAATTCAGGGTTTTGTGTGTTAAACTTTTGCTTTGCAATTGTAATAAAAATGTTTCTGTTTGTAGGTTGGCTGCAAGAATTGCACACCGAATTGAAGAACTGAATAATTTACCAACTGTCATGGCTGAAGATTTGAAAATTAAAGCACAAATTGAGCTGCGTGCTCTGAGGTTGTTAAACTTCCAGCGACAATTGCGAACAGAGGCAAGTGTTTCAGGATATGAAATAACATGCAATTAAAGAAAATAAGACAGTTTTTGTGCATGCAAAAGTGGCTTTGAATGAAGAATTAACTACGTCTGGACGTAAAAATCGAAAGTACAGATAGTTTCAATCCTTTGTTTTGCAGCCTTATTATCATCTGTTTGCAGTGCAGGACACTGGCTAGTGGCAGCTTCTCTTGGTTAAGATAACACACTGCTTTACAATCTTATTGTAAAATGCTTGAAAATTGTTTTAAGGCCATTTTAATTATGTGATGTTAATTAGCTGCTGAAAATGGTGTCCATCATCCAAGCATCTTGCACACAGTTGTAAGAAATTCTGTGATTTCTGGAACATTTGGATTTTGATCTCTAAAGTTCTTATTGTGCATCTAGATAATTAAATGAATATTTAGGGAATAAGTTGGCATTTGTTATGTCAGTGTAAACATGCTGGTGCAATGATTAGTACACAATTTATGTCTGAATCATTGTATGTTTGTTCTTATGACAAAGTAGCTGTGAGCATTCTTTGCCATTTGCAGTATCCAGCCATAGTGAGTGTTAACAATGCACATACTTTGTTGAGAATTTTGAGTAAAACTAGAGCAGGGCGCTCCTTTCGGAGCTCCTAGGGGGGGGGGGGGTGTCAAGTCTGTAAAACGCAACCAACCTTGGTTAGTCCCGAAGGGGAGTTAGTTTAGTGTCTCATTCAAGTGTTTTAACCCCTGAGTAAGAAACTAAACTAACCACCCCGAATGGGGGGTTTAAACACTTGACCAACCCCCCGAAGTGAGTTTTTTGCGTTTTAAAATCTTGAGTAAGACGCTAAACTAACCCCCGTGTATAAACAAATATAAGGTTATATTGTTGATGACGTCATTTTTTGACGACAACGACTACTCATCCTTTCGGAGCGCTTCCTGTAATCTGATATTTTACTTCTTTACGTCGCTGATTAGAGGCCAACAGTTCTTGGTTAGTCAACTTTCTACGTCCAACCCCACCCTTGTAAGTCTTCTTTTTTATTTCCTCTTCTGTTTTTTGTTGAATAGTTCTGATGTTTTAGTTCTTTACGTCGCTGTTCAGAGGCCATCTGTTCTTGATCAGTCAACTTTCTACGTCCAGCAACACCATTGCTAATCTTCGTCTGTTTTATCCTTTTCTCTTCTGTTCTTGTTGTATACGTTTTTCTATATTTATCAATGTAACTCTCCCTTCGTCTTTCTTTATTTGTTAAATAGGTCTGATGTTTAAGTTTTTGCGTCCCTATTCAGAGGCCAACTCTTCTTGGTCAGTCAACTTTCTACGTTCAATCCCACCCTTGCAAATCTTCGTCTGTTTTTCTACGTGTGTTGTTAATATGGTCTCGTTTAACAATGTAAGTCTTCTTTCGCTTATCCTTATTTGTTAAATAGATCTGATATCTTAGTTCTTTACATCGATGTTCAGAGGCCAACTGTTTTTGGTCAGATAACTTTTTACGTCCAACCCCACCCTTGCAAGTCTTCTTTTGTTTTCTTCTGTTCTTCTGTTCTTGTTGAATAAGTTGTTCTGCGTTTATCAATGTAAATCTCCCTTCGCTTTTTTTTACTCGTTAAGTAGGTCTGATGTTTTAATTCTTTACGTCGTTATTCAGAGGTCAACTGTTCTTGGTCAGTCAACTTTCTACGCCCAATCCCACCCTTGCAAGTCTTCTTTTGTTTTCTTCTGTTCTTGTTGAATAAGTTTTTCTGCGTTTATCAATGTAAATCTCCCTTCGCTTTTCTTTACTCGTTAAGTAGGTCTGATGTTTTAATTCTTTACGTCGTTATTCAGAGGTCAACTGTTCTTGGTCAGTCAACTTTCTACGCCCAATCCCACCCTTGCAAGTCTTCTTTTGTTTTCTTCTGCTCTTCTGTTCTTATTGAATACGTTTTTCTACGTTTATCAATGTAAGTCTTCCTTCGCTTTTCTTTATTTGTTAAATTTGTTAAATATGTCTGATGTTTGAGTTTTTACGTCGCTGTTCAGAGGCAAACTGTTTTTGGTCAGACAACTTTCTACGTCCAATCCCACCCTTGCAAATCTTCGTCTGTTTTTCTACGTGTGTCGTTAATATGGTCTCGTTTATCAATGTAAGTCTTTTTTCGCTTTTCTTTATTTCTTAAATATGTCTGATGTTGTAGTTCTTTACGTCGCTGTTCAGAAGTTGTTGGAGTTTGTACTTCAAATACTTGATAACGTCTTCTTTCACTTTTCTGATGTTTTAGGCCAACTGTCAGTCAATATTCAAGAATGCGAAGTGTTCCTTCTGGAGCAGTGATAGTGCGACTGGCTTGATATTTTTTTATTTCTTTGTTGTGAAGCGTTATATTTGTTTACTCGACATTGTTGTGTTCCACAACAATGCCGAGTAAACAAATATCTGTTGGCATTGTTGATGACGTCATTTTTTGACGACAAATTGGTTGAAGACAACGACTAATCACAAATTTTTATAGTAAGATAGTATACCAGTAGATGTCACAGAAGATTCAGTGACAGGATATGCTGATTTTATTGAATGTATAAACGAACAGAGGATTTTGACTGCTGTGCTTCCTGGATCTGATTGAATGTGGTTTTTTTCTGTGGGTAAACTTTGGGGGGGGGGGGGGGGAGAGAGAGAGGAAAGTCTACAGAAATAATTCATGCATTAACTGCCATAGTGGTCTAGCTGTTAGAACGCTGGGCTTGTAATACTGGGGTCCCGGGTTCGATTCCCGGCGGTGCTTCAGATTTACAACTTGTGTTGGGCAAGGCCGTGGTCCAGGCATCAGAGTTTTCCTCCAGGGTTTCTCCGTGGCATCACAACAATTACTCTACTTTCATCATCATTTCGCAAAAAGGGGGTCACAGCAGGAGCGTTAAATGTTGCGGTCCCGATCGAACCCATGTACTGATGGGTCGTGAATCCTGCTAACCACCAATGCACACCATGCTGAATGGTGTGTACTGGATATGAAAAAAAAATCATGCATTATGGAAGATTTACACTTACAAACAGAATGATATTCAAGACATGGAATGTTATCTTCCCAACATGTCACACAATTTGTTGCACTGATCTGAAATAATATTCTTGAATACTGGAGGACACTGTTTCTAATAATCATTGTCATCTCAGGTAAGTAATCTGTGTGCTAGCCAATAGCTTGTTCTGTGAACAGATGGTGATAAGGCTACTGATGAATTAATTAACTTCTATCTAGTGGGATAGTTATGAATCATAAAAGTGTGTGTGTGTGTTCATGCATGCATGCCTGTAGGTATTTTCTCCTTATGGACAAATGAGTGTGTGCAGTAACTTTACTAAAATGGCAGTGTGTTGGAGAATTGCCCCTGTGGACAAAACACAAGTTGGAATGAATTTTTAGACCATGTAATGAACTCAGTATTTCAGGTAACACACTGAGCCCACCAAAAGTTGCTTATTAGATATAAAATATTTTGCAATCATTGTCTTTTATTGTATTTAGGTTGTGGCATGCACAAGAAAGGACACGATGTTAGAAACTTCTTGTCACATTAAAACTTACAAACGAACAAAACGCCAAGGTCTCCGTGAAGCTCGGGCTACTGAGAAGTTAGAGAAGCAGCAGAAACTGGAGGCAGAAAGGAAGCGCCGGCAGAAACATCAAGTAAGCTGAATCCTCCTCAACACCTTATTCTCAAACACATGCAATCTATGTTCCTCCCTCAGAGTGAGAGACCATGTTTCGCACCCATACAAAACAACCCATTCCAACCATACCTAGTGATTTTATAGTTTCTCTTTGGCAAGCATGAATTTCATATTATCCATTTAATTCTGGTTTGTGTATTTGTTTTTTATGTGTGTGTGTGTGTGTGTGTATATATATATATATATATATATATATATATATATATATATATAAAAAATAGATTTTTTATCTCTGCTGTAAATTTGCTGGGCTTATTACAACCTCACAAACCCCTATTTATTGTCATTTTCAGGGTTTATGTTGGGTCTTCTCTCCTTTTGCTGTATTTTTGCCCATTATCCAGTCAAATAGTCCTCGGTTTGGTGCTACCTCCTTCCATGGCATAGATGCTGAGGTTGGATTTTGGGAGAGAAGTGTATTATGTAGTGAAACTTTGTATTCATTTCATCTTCAGTTTCTTATTGATATTGTGTAGCATTATGCAAGTTCTTGTACTTACTGAGTTAAACAGCACCACTCCATACAAAAAATAACAATGAAACATCTTAGTTTGTGACTTGAATACTTTTGGTTCCAAGATTAATAGTGAGAATATTGCATTGGTCACATTGTTGACTGGATACATTTTCAGTAATTTGGACATTATTATTGTTATAAAAATTAAATCCGTGGCATAACAGCTCCAGAGAGCCAAAGTCGACTAGCTTGACTGCTGGCCTCACGTTCACATGCCTAAGAAGAGGTGAACGATCATCCAACCAGATATAGGGTGACGTGTGGTCAGCACGACGAACCCCCAGCCATTGCTAGCTTTCATGACCGGATTACGCTACTTATTGTAGCTCCCCAATTTCCTCACGATGCTGGGTTGGCACCGGTCACATACACAGGTCGAAAGTTCATGAAAAAATTTCTTCTCCCCCGAGACTTGAACTAGTGCACATTTCGTATCATCTTTTATAAAGTTGCACTCATCAAATTAAATAATTGTGGTGTGTGCATTTTTATTGCAGATTGAAATGTTGCATTATGATCTTTGCTCATGGGATATATTGACACTGGCACCAAAATAGTCAAAACAAACACCCTATTTTTAATGGTGAACGTAGAAAACGATTCTAGTAGTAATGTATTTGATCCATTGTTGCCAGGAATACTTGAATGCTGTTCTGCAGCATGGAAAGGACTTGAAAGAGTACCACAGAAACAACATTGCCAAGATCTTGAGACTAAATCGTGCAGTGTTAAACCATCATGCTAATGCAGAGCGTGAACAAAAGAAAGAACAGGAAAGGATTGAGAAGGAGAGGATGAGGAGACTCATGGCAGAGGATGAGGAAGGTTACAGGTATGGTGTTATTTATTTATTGGTTAATATGGTTAATTTTCATTCATATGCAGTCCACATATGATGTAACCCTTCATTTACAATTTCCTGGGATAGATGGAAAATGGTTCCAGTTGCAGAAAATGCAGAAATTATAAGCCTCATATTTATCTTAACTTTAACCCATAATTCTCATCAAATATTGCTTATAAATAACTAAGCAGTATGTGAACATTTTTACGGCAGAAACAGAAAATATGCAGTGTTATGCAGTGTCTTCTGTCAAATGCCATGAAGGTATGCAAGCAGTCGAAGTTGTTTTACCAAGGAAACATCAGCCCCATGTTTGTCACTGCTTGTGATGTGTTGAGGTTCTCTTCATAGGAAATTGTTTTTATTTTTTCTTATTCCCATCCCTTATCAAATATGCAAATTCAAATAAAATAACTGCATTGCGCACCGCAAATTTATCTGAACAGATTAAATAAATACAGTGAAACCTCTATCCATCGTTCCCCGAACTATCGTTTTCCCGGATGCATCGTCCGTTTTGTTCGTTCCCGTATACATCCCATATAAAATAATGTTACATTTTCCCGCTTCTATTGTTCCTCGAACTATCGTTTTATCGCATCAGTCGTTCAAAAATCTTAGTCCTGGCCCACAATTTTCCCGCAATGATCGTTTCTGAGAAATTATAACGAAATTTATGCGATATTTTTAGAATTTAAAATGCTGAATTTTGAAATAAATTAATACCGAAAGACGCACAATGTTTTTGGAATACACAGTAGTGGTAACCTGTTATGTAGCCCAACCAGCACAGATTCTTTTGGAATGAGGGGTCTGTGGTGCAGGGGTGATAGTTGGGAGTGAATGGCGGTGCTCATTGTCAGAAATTTTATGAGTTTAATTAGGGTGCACTCATATTTCGTTCCAACGATGCCAGATGGCATGTGCATTCACAAATGCTTTTATTATAAGTACAAAGGAAAGGTGGGCGACACTTTTCATTCTTCTAGTTCATCTCGTTTCCAATGGTTCAGTGCCTTCTACAGCTACGTTTCGTTGAGTTCGGCAGTAATAGTATTTCCATTCTTCCTGTTATTGTTCGCAAAGGGGTTGGGAGCGGTGAGGAAGAGGAAGACGACGAATGCGAGCCCGAAGCTGTGCCAGAGTTTTGCCGAAGCACATGCTACATTGGCAAAAGTGAAGTCATTCTTTTATGCGCATAATATTAGTGAACGTGACGAGGAAAACATTTTGAACGTGGAAAGGGCTCTGTTTGGCCTAAAACGTAAAGTTTCGACAAACCAGTTGTCCATCAAAGACTTTTTTGGTGAAAAGAAGTAAATTTGAAAGAGAAACATTCAGGGTTTTTTTTTTAATTTTTAATGCTTTCCCACAACTATCGTTTTGCCGTATTCATCGTTTTTATTTCCCACCCCCGCAAAAAACGATGCATTGAGGTTTCACTGTAATAGCTAACTTGAAAATAATCACATACTGAAAGCTGAAATTATATCCTTTGTAACTTTTCCCATCTTGATATATCTCCCTCTTGGGCATTTTTCTTTTACATCCATGTCTATAACCTTTGGAATTCTCTCCTCATTAATTCTGAAATCATATCTATGCTATCTTATTCTGTTATTTATTTTATTTTGTATGTTTAATTGTTCTCTTTAATATTTTAATTTATTATTCTGTCTTCTTTTGTTTTTTCTTATTTCTCATTTATGCTGTCACTAATTTACTAATATCTGCCTTGGTTCAAGTCCAAATTTTTTGCTCCATACATTAACATGGACATGTAGTAACTTTTAAATAGACATATTTTCCCTGAAGTATTCCCAGTTAAAATTCCACCATTTTAATGCTATTACAGTTCTGAACTTGTTTACCAGATTGCATTAAGGTATTTACCATTTAATTAAATTGGCTGTTGACAGTAACATGTATAACGTGATATAGGTGTGATTGTGTTGTCATGATCGCAATATTAACTTTAAGATCTTGATAGCAATGACATTTTTTAAGTAAGTTTTACAAAGGTTGAACACACATGAATGTGCAAAGTATGATTAATATAACTCATACATGGTTATTATCTTTTGTTAAACAGGAAGCTGATTGATCAGAAGAAAGACAAACGGCTTGCATTTTTGTTATCACAGACGGATGAATATATAGGCAATCTCACAGAAATGGTGAAGCAGCACAAAGTTGAGCAACGTCGTAAACAGCGTGAGCAAAAGGAGAGGAAGGCAGGTTACATTTGTGCTTGTATGATTTAATTTAAGTATTGTTTATATTGTACAGCATTGGCTTTGTGTGGTAATCCACAAAATGCATGTCCACATGTAAAGTGACTTTGCATTTGCTACACTTAAAAGTAGCACAGATTATTTTACCCTGAGCCATGCATATGCATTGTCTCAACTTCAAGTCTCTTATTTTGGCTAGTGGGAATTGTTTTCTAAACAAGATCCAAGCTATAATTCTTTTAATAGTCATGTGACTCCCTCAGGGTTAGTTTTAAGGACATGACTTGTTTTAGCAGCTCCATTTTTTGCAGTTTGTATTTATATTAATATAATATTTATTTCATATATGTGCTATAAATATTAATGTATTTTTAAGCTCTTACATTGTTTTAACTTTTATCTATGCTGTAGAAGAAGAAAAAGAAGAGATCAGAAGATGGTGAGATGATAGATGGGCTGAATGATGAAAGTTCACAGATGTCTGATGTGCGAGTCACAGTAATGGAAACAGCCAGTGGTAAGTGAAAGTGTGTACTCAGCTGCGATTATGTGCTCCAAACTGCTTTCAGCCCGTTTCTAAAAGTAACTGAAACGTAGTAAAGATAGATTGAATGCCGTGATGTCCTGATTTGTATTTTACAACAGATCTGGGCACATATTTAGTAGATAAAATCAATTAAATTTATCCAGTGGAAGAATTCTTTTGCAGAAGTGCTAAACAGAAGTGAAAGACAAATTCTGAATATAAATTAGTGTTGCAGTTTGAAAACTGTTTTTCATCAGACTCTCTGAGTGAATGCTGGATTAGTATCTGTGAGAAAGGCCAGTACCATCATAGTCCTTTCTAATTCATCGCAGTTACTCATCCCTTGTCATGCAGTATGACTAATATGTAATTATTTTTATAATTGTAGTAGTGTCTCTGCTACCTAGTACTGTTCAAGCAGTTATTTTCATTGTTTTCTTTATTAAAATGTATATTAGAAAATTACAGTCACTCACAATTATAATAATAAAATAATATTAAAAGGTTTAAAATATCATTTTAATACACTACTAGTTTCGGCTGTATTCAGCCATCGACGGGTGTATGCATTATAAACCTATCACCATTTTACTGATTTTTAACGTTATTCATATTTTCACTGTCTTCATTCTTGATGGTATTCATGTTCTTTACCGTTTCTTGTTTTGTTGCACTATCATTAGTCCTTACAAGGTTTATATTTTGTATTTTGTGTTGGCATCATTTTGTGACTGTGAATTAAAAGTTTTAATTCCATTAATGACAATTGAAAATAGAGAATATTGAATATAGAAAACAAAATAATTGGTAAAAATAAATAGTAATATAATAAAAAACCAAACATAAAAATAAACATGTAAACTCACCCAAGAAGCAACATCCCACTCGTAGTATGTGAACGGAGAATACTGGACTGTACAGGATTGTGTTCGATGGGGTGACAGGATGAGGCACAACACAAACAAATGGCTATAAGTTACCTACTAAACAGAAAAAATATATACCCAATATCTATAAAAAACAAACAAATAGAATTAAACATTATTCAACAAATTCTTAAAGAAAACGGATATAATACAGTAGGGCACCGCTTATACGGCGGGTTAGGGACCAGACCCCCGCCGTAAAGCGAAAATCGCCGAAAAGCGGATCTTTGCCTTATTTCACTTGCAAATGCATATCAAAGCCTAATAAGATGTTACACTATCATATAGTAAGTGCACAATAGCGCTAGGCCTAAGAAAATGATATGAAAGTTAAATGAATATCAGTAATACACACATTGTCCTCAGCTTATAGTGATTGGTGAATATAAATTTGAAAATTGATATGCTTATAGTAGGAAGGATGAAGGAGATGGCGCATCTTCATCATCTGACTCTTCAACGAATCTTATTCATTTTGGTGATGGTTTGGAAGCCATAGACATGCCTTGTTCACGAAGTTTAATCATCTCTAACGTGGCATTTAAAGTAAGAGGCTTACGACTCCTCTTTTTATCGCTACTACCCTTTGACGCCATTGTAATTACACTGTAGTAACACAAAAATATTATATAAATATACAGTTTGTAATAACTAAAAAAATTGCCAGAAATACAGAGAGACGCGGAGCGCACAAAAGCTGTAAACAGACTGAATCAGCGACGAGAAAATGGCGCCGGACGCACTTCTCTGACTCAGCTGTTGAGCGCCGTATTAGCGAATCGCCGTAAAGCGGAGCGCCGTAAAGCGGAGCCCTACTGTAGCTATAAACTAAATAAAAAACCTAATAATACAACAAAACCCAACGAAAACGAAAACATACAAAACAAATGGGTCACTTTTACATACATAGGTAAAGAAACCAAATTCATAACTAAATTATTTAAAGAAAATAAAATAAAAACAGCATACAAAACTAAAAACACAATAAAAAACATCCTCAAACAAAAACCAATTACAAACATAAACAACCAATATCAACTACCAGGTATATATAAATTGAAATGTAAAGATTGCCCTCTAATATACATAGGTCAAACAGGTCGCACCTTCACACAAAGATACAAAGAACATATAGCAGCAATAAGACACAATAAAGATAGTTCCGCATACTCTAAACACATTCTAAATACAGGACATGCATATAATACAATCAATGAAACAATGGACATAATGAAAATAGTAAAAAACAAAAGACATAGGGAAACAATAGAAAAATATTACATATATCAAAATTATAAACAAAACTTATGCCTCAATGACAATGGTATTGAACTTAATAACCCTATCTTCAAAACACTTCAGTACCTTGACCCCGACCCGGACAAACCACCTTTCACCCACTAGCCCCACAGTCAGTTACCAGCTCCAATCCTGTACAGTCCAGTATTCTCCGTTCACATACTACGAGTGGGATATTGCTTCTTGGGTGAGTTTACATGTTTATTTTTATGTTTGGTTTTTTATTATATTACTATTTATTTTTACCAATTATTTTGTTTTCTATATTCAATATTCTCTATTTTCAATTGTCATTAATGGAATTAAAACTTTTAATTCACAGTCACAAAATGATGCCAACACAAAATACAAAATATAAACCTTGTAAGGACTAATGATAGTGCAACAAAACAAGAAACGGTAAAGAACATGAATACCATCAAGAATGAAGACAGTGAAAATATGAATAACGTTAAAAATCAGTAAAATGGTGATAGGTTTATAATGCATACACCCGTCGATGGCTGAATACAGCCGAAACTAGTAGTGTATTAAAATGATATTTTAAACCTTTTAATATTATTTTATTATTATAATTGTGAGTGACTGTAATTTTCTAATATACATTTTAATATACGGATCACAATATGACGCAATTACAATATTTTATTGTTTTCTTTGTTTCCATAAATGAATTTTATCCTTGCATGTCATCTCATTTGATGAGTTCAGGTCAGACATTTACTTGACCATAGTATCTCATGATGAGCTGTGGTTGCTGTGTGTAATCTTCCATGTAGGTGCTTGTATTTAATTGATTGATTCATTAAAAAATTGAAAGATCCCAGTTATGAACAGTAGAAACTCATGACTTCAAAATCCTATGCTCTGCTTCTGCTGCTGGCTTATAGTTAATGTGAAATCAGTTGATTACATATGATGTTTTAGTAAGGGTATACTTGGTTAGTAATATACTTGAAAGCTAAGTGGCAAGTGGCAGTACTGCAAGTTGCCAAAAATCTTCATGTTGTAATAATATGTTAACTGTTGTTTAGATTTGCATTATTTTTGTGTCACATCTGTCAGTACATGCAAATAAAATTATTACTCAAGTTTCAACTAAAATGTTGTCATCTTCTGGTGCTGATGCTATTAAAATATCAGTAATAAATTGTTGTATTGCCACATAATAAATTTTTACGTTTAACCCTATTGACCTGGTGTTTAGCTGCGATGTCTGTGCATTTCTGTGTACTGTGAAATTCAACCTTACTCTACACCAAAGAACAGTCTCCTCTGAAGATTTCTGTCTTCTGGGTTGTTGCACTGTGTAGTCTGGTATGACCTTTGAAACGTTGGTTAACATCGACCAGACTACACAGCGCAACAACCCAGAATCTTCATACTCACTGCTGTGAAAACCTCACATCTTAAACAGTCTCCTCTATTTACTGCAAGATTCCAATATTACGGAACATGAGAACATGCTTAGATTCAAGTATACTGACATTTTTATCATTAGTCACGATCGAGTAAGATTTGCTCTGTATGGAATAAGAAGGAAATGCGGTGGGAGGAATCTATTATTGTATCAATTCTAGTGATGTGCGAACTGTTCAAAATTTTGAGTCAAGTTAAAAGAAAAATGGATGGTTTGGGGGATCACCATTGAGTACCAGTCTAGATGTACAAGTAAACATGGTTCAACACAGCTTGAAGTATGAATTGCTGGTTTTTCTGTATTAGGGAAAATTCTCTGTGGAGATGAGGCTCCTCTGGCAAGTCAGTTCCAGATGTGGCTTGACATGCACCCTGGATGGGAGGCTGCCCCACGTGAAGATGATGATGAGGATGAAGATGACGATGTATCGGATGATGATAGTGATGATTACGAAGACGAGGACAGAGGTGTGAATGTATTAATTTTCTTTTTTACTCACTATTTTTTAAATTATCTGGCTACTCTGTTCTTTTTGTTTGTGGAAACAGGTTGGAGAATGTGCCCCATTTTCTACACTTCTATGTGTGTACTGGTAGGGTATAATGTAATGAATAAGTAGTTGTATTAATCGTCTCTTGGTAATAATATATTATTCAGAATTTAAGATAGATCTCTTCTGGGTTGCACTCATCAGGGTGATGAGTGTACTCATTACCCTGATGGTGGAGGTAGAAGGATGTTTGAAATGTTGGTAAACTTCTACCAGACTACATGGCACTACAACCCTGAAGATAGCCATCTTCGTACTTAACAGTGAGAAACTCAAATCCTCTATACTAGGATTGGTTCAAATTTTTACATGGACTACAATCAAGCATGAATTTGTAAATACCTCTTTTGATTGTATTTCAGTAAATATTGGCTACATAAATAAGGTTGACAAAGAGCCATGGATTTAATGTTTTATGTTTGCACATTTTTATATATAATGTGTCATTTGTAGATATGTGTTTTTGTACGTTGTCAGACTTGTCAGCCTGAGGATTCTTTATGTGCTGGTTTATGATACTCTGGTAATTATTCTGAATAAGTGTAAATGTATTTATTGTTATTTAATACTAATGTAAGACAAAATGTCTGTTGCATGTAGTTGTGAAGAAGAGTAGGGATGGTAATTCATTGAATTCCAAGTTGTCTGAAGAAGAGAAAGCAAAGGTTGTGATACAGAAGGCCAAAGTGGAGGATGATGAGTACAAGAACTTTACAGAGGAACAGACATATTATAGGTATGTAAACATACAGAAGGATAACTTCGGTAAAATGTGTGATATCAGGTTTCCATAGCAGATTGTATGAAGATGACTGACTGCCTTCTAGGATGCTGTGCCACGAGTCTCATAGAAATTGTCTGACGTTTCAGAGTTGGTCACTGCCTGCATCATCACTCTGATGATGGAGACAGTAAGAACCTCTGAATTGTTAATACATTTCTATGCATCTACATGGCACAGCATCCTAGAAGGCAGTCATCTTCTTTAATCCTATTGCTATGGCATTTGAATGTACAGTGAAACCTCTATCCATCGTTCCCGGAACTATCGTTTTCCCGGATGCATCGTCCGTTTTGTTCGGTCCCAGATACATCCCATATAAAATAATGTTACATTTTCCCGCTTCTATCGTTCCTCGAACTATCGTTTTATCGCATCGATCGTTCAAAAATCTTAGTCCCGGCCCACAATTTTCCCGCAATGATCGTTTCTGAGAAATTAAAATGCTGGGTTTTGAGATAAATTAATACCGAAAGACGCACAATGTTTTTGGAATACACAGTAGCGGTAACGTGTTATGTCGCCCAACCAGCACAGATTCTTTTGGAATGAGGGGTCAGCGGTGCAGGGGTGATAGTTGGAGTGAATGGCGGTGCTCATTGTCAGAAATTTTATGAGTTTAATTAGGGTGCACTCATATTTCGTTCCAGCGATGCCAGATGGCATGTGCAGTGTGAATTTCATCACAAATGCTTTTATTATAAGTATAAAGGAAAGGCGGGCAACACTTTTCATTCTTCTGGTTCATCTCGTTTCCAGTGGTTCAGTGGTACAGCTACGTTTCGTTGAGTTCGGCAGTAATAGTATTTCCATTCTTCCTGTTATTGTTTGCGAAGGGGGCGGGAGTGGTGAGGAAGAGGAAGACGACGAATGCGAGCCCGAAGCTGTGCTGAGTTTTGCCGAAGCATTGGCAAAAGTGAAGTCGTTCTTTTATGCGCATAATATTAGTGAACATGACGAGGAAAACATTTTGAACGTGGAAAGGGCTCTGTTTGGCCTAAAACGTAAAGTTTCGACAAACCAGTTGTCCATTAAAGACTTTTTTGGTAAAAATAAGTAACTTTGAAAGAGAAACATTGTTTGTTTTAAAAATTTTAATGCTTTCCCACACCTATCGTTTTCCCGTATTCATCGTTTTTATTTCCCACTCCCGCCGAAAACGATGCATCGAGGTTTCACTGTAGTTGAAAGTTTGTGTTACCACATATAGCAGAATTCTGTTTTAGTTGACATTAAAGAACAATATTCTCCATTTCCTGAGCTATAAAGGCATTCTTGTTGCTCACCAGAGTGCTACCTTGTAGTATGAAGAACTTGGAGTTGTATGCAATGTCAAATGGTTGCTGTGCTTTGGAAAGCTTTGTGTTTTGAGCATTATTTTTACACTTTTGCTAACACTTATAAATTTTAAGCAGCGTGCTTTATAAATATAATACTGAATATTTAATTTTAGCGATTTAATATTTATAACATACATTATAACCTAATCCTCGTAATGAGTTCCAGTGTCTGCCTTAAAATTACATTATTTTAGGAAAGCAGTGGTAAAATGATGGCTTGGCACAAGGGTTAAGGAACATTTAAATTCAGTGTGTTTGTGACATATGACACCAAGTATATTACCGACCTTTGTGACATTAAAATGTCGGGAGTTGGGATACTCAAAGATGGAGGAAGGATCATGAGGTTGTAACAGATATTTTACTTCAAATTTTTATTTGTAAAATATGTTAACAAATTGTTGGAAGTGTTTACAGGCGTATGTTAAATATGAAGACAGTGTTTTGCACTTTTATCTTTACCAGGTGACAAACTATTGCACCATTTGTACTTGAAAGCTCTGTCGCTTGATGCGTGATATGTTAGGTAAAGAGTAGTTTAAATATTGAAGTGGTGAGATTCTGTGATTATAGCCCTACTGGTTAATATATACCCCTAAGAGTTAATCTTCTGCTTGTGTCAACATTTCAATCTAGTGTTGTGTATTATTGCAGTCTTGAAAAATCTCAAAAATATTAAAAGAGTAAATGTTAATTGTTTTGTGAGACTGTGTTTCTGCTTGTTGACAGATTTTATGTACAGTACAGCTTTATTAATTCAAAATGTAAGGAAAACGTGATATGCTTTGAATTAAGTGGGTTGCAGTTGTGTAATTTTTACTGCATATATGCAATTTGTGTTCAAGATATTTTGATTGGGTATGAGTTCTAGGTGACATGAGCCTGGCTGTTGAGGTAAGGGTTTCATTGGACCTTGGACATTTTGGTTCTATTTTGAAACCTCTGTGAGAAACAGATTTCGTTACAAGCAGGATTTAATGGTGACTGATTTCATGTCAGTTGAAATGTTTTGTATCTACAATATATGATCTGTATCTCTTACTTTCAGTTTAGTAATGTTAAATTAATGAGTTTATACTATCTATACTGTGCATAATTTTTTTTTTTCAGCATTGCTCATACAATTACAGAAAAGGTGACAGAGCAGGCATCAGTAATGGTGAATGGCAAGTTGAAAGAATACCAGATACGGGTACGTGGAGCTTGGTGGTTCACATTAAATTTGAAGTATTTTTTCATTTGGATTAAAAGATTTAGGGATTTAAGATTGAGAAATATTCACTGTACAGATTGGCCAATGGGTTGTATGCTACAACCATTTAATTTTGCTGCAGTGAAAGGATGGATAGAATGAACTCTTGAACAGATGTTGAATTAACAGAATTTTAAATTTTGCATAGTCTTTTACAGTTTGTGAGGCGTCACTGCCTGTTTTCCTACATATATATAAAATTATAGTTGTTAGAGAAGTTTAAAAGTTAAGAGTAAAAAGCCATATGTCAAAACAAATAAAAAAGAATATTTTGAAAAGGGAAAGGCAAAAGAAAGTAGAAAGAGCAAAAAAATATTAAAAGCAATGAAAATGATGTGACAGTAGAAGTCATAGAAGTCAACACAAGTACAAGATTGTGAAAAGTATTTTATAATGAGGGAACAGTTGCTGTTAAATAAATTTAAACCTTTTCTTTTAAGATTATATTCATGCAGCAGTCGGTGCTGAGATATGTATAGCTATCCTGAATTCAAAGTTTATATTGATGAAGAATAAATAAAATGTATCTGTGTGTTTGATATTCATTATGTTACAGGCTTAGCATCATGAAACCAATACATGAATTTTGGTCATTCTTGTATCTTTTCAAAATTTATGTTTATATTGTAATTTTTGTCATAATACATTTGAGGATATTTGAGGTTCTCACAGAGGTAAAATTTTAGATGGTCACTTGATGGGCTGTGATGCCATTTGGTCTTGTAGGTGTAGAAATTTAGAAGGACCTCATCTCCTCCATCTTCAGGGTGGACTGAAGATGAAGGTGATACATTTCTCCACAAATGTTGGCAGACACCTACAAGTCTGCATGGTATCACAATCCAGAAGACTACAGTTGTCAGTACAATAACAGGCTTGATCCAATTCATGTGGTTTAAAAATAAGGTTTGTGATAGAATTTATAACAACAGTACTTCATTTTTCTTAGTAATTCAGATAGACTTTTAAATGTATGAATGTGCCATTTTCTTTTATGTTGAATGAAAAGCACCTTTTTAAAATGCTCATTAAGGAATTTGGTCCTACTTGAGTGTTGAGGGTGAACATAATGAAATTCTTGAGAGAGGGCGATAGCGTACATTGGTTTCCAGTGTAATAGAGCTGATTCATTTATTTTTAATTACAGTATAATATTTTGATTTATTTATTCTTTTTCATCACTTGCACACAGTTTACTGTGTGGGCCATAGGAGTTCATTTGTGAAGTATGACATTGTAACATCCAGTGTTAACAGTGGCAGAAACAGTTAATAATCTAAGTTATTTACTTTTGTTTAGGGTCTGGAGTGGTTGGTATCTCTGTATAACAACAATCTGAATGGGATCCTGGCAGATGAAATGGGTTTGGGGAAAACTATTCAAACCATTGGACTTATCACATACCTGATGGAAAAGAAGAGAGTCAATGGACCCTATCTCATCATTGTGCCTTTGTCGTAAGTACTTGAAGAATTTGCTATATGTTTCAGTATTTAGAAGAATAAACTTTCTGTAAGTTGAAACCAGTAAGTTTCAGCAGTTGTACACAGCAAATGTCTGAAAACTGTCAAAGTTGATGAGTGAAAAACTGATGTTTGAATCAAGATACTTTTTCCTATATTTGATTTGATATCTGAAAGTATCTAATATCATTCAGAAATGAAGGGGAAAAGAAAAAAGAGGAAGAAAATGAAAATACATTAAAATTTGTTGTTTAGTGTTGTAATAAATTCCAAAAAGAAAAAATTGTATCACCAAACATAAATCATACAGACATTGAATCTTGAAATATTTTGAGAAAAAGTTAATACATGCTGTTACTGCAAATTGTAGGCACAAAAGAAAAATGCAGATGTGGGTGAGGGAAAATATTAATTTATTTTCTAACTTTATAACAGTATGCATGTGTAGTACGTTATTTAAGGTCGCATACGTTATTATGGTTGTTTACATGCAGCACACTATCCAATTGGGTGCTGGAGTTTGAGAAGTGGGCCCCATCTGTGATTGTCGTGGCATACAAGGGCTCTCCAGCCATGCGCCGTACAATACAAAGCCAGATGCGTGCCACCAAGTTCAATGTGCTGCTCACAACATATGAGTACATCATCAAGGACAAAGCTGTGCTCGCCAAGGTAGGTTTTCTAGTGACGTTTACGAGTCATGGCTTGCTTTTGCATCATGATTTTGAAGGATGAGGCCTTGCTGAAATTAGGAAAATATAGTAAATTGTTGTTATTTAGTTCAGACCCTGTTTTCATCACATCTGCTTTCCAGCACACCAAAAGATGTGAACACCTAATTTGCTGGTTATTTGGTATCGTTATGAAATTGTAAGATCTCTTAGTTTTACAAATATCTGAAAACGTAGTACTCGGGGAAATCTGGGACTGAAGAGCGATAGAGTGTGTGGGCAGTTTAGGATGTTACATAACAGGGAACTTCATTAATTACACAGTTCATGGAGGTTATGATGGACTTGACATATGGCTTGGATGGCGAGACAAAAAACTCGCTCAGGATTGTGTCCAGTGGTAGGCTTTGTTGTTAGTAGGTCCTATTAGTTAAATTACCATTTATTATAACAAAACTGTAATGTTTGTTCTTTTGCCTATATGGTTTTATTCTGATTTTTAATTATATTTTTAGAGTAAAGAGTGACAGTCTCAGGGATTAGGTGTGACTTACATGAGACCAGTAATAATGTTTTTGTGTTCTGTTGATTTTAATGGTGCGTTCTCTTTTTACCTGCTTGAAAGGATAAATATTATTGTAGTTAAGTTAAACTGGAATTTCAATGAAAATATTGCTTGATTGTTGAGTTTTCTTTAATCCAAAACACAAATGTTACAGAGTTAGGTGTTTAATTATTTTAATTGTCTGCATTGAAAAGAATCAGTGGGATCTAACAGCCTATTAAGTTTAATAATTAGTTTTATCCTCAGTCTAAATGTTATGTAATGGTACCTGAGTAAATATTGAAGAAGGCAGCAAGATCAAACTTACCTTCATGATACCAGCAATTGTGAATTTACATTTGTTATGAATTAATCAATTCAGTTACATTGATTATAGCTACTGCTCAAATTGTCACTGGGTAAATGAAGTATTTGTTGGTTTGCAACATATGTTTGGTAGAAGCATCTATTTCTCCAAGTAAAATTTTTAATATTGTTTCTCCATCACTGCATTTTGCACAGAGTTAAACAAGAAGTGAATATTCTGGTATGATTATTGAGGTATTTGGAAGTATGTTCTTGATTATAGTTGCGTTGGAAGTTCATGATTATTGATGAGGGACACCGCATGAAGAACCATCATTGCAAATTGACGCAAGTTCTGAACACACACTATCTGGCTCCACATCGTTTGTTGCTTACCGGCACCCCTCTACAGAACAAGTTGCCTGAGCTCTGGGCACTTCTGAACTTTCTGCTTCCCTCAATCTTCAAGTCAGTCAGTACCTTTGAGCAGTGGTTCAATGCTCCTTTTGCTACAACAGGAGAGAAGGCAAGTTGCTGTATACATTGAGAGCATCTATAAGTCTAAATAATGAATGGCAATGCATTCTCTAAATCATCGCACTGTATCATTATAGCAGGCCCTTAGAAAATAGTGTGTGCTTTCAATTATGTGCAAGATTAAATTCTGATCTGCTTACTGAGGATAACATGATATGCAAAACAGATTTTGTAGGGTGCACCAAGAAGTCTGTCCAGACATTGTGTTTATGGTGATATTTGTAGATGTTGACACTTCATTCTTTATGAAGCTGTTTGTAGAAAATTTGACTCCATTATTTAATCTTTGCCTGTATGTAATTCTGAAAATATGCTGTTCTTATTTCAGATATATGTAATCTCAAATTACTTTAAATATCTGTTCATTATGTAGCAGAATTTAACTACAGTTTTTATGACAGGTTGAACTGAATGAAGAAGAAACAATATTGATTATCCGTCGTTTGCATAAAGTTTTGCGCCCATTCCTACTTCGTCGTTTGAAGAAGGAGGTCGAGTCGCAGTTACCAGACAAAGTAGAGTACATCATCAAGTGTGACATGTCAGGGCTGCAGAGAGTGCTTTACAGGTGGGAAATGTTTTATAATAGGTTACCATTTTTAATTGGTGGTGTTAAAATGTTATTCCTGTATATGGGCATAATGCCACAGTCATGAAGGTACTGGTTGTGGTCTTCAGGATTATGGGACCATGTGGTCTTGTAGATGGTTACCATCATCCTGAAGATGGAGATGATACATTCCTCTGAAATGATGATGAGCATCTACAAGATCACACAACATTACAACCCAGAAGGCCATCAATGACAATTTCATTGTGGACACTCCATGTAAAATTGTGGAAAATTGTACATACATTTTCTGCATCTTACCATTTCCAAAAAAATATTATCCCCCGTGGCTTTAATAATCAAGGTAGTGTTAAATGATTGTTTGCAGCCACATGCAGAGTAAGGGCGTCCTTCTAACTGATGGATCTGAGAAAGGAAAGCAAGGGAAGGGTGGGGCCAAAGCCCTTATGAATACCATCATGCAGCTTCGTAAACTTTGCAACCATCCATTCATGTTTCAGCACATTGAGAAGGCATATTGTGACCATGTTGGCATTCATGGAAGTGTTGTAATAGGGTAAGTATTTCTGAAAGTAATGTTGTATTAGTCTTAACAAAATAATATTGAAGCACATAAATGTTCTTCTACCCCTACATTTGTTATATTCATGTGGTATTTTCTCTTTTTTCTTTACTTGCATTGAATTTGTACTGTTATAATTATATAATCAGTTTGGTAAGTTGTACCTTTGTTGCTGTTTGGGTGTTCATAGTACTGAAGGGGGAGAAAAGAAAAGAGGGAGAGAACTCCTACACTTCACAAGGTTTTGGTGTATGAATATTGCAGGTACATTGTGTAGCTAATTTCATTATGCATGTAGCAAGATATGTTTGATCTTCTTGGACTGTTATGTGTACACATGTTGGTGGCCAGCCAAATGAGGTACATGAAGGGAGGGGAAGACCATCAAGCAATAGTGCATACATTGTCTTGCTGCCCCTTGCCCTTTCCATCTTCCCTTCCCCTCTTACTGTGATATAGTCCAGGATCAGATGTATTTTGCATCCAGTGTAATGGGTGGGAACATATAAGAATCAGCATTTAATCGTTTATTACTGATATGTCATTCTTTCCCAGGCCAGATCTGTACCGAGCATCAGGAAAATTTGAGTTGCTTGATCGCATTTTGCCAAAGTTGAAGGCAACCAGTCATCGTGTACTGCTTTTCTGTCAAATGACGCAGCTGATGACCATTATGGAGGACTACCTTGGCTGGCGTGGGTTTATCTATTTGCGTTTGGATGGCACCACGAAGGCAGAAGACAGGGGTGAACTTCTGCGCAAGTTTAACAGTCCTGGTTCTGATTACTTTGTGTTTTTGTTGAGCACTCGAGCTGGAGGACTGGGTCTGAACTTGCAATCTGCTGACACTGTCATCATCTTTGACTCTGATTGGAATCCACACCAGGTAATTGTTGCAGAACTGCACTAAGTGGGTTGGTGCAACAGTCACATTCCAGACGTGCATTTGGAAAGTATGTGGCCTAACGTATTTTTCATACATTTATTTAATTCCCTAAGGGAAATTAAAGGATAGTGCAGTAGAAGCTTTGTTGTCTCAGATGAATGGGAAATGGTATATTTTGGCTTTCCAACAGTTTAGTTTCAATTTACAGTTCTACTTGTTACAAGAGGAAAACAAAAGTGAAGGAAAATGAAATTACTCATTAAGTCCCTGAAAATATTGTTTTTATGTTTTGAAAGACAGAAGGGCAGTAGAGTATGTACATAACAGAACCATTAGCTTAAAATACTGTTCAGGTGTTTTACCACATTACATAAAAATTCAGTTTCACTTAAAAATTACTTAAATACTGTGCACTATATATAAGTCACTATTATATTTACTGTCCCTCAGGTTTCTCAGATTCTAAGTAAACCACATGCTTTAGTTCAGGCATATTTACTTAAGGTGTCGGTACAAACAGCGCAGACATTGGATGGTTAATTCAGATTTTACTGTACCTTGAAATAACCACTACCACTTCCTCTGGCACCCCTCACAATTTATTTGTAATTATACAGCATCTCATTAACTGCTATATATAACCCCAACCTTTAATATAACACAGTGGAACCTTGAAATAACAAGCTCAATTATACTGTGCATTTGAAAGTACTGTAGCTTTGGTCATGTCCCTCATTATTACATGTTAATTGAATTAATTTTCTTTTCCATTATATTTTCTCATTTTTAAGCTGTATCAGAGATTTGAGATTGTGTTGTCACAAACTTGTTAACATGGGGATTTCTCTGTTCCTGTCCTGTATGGTGTTTGAACAAACTTTGTGTTTTGTATCTTGTTTTAACATAACGTGAGAAAGGTTTTGGGAAATTAGCAATTGGATCAAAGCATGCACATAAGAAGATAAGCTTTATGAAAGACTTACATTCATATATGAACTTTCGGTACCTACATTTGACAATGTAATTAACTACAATTGTTTTCCAAAATGAGGCATATGATGCCCAAAATGTGATCTTTCTTGACAGTACTCTGTACAGGATGTAGTGACATTCAAAATTTAACTCAGTTATAAGTTCTCAGTTCATATCCAGGTATCATATCGCTGATCATAATCTCATATGAAATAATTATAAAATTGTTGTGTTTTGGGAGGGGGTGCATTCAGTAACTTCTAAAATATTACATGTTATTTATATATTTTTTATGAATTATCATACTTCTAACATGTTTTCTTTTAACACATTCAGATCTAGATGGAAATTTATCAGACTGCCACTTAAGCATGACTGTTTTGCCAAAGAACATAGTTTTTGCTACATTATTTTTACACATAGTTTTGTGTGTTGTACAGAGTGTTTTCTGTTGATATTGCAATAGTGAGAGACTTATATGCTAATTGTGACATGTAAAGAACAAATCTAAACCATGTGTCACACAAAGAAATTTCTGATTATGAGCATTTCATTGAGTAAAACTTATGTTTCAAGTTTCCCTCCAAAGATCTTATTGCATTAAAATCTATAAGGTGCAAAGCATAACTACAAAACACAGAGTTGTAATTATGGTTTGTAACATACATTTCTTAGGATTTGCAAGCCCAGGATCGAGCGCACCGTATTGGTCAGAAGAATGAAGTGCGGGTCCTCCGACTCATGACAGTAAATTCTGTGGAGGAACGTATTCTAGCAGCTGCACGTTACAAACTCAACATGGATGAGAAAGTGATTCAGGCTGGCATGTTTGATCAGAAGTCAACAGGCTCAGAGCGCCAGCAGTTCCTCAAAACGATTCTTCACCAGGATGAGGCAGATGATGAGGCAATTAAAATTCTGATAAATGAAATGAAAGAAACTCAAAATTAATGTTTCTTGTATAATTTATAAAATATTCTCCATTGTTCTAATCTGAAACATATTGTAAGTTATTAGAATGCAGCATTAACTATGCAGGTCTTAAAAAATACATTGGCAATGCAAAACTTAAGAATTATGCTTGTTGGTTGAATGAGGTAAGGTTTTTTTCTTGTCAGTTTTAGACTTCTAATTTTTGGGTTGTATTGCACTTGAGGTCTAATTGAATTCTGGTAAAATGCATTCTGCATCCAGACTGGCTGTGGAGCCTACCTAGCTTCCTGTCCAGTGGGTCCTTTCCCTGGGGGTAAAGCTGATGCTTACCACTCTCCCCTCAAGTGCCTACATGGTGGTAGCAGGACAGCTTAATTAATTAAATGCGATTCTTTGCCACATTTGTCAGTGCAAGTGTTGGTTAGATTCTGATTGAATTTTGTATTGGGGCCTCTTACTATTTATTGACTAAATTCAGGGCATTTTTTATTGCTTTGTGGTTAGGAATTGCTAATGAAAGTGTGTTTTACATAGTTTAGTTTGGAATTGAAATTCATTTACCTTATAACACCACTTATATTGCAGGAAGAGAATGAAGTGCCTGATGATGAGACAGTGAACCAGATGATTGCTCGGTGCGAGACCGAATTTGAGTTGTTTCAGAAGATGGATCTAGAACGTCGTCGTGAGGACTCTAAACTTGGCTCAGACCGCAGACCTCGTCTAATGGAAGAACAGGAGTTGCCAACATGGCTTGTGAAAGAGGATGAAGAAGGAGATAAGTGGACAGCAGAGGAAGAAGAAGAACGCTACTATGGGCGAGGATCTCGCCAACGTAAGGAAGTGGATTACACTGACAGTCTGACAGAGAAGGAATGGCTGAAGGTAAATTAAGGCATAGTCATTATTTATTGAAAAAAACAACAACAGTGTTTAGGGTCCATATATTAAATACTTCATAGTAATTTTAATTTTTCTAACCCTTTCAGAAGTCTGTGTCATGTGTCATGAAACATATTTTCATTGCTTTGTTTCAATATGATCATGTGAGCATGCTTCATATTAATGGTCTTAATTTATATACTGTATTGGATAGGTGAGAAAAGAAGGAGCACTTACCAGAGCAAGGGCCCACAGAGACATTGACAGAAGATAACACCAGGTTTTGTCCTTGTATAATCTTGTGAAAAGTAGGACCAATATTTTTTATTAATTTGTGTCATCTCAGATTTTTTTCCATATTAATTCTGTAGTTGTGAGTGTTGTTCGCTATAAAGTAGTGGTGCGGAATGTGGTGATTGCTTTTGTCATTTTTTGTCCTTCAGTTTATGTTATGCTTTGATGGCATGCTCATATACATTGGCCCATCTGTAACATGGCACATGCATTCTGAAGAAATGCCAAGTAATGTAAAATTCAGTTTTGAGGAACTGGTTGTGTCTAGTAAGGCAGTAGAATAAAACTGCTGAATTATTTTATTTCACTCGGTATGTTAGCTCTGTCATAACACATTTTGTATTGATCTTTGGTTTGGAAACTGCTTAAGGTTTTTTTTTGTGCTTCCAGTTAAATGGATGCATGATAGCTGTATCTCTCCCTTCTTGCTGTACTTTACCATCACAGTGTTTCATCTGTTGCAACATAGAAGTGTCATAAACCCTTTCACTGCCTCATTTCACTAGCACATACATTTCAGGTGTTTGGCGAGGTTATCCTAATGCATGCAGTTGACAAAAAACGTTCTTCTGGGAATCAGAAGCAGAAATGCAGATGTTCACACTACTGAATATTAATCTTCTGAGCTTGGCTTGGCTGATATGAAGCCTGTGCAAAGGGCACATGTGGGGTTGATGGTAAAAGGGTTGCTACATACACTAAGAATCAACAGATCTTACTCCCATTTTATTTGTTTGATCCACATTAACAAATTTTGTAAGGAAAAGTTGCATAATAGTGAATTCATGTTACAGGAGGGCTGAGTGTACTGAGGTTCTGTGGTTTTGTTTGCATCTGTTGCAATATGAGTAAAGAGCATATAATATTAAAAGTACATTTATTATGATGTATCAGCTGCAAAGGTTTTGTTTTGATGTTAGTGGTGACAGTGTTAGTGGATATAGTGGAATGAATTGCAGGGTAATGGAAAATAAAGATTTCTGTTCTTCATGCATCAAGTAAGACCTGGTAATAATGTCTTTTATAAATGATATTGCATTTGGTCCTCTCCTAATGTGGACACAGGCAACTGATATGAGATTAGTGATGTGTACTATGTCAGGATTTGTTTTTTTCTATTTCCCTACAATTCTCTCTAGTGTTTGTGTGTAATCATCAGAGTTATCTTTCTTAAATAACTTTACCTTTACCATATAGCATGATCCAAAATGCATTTTCCTATTTCAAAACTTAAACTGTAGGTAATAATCATAAAAAAAATGCAGTTTACAGCGTCTTGTAGCACATTTCAAAGAGTTTCTGTATCATGTTGGAAGATTCCCACACATACAGCATTGTAGGCTTTCTGCACATTATTCTGTATTCAGTTTGATCAAATATAGAGGCTGTGCTGATAAATGTGCATTATCTGAAACACTGGACAGGTTAGCACATTATTGATTCATGTGACTCATTAATTTAATTACCTTGTTCATTGTGTTGTGACTGAGGTTTATTGTGGTTTTCCACAGTTTGTTCAGATGAATGCCAAGACACAGTAATAAATTATGCCATGTATTCTTCCTCTCCCTTCTCTCATAAATCCTCGTTCTTGAGGATGCTGTTAGACAATTACAAAGTTACGGAATAATAACTCAGTTCAACGGCTATACATTTTCAGGATGTAGCCTTGTTGATGTTTTTCTTGAAGAGTATGTCATCAGATGTTACTTAAAAAACTCCACTCCACATTATTGGAATGAGAAAAGTGAAGACTATACATATATTACATTTCATGTGTGCGAATGAATCTCCTTGAATTGTACTACAAAATATTGGAGATTACATACCTCTCATTCATACCCCATACAAGCTAATGTTCCAGGTATAATTTGACAAAGGGTTAAATAGGAAAGATAATTTTGGAACATACAGTATTAGATCATATGCACGATAATTATTACACTTCATGTTTCAGGCCATTGATGAAGGAATTGAGGAGGAGGATGAAGAAGAAAGAAAACCTGCAAGAAAGAAGTTCCGCAAGCGGAAGCGGAAAGATGAGGATGATCCTGGAAGTGGGAGCAGTGCAACAGTGGTAGGACCACCTGTTGTGATGGTAGTAGAGCAGTCCCATGTCAAGAAACGACGTGGGAGGCCTCCCCTTGAAAAGGGATCTATGTTGAATAGCAAAATAAAAAAACAAATGCGGAAACTCGTGAACATTGTGATTAAGTACACTGATCGGTAAGTTCTGATTTCTTGCTGTTAGGATTGGTATAGTGTTCATAGGCTTTTTAGCAGAAGTTTGTGATGTAAAATTATGGTACCAATTACCCATTACTCACAAGTCAGGATAAGCTACTGAGGAGCGCTTGAAATTAAGTGGTCATGTACGTGTTTCAGTGATGGTCGAACACTGAGTGGACCCTTTATGAAGCTACCTTCCAAGCAGGAGCTCCCAGGCTATTATAACATTATAAAGAGGCCCATTGATATTAAAAAAATACAGCAAAGGCTGGAAGAAAATAAGGTAAGTTTTGCAGATCAAAACTTGCATGGGCATTATTTGGTACACTGGTTCCAGAACTATCTTAGTCTGTAGTTCAGTTGATTCGAAGAAATGTTTCAAGGTCCACCCAAGCTATAAAAGTAATTTAAATGTGATTCGCAGGTTTCAAAAAAGTAAGTACTAATACATTTCATTGATGTGTATGAAGAACTTTTTCTGTTGTTATATTTATGTAACTGATATGTTTTTTTCTTAGCAGTTTATATGTATTACAAAAACTTCATGGCTCTTTGGGGGGGGGGGGGGGGGGCATGGCTTGGCTTGCACTTAGAAAACACTAGTTTAATACAGTTCTGTTCAATCCATTTCCTTACCCTAATGAAAGGAATGAACATTCACAAGGTTCTTGAATGAAATTAAATTGTTTTTGGTCACAGTGATAATTTGTGTATGGCAGCATTGGAATGCAACTCTGCATTTTTATTGCCTGCAAGCTACACCTTGTATGGACCTAATTTAGAATTCAGTGACTTAATACATATGTTGGCTTCTGTCAGACCTGGTACATCAAGTTATATAACTTTTTTTAACAGATTTGTGTTGAATTTTCAGACTGTCATTTTTGTTTTTATGTCATATTTTGAAGTTTGAATGTTATGCTATCTAGAATTTTTCTGGATAATCATACCAGCAATTAGAGTGAAGTTTTTAAGGTAACAAAATTATTTGTAACATGTTTTTGTGCAGTATGTTGCATATGAAGTGTTTTGCTTATTTTTTGCAAACAAATTCACCGTAGTCAGACTGTAGTAGGTAATTAAAAAAGTAACATGTTCCTTCTAGTTCTTATATATCCAGTGTGGCCAGTACCATTATGGTATTAAGTGTAACTACTGCCAGCTTACAACGTGTGTTTCTGTGTTTTAGTATAGCTCATTTTTCGATCTGGAACGTGACTTCATTCAGATGTGTCGCAATGCACAGAAGTATAATGAAGAAGCATCGCTGATTCATGAAGACTCAATAGTATTGGAGACAGTGTTTGCAAATGCCCGAGTTCGACTGGAACAGGATTCAGAACCAGCTGAAGAAGAGGATGAAGAAGAAGAGGAAGAGGAGGGGGAAGAAAATCCTGGTTGGGACATGACAAAATTAGTTATTTATTAATTTTTTATTTGCTTGTGTTTACCTTGTTATTTTTTCTTTATAGTTTAGATGCGTCATGTTTGTGTTTTCAATTCATACATATATTTATTCTTCAAGTCTATACACAAACTATATTAATATTGATGTTAAAAATTAAAATTGATATAAATATTTTGCGCTATTCATCGTTTCCTCGATGTTACAATTTGCGCTATATATTACAACATGTTTCAATGTCTCAGCATCATCTTCAGGTTTTATTTTTAAAACTATTCAATATTTTTTAATGCACGCTTTTCAGTATTTGTAGATTGTAGGTTGTAGTTGTGGATGTTCCTTTTTTCTTCTGATTCTTTTGCATATTATGTGGCGTATTATATTATTTGTTCATTATTTCTGTGAAATTATCAACAATATAATTAACATTATTAATATTAATTATATGTAAATGAGTTTGGATATTGTTATAAAAATTCACTATAAACATAGAAGCACAATAACATACCAGGAGTTTTATGTGTCGTGTATCCTCGGTTGGTCAGGTCTGATCAGGTGAATGTCAGTTCATAGACTGGTTTGGTGTACTGATGTGGGTCGTATATATAGGTAGAAATGGTGTTAGGGGGTTGGGTCAATAACCTGGATTGTGTTAAATATAGGATTATTTAAATATGGGTTGTTGTCGTTTAGCGCAATATTTTGTTTGTGTGTACGTTGTATATAGTATTTTTCTATAGTTTCTCTATGTCGTCTATTTTGCACGATTTTTATAATGTCCAATGTTTGTTCGATTCCCCCATATGTGTGCCCCGTGTTTAATATATGTTTTGCATAAGCTGAGTAATCCTTATTATGTTTGATGGCTGTTATGTGTTCTTTGTGTCTTTGTTTAAAGGTACGTCCTGTTTGGCCTATGTAGGTTAAAGGGCAATCTATGCATTTTAATCTATATATGCCGGGTTGTTCGTATTGGTTTTTTGTGTCTAATTGTTGTTTTTGTTTTAAGATGTTTTTTATTGTATTTTTTGTTCTGTATGCAACTTTTATATTATTATTTTTGAATATTTTAGATATGTATTTAGTTTCTTTACCTACATACGTGAAGGTGGCCCATTTGTTTTGAATATTTTCGTTTTTGTTTTTATTTTTATTATGTATTTTGTGTTTTGGTTTTTGTTCATAATTATTATATCAGTACACCAAACCAGTCTATGAACTGACATTCACCTGATCAGACCTGACCAGCCGAGGACACACGACACATCAAACTCCTGGTATGTTATTGTGCTTCTATGTTTATAGTGAATTTTTATAACAATATCCAAACTCATTTACATATAATTAATATTAATAATGTTAATTATATTGTTGATAATTTCACAGAAATAATGAACAAATAATATAATACGCCACATAATATGCAAAAGAATCAGAAGAAAAAAGGAACATCCACAACTACAACCTACAATCTACAAATACTGAAAAGCGTGCATTAAAAAATATTGAATAGTTTTAAAAATAAAACCTGAAGATGATGCTGAGACATTGAAACATGTTGTAATATATAGCGCAAATTGTAACATCGAGGAAACGATGAATAGCGCAAAATATTTATATCAATTTTAATTTTTAACATCAATATTAATATAGTTTGTGTATAGACTTGAAGAATAAATATATGTATGAATTTTTTCTTTAGTTTTTTAAATAGGGTGGAGTTTTATATAGAATATTTGAGGTTATTGTAATCATTGCAAGAATGTTTGGTTACTCATCATTTGAAACAGTATTTTTATACAATCATAGCACACACAAAATCTGATAGTTTTTAAAAGAATTTTTATGTTTCACACTTTGCATGCTGTCCAGTCACTGTTGTGCTGTACTTTCAACATTCATTATTCATATTTGGCTAGCTTTTCTGTATACTGGAAATGTCTTGTCTTTGTATACAGACAGTTCATGTAGAACGTCAGAATACAAAATATACAGAAACATTTTATTCGTTATGAGGGTACATGAGGTCATGTACAAACTTAACAGTTCTGGGTAGTTAATAAATATACATTCTCTTTCAGATTTATGCTGTTCTAGATCCTAATTCATGATGTCACGACTTTCCACTGAAGACAACTGAATGTTTTTTTATATAAAATTGTTATTAATGCATTGTATGGCACTGTTTTTGTGTGAATGTATAATTTCAAGTGGATGATTGATTGGTCTTTTCCTATTTCAGATGACTGTTTAATGAGTGTAGAGGCAGAAAACAGCCGTCGATCAGTAACAATACGTAAGTAGCAATTTTTACATTGAAATTCTATTACAGTGTATTTCAGCAGACCTTTAAAACTTATTCTATGTGATAAAAATTGCTGAAAATGTATAATGAACGTTTAGTTGTGATAGATTTCCAAGCCTAAATTTTATTCACTGTTAAGTAACAGGTGCAGTGCAGTTTCGCTATCTGGCATTTTTTGTTAGATCTTCAACCATTTTTAGGTTTGTCAGTTGTGGTCTTCTAGGTTATGATGGTTTAGGTGTTTTTATTTTGGAAGAATGTATCCCCTCCTTTTTAATGGTAAAAGTGAGCCTGAAAGCATTAGAGATGACAGTTGTAGTTCTTTGAATATCTTTGGTGATGGTATTGTGGTACTTCTTTCTTTATTTTTGACGTTATTCATTTATCTTTTCTTTTCTTTAAATCCTTAGAAGGATCTTAAAACCTAAAATAATTACTGTAGTTCAAGGGGTGAGTGTGTCCTCATCTTGAAGTAAAGAAAGGGAAGGTTACATGTATTGTTTGATTTAATAGACTGAACTGTTCCTGATCTTGTGGTACCCTTTTTTTACCTGAAGACGAAGGACACTCCATCATTCAAAACAGTGGTTTGTTAAGGTTTTAAGATTTTTAAGGCATCTTAAAAAGATGATATATGAAGTCTGTAACAAAGAAATTAACTTGTTGTATTTATGATTGTTTTTGTTTTCTTTGACAAGTGACCATGTGTGTACTTAGAATGATGGAAGATCACAGTTTTGCCCAGTTGAAGGAATAGAATTATGTTAAATAAGCAAGAGGTTTCCTTGCAGCAAATATTCATCTGAATGGTATATGGGAGAAACAAAGATTTCTTACAGATTGAACCCTAGCATGGACCTTGTAGTTATAATGGAAGATGCCTCTTACACTTCTATAAATTTTATTATCTTTTTCTTCAGTCTTGGATCAGTTTTCATTCACTTCAGCAGACTTTTTGGCCATGGCAGGTTTGACTGTTTGTTCTGCACCTTCAGTTACTCATAGGCAGTAAATGATTGCAGCTGCTTTGTTTCTTTAATTTCCAACACCTGTGTTTGTCCATGTCACTTATATTGACATTTTTTGGGAAAAGCATATATGATATTTGGATAAACAGTATTGTTTTTCATGTGGTTTAATATAGAAATTAACTGTTTGTAATTTTCAATTAAAATTATTTTTTAATGGTTATGGATTTTATGATCTCGTGAATGTACTGGTGAGAACAAAGAAATGAACATGACTTGACCCTAGTTTTTGAAGTCTGAACCTGAGTTTTAATGTAAGATTTGAGGTTTTCACAGCGGTGAGTATGAAGATTTCTGTCCTCTGGGTTGTTGCGCCCTGATGACGGAGGCAGTATGACCTCTGAAACATTGGTATACATCAACCAGACTATACAGCGCAACAACCCAGAAGACAGAAATCTTCCTGAGTTTTAATGTTTGCAGTTGGTAATAATTATTTTAATTGAAATAATTTAAATTCTATATTGAATTTAATTTCGCTTCTTTTTTTCATTACAACATTCTTCTGAAACATTGATAGCCACTTACAACCTAGAAGACCACAGTCAACATCTTCACCACAGATCTCACATTTTTAAGTTTCACAATGTACGCTATTCTCATTTTCAGGAAAATATGTCGGATTGTAGATTTGTGTTTTATTGTTTCTGTCACTCAGGCCAGCCTGCTGTAGATGATGAAGTACACTCTGACAATGACTCGATGAAGGTCAGAATTAAACTCAAAGGTCGCAGGAGTGAATCTAATAGTCTACCTGGTCGCAAGAGCGTGAAGAAACTGTCAAAGAAGCTTTTCAGTGAGGATGATGAAGAAGAAGAGGAGGTATGTGCTAGTGTGGAGAATCTGCCTGAGAGAGAGTGAATTTGAGATGTAAACAGAACACTTTTAGACTATGATATTTGCATTACGACTGTAGACTTTGAATTCTAAGAGGGTAAACATTCCACTCTCTAATGCACGTTGTCTGTGCCTTTCTTTTGCTGCGTGAACGTTTCCAGGTTGACTCGGCGCTTTTCATGTACACGGGGGATCATATGGAGCTTTACTGAGACAGTTTTCAGACATTGATTGAATGCTTAGTGTAAAATGTGCTAACCATGGATATGTTTTCTTGATTTTTTTATGTTTATGTTAAATATTGAATACATACATGGTGATTGCAAGCTTGGTAAAGCAACTTATGATTCATCCTGTATGTTAAAAAAAGATTCATGAATATATCTTATCTGATTCAGGCACCGCCACGGTGGTCTAGCAGTTAGAACGCTGGGCTTGTAATACTGGGGCCCCGGGTTCGATTCCCGGCGGTACTCAGATTTACAACTTGTGTTGGGCAAGGCCGTGGTCCAGGCATCACAGAGTTTTCCTCCGGGGTTTCCCCGCTTTCTCCGTGGCATCCCAACAATTACTCTACTTTCATCATCATTTCGTAAAAAGGGGGTCACAGCAGGAGCGTTAAATGTCGCGGTCCCGATCGAACCCACGTACTGATGGGTTGTGAATCCTGCTAACCACCAATGTGCACCATGCTGAATGGTGTGTACAGGATATAAAAAAAAATCTGATTCAGGCAATGAGTGATCATTTATTTAGAGAGAATCTGGGCCACAATGTCTCTTGACTGATGGGTAAGTTTACCAAAGCATTATACATCATTATAAAGCCTTGAGGTTTGTATGTAACCAATTTCGATCGCTGTTCTTGCTTCCAGCCCAAGAATCATAGTTCTGCAAGGTACAAATGGGATGTTAAATGTCAGCATTTGTGTTTGATTCATTATTCTGAAAACTGTCATTTGTTAGGCTGTGATGCTTCACTTGTCAATGTTCTGTCATATTGTAATGCTTTATTTCATTATGATTGAAGTTTCACTTCATGAAGAAATTTCTTGTGTTTGAAGTGTTGGAGTAACTGAGATATGAAGTGGGTTATTAAGACAACAGTAATTTGTCTTAGTGTCTTGAGAGAGAATATTTGTTCATAGGTACTGGGAATTACTGTTTAAGCATTATTGTCTTATATTAATTTGTCAGATATTTGTAAAAATAGTGAAAGAGTCACTCGGTAGCAGAAGTCTTGTTACACGTGGCATTTTCCTTGTGTATTGTTGATTATTTTAGAGTAACCCACATGTTTGCACTTGATGTAATAAATTCTAAGGATTACATTTGTTGGGTAATGCTGATGTTCTTCTAGTCTGCCTTCCTCTTTTCTACCCTCCATCTGCTTCCACTTCTCTGATGCCTGTGTGGAGTCTTGTCATTGGCCCAGCTCAGTCACTACCTCTTTTCATCCTGATTCACCGATTCCTTCAGACTTCTCTTCCTGCCACCCCCTGTAATCCCTGTGATTCCTATGAACCCCAGCATCAACACTTCAGCCTGGAAGATGGAGACAGTGTGTTTCTCCAAAACAATGGCATCTACCGACCAGTCCGCACAGTGTCAGATCGTAGAAGAACATTGTCATTATCGTCGTTGCTGTGGAAATCTCAAATCTTATACGGTGTAGCGTCTTGTATATTATAGTGAACATGATATTTTTTGTAAGATTTGAGGTTTTCACAGCGGTGAGTATGAAGATTTCTGTCCTCTGGGTTGCTGCGCTGTGTAGACTGGTCGATGTTTACCAACGTTTCAGAGGTCATACTACCTCCGCTATGAATTGCCCTGATGACGGAGGCAGTATGACCTCTGAAACGTTGGTAAACATCGACCAGACTACACAGTGCAACAACCCAGAAGACAGAAATCTTCATGATATTTTTTGTTATGTTTCCTTGATAGTTTCTTCTTCTGAATTAACTCTTCAATTCCCATGTGCTAAAGGCCATTATGAGATGCCAGGTTTTGGGTTTAACTTTACAATTATGTTCATTTCTATGTAATGTGAATAATTAAGGTAACAAATTACTGTATTGGGGAGAATGCTGAGTGGCAGTGACTTCTCTTCTTGTCTTCTGGAGCAGAAACTTCCCAGTTCTTCGTGTATTTCCCGTGTATAATAAGTACGTGTGCTCATTTTATGATGATGATTGTAAGTTTGCTGTTGGTTGGTATAATCTTAATAACATTCCAGCATTGTCTTTTGGAATTCTTTTATGTAAATTATAGATCGTAAAATGTATTTGGCGTAAGGGAAGTGGCACAGCAAAAACAGACAAATTAAATGCTTCCAGTATAGTAATAGGTTTCCCTTTGAATTAGCTTTACCACTTTCAAATGTCAGTTTTGTGTGGTAGTTTTCTGTAGTACCCAAGGACAACGAGTATGGACTTGAAAGATTTGATGATTTTACCATATGGTATTGGAAGAAGCTTTTGATGTTTCACCGGAACCTTTTGCGTTCATCTTCAGGCATCGTATGTAATCTCACCTTTTGTCACTTCCTTAAAGATGAGGACAGAAGGGTCTTTCATATTGAAGATTTCTGTCTTCTGGGTTGTTGTGCTGTGTAGTTCATCACCCTGATGACGGAGGCAGTACAACCGCTGAAACGTTGGTTAACATCGACCAGATTACACAGCGCAACGACCCAGAAGACAGATATCTTCATTTTAAGGTTTACATGCGTCATGTTTGTGTTTTATGATTAAAATATATAATAAAATTCAGGTCAATACACAAACTTTATTTAGATGTTAAAATTTAAAATTTAAATGTTAAAATTTAAAATTCAAATTTGCGCCATTCATCACTATAACGATGTTACAATAGAGCGCTTTCATTCACTTCACTACATGTTTCGATGCAAAGCATCATCTTCAGGTGTTGTCTTTTAAAACTATTTTATATTATAATGCATGTCTTTCAATATATTCGTCCGTTTTGTTCATTATTGTAGCATGTGTTCCGTTGATCCTCCCGTTTTACGCATCTTTTGTTTGTTTTGATTATTCACAACACGACTTATGAATAATCAAAACAAACATAAGATGCGTAAAACGGGAGGATCAACGGAACACATGCTACAATAATGAACAAAACGGACGAATATATTGAAAGACATGCATTATAATATAAAATAGTTTTAAAAGACAACACCTGAAGATGATGCTTTGCATCGAAACATGTAGTGAAGTGAATGAAAGCGCTCTATTGTAATATCGTTATAGTGATGAATGGCGCAAATTTGAATTTTAAATTTTAACATTTAAATTTTAAATTTTAACATCTAAATAAAGTTTGTGTATTGACCTGAATTTTATTATATATTTTAGATATCTTCATACTCGCTGCTGTGAAAACCTCAAATCTTACATACGTCTTTCATATTGTTGGAAGAAATGGTCTAGTTGTCTAGAATGATCTCTCTTCTAATGCTTTGAGCATAGACTATGCTGACAAGAGCAGTTATGCTTTTCTGTAGTTTGAAAATGTTACGGAAATGTAGGAAATGAGATATAGCATGGAGGGATGTTACAGCCCCTGCTTGACGACTCTCACATATATAACTTTTAACTATCTGAACATAACCTATACCAAAGAGTAGATAGAAGTCCAAATTATAGATTTATCAATGAATTGAATGAAACTTCATAAAAGATCCTAAAAAATAAGCAGTTTTTTAAACATTTTTTGTGATGGGTGTGGACACGGCTTCCGCAGCACCCAGGAAAATTATCTGCAGTGCAGAGTTAGGAACTGCAAAATAAACTCTGTTATTCGCTCTGTATCAGATTTGTTTCTCTATTGCGGATTGTTCAAGCATGTGTGGTTCAGTCAAATACAGTTTTAACATGTAATTTCATCCGATTATTTTGCCTTATTGTGATACATTTCTTATGCATCAGAATATCTGATGATAGATCTCAGTTTAAAAATCGGTAAATGCTAGACAGGTAGTAACATATTTATGAGAGTATTGGTGTATACAGTAAAACCCCTCTGGTTGGACACCCCTATATCCTGGACACCCCTCTATATTGGACACTTTTAATTGGAACCGGCGAATATCCCATAATTTTACATGTCCACAACACTCTATATCTTGGACACCCCTTTATCCTGGAACTTGGTCACCCCTTTTGTTTTAAGTTGGACAGGTGCAAGCATGCACTTAGCTTCAATGCCTTTATGGGAAACGTTTACAGTTAGTATTTTGTTCTTTTGAATTTCTGACTGATGAATGCCTTCTACCTTAGGATTAGCTTATGGTTGAGGGTGTGAGACATTGAACACATCATCGGAATGCAGTGGAAGTGTATAGTTATTCCTTTGTTAAACCCCTCACTGGAGTTTTAACTTTGTCAGTACAATGCTTGAAACTGAATTAAACAGTGTTAACATAAATTGGAACGGTATGCCTTCGCTCATAACTAACAAGGAATGGTTGAAAATTTATTCCAATTAATTACGGCAAAAATTAGTAAGAGGATGGCAAATTCCAAGATAAAAGCAAAAAAGCAGTGTCTTGTAACGGGTTTTTCATAACAAATAAGTGACATCTTATGTTGAGCTTAAAAAAATACATTCTGAACATTTAAAATTTCATTGAGTCTTGGATGTAATGTGCAACCATGAGAGTGGGTTTCAAAACATTATTATTATTGTCATTAATTCTTCATTCAAGCAAGCCTACAGTGGTTAGATTATGTAAGTAAATAGATTACATTGTCGGTAAACGTAAAGTATTGGTGTCCTTCCCTTTGAGCTTATCCATGCAAGTTTAATTTACTCAAAACAAAATTTGTAAAAAAATAATTTAACTTTTTGATTTTTCTTATCAATAATTTCCTTTTTGGGAAGGGCTCCATAATAATATACAATTACCACATTGTCATTACACCACAATTTGAAAGGATAATTTTTCCATTTCCCTCTATCTTGGACACCTCTGTAAGTTGGACACATTATCGTGGAACCGCAAGTGTCCAAGTTAGAGAGGTTTTACTGTAGTTTTTTTAATCATGAAATGAATGGGTTGAATGAATAGACATTTCAGAATTGTGACTTGCAACATGCAACGTGAATGAAGTGGAAGGTTAAGCTATAGAAAGTCTGCAAAACTTTTCATTCTTAAGGAAGACTAGGCAGTACCTGAGGGAATGATCATAATGCATATAAATTTATGTCAATTGACCATTTTGTCAATTTTTTATGTTTGGTTACAGTATTATTCAAATCCTGGTACTTGGTATTTTAGATGTTCATAGACTTATAAAATTCTAATGATTAATATGTAGCAGAACATTGTGCTTGCGAGAGTGACTAAGACCCTTGTGCCGTCAAATTTTGCCTCCAGATATACAGTGTGTCCACAAAGTCCCTTCGGGGTTTTGAAAAATTGTGGCGCGCAAACAAATTGAGCTAGCCACATGCGGTTTGCGGCAGATTACAGTGAAACTCTGGAAGTTTTTTACTGACCTCAGTAGACCTCGATGTGGGCTCCCTTGGTAGCACGGAGAACGTCCAGACGATATTCGAGCTCTTGCCATGTTCTGTGGAGCATGTCCGCTGGAATAGCCGAGATCTCATTCCTAATACGGGTCATCAAGTCCATTAACAGGTGTTTGGAACACATCGCTCTTGACATAACCCTACAGGAAAAAATCCAGTGGTGTTATGTCTGGTGAACGTGGAGGCCAAGGCATTGGACCTGTTTTGCCGATCCATCTTCCTGGAATGTCCTGTCTAGGCACAGCGCGTACCTGCAGACCCCAATGAGGTGGAGCACCATGTTCCAGAGTTTCACTGTAATCTGCCGCAAACCGCATGTGGCTAGCTCAATTTGTTTGCGTGCCACAATTTTTCAAAACCCCGAAAGGACTTTGTGGACACACTGTATATATATATATATATATATATATATATATATATATCAACCAAGTGGTAATTTTGGGTTCTCTGCTATGTTGCTGCATGTTTATTTGGCACAGGTATTAGAACAAGAAATACATTAAACTCTCATAATTGTGTGTGGAAACTCTCTTTGCAGCATTAACGAGCTTGAATGGTATTCAGTATTGTATTTCAAATGTCACTCGCACTGGATAGGTAAACACATTTTTAACTCGAAAGAAGTAGTCACTGAAATGTTACTGTTATTGCCAGGGTGCCAGTAAAGAATGTTTGAAAACCCAACATCTCTTAACATTTCTCTAAATATCATTTTGAACTGTAAACTTTTTTTATGCTCAACCAGAGAAAGTGTACTTAAGACATTGTTTGGAATTTAAAAGGATGTCTCTTTGCGTTTCAAGAAGTGTATAAAATCTTTCTCTCATCGATTTCTACAGGATCACCTTAGACATTTTCTCAGATCGATAAATCTTAAAAATATTTATAAAAATTTAAATCGATGTAAATAACATGATAATCTTGAGTGTCAGACAACTTCTAAAATAATTATGTTGTATAATAATTCTCTCTTCACCTTTTGTCTCATTAGTTCCGTAATTTATTTACTTTCTTTATTTTAACTCAAATATTATTTTGAGTAATTCTGCACAATTTATGGTTCCTCGGTGTCTTTCCTGGGTTTCATTATCGTGCTGTAAGATTTTAAGTTACAAAATTATGCACATTTTCTCATTCATCTGTAGAATCTCTCTTATTACCTGATATGTGTATTATAATTATAACGCATGATATTTGTTGCAGTTTTTACATAATGTGGCATTTACTGAACTTAAACTATATTCAGAAGTTCAAATGATTTTAGCTGAAGCTTATATTCACATCCCATCGGTTTGTGTTGTTGCTTCTCCTCCCCCTCCTCCCCCTCCCCCTCCTCCTCCTCCTCCTCCCCCTCCTCCTCCTTCCGGTTTAACAATGTTTGTACATTTTCCGGTACCCTTTACGGGTCCCCAACTTTTTAGTTGGCTTCATCTATGGACATTCGGAGGGACTCCTTGGACAAGGGATCGGCCCGTCGCAAGGCCCGGTTTGTGTTTCTTGGAATCAAATTTTCCTTTAGAATTGTGCTTAGGGAAGTGTTCTGCATCTGTTGGCGGTAGGCGTAAGTTGATCTCCCACATTCAAAGTGTGAGTTTAAATGTAATAAAATTTAGGAATTTTAATTTTTTTATATGCTGCAAGATTTGCAGTTATGTCGTGATTTACTGCTTTGTAAGTAATATAACCATTTTTAGAATAAGTGTTCCACTTAATATAGAAAGGACGCTATAGAAGTATTTTAATAGAAAATTAAAGACATACTAAATGGGATCAAATACTTAAAGTGTTTTTGTGTATTTCTTATCCTGTGGTGCATGATTAAGGAAATTCGTATAGACGTAGAATGTTATGTAGGAGTTGGTGGGGAAATGTAACACAAAATTTGTGTTAAAAATAAAATGTTATATTTTTAGTTATTGTAAGCAATAGCACTGGTTTATTAGTGAAACTGAATGTAGTATGGACGAGTTTTTTTTTAATAATGAATTGATTGCTATGCTGTTTGTTGTCTTCAAGGTGTGTTGAGAGAAGCGATTAGAAATTTAGCGAAGTTGTGCTGCCATTTTCCGCTATATTGAAATTCACTTCCTGTCTTACAGGAGTGGAGATTTAATGTAAAGGATTCTTTAAGGATTGGTATTTTCTACACACACAAAGCTGACTTAATATCTGCTTAGATGACTGTGTGTGTTCACTTAGTGAATAAAAAAGCATAACTGAATGTGAGAAGTTGTCAAGGTGTCTTGTGTTGCCTTCTGTGAGTCCTTGCTCTAGTAAGTGCATTTCCTTTTCTTGCCTGTGTATTTAACTGTGTTAATCAGGTTTTGGGAAATAAATTAACGTATTTGATGTGGAAGGTGACGAAATCTCATATTTTTGCAAAAATTGTAGGGAGTTTGCTGTTATTGTAGTATTTACATCATTAAAAAAACTGCAAAGCATTGTCCTCTAGTCTCTGCCACCTACGAATTGAGTCCTGTGTGAATTGAAACACGTTTGTAGTCTATTTACTAGCTGTACAGTCACGTGCAAATATTCTACATTAAAATGTAGTTTTTTTGTATATCTGTCCTTCCTTTTTTGTAGCATGCAAAACTACAAAAATCAATTGTACTTAGTAATGTGTCAAATTTTTGTTTACACGTACTTGGAAGTCAAGATTTTCAAAGCCATGTTAATCATTTATACATAAAGTGTGTTTTGTTGTATCATTAAAAGTGTATGGACATGCATTTGGATTTCTGGTTCCATTTCCTTGAGTTTGAATTTTGTTTTGTTGAATTTCTGCCTCACCTTTGATGTGGTATTAAGTAAGATTTAGAAGGACTGAGGAAAACGAATGAAATGTGAGAGGGACAAGAAAAGAACAAAGCTACGGAAAAGACGAAGAAAGAGAGTGGGATTAATATACGAAATTAATCGTACCCCTTTGAGCTTCAGTGGACTGTTTACACTACTTCTTACGTACTTATTTAGTTAAATAAACCAATAAAGAATTTAAGAAAATTAAATCTGAAGATTTGCGACGATGTTTATTATTACAATAAAACTAGGACTGCATTAATCGTCATCAGGGCGATTAGTTTCTCCGCCTTGATGATGGAGGCAGCAGCGACCTCTGAAACACTGGTAAACTTCTACCAGACTACACGACGCTGCAACCCAGAAGACAGCCATCTTCGTACTCACAGCAGTGAAAACCTCAAATCCTGCTTTATGTTCATTAAAAACGACGTTTCAGAGATTGGAATATGACCAAGCAAGGGACTAGTAGCTGTGTCGATTGGGCTCAATAGATTGGCTTTTACCTCAGTACGGAGACAAATTAGTCTCCGAAACATCGTTTTTATTTAAAATTAGAACGGTTGATAGAGTCCAAGATGCTTCTGTAATGCCATAAAAAGCTGAAAAATGAAGTAACAGCAACGCAAATTTTTACATGTTTTTGGCAAGAAAATTTAATTAAAACACATGTCTTAATTTTTTCTTCCATAGAAACACATTTTTCTATAATGAGAAAGCTTTATTCAATCCACAAAGATAAGATACATTAAAATATTGATACTCTTGTCGAATATAAACTGCAGTTACAAAGTGAGGTGTTTTGTAAATAATATGGAGACTATCGATTGATCGAATGATCATTTGTATAAAGAAAACCCGGCAACAATGGTCGAGTTACCCAGGTCTTAAGCACCCCTTTATTAAGATTTGAAGTTATCATGTAAGCAGATTATGGAAGTAAATGATAAATTACGAGAATATTCTGCTGGATATAAAAGTAAAGTCTCTTTAAATCTAGCGACATGAATCAAGTTAAAGAAGGGAAAGACATCCTATTTGTTTAATAATCTCTTATTTTATCCACGAGTAATAGTTACTTCGCAGTCAAACACTTAAGAATGTTTTAATTAAACATAAGAACAATTTACTCAACGCAAGCCTCTGACGAAAAGAGGACAGCGCCGTGTTGCTTCGGCAACCTCTTCAGCACTAATATGAAGCGGGCTATTATAAAGACTACGGCCGTTCTGCTACCTGAAAAATGTTGGGCTTCATCACACGAAATTTGAGTGACAGTAATGACAAAGTTCTCAAGGAAGACCCTACACTAAGTCATTTCATGCAAACCAGTGGTACAAGTGAACAGGTGACCAGTAGTTAGCATGGTTTCTACAATGTTATGAATATAGGTATCTGGTGAGAGGTCAGAGTGAGCTGCCGTGGTTGAGAGCATAAAATGAATGTGCGTCATTGCCACATGTAGGTAATTGAAGTGAACAACTTCAGCCGCCGTTTCGTCTTTCTTCTCGCCCACTGAATTTAAAAACACTAATAGTTTTGAGTATGAAACTACTTTCAATATTTCCTGTGGGAGATATTAATGGGTAATACTACTAGGCCGTTTTGTCACAGAATCCTCAGAATTATGTAAGCCTGCAACTACATTTTTTGTGCCACAGCCCGATCCTAGCGATGTTTTTATGTTCGATATTTTTCGACGATAATACAGTTTCAGAACGTAGACGCGTCCCGCCTCTCAATGTTTGTTATGCTACGGGTTAATACCTATAAAATGAAAGTATGTCTCTACAAATGCTTATATTCTTAGACAGTTTTAGTACAAAAGACTCTGGGGATTTAAAAGCGTTTATCTGCACTCACACAGCCGAAGTTGCGGAATGCAGTGTTAGCAAAGCTTGTTCAGTGTCTGTGGGTTTAGTTAGGTCGGTGAGACAATTGGTAGTACTGGAAGAAGTCGAGGCACGCCCAGGTTTGTGTCTTAAACCCTGCACTGTGGTAGTACCGCGCTGTATTCTACTGGCTCGTGAGTAGGACCCGTGGCCAGTCATGACGTCACTGCCACTTCGCCTCCTTTTCCTGCAACCCAACTTTTCTAATTGACGTTGCAAAGAACGACGGAAATTTTTGGACATAAATGAATAGATAAAAGGATTCATGCAAGCGTGAATAAAAGGCAGAAGATTGAAAGTTACACGAAGTGTGTACATTGTGGGAGTAAATGAATGCAGATTGAACTTGATGATGACTTCCATGATGATGGGTAGGCCCCAGCACACTAAGAATAGGACTACCACTAGGATGAGCATTTTGATCACCTGCAACAAACAAACGGAAATAGCATAGGTTAGTGACAGCAAGAGTGAAGAGAAGTGGTAGCTGTGCGTGTTAACTATGTTCTGAAGTTTTTGTCAGACCTCCATTTGACAAAAATATAAGTTCCTGAAAAGTGGACAAACAATTTACCACAATTTAATAGTTTCTCCTGGGAGCCACTTTCGACAACTCTTCAATGTACAGGAAGTGGCCAGCCTAGATATAACTCGAAGACTGTATCGAATCGTTTATAAGACCATTTGCATTCACAGACCAGAAAGATATTATGATGACTCATCTGGCAGCAAAATTAAAACTTGCCTGATGTTTTCATACTTTTTGCGTAAAGTCAAGGACAAACCTGTTTCCGTGCTTTCCTTGCGTCGTCTCCCCTGTGCTTCCTTCCCACCCTGTTCATAAGAGCAGTCCTGCAAGTTGTAGCTCCATTGCTGATATGAAACTGTCCTGAAGTCCCTTCAGCAGAACCGTTGTGCAGCTTGGACTTCATGCTGAAGAAATATTACAGCAAGAGTAAGTATGCAAGGCACTATGTGCGTAGGTATCCCTCATGTTTACTAGGGTCTTTAAGTGATTAGCTGCGTCTTGTGTTGATGGAATTGCAACGCTTCGGCAGACATTGCAGTTTTCATATTCAAGACTCTTCCTGAAAATGGAAACTGCTTTGTTAGCCAAAACATTGGAAAACCTTGAAACCACAGCATGTCCCCGTTACGATAATGGATCGAAAATATGATTTAATAGATGACCGATATTTCTGAACTTATAGGAGCCATTTCCAAAGAAAGACGTCATCCGTGAAGTAATAAAACATTTCATATCTTAGAAATACGAAAATACGACGCCACATTGAGCGAGGAGTCAAGAGTCAAAGTCTGTTTACCAACTCTTCGACATTTTACGACTGTGTTATGATACACAAGAAATCAATATATACCACAATATTTTACTGAAAGAAATAAAATGCCTAGATCTCAAGATAGGTGTTCTCGTTTTGGCTGGTATCACCACTTCGAGTATTAGGCAGCACATAATTCCAAATCTAGTTTCAACGATTCAGAAATGGCGGATTTTCGAATTCTGCAATACAGACACTTACTCTAGCCAAAGAAAGACCGTGAAATGCTTTGATACGTTTCGTCTTAGTCTTTGTGGAAAAGTAGACTATGAAATTCACCCTAAAAATTCATCCCAACTTTAACGACCAGTAACTCGCAGGAATCACAATCGAGATCTGCCTAGTTCGATTTCTAGCCATTGATCAGTTACCCAGTGGTTTTATTACTTTGTAATTTGCACAGATAAATTATTAACCTAATCGCCATACATCGCCAGATGCCTTACCTCACGCTGTTTGTGAGCACCTGCATGCTTCTGGTACTGCGCCAAAGTTCCCGGATCACGTACGTGTAGCACACGACCATCAGCGTTCCGGGGACAAAGAACAACACCAAGAACTGGTAAATCGCGAATTTCCCGCTCTGCTGCGTCTCGTTGCAGTAGTGCAGGGTCACGTTGGTCACATTGTTGCTGTACACTATGGTAAATGTCTCCTGTGGGCACAAGAACATAGTGAACTGAACAGTCGAAAATTCGATTAAATTTTTACAATACAACCCATTGTTCGAGGAGGATTTTCATGCCATCTCACGTGTTCTTTTGTCCATTAAATATTTAAAGAACTTTATCCAACCGAAATATTGTATAATCTTTGAACTTTCCGCTCACATCAGAGCTTTCTTTAATTTTGACAGTCGCTTATGTGAACCAAACAAGTTTTTAAGCAAGCGTATCTTTTTTTAGTTCCCGAATCTACTCGTATTATCGGATTTCGGTTAAACTCTCCAATGGAGACTATACCTTAGCGGAAAAGTATAATAATTTTGCAATGACAAATTATTAACTACGTACATTTTATTGGCTTTGATTGAGGTACAGTGCTGTCTGTCTCTTCTTGAAATAGCAATAATTCTGAACACATGAGAAATTCTCTAAATAAATTTGTTTAACTGAGGCAAATACCAACACACATAACGAAATCTGAGAAACATTATGTATCTCAGAGAAACTGATATTATAATATTTAGTAACTTTACATGAGGCAACATAACCTACATTAACACAAAACAGTTTTATTTTCCTTAACCTAACATAATCCGTGCTGTGTTTTTGTTCGTCCTGGTTTCGATTCTGCCTTCCGACGAGTGAAACTCTATATCTTTAATTGCATTGACACATACAGGGAATGAATTTTCATTTGGAGGGCAAAAGTCTACAGCGGTAGATGCAGTTCGTAAACATAGTACGAATACAATTCTTACCACATTAACGTGAAATGATAGAAAATCACGGAGTCAGTATAAAAATCTACCAAAAAAAGTCTCTGCAAATCTTCGGTGGCCTTAATCGTTGATGTAGCCAATTTCTGATGTGACACAGATGTTGCCAAGATATGTCGCGTGTTATAGTCTATTATATTTTAAAACCTGATATTAATTACATAATAAACAGATTGTAAAAGATTGTTCTTGTATTGATAAAATGATTATTATGAAGCAGCAAAGAATTAAACTTTTAAAACCAGTTTAACTTAACATAGCCGACAAAATTCCAGCCTTTGTTAATGCAGAAATAATGCGTACAATGAAGTAAATAAGAAACCTGTTCTAACCTATGCTTCATCCTAGAACTTCTCGTTAAATACAATAATAAAACTTTGTCTTATGCAAAATAAAGGCGAAAGGATAACTCCTTTTTGCTAGGCGTTGTTAGACAGCTAGTTGAGGCTTACGTTTGCGGCGAGCATAACAAAGCCTGGGTGAATGGAGGTGGCTAACGATGGATTTTATCTGATCGCTTCTGTTCTTTGCCAATGTATGGAGTACCACTAAACCACGAAAGTGAGACAGATGACTACATTTTTTTAAAAGTGTTAGCTGATCTAACGCGGCTGATACGATTAAAATAAACACTCTGCTCCGTCACACTTCGGTCACCAAGAGTCTGGAAGGCAGCGCCTCTACTGGCTGAGTGAACTCACTTGCTGTCTGGTGCAAAGCAAAAACGCATTAAGACGGCCAAGAATCTGTGTCACCTAAAGTTAGCAAAAATGGCATAAAGCAACCTATACACAATCCAGAGTTAGAGTAGAGGGTGTTTCGTCCAAGACAAGAGCGTAACTTATTGCGAAGTGAGAAAATTAATGATGAGGGGCTTTACATTATGTGTCCTGTTATTGATACGATTAAGCCATGTAAGAACAGATGGGCCGGACTTGTAGCTTGATTGAGGGAAACAACAATCTTTTACCAAAATTTTGTTAGAAATCTCAATTGAAGATAGAAGAGACTACGAGTGCATGGGAAAATAGTAACACTTGAATTTATAGTAATGGGAGTGAATATGGTAAATAAATTAAACTGGTATGTGACCTCCTGAGCAACTAGGAACAGATCAAAGGAGATTCTTTGTCACGTAGTGAGTTATACACTGAACCATAATTGCTCTACCGTATGTGTCATTTCAGATTGTTTTGTCGTAGAACGTTGAAGTCCACAAGTTTGATTCTCGAGGGCCTGGAAACGACAGTTTTTAATTAATTTGTAATATTTCAAATTGTCCTCAATTAATACTATATCGTTAAGTATTTATCTGTGTTTAAATCATTTATCTTGTCCCTTGAGAGTTTTGCTGTTCTCACGGCGGTGAGTTCGAAGATGGCTGTCTTCTCGGTTATTGCGCCGTGTAATCTGGTAAAATATACCGACGTTTCAGAGATCCGTGCAGCCTCCATCATCAGGGCAACAACCCAGAAGACAGCTATCTTCATCTTATGCCCTTTATTTATTCTCAAAATATTAAGTACGTGTTCTAGAACGTAGAAAGCCGTCTCAGCGTACTTTAAGGTAGTACCTAAGCATTCGCTTTGACATAATGAGTACACTCACAAAAATCAGCCAGGATCAGTCGACATTCGAGCTGACTGTCATATTATTACAAGCCTTGTCACTCAACCGTATGCTTCGTTGTCTAAACTGTAATATTTAAAATACTGTGTTTTTCTTGGAAGAAGTTTGCGACAAGTTTTATAACTTCGAGAAGGAAGTATTCTGTAAGGATGAGATGCCTGCTGTCAGTGTAACGCACAGTTTGGAAATCACTTGCTTAGTATTCTAGAGCGAGGGAATCTCTACCATTTTAATAAAATACACCATGGTAACTGATTTTAACCCTTGATATGAACACCAGATGCTATGTCTGTTTCTCGAAAGGTTAAAGAAAGTTTGAAGGATAAATAAAGTGTAGAAATATAACAACTTCTCTGAGATTTATACCAACTTTACCTCCCGGAATCAAATGTGTCGCCCTCGGAGTGAACATTTATGATGACATTTCCTGAAAAGATTTCGACTCCGTCATGTTTATGCACATGTAAGATATAAAAATTTTAGAGCAACATGCGACAATTCCCTTGCCGCTCACGTACTGTTTGTCTCGCTTACAGCACTCGCTTACGTCGTAAAGGCTTCTAAGTTTGCTCGCTGCAATTTCTCATAAATATATGTTTAAAGGTGAGAAATATTTTCACGCTTTTAGTACAAGAAAGATATTTTGTATTCGAACACAAAAATAATTTCATTCAGTATAAAGTCGCATATATTTAATAAACTTTTAGTAAAATGTATTAAACGACTTTAGCAATTCCGTTTCAAGCTTAATTGAATTTTTATATTCTTAGATTTAAGAATACAGTAGATTCCCGATTACCCGGGGGCGGATTACCGGGGTATATCTGGTTTAGGCTGAAATTAAAATTAATTTAGAAAATCTGTCGTAAAAGATAGTGCCTTTAAAAATAAAGGAATAAATACAACAATGACATATTATTGAATGTATTAACACAAAGCATTTGTTGCTAAAATCTGAAGTTTACGACAAGAGAACATTATTACTATGCGTTGGAATCCTTTCTAAAAATTTTTGGTATGTTCTATGTGAAATTTGATATAAAATCATTTCTTATTAGTGAAGTTTTAAAAGCTTAAGTAGTGTATGTCTGTGTTAAATTTACGTATTTGTTACATTTACATGTTTTCTTTAATTTTTTGCGGATTATCCAGGGTTTCGATTATCTGGGAAAATATATTTCTCAACCAACCCAAATAATCGGGAGTTTACTGTATTAGTATTTTTACTTGTAAGAAATATTTTAATAAACTTTCGCTGGTGAGAACTTTATTATTTGTCTAATAAATACACCACGTGTATGCAACACGCCTGTCAGTATAAATAAATGTGAACATAAGGAAGAAGTGATTGGGAAGATTCTGAAAATGGAGTCGCAGATACATTCGTGATTACAAAGTGTAGATGACAGATATTCAGATGAGTTGGGAACAGGACTGTCTACTGTAATATAAAAAGTAATTCTTTTTGGATCGAGAAATTAGCTATTAATCTGCAACATATAGAACATGTTCATTCCAATGAATATTCACTAAATCAAACATTTTGCTGAAAGCAAAATTAACAACCCCTTAGCAATATACAGAGAAAATAAATTATAACAGTTTATTGATAAATGTCACTTCAAAGAATAATTTACACACAGCTAACATTACACTTACATACGATTTGAAGCTTTCAACACGATCACAGAGGGACTACCCAGTCACATTTATTATCTAGTACGAAATTTCACAAGGAATGAGTTCCTTTAGCTTGTAACTCGTTTTTCTGTCTGTAGCTTTCGTGGTTTTACCAAGTCCATTGTTTATTTCTTCCGCGTATGCCGCAAATCGTGATTTTATTTATAAAATTTCAGTTTGTTTTACAAGAAAGAAATTAACGCTTACGATGAGTCTTCACCTGATGTTTAATACGTTTCGCCCTACGGAAGGGTATTTTCTGAACGTTTCCGAGAACATAGGTACTCTCTTGATAAATGATAACTTTACTACTGTCGGGTATGTAGCACTGTCTTGAATTGTATTTATGAAAACTTCATAAAAATATTTATTAGCGACGACAATCACTTACGGGAATATTATTCCTGAAGTTTACAGTTTATTATCCTCCTCAGTTATCGTACTTCTTCCCATTGGATAAAAAGCTCACATTTGACCTGGACTTTGTATTGCTGTGGCCTTCATTCCGTATTTGTTAGAATGTTCAAAGACTCAGAATTTTCAAATAAAATTTAGCAATTGATCAAGTGGCATTTTCAATAACTGTTGACGTTAAAATAAAAAGCAAACAAATATTGGGTGTATGAATAAATAAAAAAGTAATTGAATTATTTATATTTTGTTTTTTTATAAAATATTCATTGAGCAATTAATACGTAAATTACACAAATATTTACATAATTAATATTTATAACATTATCCGAACTACTTTCTTTCTGATCACTCATTTGAAAGCACAGTAGCAACGAAATGCACAGCCTGCTCTAACATTCAATAATTCAGTATAGCTCAGTCAATGTAGTGACTAGGCTGTGGGCTGGAAGACCGGGGTTCGTTTTCCACTACGCCACAGCGTCCAGACCGCCTCTTATTCAGTTGGTACTGGGGTTAAAGCGGCTGGGGCGTAAAGCTAATCACTCACCTCCATGCATTTAAGACGGTAAAAATGCGTGGATATACACCTCCAGTGCCCATCTGCCTGACGTAGTGTGTAATTAAGTATCAGAGACTATTTTGGCTTTACCTTAATATTTCTCTGCGTGAAGTTTATTCGGTATACGTACTCAAATTCCTGCTTCTTATTTGATGGAGTGCGTGCGTATGTTTCGCAGATATATGTCTGCCATCTTCTTGAGCTTCGTAATTGTAGCCAGGACAAGCCTCTTTCTAATAAATTATTCATACATTTTTCATGCCAGCTCTTTCAAAACTCTTGCATAAAGACTTGTAGTCTGTGCGATACTTTCATACAATTTTAGAAATTCGTTGCTTGGCTCCTTAAATACATCTTATCCCTGATTTAGACTTTAATGATGTTTGTAGTATTTTTACTACACATTTTACATTTTACATTTTCATTATCTTCTCATTTCTTTGACACAAAGGAAAGAACGATTTAAAATGGCTGACTTCGTGTAGAACTAATAATGAGAAAGTTAATTAATTATACCGCTTTATGCAGACGATATTATAAAGGAACATAGGACGGACTTCAGTGTCTAAATTAACTCGAGAAATTTAACATAAAGAGAAAAGAAGCACTTGAAGGCTTGGTAAACCGCCATGCCGTTTAATGTCACTAAGTCCTTGGTACATGGCCTATACTTAATTACAGACTTCTTACATAACTTCTATGCTGTAACATCTCGACAGTTCATAACCGCCTTAGAACTCCGGTTTTTTTTCCTAAGCTGGTTCTACAATTTTTACTTTTATCTTCATATCGTGTTTTCCGAGGTTAAATTTTAATATAACTCCTCATTAATAGCTCTGTCTCTTAAATAGGTCCTGTATAATGTGTTTTCCCAAACAAAATTTTTGTTCAGTTCTTGTTTTACTAAAGCGAGGCATTTTAAATTTATATTAAGATGACAATAGCCTAAATAACATTCTTTTGCTTTTGATCTGAACATTAATAACATTTTAAATTTGTGTCACTTGGTAACAAATCAAAATGATGTTCATGATACAATTAAGAACAGATTCTGTTTGGGAAATGCTCGCTGCTCTTGGAAGCCTTTAAGTTCACGTGTCCTGCCTATAGACTGAAGCACAAAAACTATTCTTTTGTATACTGGTATTACATGCACTGTAAAATTTAGTCTCTCACTGGAATAAAAGAAAGTACATGGAAGTTGTTTGAGGAAAAGTGCTGATAACATTTAACGCTAAAAAGGGAAATAAGTATGGAAAATAAATTCACTATTATGAACTATTCAGTCGAAACTGTTAACGATAATTAAGTCAGAGACATGTTGCGCGGTTGTAAGAAATGATAAGTATATGGAAATGCTCGTAAGAGCTCGAGAAATGTAGGAGATGCTCACTTTGAAGACTAAGGCATAAATGGGAAAATAAGATTAAGACGGATCATAACAGGGCCCAGTAGCGGGCTATAGTGAACAGAATCTTCAACGAATCTAAGGATTACATAAAAGGAGGCAATTTTCTTGGCTAGGAGAGTGAATTTTAGCTACTGGAAGGACTCCACTACATCGAATTAGTCAGCTTTTTCGGATTACACTTTCTGCCCTCTTCTGGATCAGAATAATATCATCCCCTTAATGTGAGAGAAAATATAATTTTGTTTATTTTATATTTATGTTTTTGGACAGCAGACAAAAGATTTCGAACTTTATGGTAGCAAGCATTCCCCGAATTAATTTAATTTTAATTTCTGTGCGAATGCATGTCTGATTTATTATTGTAAGTACCGAAATGTTTTATCTTAGTCACACATACAAAGAATTTAATAATTGTCTATGTATTATGTGTTTGTGTTCAGAATTTTGAAAATCGTTGCAACCATCGGCTTACTCTAGAGTAGGCTCCGTGTTTGTTTTGTGCGCGCTCCGTAGACAGCTCACTAGACTTACCTTTGTCAGGATGACAGGTGACGTGAGTAATAGAGACAAACACCACACCAGCAAGATCGCACGTCTGCAGTTGCTGATCGTGCACAGTGACCGAGACTTAATCGGGAACACGATCACAATGAACCTGTAAAAATCATCGCTAAGTTAGAAACACTGATTTTAACAACTTATGTTTGTTATGGCAGTGGTACTGGAAGAGCACACACACACAAAATTGTTTCTGCAAGTAAGAATTAGATGTGATAGTTGTAACCTGGAGAGGAAAAATCTTACCAGAAGAAGAGATAGGACGGTGGGACACATTCTGAGGCACCCAGGATTGGTTAATTTAGTAATGGAAGGGAAGAATTGTAAGGGGAGACAACAATTGGAATATGCTACTCAGATTTTAGAGGATGTGGGCTGCAAAAAATATGTGGAAATGAAGAGATTGGCGCAAGATAGGCGAAAATGGAGGACCGCATCAAATCAGTCGAAAGATTGATGACAAACAAAGAAAAACATTCGTGCGGAGGGAATAGGTAAAATCCTGACGAATAAATAATTTCTATAAATCACTGTAAAGGCATGTTCTTGGGAACAGGGATAATAATCATTTTCTGTGATAATCGACGATAGATATCAAATGATCACGCCTATGACAATCTATCGGGAAAGAGAAATTGATAAATGTTGTTATTGAATTTGCCTGTAGTAAAACAGCGGGAACTCTGTTATTGAAGTATAAAATACACATATTCTTGTACCCTAATAGTAACATATATTTGGATGTACTATAACCATGAAGTCCAATTTATTATTTGACGATCGTTATGTGGAAAAAAAAATTTAGCGACTTAATAAAATATGTCTGAATGAATACTTTTGAAGTTTTCGTTTGAAATTCCTCTTTTGCAGCTGATAATTACTCAGAAATTTGCCTGAAATGTATATTACCCATTCAAATTTACCGTCCACAGTGGCTAATGTGAATAAAAATTTTAATAGGTCGACGACTTTTAGAAAGGGCTGTTAACCCATTTCTCATAGAAACACCTGGAATAATTATTATGATCATATACAGGCAAATAAATGCGTCTAGATGGCATATTAACTTTCTGCTGAATTTAATGCAAATTAGTAGATTCGTTAAAAGTTATCAGAAAAACAAGATCAGAGTGGAGTATTTATCGCATTATCAGGCAGTTTATATTTAATGAACATTGTAAAACATTTACACGTGAACATAGAAACTACCAAATGTATCGACGTTTCATTTGTTAACAAGCCAGGCATCTCTACAAAATATTCAGATTATCGATATTTCCAGAAGAACAAGCTGTTGTTCTCAGATATCAAGTGGTCCCTCGTGCGAAGGTAAATTTAATTAACCTTAATACAGTGCAGACACACTACCCTCTCATCTACATAACCTGTTAAGAATATGAGCACAATTGAGACGCGCGTCATAAAAAGTAAACAAATGCTAATGGAAAAAACAGCGATACGAGAAACGGTGAACTTGGTGGCTGTTAGTCATAAACGTTTTACACCCTTCATTATTCGCAAAAGACTGTCAGTGCACAGTGCTAGACTAACAATTTTATGGGTATTCTTATTTCGTGACGTCATTTCCGTATTCTTTTTGAAGATTTTTGTGTTGAAGCTTCAATCAGTATAGGCCCTCTTTACTAATACAAGGCCTGTCGGAAAAATAAAACATTAGCCGATTAACAGTACCCACAAATATTCAATCAGTTATTGAGACATAACATGAAAATGACAGCTTTGTGCTGTCTTGAACAAAAAGATCGCTGGTTCTAATACCTCATACAGTGTTAATCTACATTCGTGATTATCTGTGCGCTGTAATCCTGTAGAAGTATTCGATTTTTCGACCATTACTAAAGGATTCGTTGTTGGGCAGTATTATTGTTTAATTTATTCACTATTTTACAGGGTATTTATTTCTATGTACCAGAGACAAACCTTGCCCCTGAGGTACACTGTGTAGCAGCAATTTCCGAAATACATTTTGTTTTTAATACGTGTTACATGTATTATGTAATTTTGTTGTTAGGGATGACAATATATTTTACATCAGGGTCTTTCGAATGATGTATGATGATCCTAGAATGACAGTTTTCAGAAGTACCCTAATGTCGTGTTCGCCCAAATATTTTTTAATGACTTGGAGACAGCTCCAGTTACTCCTATAATAATAATAACAAATAATATTAATTACTGTTTTATTTATGGGTCTTAGCGCCGAGTAGACTCGTGTGTATATATATATATATATATATATATATATATATATGTCAACGTTTCGCAGACACAAATTATTTTCATCTTCAGGGCTGAAGTGGCGATGCTGGGCAGTGGAGGCATTTGTATAGGGAGGGAAGACTGAGGGAGTAGGCCAATAAGAGACAAGAAATGAATGAAAGAAGGGTGAAGGAACTACAACGTCTCTCCGTCTCAGAAAAACACACAAGATTATAGAAAACGATTGTAATTTCCCTCTGGTGTCTAAATTTTCAAGGATTGTATGTCTAGACTAAACCCAGTTTCATTTTGGACGTAATTGTATAGAAAACAACGGCCTTATTATGAACTCTCTCGCTCTGCGAGCAACATTCTCTATGAAAATGAAGTGGGCCCTGCAACAAGCATAACTTTCCGAAGTGATCTCCGAATTGTGACGAATGACAGATCGGAAAGAAACGAAGTTCGGTCCGTGTGGGCGAGACGTGTAACGAAACGAAGTTTGAGATTTCGTTTAATAATACGTTTTCTAATTAAAGTGACGTGATAGTAGTGTGCTAAAGTGTGGAATAATATAATTTGACATGTGTTATAGTAGTTAAATTTGTAAAGCCTTGACAACAGACGACATTCAGTGTGGAACGGATACTGCAGCCGAAGGAGACTGGCTAAAGGTAAGGGACTGGAATGATATGTAATGGAGAGTTCTGGAATTCAGTGAGAAGTATGAAGTACTGTTATGTCGAGGGGCCTGCTTATTATTTTAGATCATGTAAACATAAGCAGTGTAATACGGCAGGTATATAGTGTGATTAGACAGCACGGCAACTTTATGAAAACATTTTCTTGATACGAACAGTTCTTCATATTGAAACAAACAGGCACGAGGCTTAAATGTAAGGTGTGTGGGTAAGTCTTGTGACTGCTACATCACAGAAATGGTGGGTTGGAATCCAGTCCGTTGCATGGTTGTATGTCCGCAACTCGACTGTTCTGGCAAACGTCTTGCGATGGCTCAGTCGCCCGTCAGATGGATCTTACTAAATGGGCAAGGGATTCAATTTGTCAGAACTAGAGGTCGAAATCTGTGAACGCAAAAAATAGGAAAGAGATCAGAAATTACATGTTACTTTTAGGTGTTTATCACTCTCTTGCGTACCTATGGATCCGTCCATATGTCTGTGTGTGTCGCCTTCTTCCTAAGTATTAAGCAACCCGCATGCCATGTGGTTACTGTTGAAACACGTGGTAGCGACAATGGGAGTAGAAGTCGTCGTTGAAGCACATTGGTGAGCAACGATTAGAACCGAAGGCATTGTCATTGTGAGAAAATACGTAGGTCATTAAAGACTCTGAGAAACTGCCTCAGATCACATTACTGCAACAGTGACCTTGGATACCACTGTTGCTATGTCATTATTGAGTAAGAGTGGTCTAAATCCACAGTTGTTTTGAGCCGTGGTTATCAATCGACAAAAGAACTTGCTTACGTCACCGCCCGTTATGTGGCGTGGAGAACACTTTTGGAACGCTTGAGCTCTTATTAAAACATTCCCCATTTGAATGAGAGACAGTTACGCACATGACAGGCAAAATAAACCATTTGGTACTATTTGTATCTTATTGCAGTTAACGTGTAGCGGCTTCGGCTTTGTTTAGATTCAGATTTTATATTCAAGTGTGTTTGTTGGTTTGTTTATGTGTGATTTATGTTAAGGTCAGTTGGTTTAAAAATATAGATAAGTCATATATATTCGTAAACCTCTGTAATTCGGCATATGAAACTGATAATCGACTGGAAAATTCGACGCCACCCGCGTTCGTGAACAGCAATATATCCCGAATTTTAATAGTTACAAACATAACTGATTATTGATACATTCTGTGAAAAACGTACTTTTTATCATTTTTATTTCAGAAGGGAAGTAAATGTTTCATAAATATTGTCAGGGAGGGTCATTAAACATTGTAGGAATTATAAAAATAAATAACATTAAATTGATTTATTACACAATGAAAACTAATTATTGTCCTTAAAGACATTATCACAGTCATCTTCACTTAAACTGCAAATTCAAATTTATATCATGATAATTTGGAGGAATAAAACAAGATCTTGAACATCTTTAATCGTCTATCCATTTATAATCTCCCTTCGATAGAGTAGGAAACGTCCAGAATATTTTTGCTTCAACCTGTCAATACGTACTGACCTTCCATGTTTCTTTATATGTAGTAACAGGGACATATTTGTCATGAACTGAGTGCTTTGCAAATATTTTGTATATATCTTTTCAATAATGAACTAGAATGAGACGTCTCTGGAGAAGTCTAGGGGACTGTCATCATCACAGACTGCTCAGTTTTATCTATGAAACAATCTGTGACTTAAAGTGTGTCTTCTTCTTGATCGGTTTGTGTCACCATGGATTGCTTCCCCGTATTGCTAATTTTTAATAACATTACACCATTCATCAAACTGTAAAAGTTTCCTATCTTTTGTGACAAAAATTCCGATCACAGCGATGTGTGTGACCAGGTATTAAGAAGGCACGGTCAGTGGATTCAAGACTGATTTGTCTGGACCAATGATACCACAGCGTAAATGTAATCCAGCTTTGTTTTACTCAGGGAAGTTGCCTGAAAACAAAATTAAATTATTTAATACAGTATTTCGAAGTGTGCGTTTCTTCATAATGCAACGTCCAACTTAATCTATTTCTCAGTGTTTCATTCGAGACAGATAAAAATCCTGTACCAACTTCACAATTATGAATACCGAAAATGAATGTCCGAATCTAGAGATCGTAGAAGCTCTATTATTGTGGCACGAGTCATTCTTCTCGTCTCCTTCAGTGATCTTTGTAATGTTCATTTTCAGCTTGACAGTCGTTTTCCATTCTCCATCAGATTTTACTTGAAGTTCATTACAGACTGCATTTGACTGTCATAGGAAGGTTGAAGCCAATGTTGTAATCTGAAGAGGAAGTTCTTCTGCACTTTGTGATGTTATTGTTCTGGGTTTTGACGCCGTGTAGATGCGTCGGATGATGCCAGCGTTTCGTCTGAATAAATGTTGAGTGACCATCTACGTATGCGATGAAACCGATCCTCAATGTTTTGTAGGGGTTTAGGACAAAGGTTGACTAGAACTTCCTGAATATTTTATCTTCTTTAGATTTCCCGGTTATTGTCCCGTGTAGACGTTGATTATATACTAGCGCCTCGTATGAATATACTGTCTCCATCTGTAGGGTCGAACAACCCAGAAGACCACTATTTATACTTACATCGCCGTGAAAATTTCAAAACCCACTTAGGTCCTTGGTAAGTTTAGTTATCGGGGTGTGTTCTTTTATTTAAAAAGTCAGGTTTTAGTACTTAATTAATAAGTAACTTTAATTAACCTTTCAGCTGGGGTTCTTCCGAGGGGAACTTGGGATTCTTTATCTTCATCACCATAAAAATATCGGGCTCATATTCTGTTGATTAGTCAGGTATTTTTATTATTTGTAAGTTTAAATAACTGCCTAACTTTGTACCTAGGTACATAGCTATTTATTCGGATTAAGTCACTATCACTTGGGTGGATATGTAGTTTAAATGTGAATTGCGTGATGAATGAAGGGTACTTCACAATTAGGTGAGCCCAGTGATGGGATATTGAAAGAAATTTGTTTTTCTGGCGTGTCATACAGTGGAAGCGTTTTAACACATATCACAGCACGTTAGTTTGTTACTTAATTTCGGGGAAACGGAACATAGCAAAGGTGAGAATTATATTTCTGCTTAGATTCGCTGTAGGAGAATTGTATTGATATTTTGCAACAAGTGTACTTTACGTGATCCATCGTCATTGAATATTTAAAAACAGCGGTGTCTATTGCGTATAACATACGGTGTAGGGTGTGAATGTTTTCCTCAGTCGAATAATGAATCGATGTTAAACGTGTTATGACATGTGATCTCTGATTTCGGTATTTTTAGCTTCAGATCGAACATAATGAGTCCTCAGTAAAGTTATATTTTAATGATGATTAGTAAACAGTTAACTGGAAATGATGTGGTAGGCAGCGGCTCAGAAGATGGAGGTGACATGTTCCCCGGAAAAGTTGGTAACCACTTGAAACCGGTAATGTTTCAGGAACTTGCTATGCATTTAATGGTATTATTGCACGAGTATACAAATTTAAATTTTAAAAGTTAACCGTTCTTAAAACTTATCTCAAGAAAAGGTCAAGGTCTTGGAATATTAATAAGTTGTCGTATTTTTGTTACCGTGACATTTTCATAGACGTGGAAGTCTCTACGCTCTGAAAAATGAACTAGCAGACAAATGTAATTCACAGTTCATGAAGTGTACAGAGCCTGTACCATGGATATCATTTAATACACTGGTACAGACTTAGCGACAGGGCTGAACTTCCAAAGGGGTGGGGGTGGGATTAACTTTATTCATTAGCATAAGAGCTCTGGGGTCCATTTAGCCTGCTACTTAACAGGTCTTGGAGTTCATTTGAATGAAGTAAAGGCGGCCGTATCTGGAAAGTGATTACTTGCCATCATGTAGGCCTACATTTCGCCCAAAATTAAGCATCGATTTCCTTTTAAACGTGTCTCCTTAAGGCGTGAAATGTTCAGATTGTTTTACAAGATTGGGAATTAATGTAGGATTAATTGTTTTATTTAGAATTATTTTAATTATATTACTTTGTCATTATAATGTTTGTTACCAGTCGGCTAATATTATAGGGTCTCTAATGAGCACGGTAGGAACTTATTCGGTTCCATGAAAGGCGGGAAATGTCTTAATCAACCATTATATTCTCAGAACAGACTTTTATCCATGGAATTAGTTTAGTAATTGATTTTTAAGACGGGTCTATGGACGACACGAAATATGGAACGTACTGAGATCTTAAAATTTATTTTTTATAACACGTGTAACAAAATATAAGGAAAATGTGTTGCAAGTTATCTGTATTGTGAGTGAAAATAACGTTTTTGGAAAACAAAAGAAGGGTCCTACTTCCAGTTGGAACTTACGATTTTTCCAATTTTGCCTTAAGACTGCTTTGTTTCACAGAAATCACTTCCACGTTTCTCTTAAACGCAAGAGAATATTTTGACTGTTAAACCTGGAGAATTAATTAATTCTTGGGTTATTTAACAGTTTTCACAGGAGGTTAAATTTTCGGGTGAAATGTAAAGTTAAATATGAACGACAAGGAATTATTTAGATACAAGTTGTCGTGAAATCTGTTCAGGTGTTGCTATGCCACATTTTTATTAGACTGTACAGTCTGGGAAATATGTCGTGGCACCAGCGCGATAAACGAAATTAAACCACAAAAATTGGTTTATTCAGATTTGGCAGTGAAGAGTTACGGCACGTCAGTTTGTGTACAACTGGCTCTCGTGATGCACGATGGGTTGTGTTCCTGCGAATCTCCGCGTATGACGAAAACGCATATAACAACGGGAAACGTAACAATCGCCATTTGATGTCAAACTGGCGCCAGAATTATCTGATTAGCCTGAAGAAGGTTCAACGCTTTGAAATTTGGTCGCGGATAGCATACTGATGCTCCTCATAATACAGAAGTAAACCGTGGATGTGCGAATACGCAGAAGCACGTGTTTCGAGCGTTGTGTGTTTTTCTTCCGTACAGTGCAATTCGCTCTGCTGAATAACAGGAATGATTTATATCAGCCTTTTCCTCACTACACATTTGAAATCCTGATGCCACGCCTTCTTGTCGGGGGTTCTACAGTCAGCAAAGCGCGGTAAAGTCTTTTAGGGACGTAGACTCACCTCTCGAACGTGACCGCGGCGAGGTTGAGGACAGACACAATAGCAGACAGCAGTAACGCGTACATCGCCATCTTGCACACAGCTGCACTCTCATCCCACTGCATCACGAAATACTGCAACGTCTCGAGCGGTGCATACACCAGAAGCAGCAGAAGGTCGGACACAGCTAGACTCACGAGGAACAAGTTGGTAGCACTGCGGGACTTTCTGTCCCCCAGCATAACCATCACGACTACAATATTGCCAACCAGACCAAAAATAAATGTGATAGAGTGAGTGATAATTATGTTAAAAAAGAGGGGATTAATGATCCATGGCTTCAACATGTCTTCGGGATGTTCCATAAATATTATATTTGTTGCATATTCGTCATTAATAGAAGATAAACTTTTCCACTTAAAGAAAGAAGAGTTGTCAGTCGAGGACTCTGGCGTGTCATACTCAGTATTATTGATGTTCGTCACCTTCCAGGGAGACAGGTCAGCCATCATAACTTTGGAATCACCCTACCTTTGTTCAAGGAATGGGTTCTTCTTTATAAGACCAACCTGAAAATAAATTGCATAGCGAAAATATCACTTACTGTCACATTTTAACTAAACACATGCAATGATACGTAAACAATAGCACTTTCGTAATATTAGAAATTTAGTTTCCTTACTATGCAAATCTTCAAAAACATTGATTTCGCATTTATAGATTAATGTTACAATTTCAACCAGTAACATATGCATGGGTTGTGGAAATAATAAACACGTTTTAATCACCTGCAGTAAACGTTCAACACATAGATTAATTGCCTCATCATCACGCCATGTTTTAAATTTCAAATGCAACAGGTAATAATATACTCAAATAATTGTATTTCGCAAAAAATTATTTACTTAAAGTACGATTCAATAATTTGGTTCTACCTGCTGTATGAAATGTAATGCAGAGTGTCTTGATGTCACAATTTTGCGTTGTCAGAAAAATTTATTGCTTGTTTGAGTTGGTAAATTCTACTTACTAATTGCAGCTGTTTTAATTTGTGACTGGTTTTCTACATGTATTAAAGTAAAAAGAAACAACACAAATATACAATACAACTTGTTGGCTTAGAAGATCTTCCTTTAAATTAACTAACAGTACGTGTTTTACATTTCCTTTCTTCACACATACAAACGAGAGGAATGATTATGTGGGTTTCTATTTAGAATCTTCTATCAGAAACAACAATAAACTTTGTTTCTAACCTCAGAATCAGTTACATTGCATCCATATAAATTAGCAGGAAAAAGGTGACTCTTCTTTGAAAGACATAAATTATAAATGCGACATTAGGGTAACAAGGAAGTGCGCAGTAGTTAAATTATTGGAATCGGCGTCACGTGACACATTTTCTTTGTGTAATGGCTCCTGGAAAGTTTTGGTTCTCTGACGCTCTGCACCAACGTTTCTCCACAAGCGTCTGACACTGCCAGCGGCCGATTTCAACTGGTTCCTCGCATTTTCGTCTGCACAGATGGAAATTCTGTGTCTTAATGACTACGGGTCTATGGGTTTAAAACCCGGACCTGAAATATATGTAACAACTTGAAATCTATACTTCCCGACAAAATTAAGTTGTACGAAAATATGAGATTAAGGGAACCATATCCATTTCATCAGAATACTATAATTGATTTATAAGTAAGAAAATGTGGTTTTAATTAATTTCTGGTTGAAATATTATCCCAGAAGTCCAGTAATTACAGTAGTGTTACCTTTGTATTAAATTATGCATGTAATATATTTATATGCTTGTATAGGCCTGTAGGTCGCGTTGGGGTGGGATGCATGAAACGTGTATTTGAGATACCATTTCAGTTATACAGCACACGCCGCAAGCAACATGAAACCAGTGCGTCTGTGGTTCATTATTTTTTAGGTAGAATGTGGGGAGAAATACGTTAAAATAATTTCGTTTAATACAAGATTCTGAATATCGTTCATACGTTTTTTACGTATATTTGTGGATGTTAGAATTTAATGAAATGTTATTTATATGGTGCAGTTGTTCATAGATATTCGTTTCAAGTTCTAACTGCTTCATTATTGTGCTCTGTTATTTTATTTAATATGGGGTCCCATAAACATTGTACCAAGATCTCATACATATCAGAACGTAAAGTGTTTCGCATTCTCAAGCAAAGACAATTTGTCGGAAGCAGGTTTGTTGTTGGCCGTAGAGCTTTACAGAGCGGTCGTGTATCAACGAAACAAATGGTTGTACTTACTTTTATTACGGTGGAAGTAAAATTTTCAGAATGAGAAACAGCGGTTCAGCCAACATGACGTAAATATATTCCCTAACCTGGAGTACAAACACCTTCATATCGTCTCCCGATGCCAAGGAATCGAATCGTCCATAACATCGAAGTTAAATACTTTTCATTGGTCTGCCCTGATAGTTAATGCCAGGTGGTAATGTAAATTTTATTTCAATACATATTTATTATTAACAATGTTACAACAATGTTAACAAGAGTGTTTGTTTGAATATGAATTACTTATCTGAATTTTCCTTCTACAATCATCCATATGTCAGGTCAGGTTACTTACCGCATTTCCTCGATTTTAAAACTCTATTTTTGAGAATTTTAAAATTTATAAAATCGGGGTGCGTCTTGCATTTGACGGTGTCTAAGGGCCGTTGTAGAAAATTTGTATTGCATGACTAAAGCGCAAGGAAAATCTTAATGTCCATAACACTAGTAACGGGGCACTAAATGCAAAGGTAGTAACAGAAAAGATTCCGAAGGTATTAATGCAAATAGGTTTTATGCTTAAATATCGACATAATATATATATTTTTCTGAAATCATATTACTAATTACAGCCGACAGCCTCTTTTTCCTGGAAACCTATTCTTTATCAAGCTTGCATCTTAAATTTGATGGCGTCTTAAAATCGAAGAAATACAGTGTTTACAAATGTAGTGACCAGCCCGTTTTTACTACACTGACACATACTTCAGTGAAAATTGGACTATTTTATGTTTACCATATTACTGCTCTTAATCACGCTTGTGTGTGTTTATAACAGCTGTGTTCCCCAACACGTATTTTATTTTCGTTTTACACACAGTTTATTTCTCCTTAATATTCTTCTTGGTATTTTGTTTTCACATACTGTACGTGTTTTGATTTATGTCGGAACAAGAAGCCGAATTTTACAACTAAAGAAATGCTAGATGTATGAAATTTTAATTTTGTGGGGAGTAGATAGGAGGATAAATTTTCTAGATGAAATTAAAAAAAAATAATGATTTCTCGAATTTGTTTATATTGTATTTCTTTGCGTAATTTGTGTATATCTAGAAACTGAATTCTCTACATTGTTAAAGACATTTTAGTACATTCTGTTTCGAGCATGGGGGGTTTCATCTTAGTACTCTGCTAAATTTGGAGATTACTTCCACTGATACGCATTAAAACGAGTATAAATTAGCGCTATACACAAGCTAAGAAACGAGGTTACCCTTTCATTTAGCTGTTATTCCTCTAGGTACTAACACTTGCATTTTTATTTTAAGGAGTCATTCAGTTTTATTCGCTTCAATAAGCTTTTAAAAATTAACTATCATTGCTTCAGTGACTCTTATAAATAGTGGACTGTTATAATTTGAAATTAAGATACCATTTATATATGTTTTAATAGGTTGTATACTTTTTTAAATTTCAAAGAATATTAAAGTGCATACAATACTTTTAGAATCTTTAATTAAACGAGAGGACGTTTTCTTACGTTACACCGCTCAGTAGTTTGTCGGTACATTAGCACTTAAGCTCTTTATTCTTGAAATAACATGTAGTGGTAAAAGTCTATTGGAATGAAGAATTATTGAATGGAACGAAATTGTAATGGTTGTTATGTCAATAACAAGTTAAAGGGGTGTGAACACTCAAGTCGTCAAATAAACCAACAAAGAAATCGACTAGTTTCTTCATGGAAGAAAACAAATTGAATTGTATGACATATTTGGAATATAGTGGAAAGGTGTATAAACACCATTATTATTCCATTTATGATTAACGTAATAGACTCTTATTCAGATGTCGCCAATTTTCATAGCTTTCCTTAGTCACTTAAGAGTGCAAGTGCTCCGTTAGATAGAAGTCTATAATTTACAAGGAGGCTGTGGAATTAGACGACTAGTTCAGGTTCTAACGGCGGCGAAAGTGAAGATGGCTGTATTATGAGGTATTGCGCGTGCAGTCTGGTAGAAGCGTACCGGCGTTTGAGGCTTGTTTGCTGCCTCCATCATCAGGGAGATAATCATCGCAGCACCTCAGAAACGTCAACAAACATCCCAGAAGACATGTCATCTTTAGACTGTTAGTTACTTACAAACGCTTCTAATTGTTTTAAGTGTTTTGGAATACCTGACACGCTTCTCCCACGGGACTTTGTCATCTGTTACCGGTGGTGCCATTCTCAGGAGGTGGAACTGTCGCTGCTCAATTTCCTGAAGTGAGTTATAATTGCCGTGCATCTGTTATAGATTTCTAAGTAATTAAATTTACGAGCACTGAACTCGACGCCCTCAGTGCTCAGCTAAGTGTTGTGTTCGCGTAGTCGTGACGAAGACAGCGTTTAAATAGAAGTTGTGTCCATCCAGCAGGAAGTTTAATCTTCTGAAATGCTCAGTGGATGTTGTAATTGTCCGGTAAATTTAATTTTGGTTCACATTGGTCGATGACATGTCTCTGAATTCTTTGACCTTTTGAAGCCGAAGATCGCGTAATCAATGGTTCAGAATTCAGAACGTACCGCAAAGAAACCACTTCACCGTCACAAAAATCATATGGTTATTGCCGTTTAAGGAATAATCCCTATTTGCAATGAGAATCATACAAAACCCAGAAACACAAAATACATCGTTACTGGTTATTAATCCAGCAGGTACATACAGTTAACTTTCGGCTTTAATGTTCAACTGTTGTGCACAATCTTCAGTCATTTATCTCACTTGAATTTCACGAAGGAATTAAATGAAAAAAATATTAAATTACAAACTTTCGGGGGAAATTACGTAACGCTGAATATTCGCCTGATATTGTTACGTGATTAAATAAAGATGGGCAAGACGTGTAGCATACATAATTTTGGTGATAAAATGGAGAGATTACTTGGGGAACTTTGGCGTAAATATGAGGATAATATTAACATGCATGTTTGAAAAATAGAGTGTAAAGTATGAATCGGCTTATACTGGCTGAGATGTAGTGTCTAATGGTTTACGTTAATGAAAACATTCTGAACTTTTAGATTCAACAAAAGCAGGGAAATTCTGGAATAGCAATAACTATCAACCCATGAAGAAGACGCTGTGCCATAAGTTGCTTTGTTTGCTTGTTGGTTCCTCAGTCTTTTTGTTTGTTTGTTAAACAAGTTGTCCCACTGCAGGAGAAAAATATAACTTGAATGTACTGTGGAAAAGATGGAGGAATTTGTTTAGAATTTGGTATTTAGGGCTAACGCCATTTAATATTGTAGTTGATCAGCAACGTTTCGGATGAACGTTTTGGCGCCACCTTCAGGGCATGTTAATTGTTTCACGTATCAGACGATAAGGTCAAGTGATCTGCGTACATGATATAATGCGAAGCACTAATCTTTATATTCCCGAAATACGCCAAATTCTGTTTTATACAAAACGTTTTGGTCTTGGCCGCGTCACGGGAAATTCTGTAATCGGCTGTGTAAAACGTAGGGATTCACTTTCAGTGACTTATTATCACGTAGATATGAAATGAAAACATAATAGGAAGATCATATATGTGTGTGAATTTTTTACTTTATGGTAATTTGATGACTTACGTATTGCGAACCTACAGTAAGAGTTTTAAAGTATTATTTTTTAACTTATTGGTTTACAGTAATACATAACTTATAGAGTTTAAATCGAACTTTGTCAAACTTGAAGATCATAGTCTAATAACCCATTGGTATGTAATGTAAAATGCACTCTAGATATCGAAAAGGTTTTGTTGAACATGTTTTAGATTTATTTTATATTTAATGACTTGCGAGTAGACATATACTTTTTGCCCCTATGCTGTGCAATGTTTGAGCAGGGGGTTGGCTTCCTAAAAACTGAATTAATTTGTGAGTGCCATGTATTTTTTCTGGCGATATTAGTTTGTTGTATCTGCTACGATGATAATAAAATTAATGAGGGATTCAGAGTCATATAGAACACATCTGGTATGGCTGTGCACTCCAAATTATGATACAGATTTGCACTGTTTTTAAACTGGGACCACTCGTTCAATAACTAATTATCAATTTCATAGTTTTGTCGAACATTTTGCAACACTGATGGCGTTGAAATTGGTTAAGTTGTTGAAATAATAGAAGAAATTAATTTTACTTCATTTCAGTCCGTAATAGGTGGTGCATTTTTTTTAACGGCAAATGCCACATATGTCACAGTATCTCAGATAAAATAAATTTGACATTTATTATTTTAGTGTGAATTAAAAGTTCTTGAAATTTCGTGTTATAGATAATAGACTTTACGGGAGTTTAGAGTAGAAATTTGTCTTGATGAAAAAGAAATAAAATGAAGGCTTAGTACTGCGAAAGAAAGGTTACAAGGGCATTATTTGTTTGTTATAAAACTGTGGCCGTCACCAAAGCCAACACAGTAACTTGAAAAGAATGACTAATTTCTCCAGCTTAATTTCTAATTCAGTGTCTACAGTCGTCCTCGCACCGTATTCGACGTCATATAGCTAATCTCCGCAGTGGAAAAAATTACGTTCTATAACTGCAAATTGCTCAGTGAAACATAATTAAATACTTTTAAATATTTTATGAAGGAAGTGATACATTTTCTCTAAACGGCAGTATGAGCTTTTTGTTCTATTTTATTTAATGTGGGCGTGTTGGTTGGGGAGGGGGTGTCAAACGAATTAGTGTAGATTGTAAGCATCACGTTATGAAAATTTTATTGCATGATGGGAAGGGAAATGCCACAATGGTCAGTACGTACTCATGGACTGGCGAAAATTGAAAAATTAAGACACAAATGTGGGATATTGTACTACTTTCAGCGCACTGCGAATACACAAAGGCCAGGAAATATAAGTGGTTCATCCTTTATAGTTCGTGTGCTTTACGACGTTGTTTGTTTGAACACATTAAATTGAGCAGATCTTTATAAATCACACGAGGTGTTGTAAACGGAAATTCCTTTTCTGAAAGGACAGCAATCATCAACATGTAAGAACATTAGCAGGTTGCTAACAGAACGTCACAACTTTCCATTTTACTGATCATCTCTCTTTCAACAAGCTAATGTATGAGAGGAGGAAGGAAACAAACATTTTTTTGGAAGAAAGCATAATGGCGCACATGGCCAATGGCGTTCTTATTTTATCAGCTGAGCCCCTGATGATGTGCGGTGTGGGCCAGAGAGTCTCGAGGATGCAGGTTCTACTAAACTTGCAAGAAACAATGCTTTGTAGGGATTTGGGACAGAAAAATAGTTTCCTCAGGCTAAATCTTTAGGACTTCCCAGGTGCACATGTCTGAATATTCATGATTACTATTGTTTATGGATTGAAATTTTCTGGGTTTTGGCATCTTGCAGTCACGTGGAAGTTTGCCAAGATTTCGGAGGTAGCACACTGCACGGCGCAACAACCCTGAAGACAGCAATATTCATACAGCGCCTCAAGAACCTGAAGACTCATTCGGTTTAAAAGCGTTTTAGAGGCACGTATCAACTTGTTTAATGATCGATGGAGACTTAATGCTCCCGAAATGTTGGCAACCACCTACAGAACTAAACTGAGTTTCACCCATAACTCCACAATTCGCATTTTGACCGCCGTAAAAGCGTAAATTAAAAAAGAAATTCTTTCTTCACACACAATTGAAATAATAAATAGAGGTACACCATTAAAAGCTGTTTGAGAACTATTAATATAGCATTGTTAATTTACCAACAAACCTGTTATTAAGTGATTTATTAAAAGTATGTTTAGTTGACAACACATTTGAATAGTACATTTATTTATTTAATTTTCTATTTAACTTGATACCGAACGTCCGCGGTGGACGAGTGGTTACCACTCCCGCTTTGTATTAATTTTATCAACTTCTTAATATACATGTCAGGACGGAGTGTTAAATCAGGTCACGACCACTTTCTTCCTTATACTGCCCAATTCAATTAATAATTCGTTATTTATACCATAATGTGACGCTATATGACCTTAGTTACTGACGTCTTTAAGTGAACCACATACGAATATTCAACTCGTTTATCATTTTAAACTAATTAATTTATGTACACTAAGCTGTATAAACGTCCCTTGATATGTAGAGGGTTAAGTTAGGTTAGGTTAGTTTAGGGCAGGTCAGATCAGCATGTGTTGGGTTAGGTTAGGTTGCGTGATACTCGTGCCGCTGAAATTTCGAAATTATATTTTGTTCATTTTTTGTCATCCTCACATCTTCTTAACCGTAGTTATCAGAGTGCTTATTCTCCTGTCACGTTGATGTCACCGTTAGGCCAACGTCATGGCAAATTCAGGACAAAATCGCCCCATAAATTTGCCAGATACAGATCTTTAAAATTCTCAAGGTCATATATTTTCACGCTTATTTCTTCCAAACCGTAAATACCTGATTGACCATACTCATGTCAAAATGAGGTCACGTATAGGTCAACGTCATACGGAAGTCACGAAAAAATCGGCCTACTAGTTTCCCAGATAAGGGTATTTAACATTATTTCTGCGAAACCGTTTATACCTGGTTGACCATACTCATGTCAAAATCAGGTCTCGTATAGGTCAAGGTCATATGGAAGACACGACAAAATCGGCCCACTAATTTCCTGGATACTTGTCTTTAAAATTCCTAATGTCATATCTTTTAAATTAAAATTTGAAGGAAAAATGGAGGGACAAAGTTATTGAATTATAATATATTACAAAGTAACAAATTGAAGCTGCATTTCCTGCAAAATAAACTAATCAGTACACGCCATCTTACATCTTTCAACACGCAAACAAGACATTAATACAGTTACTGTTAAGTAGTTGAGTATCACGAAACGAACTAACCATTTAACCAAATGGCGAAATAGTTGGAAATTTTAAACCTGTTAATGCCAATCTCCACTTAATACTATAATTTATAGTTCTTGCAGACTTCGTTTTTTTAGGTATACCTGTATGATGTATGTTGTCTCTAACAAACCAACCAAGCAACCAACAAACGAAAAAAATCGAAATTTCAATATGACCATTATTAAATCCCGCAATTGGACAAGATCGTGAGCCAGTTCAATCCACCTGTGGTGTACACAGTGTATTATATAGCCGTAAGATCCATCTTAATATTGTACTCAAATTTTTTTATTCCGTCTCGCAGGTAGACATTTTCCTTACCGAATTTTATATGCAATGGTTTACCATGTATATGCTACATGTACAGCCCATTCTATCATTATTCATTTCAGTGCTCTAACAATCTCAGGTGCCGTGTCAAGAAAACTACCTGAAAAATGCCGTAATTTCTCTGTAAGCCTAACGTCGAGTCGCGTCATTAGCACTGCTGGGTCGTGTTCTGGATTGATATCATAACCCGGAGACCGGTTATCCTGATGTGACATATTTCGTGATTTTTCTCAGTATCTTCATAAATATTGCAGGCGAATAGCCATACAGTCATGACGCTAGGTTCTGTCCACGTTCTTTCGTTTTTCAATAATTATCTTGTCTTCCGCATAGATCTGCCCAAATCATCCCTGTTGAAATTGTAAGTGTACTCGTAACAATACGCCTATAACCTTTGTAGGCTCATGGGATGATGCAAATAAATTGTTTGCAGTTCGTGTGATACATAAAGCAGTGGGCCACAGGACATGATTAATTATATAGTTTGCTTTATGAATTGGAGAGCAATCAGCCATATTCCTGATGCAGTTACAATTCATCACGGTTTATGCAGAACACCGAGCTTAGATGACAGGGGAATAGCAGAACTTGAACATTTTGCAAAGAGGAGGTTCATCCAGATTTATGGTACCGTGTGACGAGCCTGTACATGTCACTGCATAACATAGACCTGGTTCTTGCCTCCCTTGGGTGTCATGAACTTAAGCGAGTATTCTGACTGACTCTCCGCTACTGGAACTCGAAGGTACAACACCGTTTGTTCGAGATCTACTATTCGACACGGTCAATCCTCACTGCCTGCTTTTATTATATTCATCCTCAAGTATCCTCCAGTCTGCTTCTCCATCTTCAAGTGAGAGATTTTTAAGAACTATGTCCACCAAAACCTTATGAAGGCATTGCCTCATTATTGCTTTTATTGTTACGCTGACCCCTGTGACGATCACTGTTTTAAAACTTTGGAGCATGAATGTGTCTACACGTGCCTCTGTTTTGCCAAGCGATGGCCAGATCCGTCACTAAAGTAGAATATTCACTACCTCATAATTAATTCTGAGGTTGAAAAATCGAGATCGTGCGTATGGATACGAGTCCTTTGAGTGATGATGTCTGTTAGTCTAATAGGCCGTTACCAGTGTTTCAGAGGAACAAATCGCCTCTATGTTCTACTCTGAAGATTGAGTCGATATGTTTATCCGAAGTGTTTGTAACCACTTGCAAGTTTACAGGACATCATAAACCAGAACTCACATTTTAAGCGCCGTGAAAGCCTCGGATCACAGACATTTTGGAGGGAAAAGTATTTTGAAAAGCAAGAGTAAGTAAGAATCGATACCGCTATGGTCGATTTCAGGGACGTTTGGGACGAAACGAAACTAACGAACGTGATGGAGTAGAATCGTTCTTTACAAGCTGATGGTCGCTCAGCTAGCCAAGAAATCTTCTCCTTTTATTGAACACGAAAGTTCAATATCCTGCTCACTAGAGTCCACCACTGGCATCTGTTCCGAGTCAGATGAAACGATCCATTTTAATATTATACGCCTTTCTACGCCTGGATCTCTCGAGTAATTTTGTACACGTTTATCATCCCACCATGCGCTCCACATGTCCCACTCATCTCATTATCCTTGATTTAGTCATATTAGTAATATCTGGTGAGAATTAAAAATTTTGGAGCTCTTTATCGTGCACTTTTCGACAGTCTTTGCCACCTTCTTATTTCCAAACTTTCCCCTCGGCTCCTTGCTCTCAACACCTGCAGTCTACGTTCCTGTTTTACACAAACACAAAGCAAGAGGTACACGAAGGCAACTTTCACGAATTTACATTGTTTACAATTCGCGCCACCAAGAGAGTGCCTCTTCAAAACGCTCGCTTCTAAATCCTGTAATAGTAAACGATAGCTCGTGCTTCTGTTGTTAGGATTTCCGGGATACAGAAAGCCGGGTTTCATTTAATTTGTCCCATTTCCTTCATCGTGTTGCGAAACAAAACCCAGTTCTCTAGCGATGTATAACGTCGCTTAATTCTATTTTTCTGTAAGGACATTTCTTCTGTTACAGATTGCATCTCTTTTGTTTATTACACCGTGTCAGTTTCATTTGATACGATTCCGTTTGTGATCCCGGAAGTGAAAACAGTATCGATTTCACTTTTATTTAAAGAGAACCAATGTACACACAGTGCTCAAATGCCGCTTGACTTATTTGTATCCCTACGCGACTAAGCAGATATGGAATGCCTGTTAAAATTACTCCGTTTATTCAAGAAACGACTCTAGAATCGATAAATCGATTTTTTTAATTGAATACAAAGAATTATCGACCTGCATTAGTTTTAATTTAGATTGAACAGTTTTAAGGACCATTTTTAATTTATTGATATAATGTTATGTAATTACAGTAGCCATTGTACGAAATGGGTAATTTGTTTCAGCTGAAGATCGCAACGAAAGTAAATATCAAAGAAAGGTTTGAATGAGTTAAAATCAGATTTGTTATATTTTTCATTTTGTTCTGTAGTCTATTTTACGACGGGATATACTGGTAAAAGGAGCCTATTTTAGACTAAATTCTATTCACTGATGAAGTTGAGCGCAACTGTCCTCCAGGTTCCCGACTGGAATTTTCTGAAAAACAGTTAGTTAATTTTATTGTTTTTTATGGAGCAACGCTTGACTCATATCGGAAAAAATAAACTTTTAAGAATGACAGTTGCGTCCAACTTTATCAGTGAACGCACTGTATAACACGGTTTGAACTAGTGACTTCAGACTGTGCGGGCTAACGTAGGAACCTGTGTTCTACCGAGTTTGAAGTAATGGACTGGCATTTAGACTGTTGCTTTAATGGACCAAGTGCCTTTTAATGGACAAGTTTCTTCTATAAACTAGGGATGACTAACGGGCTGGTGTCTGAGAACAAAGGACACCACACCTAGATTTGCGAGCACAGTGAGCTTACATAATTGTCCGTTTGCGTGAAATATTAAATGTAACGGATGAAATGTCCATTTGGAGATGCAAAATGCTTAGGTTTATGAGGGAATTCCAGTAATACTGGTTATGCGTGTTTGCTGTTGTTAATAATGTTTAACAGTTTATTGAAATTTGGCTATAGATGTGACCAAACATGATCTATGTGAAAACCCTTTGATAATAACGACTACAGATCAGGGAAATAATTGATTCAGAGTCAGCCGTCAAGTCCGCATTACAACGCGTTGTTGAATTGAAACAATAAAATGCTCAGAATGATTAACGTTTACAGTTGGCTTGAATAACGAATCAAGACATTTAAATACACATGTTGAACAGACAACTATTCTATGAAAATAAGTTTTTCTTTTTGAGGCCGTATCTTGTTTTGTAAAGTGAATTAAGAAACTGTACACGAGCTTTGAGGAGCTGGCGATGTTGGTCTTTATCGTTTGAATTGGTCAACTGTATGAGATTTAATAGAAAATAGACCAAGATTTTCATAATTGACAGCCAAGATAATTATTTTGCAGTAAGGTTTATACAGATGTTCGTCTTTCCGGTGTCCAGTTAGCCAAAAGAAAGGCAGTGCTCTAGATTTAAAATACAATTACATTTCATGCTTTAATAAATAAGTTTGCTTTAGTGTGTAATGAAATACGAAACTAATCGCATCGTCTGTGAATTTGATTCGAGATATCTACTTAGGGATTTCTGAGCAACCATTTAACGTACAGTACGCCTACTCTTTTAGCAGTACCTTAATAACGGAGGAATCAAATAAGATCCAGTTATCGCTTGCAGAAGAACCACGCGCGATTACAGAATGGAATTCAAGATGTGATTCAAGCCTATATTACAATCCCGGGACCGAAATAATTCAGAACTAAACAACAGAATGGTATTTAGCTTAATTAACAACGCTAAATGATCACTAATCTATTGGCATTCGTATGAGAGATGAAGATGGCTGTCTTCTAGGTTGTTGTGCCGTTTAGTCGGGTAGAATCCGTTTTAGACTGTAGTAGCAGTCACCGGATTGCATACTTCAAGGTCACAGCAATATTTGGCAAATTTGTAATACGAACGTCGGAGTGAAGACAGTTTAGAACTTGCACCATAGCAAAACTATCGACTTTGTAATGGTGGATTAGAGCCACGTGATAAGGGGGTGAAGTCCTTCCGTGGCCTTGAAGCTTGGAGTTCGGTGACGGCTATTATACACGGCGCGAAAATCCAGACGACAGCTTCGTCATATTTGCCGCCGTGAAAACCTGAATCTCGCGAAAATGAAAAATGACTAGGCGTATGTAGCCCTGTTAAAATAGTAAATGTCAATACATAGCCCTGTTTGGTCTCTTGCGGTAAGGGGAGAACATACGTTAGGAGTTTTGGAAAACGGGGCAGATACGCATTTCGCTTCTTAACGATCCTTATTTTTAATTCCCACTAGTGTCGTGAAGTAATGAGCGATCTTTTAGGTTATTGGATACAGTAGCTTTCCGTTTCAACTGGCCTGTCGTAAATAAGCCTGATGATGTCTGTTAGGCCGAAACATGTTGTTCATAGGTAATCACTTTTTATAAAAAAAATCATAAAAATATTACTCGTTAAGCTAATAAAAGTATTATTTTGTGTGTAAGACTACATAACAACACTCTGGTGACGGCGTATCTAATATTTTTTAGTTAAGTAACTCAACATTTAGCCCACAGAGTATTCAACAGATATTTGTGTTGCATTGAAGTTAGGAACGGAATATTATTTACATAAGATTCGTGTTTTATAATATTAAAAATAATGCAGCATATTAAGACCACTCCAATTACAGTAGTAAATAGCATAATGATTGCCACGCGAATTACGGTCGACTTGATTACAGTAATTGTAGCGTGGCATTTCAGTATGTGAACCTGACCTACATATTTAGGAAGAATTGTAGGTATCTGATGTTATGATTACAGTTTGTGCTGGAATGTAGTGGGTTTCCTTTATTTGGCAATAAACATTTGAAAGTAAACCACGAAATACATTTTCATTCATTGAAAACAAGTACACAGTTTTCTAGTTATTTAAACTTCCAAAGCCTAGTGGTAACTGTAAGTGTCACCAAGTTTAACGATAAGTAAATCTGTGTTTTACACACAGTGTATATTAAATAGGTTTCATATGATTTTTAGAGTAAACAGCGGCTATTTTCTTAAACAGAATTAACCGGTTTATCCTTGTAATGGTTATACAATGTTTTCGTTGGCGTAAAGATGAATAGTTTAAATATCGTTAAGTCTGGTAGATATTGACCGATGTGTTAAAGGAACTTACTGCTCCAAGTTTCAAGATGATGATCCAGCTGATAGAGGCAATACATTTCTCTGAAACGTCGGCCAGTATCTACCAGACTACACGGTGCTACATCCCACGGAACAGTAATCTTTAAAGTGTTTCTTGTCAACATTTTTTGTTTTTCTGGATGTTGTTATGTTACTGTTTAAAGTACGTCATCGAGAAATGTCTTCGTATTGTACTCACTAAAAATGCTGTTTACCGGCTTATCAGATACCGCGAGAGTGATATTAGTGCAAATGGACGTAAACATAGGCTGTCTGTTCGTACGGAGGAATTATGGATACATAAAACATTATTAACTGAAACATATCAGAATCACGCGTATAAAGTAAAATAACAGCAAACATATTTTTAATAGGCCTTTGTGGCCGAGTAAATTCATGTGTACTTAAGATTCAATTCCGTGGTGAAGAGAATATCTTCACACTCACCGCCGTGAAAACCTCAAATCCTATCTTCTGATGCTTTGACACGCCAGAACCGAAAAACGCCTGATTATAAATCTGAGTGATATTTTTCTATTACATTTTGATGTTTCAGGATATTTCTGCGTCAGAGTTTTGTACTTTTGCAGAAGGAATAATGTCTGGATCTCTCTGATCTACCTCAGCAACTAAAGCCAAATGCACTAACTCCATTCATGATTTTAATGTAAATAGAGACATACAACACCAGTTTGCCACCTCATTGTATGTAAGTACTGTTTACTGGGGTCCGCTATAGTTGGTCATATTCACCTATGTTGATAGATAAGCAGTTTCCCGGGAGCAGTGAACCAGGAGAGTCATTATCTACTTTGTTAAAATCGTGGCGCTGTTGACAAAGCTATTCAATATTCTGTCGTGCATGAGATAAGGTTAGAACAGTTTGTTGAATCAAGTCATAATGCTAATGCTGTAGAACATTGTTATCTATGATTTTATTATCTTGCCCACAAAATAGTAATTTAATCACGTCGGCGCTGCTTCTTTCCAATCCAATTGCGTCATAGGGTAAGAGAAAGTGGTTCCTGTCGCAGTAATTATCGCTACATCTGTGTTCCCTCTCCAGTATCTTAAAAATTGTGGATGAAAGCGATGTTCCTTGGCTTCTGTAGACACTCTTCCTAAACTGAAGATTGCATTTTATTTTAAATACTCGTTTCGTAATTACTTTTAAATTCTGTAAGTAATGCAAATCTGTTAAATTTGTTTAAAAAGAATGAGAGCTATTAGTAAGCGAAAGATCATTGTAATATTTGGAAACAGCTTTTATGAAACTTTTTTGTTATTCGTTATTTAGAACCACGAAGAAAGTATTAATTATTAACACATTTTCAAGTATAAGACTCGGACGATCATGAATGAAAATTACATTGAGATTGATGTTTTAAGTCAGGATGGGCCTTTGGACACTAATAGTCTTCCCGTTGCATTCTAGGGCCAAGAAATACCTCCGGGCACCGTTAAAAAAAACTGCTAATTCAAATACGAATTTATTCAACTATGATCAAATTACTTCAGTTACATATTATTTTAAATTTTTTCTTTCAAAATCTTGCATCAGATCCAGTTCTTGTAAAATATTTTAAGGAATGGTTACGAGGTCAGTAGCAAGTGTGGCACTTCTACGTAAAGCAGCAGACGAGATAAGAATCAGGATACTTTTAGATCAGAGTGAAGGAGTATGAGATTGGCGATGCATGTGGCATACATAAGTATGATAAATGTATACATAATTTTGTTCGGAACCCTGGAAGGAAGTAACCACTAGGGCGACATAAAAGTAGATGGGTAATGAAATTTACATGAATCTTAAGTAAATAAGTTGAGATTCATCTAGCCCAGAATATAGACCAATGGTTGGTTAATCTAGATACTGTAATAAAGGAATGCTTTCGGTTTCTGTGAATGTCGGGGAATTTATTGAATACAAGAGCAACTGCCAGCTTCTTAAAGAGGACTCTTTTCCGCGGAATTCATTCACTTGTAGGTCATTGATATAAGTGTTTATAATTTCCGTAGATAGATTTCTTGTGCCTGAAAGTTGTCACATAGAACCTTTATGTTCTTTCCAAAGCCCGTTTGCGAATTTCACTACACAAAGAAAGTGCGTTGCACAGTTATTTGATATGCTACAGTCTAATGCACGCTAAGTTACAGTCGTAATAATGTATTCTGAAATGAAAAAAAACGTAGGCCTGTGTATTTCGCGTTTTCGCCATGCAAAACAAAAACAGTTTTTATCTCGAATATCTGACGAAACACAATTTCATTGGCCTTATTGAACTGTGTACATGATTTCAGCACCTCAGAACATCGCACTGCTGTTGTTACTGGTTATAACAGGAAATTAGGACGTGCAGAGGTAGGTTTGCTTGTAGTGGTATACATTTGTACCAGATTTCTTTAAACTCGGTAAATTGATAGACAGTCATTATGGATATCAAATCTAAAACTTCTTGAAGCCTAGTTTGGATTTATCTCCTATTTGGATACCTGTCATCTCTGAAGAAATCCAAGTTGGGCATCGAGTTTCGAGCTGATATTCATGTGTATTTATTCCCAACTTTTGTGAGTTTTTTGTTTTTTTGGCTTTATCGTGTTTAATGAATTTTGATTTCTACTAACTATTCTTTTACATCCCACGGATGGATGGTGTGGTGATGCCTTTTTATTCCGGGACTTTCACTTTTTTACTTTGTCCGGAGATAGGGATTAGCTCTATCTAGTGGGCCCAACTGTGTAGGAACCTGAAGACGGAGATAGAGTCCCATCTCCGAAACGTCGTTTTACGTTTTATATTTACTAGACGATGGATAATATCCAAGAAAATTTTTATACAGTCATTAAGGAGCTTACATATGTATTGGATTATGGATATACTATGCATCCAGCTTACTTTACAGAACAAAAACTAAGCTAAGTCGGGCTTAATTTTAGTCCTCAAATTTTACTTCGTATGGTGAGAACACAACGTAGTGTAAGAATTCAGTAACATCTTTCTGTAACAATTTTTAAGTGCGTCGAAAAAGTACGATTGTAAGTCCAGGGAAGAAAATAAAGGCAATTCATAAGCCTACTCGGATGTTTCTTAATTGACATAATATTTTGCTGGCGTTTTATTAAAGTTTACATAGAAAATATACTCTAAAGTGTGCTAAAGTTCTGTCATATTGTGGCAGAAAATCAATTGTTAGTGCCATCAGCACAGTCGGTTTGAAGCGAAGAGACACGAGAAAATAATTGGCATAAAGCATCAACACAAACCAAGGCATAACTAACCTGCTATGGTGTGTACCCGTTGATATTTCAATGGCACGTATACAAACACATTAGTTATATTGCCAGCCCTTCACAAGTTTTCGTCGTCTGTACATTGGATAAGTAAATAAATTTGCTGCATACGGTGTTCATAACCTTTGGCGAACTTCACGAATCTTTCCGAGGACTTGCTAGTTGTTCGGTTGGCCAAGAAAATACCCGCCTCAGATCCTAAGACTAGTTATTGTGTTTTGCAGATTTCCACCGTTTCCTATCCTGAGACAACTGAGAACAGTTCACACCTTCGTACACGTTCTTGATTGATTTTATTAATATTCTCTCATCTCTGCCTAGAACTCAGAAGTGGCCTATTCATTTCAATCTTTCTTACTTGCACTTTTTTACACATTTCCTATCGCCCCCAAACGTACTTCATACACCGCTCATCTCATCCTGTTTGATTTTATCGCCCTAATAATATCTGATGAACCGTGCAGATAATGGACTTGTTACGTACTTTTTCCGGTCTCCTGTTACTTCCGCTCTGGTAAGTCAAATATTCTCCCAAGGAATTCGTTTTGAAACATCCTCATGATCTGTATTATTACGTATGGCTCAGAGGACAATAATATAAAATAACAGATCAATAAACTTTATTAATGTAAATTTCTGTTGTTTTTCTATTATACAGCCAGTCCCCGCTGTTATGAAAGGTTACGTTCCTTAAGAAAGTTCGTAAAGTAATTCTCATAAGCGCAATGTTATAATTGGAGGTTACGATCCCGAAGGATCAAAAAATTTCTAAAGAAAATTTGAAATCAACCATTTTATTGCCTGAAACAAAGTATACAAGCGACGGAAACAGATTATTAAATATATTTTAAAAATAAAATTCACGAACTGACACTTGTACTTCATTTAGTTTTACTGATGACGTTGTGTTCTTTGTTTGCGCTTTCAAAAGTACGTGTTCGACCTTGTTTGGAATATTTCGGATGGCGAGCCAAGCAGAGGACATGCCCTTCATTTCAAAAGTTCGTATGAGCGAAATTTCGTAATGCGTATCTTCGCAAATCTCCCTGAGAGAACAAAAAATTGCTGGGTGTCCATTATCTATTCCTTCCTGTATTTGGAGGGATCAACCATAAAATTATGTGGTCCCACTAACAGTCAGCGCTGGTATAAGAGATGGCGTAAGCAAAATTAAATATGTTTTTGATGTCTGCTCTAAACAGGGGGAAAAATAGAAATACTATACACTTCCGGTATCTATCCGAACTTCGTGGGTTGATAAGACCAGGGTGTAATCTGTCCTCAATATTTCATTTGCGTTCAGGCCATCGCAAGTCAGAACTTGGACTGTGGCAATGATTACTTATACGTCCATGTCCTAAACGGGATTCGATGCTGCGACTCAGTAGGAGTCTTAATTTTAAGATTTTCCCCACCAAAATTCGATATGCTCATATCCAGGCAACCGTAAAAATCATTTTACTGCATTAAAAATTCTGTGTGACATGTTCTTCGTAAAGTACTGCATGCCTTACTTTGTTTCCTAGTGCTCGTTATCTGTTTATTGAACGATCTTCACGAAACTCAGTACGAGTTGTATGCCGCTGTACGCTACCCTGCCTTTGTCATACGACGTGGCATTCCATTAGACTAGTTATTGGCTGAAGCCAAGGTATTTCCCAGTAAATCTATTTCCATGGTACAGTCATGTCAGTACCATTCAACAACCTGTAATTTATGAAACATTATTCAAACCAAAAACTAAAAATTTCTTAGAATGAAACTGGGATTGGGGGCTAGCTCTATGAAGGAGCCAAACAGAGCAGAATATTTTACCCGATGAAAGAAATAGAAAAAAATTCCGAAATGTTGTTGGCTCAAAAACGTGGAAGGATGGAAAATTCCAAGGGGATAAGTTATAAATAACGCATTCTAGTAATTTATTTTACTCGATTATGTTTGTTTTAGACTCGTTTAGAAAGTAGAGAAAGGACCTGTAAGAATAGTTGAAACACTCTTAATACTGAACCAATTTCGTAAAAGATTATTTTGTTTCTAGCCTAAAATATTCTATAAAGCATCCCATAATTAATAATCATAAATTTAATGCTTCAGTTTTGGAGGCGCTGCGAATAATTGGTGTACTTTTTCTGTACATGCTACATTTTCAAGGAAAACCTATTTAGTCTAGAAACCAAAATACGTTGTGTTGCTGTGGTACTGCAGAAAATATTTTTATCGACAATTTACGACGTCTAATATTTTAAACTTGTGGAATATGTGAGCCGTTCTTAAAGTTGGAGTGGAATCTATCTTCAATATCATTTTTCAGAAAAGTAAATTTAAAAAGTATATGCGATAAAATTATCTATTTAAAATTATGTACAGACGTGCAGTATATTTCTAGTTTTCGGAATAGGTTTCCTGTGTGATGTTAACGGGAAATCGGTGGCATAAATCGCTAGAGACAAAAGCACTCTTCCTTTTTCTGTCACGATATCTTCCTCCATCCAACACGTTTCGCCACTTGTTTTATGTCCTAGTAATTATAAAAATGAAATAAAGGAAAGATATATCTCTGTACAGTGCGTTTATCCACTAAAACAACAAGACCAGTAGGGTGTATAAATGGTAAAGAATGTACTTGGAAATAAGTGTAGGCCCTATTAAATGCATTGCAATCTTGAAATTAAACGTTCAGGACTGCAGGAAATATTTTTCGTGATTTCATTAAGAAAGAATATGTGATGCAGCTAAAAAAATTAAAATAATTACGCAGTAGTCTAAATTTTCGCCATTTTTTAAATTCCAGAGTTGAATTAATTTAGTCTATATCTGTCGTAGTATTTCTGATTTAACGTTTTTAGTTTCTTTGTTTTATTCTGTGGTTTCGTGTCGGCTAGACCTAAGCCACATGTGTACCACAATCACGAGGTCAAGCAGGCAATCACCATGAAACTAAAAATGTTTACGTGTTTCTTTCCAAGCCACGATGTAACGTTATAGCCACTTACCTGCCACCAAGCACGAGCACTTCACACAGATACCACATCCGACGCCCGACTGTCGAGTGCGCGAGCGATGCTGAGGTTAGTGAAGGCGTCGGTCGACCATGCGCCAAAGCTCTGCCCTCAGAAGCTGGTAAAAGAGACAGACGTACAACTATAAAACCCGACGAGCGAAACTGAATAAAGTTTGGAGACTGGGTTTAGCGTTATCCCGAGTCCAAATCATCGTCGAAATCAGTTACCATTTTCTCGTTTACTCAGTTTTTAATGAAATTATGATTGCTAAATGGGGAATTGGACAAGGCCACTTCCGGACGCTGTACACAGGAGTTATTATTATTATTATAATTATCATAATGATTATAGTTCTGTTGAATGTTTTCATATACTGAACTGGAAGCTTTGTATGAATTCAAAATCCTAGCTCGCAGAATTTGTCATTAGGATTTGTACGTGTGTACAAATCTTAATTGGCACTTGATAGCCTATAACTCTGTTTGTCAGTTGCAGTATTTTGTCAGTCTGAACTATTGGCACGTCTACTCTGTTTTCGGACTTTCTCGACAGAGGACATGAGGGAATCTTCGCGCATTTCCTCAGGCTGCTCCCCCCCCCCCCATCTGGCATTATCTAACAACAGTCTGCCAATAAAACACGTTCATGCGGGTTTCTATTGTCATGTTAATACTTCCGGAATTATAAAAGACGACGTGATGAATGGGCTATGTAGCACGCACTGGAGTCTCACATACGTTATGGAATGTAGTGTTTTTGTGCCACTTTTAGTGAATGGTTTTTATTTCCATTATATTGACAGGACTATTATGGGACAGATGATGCATGAGTCGTACCCTTGAAAAACGTAGGGAAAATGAGGTAGTCAGTTTATGTCTTTTCTTGAAAGTACGCAAAATCTCAGTAGGATTTGAGGTTCTCACGGTGGTGGAAACGAAGATGGCTGTCTTTTGGGCTGTAGCGACGTGTAGTCTGGTGGAATTTCACCACCATTTCGGAGGTACTTACTACCTCCATCATCAGGTAGCTCTGAAACGTTCTACCAGACTACATGTCGCTATAACCCAGGATACAACCATTTTTATACAAGAAATCTCTTCTTGAAATGACTAGCTCTGAAATTACAAACCATTGCTACAATTTGCCATGGTTTACACTATTTTGTCAAAGTCTCAGTGATGTTTTAGGCTCGTTATGATAATCCCTCGTTAGATTCTCAGGTGGCTTAGACAGAGAAGGAACTTTTGTGCACAGGAAAGCTTTTTAAGTTAAGCATTTTATTCTACGCTTAGTACATTGCTTCTAGTAATGACCGTTGCACGGAAGTCTCTCAAAAATGGCAGTGTTGGATAAGTAAAGAGAACGTGCTAGAAGCCAGTAAATGTAATGAGTATTTAAAAACAATGTTTTAGGCACGGACTTACACACGGCCCGTATTTAAATTTCTCGTTGGTAAAACACCGCGAAAGCATTTAAGGGTTTAAGCTGAACTAATGGAGTTTATGATACTAATGACCATGACTGTCATCAAATCTTAGGAAGGTCCGCTTTCTACACGGTAGGGGCACATAAGGCATGGCCGAGAGGCGAGTTGAACTCTCGAACAACCAATACGTTTCTAGATTGCGTAAACTAAATTATAATTTTTGTTATTGTTATTGTTAACTGAATCATACGTTTGAACTTGTGTTAAAAATTAAAACCGCGTTTAATTTGAGACCAATCACGGCTCCGGTTTAAAGACGATCAGATATTTAATGACAGAAGTTTAGGAAGAAAGTACAAGGCTCAGTGCGTGGTAAAAGGTCGTTTGGAAGACGAAGTACAAGAAAAGTTGACTTGGTACGTAGTCACTTAAAACAAACTTCAAGGAAAAGAAAATTTCACAACGGTAAACTTTAGACAAGGCTTACAAAACAGCGGCCAGAAAACTACTATAGGATTTGAAAACATAAAATATGTAAATATTTTATGCATTTTCAGAAATGTGGTTTACATTTCTCTGGGTCTTACGCCTTAATAATGAAAGTTTATTTTTAAACTGTTTTCGGATTTGTATAGCTTCCTAAATAGATTTTCGAAGCGTCTAATAACGGTCCACTTAATTCGATAGTGAATATCTAGGAACTTCTCAATTTAATTTAGATGCCAAGGCGAGGCCCGTAAGTCGTAACAAATTTCAAATAAACTAAAGAATGAAAACGCGACTGTAGGCTTATTAAAAATCAACAGATTATATCTGATCAGGTATCCAGTGCGTATTAAATCAATTTTTTCAGAATTAACGCTGGAAATGCACGTGAATAGTTTCGCGTGGACTACCGCTACTCTAGTCTCTATGATCCAGCAGTTCCCTGTGGATCAAAGAGACACGCCAGCCCTCCCACCACGTTAAGTCTGGAGTCCATGGAGAGGGTTTCCCATCTCCATCTGTCCACTATCTGACCCACCTGCCCTTCATCTAAACCTAATCACATATCAAGTACGAAATTTTGCTTCCATAACAAGCTACAGCGAATTACGTTAGTAAAAATGTGAGCGTCGACTGATGGCGGATCGCTCAGAGATATTTTTGCTCGCGGGAAGCGTCGAACTCAGCCGACTTCAAAATTTATGGTAACCATAGATTCTATAATAGAAAATCGTTTATGGTGCATTGTCGCTCGTGTTTTACATAATTTCGGGCCAAACCCCACGGAGTATTTGCAGTGCTGTACATGTGTGACATCCTCGTTAATTCTGATCTGAAGTAAATACTTGTAACCGTCCTTTCACTCCAAACTTTCCATCAGGTCGCCCGGCTGGTTACAAGGTGTTTTCTGTTGGGTTTCGTTTTGGTAGCTCAAGACATGGACTCTCGCCTTCAGGGAATATACGTGGTGGCTATGAAGGGTTCCAGGGGCAAGGTGCGAGGCGGCGGGATTCGAGGGGATGTAGTCCGATAATTCTGTATTAGTTCACTTTTATTCTTTCCTTCTCTCCTCGCCGAGTGCAGGACTACCCGCGGTCGATACTGCTGTGTATGTGATTTTTGGAAGCCCCTTGCTGGACGCACACCGCGTTCAGCAACACTTTTGAATCTGAAGAGTGTTCTCATTGGTTGAGTTGTTCATCACCCTAACCTTACAAATTTGCCGCCGATAGCTCATTTTAAACCCATTGGTGGTTAGTGACGTGATTTATCCTAAGTCTTCTAACGGCTAAAACACATCTGGAAGAGCTTACTTATCCCACCAAGTCGAGCCACCGATCATAAAATCACCCATTCTACTGGTCACGTAGCCGGCGCCAGGCAGTCGCCCGGTGGAACAAACAAATCTCCCCCCCAGATGTGGCCCGAACTAGCGATCCTAACCGTCAACTCGGGAAAATTCAATACAATTTGATTATAAATTCCGATTAAGGAAGGCGCTACCGAAACAAGACTAACTTAGGCCCCTTTCCTTGCATATAAACTGGAGTAATCGCCAAAAGTCCAGTCTAAGTCTATCTCAGGTCCGCCTGCTCGAGAATCGAACTCAGAGTGGGCTGTCACATACTCGGTCACAGCTTTTACTCCCTATGGGGTATGTGGGATAGCTTCTTGTGTGTTGTAGGTTTGTCAGTGTTAAACCCCTAGGCAGTACGATTAAGAAAACGTTGCTTAATCAAAGTTATTTTATCATTTCTTATCCAGCAGTTCATATTCTTGTTGCTGATGAAAGTATGGTTTGGAAATCTGAAGATATTTTCGTTGTCTGTGGAATAGTCATGTCCTTTTGAGGGATATTGGAATGTATCTCAGGAGTCCTATCCCTGACCCTGAGTTTACACAGTAGTTCTGTAACGTGAATATTATACTGAGTTTTGTCACGTGGAAACATGCTTAATTAATGGAATTAAGTACTTAAAATACACCGTTATGATTTATTAAACCTCCTGTAAAGGAGACGGCGTAATAAAGACGAATGCTTTATTAGGATTTCGAGTCTTCTCGCAGGTGCTGACTGCCGATGCATGTTTTAATGTCCAGTTAATGTGCTGTTATCCGATTACAGTTTCAGGCCTTGAGTGTAAGTATGATTTTAAGTATTTTGGACATAGAGTACAGTGTTGTGCGAATCTGACCTATATCTGCTTTACGGAACTCTGCTGAATGAATGTTCTGTATGTCCGACGTGTGTTTGTTTGCTCTCACATTATGTTTCCGGTTCTTACTCTCCGACACGGACAAGGCTGTTTTTTAATGCGCGCATTTGTCCGCCTGTCGTTCTCTGAACAAATAATTTCTTTACTTCTGTCACTGAAATTTTAATAACAAAACTTTGCAATTTTTAGCTGAAAATTGTTTTATTCCATTTCTCTAGAAGCTTTAACGATTTGTACGTACATATGCAGAATGTAATTTTTTGAATTATGACACAGAGATCAAACTAAATCTTAAACACGCGTTTCCTGTTTTAATTAGGAGGAGGTAAGTACTTCTTGGCTTCTTGTGAGCATTTGCATTGAACTCTTACTTAAAGCAAAGAAGGTCGAGAAGAATCGATTTATTTATGAACGATTTTTTGCAACACATACTCGAAAGGCAGCTATACTTTATTTTACGCTGTTACGATGGGCTGGAGAAACAGTTCATGTGGAGGAGACAAGAAATATCTCATGTCGGTGAGTAAACGTCTTGGACAGTGGCTCCTTTAAGACTTAGGAGAAAACGGGAGGATAATATTAAAATTGGTTCTAAGGAAATATGTAGTGAAAATTTGTTTTGAAGGGAACTGACGATTCTGTCAGTGTTCTGGTTCTGAACATTCGAAGTCTATTTCTAGAAAGCCACTCACTGCGTATGTTTAGTGTACTGATTAGCGTTTATGTACATTGAACATTTAACCCGTTAATTTACGGTCAGAATGGCATATCTGAACTTCGATCAACTTTTAATACATTTCAAGCGATGAGACGCATCGAGAATAACAGGCAGGAACTGGTTAGAATCCCGGCCGTGTGAATGGTTGACAGAACTGAGTGATTTTTGTGCCTGCCTTGAGTTGTAGGTGAATTCCCAGGCGGTATTTTTAAAGAGGATGCCACTGATTTCTGCTCAGTTATCTCCGGTTTTCCCAACATTCATAGTTATTATCTCAGCCGATATCAGACAGTCTCTGCAGTTAATACGGCTTTGTTCAACATTTCAGGTAGCTGCGTTATTAATTACCTTGAAAGTGCAGAATAGTATGAAAATTTTGTTACCTTTCCAACGTGATTATCTTTACGAAAATAAATGTTTTGTGTTTTCTTGGAATCAGTCAGGCCTTGTTGTGTTTTGTTGTACCCCGTTTCGACAGTTCAGATCTTATTACTGAAAAGTGATAAGTAAGTTACTACACTAATTTATTGAGCAGTTGTACTTAAATCGCTTCTCTTAAACTTCAGATGACTATAAAAATATGAGTCTGAATTGTTCCAGAGATATCTAAGAATTAATAATATGACTGGAACTTTTAGTTTACGTCTGTATGTTTTATTTTATATTTATTTTTACGAACTCAGCGTCTGAAAGTAAAGTTGTTGAGATAGCCTCAGACCAGATTTGAGTCTAGCTCAACCAGAGATCGTTTTCTGAAGACGAACGCAGAATCCAGATTCCGAAGGGTTAATTTCATAATTTAGGCTATGGACAAAGACGAAAGTAACAGTTCTACGACAATCCTTTTATTGAAGATGTTTTGTTCATGTTTCTGGGTTCGAGGAATGTGATAATGTAGAAACGTGCTTTCCACACATAATAACTAACCCTTTTGGTAGATGCTGTGTCCCCGCATGCATGGAGGGAGTATTGCTAACTCCTCTTTCCTCCATGTGCTGGTAATTAAAACATGTAAATAGATTGTACCCACGCAGACAGGTAATGTTTTTGGGAGCTGTGTTAATAGCCAGTACAAGAAAGAAAATATATGCATAGAACAACAAATTAATGCAATGTTTGATGTAATAAAGTAAAATGTGACGGAAATTCGTGTTCGGAACGTTGGCAAAACTATTAAGTCGTACAATGAGAAAGGAGAGTTTAGGTATATAATCAGGATGATGAGTCATCACCCTGATGATAGAGGTAACAAGGACCTCTGAAACGTCGGTAAACTTCTACAAGTCTACACGGCGCAATAATCCAGAAGACAGCCTCCTTCAGACTCACCACCGTGAGAACCTCACATCCAACTTTGAGGCATTATGTTTTGTGTTGGATGTTATTTTAGAGTACGTATAAATCAATTGAATTCTTTATTATTAGTGTGCGGTATCAACAGCCAGGAGGCCAATTGCAGATACAGCACAATAGAGGAGGGGAAAAACAGAATGGTAATAATAATAATAATAATAATAAAACTTTATAATACATGTAACATATTAAAAACAAAATGTATTTCGGAAATAGCTGTTGTACTGAGTACCTCAGGGGCAAGGTCTGTCTCAGGTACATAGAAGCTAATACCCCGTAAAACGATGAATATATTGAATAATAATATTCAATTCAATTCAATTAATTTATTTACGTGTTTGCCAACAGCAAGAAGCCAATAACAGGCAAACACTGATAATACATACAATAATAGTGAAATAATAATGAAAAATAGTACACAAACAGATTAACTAAACTTATACATGTGCAGTATTAAATGTAACTGCCAAGTACAGGCAAACCCAAAATAGAAACAATATTAACACAGAGCAAAAAATGAAGAAATATAAATAAAAACAAATAATCCGCCTAGGGAACACTAATTAATATATTATTAATAATAATAATAATAATAATAATTCAGTTTACATCTAATTGTTGTTTATTTTAACGCACTAACTCAACAGCAACAGGAGCCAATTACAGAGTCAGCACAAGAAAATAAAATAAATAATACAAAATAATAAAGAAGTAGGGAAACAAATCTGAACTAAGTACGTGATGATAACAATAGCAGTAGAATAGTAATAGTAGTAGCAGTACAGTGATTTCACGTGTCTCCTTAATTCTTGAGAATATTTGCTACTGTGTTTTATTTTATCTGCCATTTTCTCGAAGACAGTGTGTCAGGGAACATCAGGTCATATTACCGTGCCGATATACCTTGCTGTCTTTTCCACTACATGACACTGGATGTCACTGTATATGAAAACCAACTGACAAGTGGGCGAAGGAGTAGCGGGTAGAGCAGAGACAAGCCGAGTTTCCCTGGCAATCTGTCATGTCGATTACACGTTTTGAGAAACGTAGGCGCGAAATTACTGTGTTTGACGTCCAGAACATTTTGTTCGGTTGAAGGAGTGGATGATACACCGCGTGATCTGGCCGATACGATTGGATTGCCATCGTCTGGTTTAACAGAATGCATGTTGTGTGTTACAGTCGAATAACTTTGGTCTTCATAGAAGCCTTTCGCTGGTTTTGATCGAGTGTTGTGTCCGGAAGAATTGTATTGACGCCATCTCTGTGGTTCTGTTTGTGACTCCCACTCGTTATAAACCTTCATGTCGTTTAATCGTTCTGAGTATGATGACATTGCGGGCTCTTGTGAACACGGTAATGAACCTTTGGCTTCTAGAAGACGGGGAATTTCTTGACTGGCAAAAATTCCATGCGTTTGTGGAACCGAAAGATTTGTTACCGTGCTCACAAAAAATTGAGCCACTTAAGCCCAGTTTATGTTCTCACGTCCGTCTCTCCTAAGATCGACAGTCCTTATGTTCTAAAAAAATTCGCTCACTTAATACAGGAAAATATGTTCGTATCTTAATTTATTTAAGTTTCGAAGTGATAGGTGCTGTTAAGTCACAGTTATTTAAACGTTCAAGTTGTTTTAAGAAAAGTCTGATGTTTAACTCCGAAAGAGGACCACATTGAGTAGCAATTCTTCACTTGTATGATCATTGCCGTTATATCTGCACCATCCGTTTTCTCTCGATTGTAAGTGTTCACATATGAATTTTCGATACTCTTTGCCATGGGGCCTTGAATTTCATCACATTAATCTTGATGTAGCTGATCAGCCCAATTTTTATTTCAGTGTAATCCTCCCATCCATGATAGCTACTGTAACAGTATACGAACCAACGTCCTCTATCCACTTCTTCGTTTATTTATAGACGACGCTTGTAAGTTTTTGTATTTGCCATATGGCGTCGAATAGTGGTACGCTGATTTGTGAGCGATGAAATGGAAAGAATGTCGAAGAAGTCGATAATGGCCTATTTTAAGGATCCATCTCATAATATATTCGGACGAACTGGTGAAAACCAGACAAATATCATGATAGCCGGTCTCAGAGCCGAGCTTCGAAGTAGAGATCTCGTGATAACAAAGCAAGAGCGCGACCCTCCGTAAAAGTTCTGTGCCCTTTAATTTTCATGTATTGCTAATGTCCCGCCCATCTTGATGCAATTACTGTAACAGGTTTCATTCTCCAGTTGACTCATTACGCTTTGGAGCAGACAGCAGCCCCGTTTGATTGAAAACGAAGCAGCTTCCATAAAAAAACTTCTAATACTATTAATCTTCATCCACGTAGGAAAATTAGTTTATGTCAGATTCACGTATCATCAGCCTCAAATTGTCTGATAGAGAAGTCTTACTGCCACCTTTCAACTCTTGTTGGTGTAGTGTTTTTGGCGTTTCAATAGGTTTATAGAATTCAATTTAAAACTCCATTACCCGACCCCATGCGTCCGACTTCAGTTACACCCATCAGTATTATAGGGTTATAGATCACAAAAGCAGGGTGAGTGGGGTATTTAATTCCTGTAACGACGTGTGGTCTTGTTATTGATTATTACCGTTTCGGAGAAACATATTGCTTCCATCTTCATGGTGAAGTCACAGCTTAGAAGACCACGGCATTCATCTCTGCCGTTAAATGCTCAAATATCGGGAAGATATTTGCAGATTTAATGTGCTACAATTTACGTTTGTAAGCTGCTACATTTCATGTAAATTCATTGTGTTAGTCATTGTACTATATATATTTTTTCGGAAATATAATGATTTCTCACAGGCTGTTTAACGAATCTACATACACTATTATTCATTTTGATTCAGATGCGAGAATGACTGTGTACTGGGGCAGGTTCAAAGGCGGAGGGTGGAATCAAATATGTCCTATTTGCCAAGAACAACGAAAATATGGCAGAGTATAAAGTGAAGTTTTCGAATGAATCAAAAGGAATCGTTTCGACCTCATTTTATGCAGAAATTTCATTCATGTGTGATTCGCTTCTGAAAAAAATACCACTTTTAAATGAAGAGGAGTTCTACTTTAGTATCGTTTTGATATTCAGTCTATCAGAAACTGAAATACAAAATTTAAATCAGTAACAAAAAATGTAATTTGTACTTTACGTGATCCATTTAAGATGTAATGTTTTTGTTTTAAACATTTATCGATATGGCGAATATTTAACGGTACAATTTTTTTTTTTTTTTTTACATTGCGATTAGTTTTTCAATTAATTTATAAGTAATAAATGCACATGAAGGCCCAGAAATGTGCAAAATAACAAGCAACGCGTTTAAAAATATGGTAAAGATATCTCCACTTTCTACGTATATATATTATTTATTTATTTACGGAAGGGATGAAAGCCGTATGAGTGTAGAATCATTTGTTTGGTTTATTACTATCCCCAAAAGATCGTAAAAGTTGAGTCTTGATTGCAGCTTTATTACGGAGAAAATGACCATTAAGTCAGCGAAGGATGTAAACATTACGCTAGTGACAGCAATATATGTCGTGAACGTTCGCTTCTGTCAACAGGAAATGTAGGAAGTCGCATAAACTTTAATTTTACGATTTCATCTGTGTTGTTTAGCGCCTGTCTGCTTTGCAGAAAGTGAGCATTCATGCAGCACGTCCGTCTGTTACACGGCTGAAGTACGATAAAAGTAACATGGGGCACTTAATGTTTTGGGGGCGGGCTCTTAGAACAAATTGTCCAGAAAGAAAGAAACGGTACCTTTGCCTAGTTAAATAAATGTCACACCATGTTAAAAAGGCGCAGATCGAAGAATTTAACAAAATTAATATATGTGTATGAGACATTTTGCGTTATTTATATGCTTGGAATTTTATTGTAACTCAAGTGCGTTCAATAATTCAGGAAAACTCACAAATCTGCTATAAAAGAAATATAAATAGCCGAAACATTTTCTGAATTTAATACCGAACTTAATGTCCAAATGTGGCGAATTCGGTTAATTATCGCTATTAATGTTTCCTACTCAAACATGATTTGCATGCCTGAGATATTTAAAGCTTTAAACAGAGCACCTGCAGAGTAAAATTGCAAAGGGCGGGCCGGGGGGGGGGGGGGGGGAAACGAACCCACGTTTGCCCACGCGTGAGTTAGGGATCAGAACCCACGCACTGACCAAGATTCTATGATATCAGAGTAAACGACTGGCTTTGGAATATCACAGAATATAAATGAAGACGTAAATTATTTCATAAAACGTAACGTCACTTGGAGATGGCTCTGTATCCCTCTTCATAAATAGTTTCAGATACTCTGCTTTGCTCCCTGGACAAGATGTTGAACACTGATCATCATCCCTCTTCTAAGTGCTGTGCCAATAACAAATTTGAGAGGTATACCCCAGTTAATTGGCCTCGGATAATTTAGGGATTATTTAATTTAATTTTGAAAACTTTATGTGTTTAAAAAAGTATGTTATCAAGAATATTACAAGAAAAGGGAATCTCTTTATTGCAGGTAGTGGTATTGTTGTTCTAACCATGATCAAAACTTGACCCTGGAAACTTCTCAAAACATCGTTGTTCCTATAGGCTTTTGTTATCAGGAAGAAATAAGACCAGCTTAATGCCCCTATTTGTTATCTTATGACTACGTCCTTTGCCGCCAGCTTACAAAGACACCGCCTTTGGTTTTCACTTTTATTCGCTTCGGTGTAATGTGTCTCGGTTGTGAACTGATGTTCATGTTTACGACGGCCATAAACTAGAGTGAAGAACTGGAAATAGATAAAGTATGTCAGATTTGTCCGTAAAGCACAACCCTTGTTACAAAAACGTAAAAGTTAACTCAACTTGTAACCCAGTGCAGAGATTCTCGCGGCTGTGGTTCGTACCGACTGGCACAAGGTAGTTTAGGGATTCCCCACCCAGTCATGTTTTGCGCAGAAACGCACGTAGTTCGTCATATAAATAACCAGTCATTGTTGTCCTGTTTTACACAAAATTGAAATGTGTCGACAGAATTTAGTAAAACTCGTTAGTATCAAATGTAATGAAAATCCGTTCAGATTTTCTCGAGTTACATGCGGATAGATGGACAGGTTACGGCTACAGAGGCTGAGTTTTTCAAGTTTAGTTGCGAACGGACCTAACAGTTGTATCGTCCCTGCCGAATATCAAAGATAGTAGAAAAATGCACTCACATAAGGTTCAGTCGTGTTAACGGTGATCAGCTGTATACGTCAGTATGCAACTCTTCAACACTATTACAGGACATACCTCTCTAACGTAATCGAAAACCTCCCTTGTAAAATCGCTCTGGCTTTTCTGTAAGATGAAATCTGTCCCTTTGCTAGCGAGGCGGTTCAGCGGCTGAAGTACCTTCCGCTACGCTGCGATTTTACTGATGCTTTGTAACTGTTTTTCTGTTGCAATTAATTTGTACGCGTATCTTCACGGCACTTAACCTTGCAACATATTCAGTCCTGAAAACTGTGTTTGTGTTACTTACTGTGTGCTCTTACTCGTAACCGATACAGAATTCTTAATGTTTAATAAAATAGTTCTTTTAAAACACGCTGTAGCAATAGATATACTTTGCATGAAGAGATCAAATGTAGGAATTTTGTGTGTAACTTATATGATAAATATAAATCTATATAGCCAATTCAGAGACCCGGGTATAGTCGGCGCAGTAGTTTTTGGCCGGTGGAATTTTCAAGGGGAAGGCTAGGAGCGAGTCACTTGTGCCTTAGTATAATGCTGACTGCACGGAGGAGCTTATCGGACTGAACGCCCAAACAAAAGAAATACACTGACCGTGCAACCTCAGGTACACAGAGTAGGCCCGTCCGCCAGCTTCTCCACCGGCCAAAAACTACTGGGCCGACTATAGTTCCCAGTAGCCAGCTCTTTTAAACACGGTAATTAATGTGAGATTTTAGGTTCTCACGGCAATGAATATGAAGTTTTCTGTCTTATAGGATGTAGCACCTTGTACTCCGCTAATACTGACCAAAGTTTCAGAAGAGATTCCACAGCGAACATGAAAGAAGACGGCCATATTTAAGCGGGAACTAAACTTCGGATATCATTAAAGATTGTGCATTCATTGACTAGTTGAACGAATGTTAGCTTCTGCAGAAGGAATGAGTGTTCCACTGAGTTAAGGAACAATGAAATTCAGACGCTGATGCATTTCGTGGTGAAATATTGTATTACAAATTTCGTTTACGAACGGGAAGAAAGGGAGATACAATGGCGGGTAAAACACTTTACGACACTGCATCCATCTTCGTCTTCTTCCTTTCCAGTATAGACCTTATGACATCCATAATTTTGGAATTGTTACATACGGTATGCTCCTAAACATCAATAGAAGTATTCTTGGTATGTCAAGAATTGTGATGATGCGTTACTCGAGAGAGTAAGTCAAATTGCTTCTGTAAAGCGCTAAATCCATTTAAGTGAACGTAATTAATTCATGCTATGCTATAAAATTGTAACTTCTGAAAAGTACTGTGGTTTTCGACTTACCATCTACACATTGTTTTCGCGGAAATGGAAAGGTTAAGTTTTGAGATATCGATCACTTTATTTTTCTAAAACAACTAATTCATGCAAGAAAATTGTTTTGTCAAGGGAAGCTAATCTTAGCACTTATTTCAAGTGGATTAATAATAAGTGGCAAGGCTTTACCGGTTTCCCTCCTAGAGATATAATCGTCGTGTGTCCCCATCGTACTTCAATTTGTAGTGATTAAAAGTTCCGCGCTATTTTCGGGAGACACCTAGTTTAGTATGAATTATGAAATCGAATATTACTACAAAATGCAAGTGTATAATACACTGGGTTCCTCACATACATTTCCAAATTCCATATTCACGGATATGTTTACATTTTTTAATCAGAAGTAAACAACTTGTGCATTTGGTACAGTGCCATTAAGTGAACTAAAACTACATGTAGGATTCGTCGTCTCAATAAAACGTGCGAACATGCTGAACAAACTAAGAAATAGGAGTTAGTTCAATGAGTACACGCGTTAGAAAATGATTTAATAGAATTTTTTTTTCGTGATGACATCAGCACCGATTGTCATTCCATTCATAATCTCAACATATAAAAATATGGCATCTATTTATTTGAAATAACGATAACTCTTTATTTGTCACATGTGTAATTAACACAAAGTCATGTAAAGTCGTGTTAGCTGTAAGATTTACTATATCTATTTAAATGCGCTGAATATACAGCCTTGTTCATAAGAAAAGGCCCAAAACGCCAATATTTATTAATCATTTTGTACACTATTTAGTAACAAAACGTAATCCAGTAATCACTATGGACATCCAGAGACTGACTCTGAAAGACGGCCCTAAATTTCCTGATATCCGGCAAACGAATTCTTGAATGGTCTTAATATGAATACATTGTGTTATCTGTAATCGGCATTATTTCTAAAGAAATTCAAACCTGGTAATATTTCAGGTTCTCATACCCTGATAATGGAAGTAGTAAGCAACTTTGGAACGCAGGTAAACAGATTATGCAGCACAGCGTCACAGATCTTCGGGTTAAGCCTGGCTTCAATAAAGAATTCGTCTTTGACATCATGTACTCATAGGTAGTGACTTAGTAGATTTTAGTGTCTATCACATGTCACCATATGAATTTAACATGTGTGACTACGGTGAATAGTGTGAAGTCTCAGGGACAGACTGCTTTCGCATCTGGAAAGTAAAAAACAGTGGAACTGGACAATTTATTGACGCCGTAAAAAGTTATGAAAGTCACACTCGCTTACACAGCGCGTTTCAGGAAACCCAGTTTTTAGTTTTATGAGTTCTTTGCATGAAATGTATAAAATGAACTCATTCATAATGGAGAAGCAGTAGTTGTATTTGCCCCCACGTCTGTTTGTCTATCCGAATGTTTCTTTCTGAAATTTTGCTACTCTACGGATTTTAACAGAATTTTGTTTTGGGCTGTGTATTGAAACCCCTGAAAGAATTTAAGTCTGTGTTTTTTTCCAGTTTGATATAAACTTCACTCTGCATGAAGCGCAAATCATAGTATTTATATTTGCTTGAAAATGGCGTATCTTGCAATAAATTCTTCTGTGACACACGGTTTCAAACCGGAACAGTACCTTTTCGCCATGGCACGATTTTATTGTTTTAGGCCTACATATACATTTTTAATTGTTTTATTTTTTCAGAGTGTTTGTTCTTACGCTCAGATAATGCATGTGTTCCGCGAGAGTAGTAAAAAATTTCTACTTCACGCACTGGCTGATTCTCAAATTACGTGTATGACGGGCCACATACGCATCGCGAGCATCAGGTTTTAGACCCCACCTGTAAACCATGAATACAAACGTATCGCTTCTGAAGTTACTGCCTAAAATGTAAAAGTAAAATTTAGTTGAGAAGAACAAGTAGTCAACTACCAACCGCGATACATTACGTGCGCCTTGATAGCACTCTTCTCCACAAAACACAAAACCCAAGGCATCCTGTTGTGGTGGTGTTGTATTACGATAGGTTATGTTGATCGGAATTACAGCGCTGTAAAACAGTAGATCGAAGACCAAGGTTAGAGGACTCATCTCAAGATGTGCAATAAACAGTGTGAAATATGTGGCACTAACGACCTAATATACTAGGCGCGTCCACAAAGTAAGTTTCCCACTCGTCCCACAGCTAGCAAACCTTATATTGCGCGAAGCGACTGTGCGTACGTGATAGAGCAATGACGTAGCATGGCGCATGCACTAACGGTACTTCCCGCGTTCTCACAGTAACATCGTTGCAGCTGTTGAAGATGGAGGTTCTTATTCCAGCTCCCGCCGACTGTGAAGTGCGGTCAGTGATAACGCTAGGCCGCACACGGCTCGACGGACAGCAAGTCTCCTGCAGGAGTTCAGCTGGGAGGTGTTTAATCATTCACCCTACAGCCCGGACCTCGCTCCCAGTGATTTCCATCTTTTCCTACACCCCAAGAAATTCCTGTCCGGTCAGCGTCAGCGTTTTGAGAATGACAGAGAGGCGGAGATGGTTGTCACACAGTGGTTCCAATCCCAGGCGGCAGACTTCTACGACACAGGTATTCAAAAGTTGGTCCCACGGTATGACCAATGTCTCCATTCCGGTGGCGAATATGTTGAAAAATAGCTGGACACTTGCTGTATCTGTTGCAATAAATATTTCCATGAAATTGTGTTTTGTTTCTGTAAACGGCCCCAGGGAAACTTACTTTGTGGACGTGCCTCGTATATTACAAGTAACGGAAAACTGTTCTGGACATAGTGTTTTTTTGTCAGCATTCAGCTTCTACAATATTATTTATTATTTTTTACTATATATTATTCGCTCCAAAGTCTCGCTTTAACATAATCAAATGAAACAAATTTTATACCATTTCGTGATTCTGTATCGGAATTTTAATTTTTTTTTTTAAAATTTTGAAAATTGGATTTGTAATCGGATATGCCCGAACCCGGTGACCGCGCTGTCTTCAGCTGAACAGAACGCTGGTCGTATTCGAATCCTACGTAGGGTACTAAGGACCTTACCCTATATGGTAGCCTAATGTGCAGGTGAGGTCTCTGGTGTCTCACAGAACAGAGCGAAGCCGAGGCATCTGGAAAGAGAAAGGCAGTAGCGTGAAGGAATCAGGCAGATCCTGTGTCGTGTTGACATGTGCTGCTTAGAAAATGGCTTCTGTCCAGAAGCTAGGAAGTCCATTGTGCCAGAATATTACAACCATTTGTTAAATGCTACACGCTAGAGAACATAAAGTCTCTTTGTGATTCAACAAGTTTGAGGGAAGAACAAGCTATAAAAGCGATTTACGAGCTTTTAACTCATCCCTTGTGTGTGCGTGTGGACAATTCAGTTTACGTAAAATCATTTTAGATGAAATACGAATGTCGTTGCCAACTAATTTTCATTTTAGGTCCTTATTGAAACTCAGGTTACGTAAAATAGCTGTCTTCTTTGGCGTTTAATTAAGTACTGTTCCATGAAAAGTATGGGGAAGTGGAAGTATAGCTCTACGTGTTATTAACTCGGCACTAGATGGAAGTGAGTGATTAGTTTCACGTTGTGATCTTTTTACCACCAGAGATAGATTTCAGTACCGATTAGACAGGAAGCCGGGTGGTCTCAGAGTCGGCCTGGAGGAGGTGGTAACGAGAAAAATGTCTACCCTAGTCGGGAATCGAATTCCAGTTCTTTAGCCCGTAGTAAAATCAAATAAATTTGCAACTGCTAATGTTTTTGTTCCGCAAGACATTGTCATAATTTCGTACCAGGAGGAATAATTTATCGTTATTGTTTTTGTTCTTATTATTATTAGTCTGATGATGATGATGATGATGATAACAGAGTACCCTACATGGAAGGCTGTCATATTAAACACAATTATATGCAGTTACGTACAGTACATTTTTATACAAAGAAGTCAATCATAATTTAGGAAGTTAAGAGTTTGCCTGTAACTTTACAATGAAGTTATTATAAACAAAACACCACACATACCAAATTCAGTATTGTGAACATAAACAAATATATGAAGCAGATGATAACGAGTATTCTAAAACGAATCAATCTTAACATCCCCAAACAGTTTAGTGACAAACTACTCACATTTAGTTCTTCAGATCGTCTTTTTAATAAAATGCTTCATAACTCTATGTTATACTTCAAGCACCTAACGTGAGATTTCAGGTTTTCAAGGTGGGTCTAAGGAAATTGTATCAAGGTACCAATGGCGATTTCAATTTGGTTCTGCGTTGTCGGCGCAAAGTAACTGCAGAGTTCACCGGCAGATGGCAGGATCTTCCGTCGCTAGGCACGTATTCGTAAATCGAGAAATGGGTTAATTTTTGTAGGGTCCAGAACGTCATGAATGAATACGTTAATATGTCTTTAAATCTGATTAGATAACCACAGTGTGTGGTTTAGTGGTGTATGTGTGCTACATGAGAGTAATAAGGGCCTAAGCGAATGAATATACACTTCGCTCCTGTTAGTAGAAGTGAATTTTTTTTTACGAACGTTCCACATTGTAATGTACACATTTCAGAGAGGAATATAATGATGGAGTCAATGTTCTGTTGTATTCATACAAATAGTCTTCCACATTATAAACAATTGGTGTAGATTTTCTACAGTTTTTTAAGAGTTATTTTGTCTCTTGTTGAATTTGTGTGCTGGAAAAATTTTCGTGCATGATAGCCTACACAGAATTATTATTGTTATACACCCAATCCATTTAAGCTCTTCGATTTTTGTTGTTGTTTTTAGTAATTTTCTATTAACAATGTCGTATATTTTACTGAGGATAACCAACTTTTATCATCATAATCTTCACTACCACCACTATCACCATTATAACTATAAACATAATCATCACGATCAGCTTAGTTTAGTTGGGTTTTCACGTGTTTGTATTTGATGAACATATTTATTAGTGTTTGCCTGTCACAGGGACTTGATGATAGCAAAACTCTAATAATGAAATTAAATTGAGTTATTTTGATTAGGAAACATCCTTTCGGACAATAAAATGTTTCATGTTAGTGGTGAGAGCTTATAAATTTTGCAAACATCAAACTGTTACATGCTGCTGACGGTGTGAACGATTCGTATTTGGGCCGCTGAACCCCTGAATTAAATACCATCCCGCAAAGCTAAAATCTCTATCACGTCATCGTATTACCCTGCCCTAAATCGATTCAGAATGGCGTTATTCATATGCATAAAAACCACAAATTGTCACCCCAGCTCCAGTTATTTATTGCTACACCATTGAATTTATGCAAATGGACGAATGCTCTGGGTGACCTTTCTCTCAGCATAACATGCATTGTGATGCTTCGCATTTCGCATATCCCGAATTTAAATCTATGTTTCTAATTGCAGTAGCGACCAATTTCTGGCCTGGAGATACCCGATTGGGACGAGATTACTTCTTCTCGAATCTTCTTATGTTACTCTTGCAGTAAGAACTGTTAGTACGACTGCTGTAGCTAAAGCGTAGCAATGGCAGCTGTTGGCGTGGTCCATTGTTGCGAGAGACTAATCAGGAATGTGTTTTGTGTACAGTAGAGAGAAAACCAATTCAAAATCCTACTCCAGTGAGCAGTAAAACCGTTAGTGACCGGGAAAGAGCGTTCAATAACAGTTCATTTTCCCGCTATACGTACGGATCTCTGTCTCTGTAACAAACTTCATGATGGTGGCAAACTTTGTTTAATTAATCTACTAGTACGCGCCTTAAAATATGATGAACAGAAACTTCATTATTAATCGTACTGATTAAAATGTACTCAGCTGCTGTATCTGTTCATGAAATTATATAATTCAATTCATTTAATTTATTTAAGTGCTTGACAACAGCCAAATAAGGCCAATAACAGCCAAGCACTAAACCAGAGTACAGGATAAAATATAATAAATAATTAAATTTATTTCAATAATAATAAAAGTAAAACATTACAAATACAAAAACAAACAAATAAATGAAACTAAATATGTAAATGTGCCATATTAATAATAATAATAATTCAATTCATTTATCGAATAATATTTCACAAGTAAATGGGCTAAATACGATACCTAAGTAATATAATTCAATTCAATAATACTAAATAAAAACATTAAACAATAAAAAATAGAAAAACTTACAAAATTAAATACTACAAAATACCATAATAATAATAGAAGCTGAAAGGTCCTCTACAGTGGAGTAGGCCAAGTGGTCTAGCGGTCAGAACACTAGCCTTGAAATCCTGGGGTCCCGGGTTCAATTCCCGGTGGTGCTCAGATTTATAACTTATGTTGGGCAAGGCCGTGGTCTAGGCGTCACGGAGTTTTCCTCCGGGGGGCTTCCCCGGTTTCTCCGTGGCATCCCAACAATTACTCCATTCACACACAGAAGAAGGCAATGGGAAACCACTTCTGGATCATCTGCCAAGAACGTATATGAACAGGTCCCAGTCCGAGAAAAGGATGGAAGGATCCTATTCATCTGGACCTGTCGTCAGACAGAACACTAATAATAATAAACTTACCAGTGAAGTTTCAGGTTTGGAGAAGGCGAGCATGAAGATGGTTGTTTGCACGTCTGAAACGTCGGCAAACTTCTGCCAGACTTTGCGGCGCACAACCCAGAAGACACTTTCCCACTTTCTCACCTTAATTATGGAGATGGTGGTGATAATTATCTAAATAATAATTGCAGCCCTTTCTGTTTTTCACATAAAAATACAACATTGATGAAATAGATGACACAAAAATAACCGAAAATATTCGGCAAATAAATTATAATTCTTATACAGTCATGACCTTTCGGCAGTCTCTTTTCTGGTAACAGACGCAAATACCTGTTTAAATTCATAGGCATGTTTCTAGGAAGGAAACATGTTTACCATCTAATAAGAATTACAAATTGAATTGAAACTTGACATTTAGAAGGCTACTCAACGTTTTAGCTTCATCACTGTTTGTAATACCTTAGAGGAAATAAAGGTTAAAAACAAATTCGTTGATATTTAACAACATAACGGAAGCGAAATTTTGACACAGTAAACGTATATGTGTGCATACCATATCTTGTATTAATGAGGAAACGAATATGAAGGATCCATATAGCGGAGTTGACTTTTCAGTGGGTTCAGTCGTAATCACCTGCCTGCTGCACCGAGAACTCAAAACACGATAATTAAGGATGCTGTCATTATTGCAGAAAGTTGTCTCCATACTCCAGTTTTACGTCACGTTGATGTGTTATGTTCCATGTGAATAATTTTTATATTAATTCGTCATGTAGCTGGTGCTACAGAACACCTGGGAATTTAATTATTTCTGTGATTATCGATTTAACATAAATTGATACGTATCGGAATTTAAAGTTATTCGCGAGAAAAAATGTTTGTTTATTCACATCCAAGGAGCATTGACAGTCTGAATTTGACGTTCAGCGTTTTCAGCAAGAATTCGGGTACTACTACAAAGTTAAGTTAATTCGCTACAGCTTACTTTAACTTAAACGGAGGCAAACGCATTTTTCGAAATTTACTAATAAATTGTTATGAACTTTTAATTGGGTAGTTATTAATAATAAGTAGTAGTTGTAGTAGTAAAGTAGTTAGGTCTATAATTGACCCATTTAGATTTTAGTCTCTAAACGCCCTTCCGTGGTTTCTTAATAAATGTGGTTTATGACTTAATGGTTTCGTAAGTCTGATACTTCGCATCCAGTGAACGTGTTAAATCCAGCTGGTTTCATTTTTTCTTCTTCAAAAGTTGGCAATATATTTTGTTTTAGCTTTTTAGCTCTGTTATACTTATATGTAATTCATCAGTCATTTATTATTAGCTTAGTTGATATTTCTATTCAGAGGCTTTGCCTGGCGCGCGTGTGTGTAAAGTCATGATTGTAATGTTTCCTGACAAGTAGTCAAACCAATTGAATAACTTAATTCCTCGAAACTAGGGCAATATTGAAGATAGCAGCTATTTTTTATGTCCCATCCCCTTCAGAAAGAAACTCTGTAAACCATTTTTGTTTTCACTCCGCCCGGCTCTTGTCGAGCTACGTAAATATTACAGTCCATACACCATCAGTAGGTATTTCAGGAACAAAAGATGAGCGATAAATTAATGCCAAAACCCACCACTTATTATTAAATAAAGTTTTGAATGTCTGTATTTCCCTGCGTATAGATTTATGGATATTTCGATTAAAATTTGTGCCTGCCTTTATTGAATTCAATCGACAGGAATTTAAAAAGAACAAGGGAATTTTGAAAGCTTAGGATGTTGAAACAAAATTGAATATTATTCCAAATTTGTTGCAAATTACACTAGCCTATACTCGTAAAATACAAAGAATATAATATATACTCCATATCTTACTTCCTGTTATGATGGAAGGCAGGTTCTTTAAAGAGGGACTCATTTAGTGTTTTAGTGTGCATTCGCATGATAAGTGCAAATGAAAGCGTCCAGGAATTACTTCGACTTTAGATGGATGTCCGTAAGTTTAAATATCGAAACAAATGCCTACTTCAGCAACTCAGTTAACATTTTCTTAAGTTTTTATTTATCATAAGTTATCTAAATTGTATGTGCATGTATGGGATACGCTAATTCATGTATATTCGAATGCATTATAAATAAATTAATTAGATTTGAGATTCTCACGAAGGCGAGTATGAAGATGGCTGTCTCCTGGATTGTTGCGTGTAATCTGGTACAGTAAGCGATTCTGAAACGTCTTTCATTATCTAGCAGGCATCGCCCTAGAAGACACCCATCTTCATTCATGTCGCCCTGAGGACCTGTTAATTCTTTCTTTCAAACGTGAAAGCAGTAGGTATATGTGCTAATAACCTGCACGCAAACATCGTTACGGGCATTATAAAGGGCGTTAAAGCATTCTTAAACGTCGGTAAACTCGTACCACACTGCATGACGCAACATTTCAGAAAGTAACATTCTTCGAAAATAAATTTATTTAAAATATGAACCAAGAAATCTCATGACGTCAATGGAAGTAATGTGACGATTTAGTTATCTGACTTTACACACTCCATTACTTTGAATGAAGTCCAGAGTTCTGGCAAACAGCGACCAGTTTAACTCGCTCATACTAAGGCAAATATTTGATACCAAAACACAGATTCAAATTCTGTGTTCTGTGTTCATAGCCCATAGCTATTTATTAATTAGATTCTAGTTTAATTCGGACTTTAGCAAAGACCGACACTAGAATACATTGAACGGTTACATTACAACACTCAGTCATTCAGTACTACGTGAAATTTTATTTCCAAAATATTATATCTGATAATTTGATTCATGAACTTGGACAATCGTATAGAGGGGCGTTTTATAGTGGGACGAAGTTTACTGAATAGCTTTATTCCAGTACAGTAATCTCCTTTTTGATATTTACTGTGGTTAGTGTATAATATGTAAGATGTAAGGTTTTTACGGCTTTTAAAATTACAATGTTGTTCTAGGTTGTAGTCTCGTAGGTAGATACCAGCGATTTTGAGAAACATACTGTCTCCATTTTTATGACTAAAGCCCTCGTAGGTGCTTACGAGTCTACACAGCATCACAACCCAGAAAAACAACATTGTCAGTCTATGATATTAAAATGTAGGGTTCGTGTATATGGATTACAGTGATCTGACTGAATATTTCAACATCAATAAATTTGTTTAGTGACGATGACTTTCAACTTAGCAGTTATTTAAATGTAGAATGTTACTGCCGTCCGTAAAATTTGTCAGTTTTGTTGAGCCGTCGGTGTCATTCTTCTCAAGCCGTCGTCTGTAAACGCTCCCCGACCCCCGGACAAGCATTCCCTGCGTTCACAGCTGCGAATCCCGTTGCAGAGATGTAGACGCAAATTACCGAATTTCTCTTGTGCAATTCATGCCAACTGACGCGTAGTACTCATGCAGAGCTGGTCACTTGGGGGGTAATTAATCAAAGCTGAGATGATAGCCACGCGATATTCACAGCAGCCACGGGAAATCTCTGTTGAAGCTATGCTGTAGCTTTAAAAACTTTATTCAATTCCCGTTGCAGTTAATAGATTCGTGTCTATTGATTGTTCTTATTCAATTCTAAAGGGTTTCGACGACGGTAGTTTACACTTAAAACTATTCATTGTCAGGACTTTTTCCATCGCCTGTTCTTTAAATTCACGACGTTTCGGAGGCTGGTTCTGTCTCCGTCTTCAGGTGACAGGGATTTTATGTCACTTTTTTGCGGTTTCAGAACTGGTCGCTTACAGAGCTGTATGAGCAGTTTTATAATTTTTATTTTAACATTTAAGTATTATAATCTACTCACAGAACTCGTACTTGGGTGGATAAGTTGAAATAATTGCACGACTTATATTGTCCAGTGACAGAGACTAGCTCTATCTAAGGGACCCAACAGAGTAGGTACCTCTCACCTGAAGACGGAGACAGAACCAGCCTCCGAAACGTCGTGATTTTAAATAACAGACGATGGAAAAAGTCCTGACAATGATAATTTTAAGTGATTGTTCTTATATTCCTGCTATGTAGGCTTACTGCCTTTCATTGGTGAAATGGGGCGGGAGACTTGGGTTGAACGAGAAATTCAAGTATATTTTTGATTCGGAAACCTCAAATGAACAATCCGAGGGAGACTTATGAATAAATCAAAGAATTACGTTATGCTTGTGCTCAGACAAATACAGCGTAAAGCTTCAATTGACTCAATACGAGAACCAAAGTCGGACGAAGTTTTTTAACGCGAGGAAAAATCTTTCGGATTTTGTGAAAGTATATTTGCTGGGCGCACTATAGCTAGAAACATGTCTGTCTGTCATACCACAGTACGCATGCGCAGTACTATTCCATCTTCTTTCGCGCGATGTTTTGTAACGAAATGCCATAAAGGTTTGCAACAATGGTTTTCGTTGTACGAACTTAATATTTAACATTGCTCATTGTCTGAGGCATTTTTAATGTAGACGACGTTTCGGAAGTTGGTTTTCAGGTCATTTTTAGTCTTTATACAGACAGTAGGCCTGTGTCATAGCCCTGAATCTTACGATCCCCACTTGGCTCTTTCTTGGCCAACTTATACCATTCACGGTGATTCTGCCTTTGGCCTGGGCATAGCGCAGTTTAGTCGCTAGAATTATTGCTTCGTATTCGAAATGCCTGGGGGCCTGGCCGGCTATCCCGACTTAAAACTTTCTGACCCTCCAGGCAAACATTGGCAACTTAATATAAAATAGGCCACGCACGTTTTCTTCCACATCATCATTCATAACAGTTCTCCCATTTGACGTGGTGTAACTGGCGTAGTAATAAATTTTCATAAACCAAGAACCACATTTCATCTCTGGTTACATGGTATGATGTAATATATTCATTCAGTCTGTCAAAGATTTCAGAGTCTGGAGAATGACCCCCTGATCTTTCCACTTACCTTCTGCCTTATATCGTTTCGTACATGTTGCTTAACTTAACTCTAACCTATAGCTTATTATTAATTTATTTAAATTATAGATTAACTTAAAACTCCGCCTTAAAATTAATTGTCTGTATTTTGTTTTTTTATCTCAACCACTACCTTCCAGTCCTCTGTTTCTCGATTGTCTTCATTAATGTAACCTCTTATTATCATCCCGAATTATGAAAGAGCCCACCTGATATTTCTCATGTACTCTCCCCAATTTTCCTTTAGTTTACTGTTATATGGCTCAGTTGTATGCTAATTTTCTGTGTTCTGCCTATCGTTAGTCTCTGGATACGTATAGCAGGACCTACATTCCACATATCCGGTTATATGGCTGTGCGTAAAAGGAGGGCAATGCTGATACAGGACTACGTACCTGTGTGCACATACACACTCGCATATTCATTCATGCATACAGGCAGAGCTACTGTTGTAGACTTCGGTTCGTACTGCTGCAAAGAGACCACATGTCTGTGTTTCCAGTAGACTATGTGCGTTAATTTCGGAACACTGGTTTCTGTCGGAATATCAGTTTGCTCGTAGTTCTGGCTTCTTGTTCGATTTGAATAGACTAAACGTATCGGTATGGGAAGTACAAATTTTATGTGTAACGTGACTGACAGAATGACGGACTGGCTTACTAAATAAATCTATGGTAGTGGAACGCGAAGGTTCAAAGAGGCCCGCCTGAAACAAGATCTTGTCTGATTCAACCTACCTCCCAGCCTTTAAAATCTTTTATGGCTGCCTTTTGAGTTGTAGTGCAGCGTAATCTGGTAGACATTTTTCAATGTTTCAGAGGTTTTTGCTGCAACCATCATCAGGGCGATGACCCGGAAGACAACCATCTTTATCATATTCACCGCTGTGAGAATTCTACCTTTGTCTTGCTTGTATTATGATTATCTCTTTTCAGTCTTGGTATCCAAAAAGACGGTTTTTGAGGGGCTTTCCAACCTAAATTGTTCAAGTATTTCTTATCACTCAGCCTGACTTAGTATCAGTCTTCGTACACAAAGTTCTCGTTATGATATTATCTTAAATTTCCCTTTTCATCTTTCGTGGAGCCAGATATTTCCTTCCTGCATTTCAAACACTTGTAATTTAGGTTTGTATTTTAAGTCCTTCAGAGTAAAGGATTACGCTGAAGCCCTGCGTTTAGTATTATTTGGGTACCTTTTGTTGGGGTAGTGGAGAGCGTGTTTAGCGCACAATTTAACTCTGTGGGTCAACATGCCCAAGGCTACAGTTTCCACATGTTTAATAATTTACAATTACCGTGAAATAATGAAATGACTCTCCATCAAACAACACATTATTGTAACATTATAAAATATTAATTTTGGAAATAAAATATTTTCCATGCTGTACAAACCACCGACAGCCATTTTCGTGGAAATTACACTTCAAATGAGCAGCATACAGACATCGTAACATGTGTGACATGTGTTCTGGACTTACGTACACCTTCGAATCTGGGGCGGGGCACTAGCTTCCCGTACTTTTATTCAGTCCCTTCAAGGAATTTGCGAAATCACATTAAATAAGGCAGTGCCAGTTACTATTATATCTTGTCCTGTTCACAGCAGGCCAGTAGGAGCCTGTCATGGTCTTAGTACATTTGTCACTGATTAACCTCGGTATTACATATAGCATTAGTGAATGAACAAATAAGAATATTGCAATAAAATCTCTTCAAAATGGAGTCGTAGTCCTAAGTTCCAGAGACACTCTGAAACGTTGGACTACGATTCCATTTTGACGCGGCTTGTAGCCCAAGAAGATTTGATTGCATTTAGTCGCTGGAAGAAAGCCTCAAGTCTTATACAGTAAGAATATTGGTTAGTAAATATGAATGTACTTACATGGAGCGGAAACGTATCAAACGTGTTTGTTGTTGGTACAAATTACGATTATCGGCAAGGCCTTCTGCCTGAAGTATTTATTATTGTCGTCAGACCATACCATCTAGTAGGCCATAGTTGCCTCTTTCTAGAGCCGTATCTTCTCAACACCACATTCTACCAGATAACATAAGTAATCGGGTATTCGATTTTCCCACTCCACAATTGTCATCCACACTTTGTGGTTGCTGCTTTTTATTTATTCGGTTCTTCACGACGATGTTACACCATCTGAGGTTTCATAATGTTGAACGAGATTTAGTAGGACGATTACAAATGATGAATCGGTGGGAAGCTGTCGTTGCCTGTTCTAGCCCTTACGCGGTCACGACGCATGGCGTCACGTATGGGGGAACTAGCTCTCTGTCGGATTGAAGAAATTCCCCACGCTTTTCGTATAACATGTTAGAGAGAGACTGATAACCGACGTTTTATCTCTATCAGTGTATTAGAACCCTATGTACCACTTGGCTCAATAATCATTATTTTTGCGTTTTGCTCACGAAATATATTTTTCGGTTGAATATGAGTCTCAGAGCAGACAGCTTTAATCTGTTGGTCCTTGTAATGGTTATAAATTCTTTTCCTTGACGTAAGGACTAAATGTTTAAATATTAAAACGAGCATCGGCTTCAAATCGTTAAATTTCTCTGCTTGTAGTTCTTCAGTGGGAGTTTATTGTTTATTTTCAAAACAAAATATTGCAATTTTCGGCTCTTAGGCTATTTTATTTTGTAGACTACTTAGTACATTGTTTTACATAATACGAAGCAGAGCGGTGTAAAATGTGACTTCTGACAGACAGTTCTGTTAACCTGAATCTGTAACAAATAAAATGTCAGTCGCAGGCAAATTGCGATGTGCGTGTTACAAGGTGAGAAATACTAATTTGCTTTAATATATTATAGATATTTCGGTCTCTAAAGGTAGGCTGTTTAGGAGTAACAGTGATCGAGTATAGTTAATATGATATCCCGGCATTTTAGGGGAAGGTCTGAGGAAGCCCACTGAAACTTTTAGACTAGAAAGCCGGTCTGATTATCCACGTTACTAACCGTATGACTCCAGTTCATTTGATACACCTAGTGGACATGTTACGGGCAGCAAACTTTTTAACTTTATAAGGCGCATCGGTAATTTGCCACTTATTTTCAGGAACTCTTAAATTTGTGCCTCAGAGTATTACATCATTCCTTTTTGCAAATAAATTTAATTGTAGATTACGATTTTCTCTTTATAGTAATTTGTTTTATTTAATTTTCTTTTACCAGTTGTAAACATCGCAAGCTGAAATGTTGTCATACAGTAATACATTTAAAATAATTTTAAATTCATGGAAGTGTTAGTATGAAAACTGGTCACACGTTGTAGAACCTGAAAACTTGCTCTGACCGACATCACATACGAACATGGACTCTTAGATTTCAACCTCGAAGTACCAGGCATGTGAAACATTTTCGGAGCACTGAGGAATGCAGTTATTTGTGGAGATGAAGTAATTAGTTCGTCGAACATGGTTCCCTCCTGCTGTTTAGATCATGGAACTGATTGGATTTAATCCAATGCGTTGGATGCTTATGTAGCTCCACAACAAGCCTCGTTGACCAAACGTGGCGTACACAGATCTCTTGATTTGTCTGCGTAGCCTGTCTCTTAAGCAGTAAATATTCTACCACGAGCCCACACTGACAGACTCATAGCTCATTAATAATAATTGGTTTACTAGTTGAGATTCGAAGCCAAGACCTCAAGAAAGTGAAGCAGTATTGCTAACCACCACAACCAGTTTGCAGTATGTCAAGTTTGCCCGCAAGCAAAAGCCTTGTTCTGAAAGCGTTCTAACCAAAGCGAAAATTGTATTGTTACGTGTTAACCCTTTAAACCAGAAGCTCGCCTAAACAGTGTTTAATAATTCAGTCCGAACAGCAAAGAAACCCTCGCACTTCACCATTGCAATGATCAATTTGTTAACGCTGTTTAAGGAAATTATAGCTGTTTACAGTAAGAATCGTAAAAGACACAAATAAAAAATGCAATACTTAGCACTAGGCTTTAAAATATTTTTTCTCTGTCCTGTAAAAGCACCGTAAACAAGGACTAGGAATTTCAAATTTACTTGAAGCCTCATAAAATTCATAGGTATACCTACGGGACTTGCAATGTCAGTGAGAGACATGAAAGTTAAAAAAGGAGAGAATGCTGGCGAACTTGCTCAATTTGACATTAAAACAGCTTCAGGCAACGTTTCTTTATTGAGCGCGGTTCGGATACTGATTGGAAGTAAGGGCTTATTCAATATACACACTTTTAATGCACCGACTCGCTTGCAGACGCGGTCTGAATCGATAAGTAACCTCTACGGCTCGCGTTACTGGTTTAAAACTTACAACACTAACACCAACTTTCAGTTTTCAAAGACGCGTATTTCCTTTGGGTCAAATATCATTGTTCCGTGACTGGAAGTTCATTTTGAACATATTGTCAGTGATATTTAACTGTATGTTTCCTTACTTTTTACAGTTTGTTTCTAAAGAACATTTCTTTCTGTATTACGAGGAATTTTGGATTTAGAGGTTTGTTGGTTGGTTGCTTGCTTGCTTGGACGGTTGCTAAACTGTTTTACGATGCTTTTTTGTGCCGATACTGTGTGATTGGACTTGCCCGAAGGAATCAAGTGCTATTTCAAAGTATCATACCTTCATGTAACTGGAGGCACCGAGTAAAACCACAGCCCATCAATGCCAGTTTTGACTGTCGGTCTCTGTGCTTGTATTCGAGCTTTAAGTATCCCAGATACCGACGAGATGTGCCACCTAAAATTAGGATTTTAGGTTCCCACGGCAGCGTGTGTTAGACGCCTGTCGTCCGGGCTGCTAACGCCGTCTAGTCTGGTAGAAATTTACCGAATTTTCTGGGGTGCTTGCGAGTACTCATTGCCCTAATGATGGAGGCAACAAGCAACTCTGAAACGTCGGTAAATTTCTGCCAGACTGTACGGCGTTAATAACCCAGAAGTCGGCCATCATAATCGCGAAACCACGTAAAACGTTTTCTCCAGAAAACAAATAGTATAAAATCAGCGGAGGAAAAGTGGACAGTTTTCAAACAGAGTGAGACTAAGAGATGAAATAAACTGTGTTGTACTTGTAAGTACTTGTGGAAGTAAACAAAAAGGTGTGGCCTACTCAAGTTACTCATTAACAAAACACGGGGTTGTCTTTCTCTGCATGTACTTCAACAGCTATCTGTTGTTTAAGACACCTGTAATCCCTACTGCTCGTATTTAATGAAGTGCTACAATTGTTAGTCTTTCATGCAGAATGAACCTTTGTATCCAAGTTAGAGTTCAAGAGATAAAGATGAAAATCCTCTACAATCCTTTCACTTTGTTCGCTTTGAATAGCCACACGTGAAAAGAAGACATTTATTGAAGCTTTAACTATTGGAGTAGATGTTTCTGGATTACAAGTTCTGTAGTGAAGGTTTAGCCCTGCTAATTGAATAGATCAAATTTGTAGTTTGATCGTAGGTTCCTGTTTAAATAAAAAAAATACTGTAAGAAACGCTTTAAGGCTGTAATCCATAGAGATCGATCGATACTGCCTATCGACACTGCTTGCTTCGATGGAAGTCTCTCGGCTGATCTGTTATTCCAGGACTTCTAATGGTTGCAGGCGAACAGTCTGGAGACAGAATAGTAATCTTTAGCATAAATTCGTTAAGGAAGGTTGCTATTTAAACAAGTACAGAAATTACTTGTGCTGTAATAAGTCTTCTTTCTTTCTTTATTTCCTAAAGGCATTGTGCCAAATAGGTACTTAATGGTTCGATGATTTTATTTATTATATTTTATTTTTGAGGTGTCTGTACAGAGGTTGTGTCCGCCTAATACCAGGGGTTCAATGTAATTTCGTATGTAATTGACTTGCACATTCTTCCCCAGAAGTATAACCAATGAGAGCAGACATATGAAATGGCTTTGCACCAGCGAAGAAAGCAATGCTGCACTGACTGACGCAAATAAATAATAAAGTAAATAAACGTAATTGTCATAAATGTACTGTAATGGCATTTATTTATGAAGAAACTGTGTAAATGTTCTAAGCTGTTCGTTGTCATAGACCTTCAATGTTTGTCAGTGCCTTACAGTTAATCAAATCGACAGTTTGATTCGCGTTACTTCTGAGTTGCACTTTGCTACGAAGTGCTTTCTGGTGTTAATGCTTCTGTACCTTATCTGTTATTGTGAGGGGTTCCGATAGGAGGTCCGCACTGCGTCAGACTCAGGTGTCATGTTCTTACAAACATACCTAACCTAACACACAGCGTCCTTATTCAGAAGATTCGTGTTCCGGAAGACGGTTGACGCTTCGAGGGTCAGGATGGTGCGAGGAAGGGGGACTGGCGACTAAGCCATGTGCTGGTGTTTATCCACCATTAAGTGGATGGTTTTCTCAACCGGAAACAGTTTTCTTGCCAGTGATAAAACTTTGCTGGTGCTGCTCCGACTGGGTCAACGAGGGGATTTGCTTGTTTCTGCTCCTGAAAACTTTTCACCAGGAAAATCAATATTTTGGATCATTTCATTGTGCTTGAAAAGACTGCTCTATAAAACTAGTGATACATATTGAACAACGATAATAAAAATGTTTTTAGACTACTGAAAGTTTGTTATCTCAGTAAGGCTGAATGCTTCGTTTATGGGCTCGGAGTAAATCTGCTACGGACACATAAACTACAGGATATGGCGGTTCGTACTTCTGGTTTGCACTCGAACGAACCCTTTTATAGGTTTTTGAATCAGAACTTCTATCACACGGATTTCTTTTCTTTTTAACCGGGGAGAAGACAATTCCTTGTAGACATCCTGTCGCTCGTGGCTCGCATCCGACTCGGGACCTTGACTGACATTTTCTTTCACACACGATCGAAAGATTTTTTGTCCATTTTCTGGGGTGGAGAACAACGAAGTGCCAACAAAGGTGATTATGTGTTTTGCAGGCTTTTGTTTTTAGCTCCATTTGATAAGAATTTGTAGATTTTCGTCAGTCCTTTAGCTATTTGAAATAAGGAGTTTTTATCTTTCCTGTTTCAGAAGCCACGTAACGTATAGGAACTTTTCAGGACTCCTTGGATGATGTCTGTTTTATAGTTTGTTAGGAAGATAAATCATGAGGACGGACGGACGGACAACTTTCCCATTACATATTTACGTACATTGTACAAAAATAAAACCAGTAAATAAAAATTGTGAACTTAGAAGAGCATGAAAAGAATAGGATGAAAAGTGATACAAGAACCGTGCCAAGGAAGAATGTAAATATTAATGTAGAAGAGAAGATAAAACGCACAAAAGAGAAACGTTGAAGATCCAGGCTCCTGTTACAGAGAGATAATCACTCTGCAGCGTAAAGACAAACAGAACAATATTTTTCATTGAAGTGACATGCTGGGCGCTGTTCTTTCCGTCTGCAATTTGCCAGAACGTGATTTCTAAAACATATATTTTTAGGAATTTAGTCGTGTTCAGTGGACTGCAGATTTTTAGTAGATTTTAGTTCAAAATACTGAGGTTTACTTAAGAAGTCTTGAGTAACTGATAGAGTGATGTGTCAGGCGTTAATCTTTTCTCTATGTTTTACAGACGTGGAATTACATGATAAGCGACAAATATTGTGCAGCATAGGACGGCTAGCAGAAGTGAATCCATTAATATGGAGAAGCGATAGCTATTGTTTTAAAAGTATTTGAAAACAAGCTTTCAGATTTTAATTTCGCATGATCTAAGAATTAATAATAACTGCATGTTACTGCATAGATTTTCTGCCCGATTCCCTGGCATAAATCTTGTTTTCTGATTAGATTCTTATGTCTTATTGTCCTAAGGGATTTTTAGTTCCGTAGGTGGCTGGAATTTGGATTGGAATCAAAAAGCCCCGCTTATGAGCATGAGTTTTAATCATAATAAGATTATATTTGTTGAATTGCTCAAACTGTACACAGCACGTAGTCTGCTTGCTTTACAAGACATATAGGTAGTTCACTAAGTTGTGTAATATTCGTCTGAAATATTTTGCTGTTTGGCGAGACACTGAGATGAAGACAAGAAGTTCAGGTAAAGCATCAGTCCAGATTGGTCGACATAGCTGAAACTAACACTACATTTACTTGTAGTTTTGCAGACGAAGTTTAATAAACTTTCATGGCGCGGCAGATGGGAGGACATTTAGATAGACCAACAGACACGAACTCACAGACATTCCTCTAGTTAACCTAAATGCTTTCTGACCGTAAACCTTAATCAAGATAAGATTTACCGGAATTCAACTCCGGTGTTTTGTGATCGCGATTTAGATGTTTTTTCGCTTAATAATTGCGTACTGTCCTGCTTCTTAGTTGTGGCCAGTGTAAAATGAACGAGCAATGGATATGGTCGAGGTCACTAGTGGAGACAGGATATTGAAGGTATCGTTTGACAGTTAGTTAAAGACAAGTGAATGAGCCAAACTCTTTTATTGCGAGCTTTCTTCAATCACAACCCAACACCCGCAGCTACGTTTTACTGCCATTATTCCCCAGCGTACCATTCGGCGACCGGGACAAAAAACCCAGACAGTGTGTAATTAATGAATGTGATGAATTATGACAACCACGCCTTTTTGCCTCTTTCATGAAGAAGAAGCAGAAGACAGAGGGAGTATTTGATTAAGAGGAGTGTGTGACTCTCACGTGATACAGAACTGTACGCTCTGTTCAACAGCAGATACGTTCAGCTTCTGCTTGCTTTTATTTTCCGTTCTGTGGTCAATTTAGCTGCTTACAATAAACACAAACTTGAGAAAATTACTATGCAGTTCATTTTTTCGTTCTGATCTTTGGTATTCGAAAATTATAGTATTAGATTATTTAATTAGGGGCTGATGATGACAAAGGCAGCAAGTACCTCTGAAACGTCGGTAAACTTGTACAAGACTACGCGGCGCTACAAGCCAGAAGACAGCCATCTTCATGAGAACTTTAAATCTTACCAAGGTGAAGGTCGTTACGCTGAAGAAATCATGGTTACTACCATTTGGAATACTTTTGTAGCTACGTGTTAACGCAGCTAGTCTACGGGAACAGTTTAGGAAAATATAATTGTAAGATACGGGATTTTCTTCCAATTAGAACACAATAATTAATTGAAAGTTTGTGAAACCTAGTCAATGAAAACATAAGATAAAGTATGATTTTCATAATCATGATAACATTATTGAAGCTTTAAATAGGCCTCGATTGTATTACTTCGGCTACTTCTACAGATGTGTGTCGACTTTACATACAAATGACTAATTATTTACTAAAAATTTTAATCGTAAAACTCGAAAGTAAGGAACAGTCATTATCAATCAGCCTGTGAAGGTAATCCCACTTTTTATGGGACCTGAATGTTCATGACTGTGTTCTCAAGAGCCAGAACTGAGCCAGTCTTCACATTTTATCCAACGTCACATGGTTGTCTGTACTTAGTACAACGTCGTTAAATATCTCATTTCTCTCGCGTGCACATACTGACACAGGGATGAGTTTAACTAACTTCATTGAGCAGATTCCTTCTTGAAAAGTTTATAGTACGTTCAGCTACACAAGAAATTCGACGGCTTTTATGGAACCCAAAGGTTCATTATGGTGTTCAGAAGAGTCCAAAGAAAGATGAGAGTGAAGGGGACGTATAACACGAACACCAGAAGAAAGTGATGTACATAAGAGTTGGGTTATAAAACCTTAAGCAAAGGACCAGTTCGTCTGTCTAGCCATAGATGCGAAGATAATATTAAACTGAGTCAGGGAAACGGGATCCAATGACAGCTTTTTTTATGAGGACGATAAACCCTAGGGTTGCATAAATTTAGGGAGTCTTGCTGGGCTGAATATGGTCACGCTGTCTACTTCACATTGAATTTCGTGTCTGTGCACTTGCTATGTCGGACAGATGGCTGATTCATAATGGGAATCATTTTGAAACAGGTGTAAATGTAGTTCCAACGTCAAACCAATGACACTTTGGATCGACAAATAAGCTAGTTACGTTACCGACCCGAAGTATAGTTGTGTGGGGACCGTAAAACAGAGAATATAATCCACTTACAACCCTCACATTTCTGACCACAACTCACAGGAGCGGCCAGGTCATACTAACTTATGATAAAGCTCTGCAGAACGAGGTTTGTTCCAAGAACTCCCGTGTTCACTGCCGACAGGTGCTCAGTACTACAGATGAAACGACGCTTTATAGCCATAGCAGTTGATAAATGGTTGTTAAATAACCAGTCATTATGGCAGGAAAATTATACCCTGTATACTAAATTAGCTGTTCCTGAATTTTCCCTTTGTCACCACAGAAACATATAAGTATCTCCCACGAATTTTAATTTATGCACGAGAGATACGATATTTTATTATCTCCCTCACTCTTCCACATTAGCCCCTGCGAGAAGTAACGAAGAAGTACAGATCAGTTGGTGTAGCTACGAGGGTCGCTCATTAAATAATGTCCCACATTTTTTTCTTCAGAATATATTTATTCAAGATGGCTGAAATCTAGTGACAATATAAATTAATGTTTCCTCTACACATACTATTATTCTACATAGTCTCCATCAACTTGTACGGTTTTACGCCATTTTAACAGTTCACTACAGCTCCGTCATCTATTGGAATCATTTGAAACACAGTACAATAACGCGGGAAACATCAATTTTCAAGCATGTAAAAGTACGTATATGCGTGAGAAAATAGTACTACGAATGGCCTTTCAAAGACCAATATTTGGGTAACTAGCGGGCCTATTTTGTCGTGACTTCCATATGACCTTCACCTATACATGGCCTCCTAGTGACATGAGTATGGTCAACCAGGTATTTACGGTTTGGCAGACATAAGAGTGATAAGATATGACGTTGAGAAACTTACAGACCTGTATCTGCAAAATTACTGGACCGATCTTATCGTGACTTCCATATGACCTTGATCTTTACGTCACCTCATTTTGACATTAGTACGGTGAAGCAGGGATGTACGGTATGGCCGAAATACGGGTGAAATCTGGCAAACTATTCTGCCGAACTCGTTCTGACTTCCACATAAACTTGACCTATACGTGGCTTGATTTTGACACGAGTATGGTCAACCAGGTATTCACCGTTTTGCAGAAATAAGCGTGAAAAGATATGACCTTGATAATTTCAAAGACCCATATCTTGGAAACTAGTAGACCGATTTTGTCGTCAATTCCGTAAGAACTTGACGTCTACGTGACCTCATACTGCCACGAGTATGTTCAACAAAGAATTTACGGTTTAGCAGAAATAAACGAGAAGAGATATGACCTTGAAAATTTTAAAGACCCGTATCTGGCAAACTATTCTGCCGATCTGGTTGTGACTTCCATATAAACTTGACCTATACGTGGCTTGATTTTGACACGGGTATGGTCAACCAGATATTCACCGTTTCGCAGAAATAAGTGTGAAAAACAAATGACCTTGAGAATTTCAAAGACCAATATCTGGCACACTAGTCGGCCGATCTTGCTGAGTATGGTAAACCAGGTATTCAGAGTTTTGCAGATATAAGCCTGAAAAAATGTGACCTTGAGAATTTCAAATACCAATATCTGGGACACTAGTCGGCCGATCTTGCTGAGACTACCATAACACATTTTCCTTTACCTGACCTCACCTCTCTCTGGCACATAACCTAATCAAATCCAACACAATGATCTGACCTTGCCCAAATTAATCTAAACTAATCCAACTTAACCAAAAAACCTAACATAAAGTAACATAACCCTAAATAACCTAACCTAAACTAACCTAACCCAACCAAACCTAACCCAACATACCTAAAATAACCTAAATAAACCTAACCTAAACCAACCTAAAATATCCTAACCTAACCTAACCTAACCAAACCTAACCTAAACCAACCTAACCTAACCTAACCTAACCTAACCCAACCTAACCAAACTTAACCTAACCTAACCCAACCTAACAATCTATCACAACACAATGTGAGCCCTGGATATATATATATATAATATATATATATAAAGGTCTAGAGGTTAGAACGCTGGCCTTGTAATCCTGGGGTCTCGGATTCGATTCCCGGCGGTGCCAGAATTTATAACTTGTGTTGGGCAAGGCCGTGGTCTAGGCAACACGGAGTTTTCCTCCGGGGGCTTCCCCGGTTTCTCCGTGGCATCCCAACAATTACTCCATTCACACAAAGAAGAAGGCAATGGCAAACCACTTCTGGATCATCTGCCAAAAACGTATATGAACAGGTCCCAGTCCGAGAAAAGGATGGAAGGATCCTGTTCGTATGGACCTGTCGTCAGACGGAACACTAAATAAATAAAATCTCGCAAACTATTCGGCCGATTTCTTTACTACCATATGACCTTGACCTATAATGGCACCATTTTGACATGAGTATGGATAATCAGCTATTTGTCGTTTGGCAGACAATTAGGCCGATCTCGTCGTGACTAACATATGACTTTGACCTATATATGGCCACATTTGACATGATTATGAATAATTAGCTATTTGTTGTTCGGCAGATAAAAGCATAATATATGACCTTGAGAATTTTAAAGACCCGCATCTGGGAAATTAGTGGGTCGATTTTATCGTGACTTTCATATGAACTTGACCTATACGTGGGTTCACTTTTTCCCGAGTATGGTCAAACAGGTATTCACCGTTTGGCAGAAAAAAGTGTTAAAAGATATGACCTTGAGAATTTCAATTATCAATATCTGGGAAACTAGGGGGCCCATAATGTTGTGACTAACATATGACCTTTTCCTTTACCTGACCTCATTCTGATATGAGTATGGTTATCCAGGTATTCACCGTTTGGCGGTAAATAAGCGTGAAACATATGACCTTGAGAAATTCAAAGTCCTCTCTCTGACACATAACCTAATCTAATGGAACACACTGATCAGACATGACCTAAACTAAACTAATCTAAAACAATCCAACAACTTAAATCACCGTAACACAAAGTAACACGACACTGCCTAACATAACCTAACCTAACCAAACCTAACCTAGCCTAAACTAACCTAACCTAGCCTAAACTAACCCAACCTAACCTAACCCAACCCAACTGAACCTAACCTAACGTAACACAACCCAACCCAACCTAACAATCTATCACAACACAATGTGGGCCCTGAATATATATATTGCGACCTATACAAGACCTTGACATATCCATGACCTCTAAATGTCTGTAAATGACGCTCAGATACGTACAGTTCTCTATGTATATGCGTGAAAAATTGTAATACGAATGACCTTGAAAGCGTTTGAGGACTCTTATTCTCAAACAGTTTGTGCATTCTTGTAGTGGTGTTGCTACGTCCTTGACCCATCCATGACCTCATTTTAACATGAGTATGGTCAGCCGGGTATTTACGGTTTGGGAGAAATTAGCGTGAAATAGATGACGGAGCTGTAGTGAACTATTAAAATGGCGTCTGTGAACGACTCTCGTTAGAAACAACGATCTGTAATTGATTTCTTTGTTGCGGAATAACAAACTGTGGTGAACATTCATAAACGTTTGTGTGCTGTGTATGGAAGCTGTGCAGTCGATAGGAGCACCGTTGGTCGCTGGGCTAAGAGAGTTAAAGCTTCAGGAAGTGAAGAAACCGTGCTCCGTGATCTGCCGCGCTCTGGACGTCCTCCCACAGCCACCACTCCAGACGTGTTGAACCGCGCGGATGCCATTATTCGTGAGGATCGGCGCATCACAACTCGACAATTGGCCCAACAGCTTTCAGTCAGCAATGGAAGTGTGATTGCAATTATCCGGGCTCTCGGATATTCGAAGGTGTGTGCAAGATGGGTTCGACGAAGTCTCACAGCAGACCACAGGATTCAAAGGAAAATAATTTCTTCCGAATTGTTGGAACGTTTTGATTCTGAGGGATCATTACAGGTGACGAAACCTGGATACACCACTTTGAGCCGGAGACAAAAAGGCAGTCAATGGTGTGGCATCATCCTCAATCACCGAGAAAGAAGAAATTTAAGACAACTCCCTCCGCCGGAAAAGTCATGATGACTGTCTTTTGGGACAGTGATGGGGTCATTCTTGTGGATGTGATGCCAAGAGGTGCGACCATCAATTCAGAAGCGTACATCAGGACCCTGGAAACCCTCAAGAAGCGTTTCCGACTAGTTCGGCCTCACAAGCATCCAGCAGAAATTTTGTTCCTGCAAGACAATGCATCCCTCACACAAGTCTGAGAACCCGGGAAGAAATCACCACATGGGTTGCACGGTGCTGCCCCATCCACCCTACAGTCCAGATCTGGCACCCTCCGACTTCCATCTCTTTGGGCTACTTAAAGATGCTATCCGCGATACGGAAAGGAAGTTTATATATTGGCTTTATTGTAAATATTTCCTTTATACATGCTTCACAATTAAGATAAGTTTGATTAAGACATTGATTATTCAACTTCAATTAGTTACGCTTAAGATGGGTCTGTTGTAGCTGAATGTAATGTAAGGTAATGTAATGTAATGTTTTATATGTAATAACAATGCTAAGTAAACAGATGACGTTTCCTAGGTAACAATAATGCCGAGTAAACAGATTACGTTTCCTAGGCAACAATAATGCCGAGTAAACAATTGACGTTTCCTAGGTAACATAACAATGAAGTTACACTTTTTCGTTTCCCAGGTAACATAACAATGAAGTTTGACATTTCCTAGGTAACATAATAATGAAGTTACAATTTTTCGTTTCCCTTTTTCGTAACACTTTTTTGCCGAATGACACTGACCCTAAAATATAGACGTATTTACGTAAAAAAATGTGGGGCATTATTTAATGAGCGACCCTCGTATGTCGGATGTTCTGGTTTCAAATATCTCCTAGTTTACCGTCTATGCTCACTGAGGTCTTTGTAGTTCTCCTAAGTCATTCCAGGCAAGTGCCTTCTAGGACACTTTTAAGTAGGCCTCTACCGTCTCTTTCGAAATCCTTACTTGCTAACTATTCATTATCTACCCATCTCATTGAATGCTGAGCTATGTTAATAGCCCGAGAACCAAATAACACAGTTCTAACGTGTGTCACTACTATTGATAAGGTAACTAGGCTGCTGGGCTGGAGTTCCTCCAGCCGTTAAACAATGCACAACTGAGTCTTCATATGGTTTTATCGCGAGAGGGTTTATATGTAAATAATGTTAATATCAGCCTGCCTTTTAAATTAGGGGTGAGGCAGTTACATTCGTCGTCCATGTTTCTAGGTGTACAAACTTCTGTTACCCGTACATAATGATGAAAGGAATTCAACCAATCTTGATAATAGGCGGTCTAACGTGACCGAGTTACTGTGGCTTCGGTAAGAATTGTAATTATGATGGCAGTAGGGTTGAAATTTATTTCAGTTTATTTATTATGTGCTAGGCAACAGCTGAAAAGCCAATCACAGAGACACTAAAATAAAAACAGAATAAAATGGAATATAAACAAAAATAGCTATAACAAAAGATAATATATATTTTGATTAAAATTCTGAGTAATATCAGCAAGCAAAATACAGCCTTTATTAAAGATATCAGTGCTCCTACAGACTGCATTGACAACAGAAATACATGTTGATGAGGGTCTGAAGACAGGTTTTGAAATCACGGTGTACAGTAGAAGTAGCGTAGTTAATTATAACTTCTAAAACAATGATGGTATATTGCTCAGTAACAGTGCAATATCTGCATGTACTTATGAATAAATTTGGAACAAGTACAGATGTTATAATCAATCCCGGGCTGCTGTTTCTTCGGAATCTACAAAATCAATCTGGCAGTAATACAAGTTTTTGCCGTGCAGCCATCCTGACAGTCGAAAACGGAATGTCTGCCATATCGTCAGAAAGATCTGTTGTAAAGAAGGAAACCGATAAGAAATATACACAGCGTGTGGTGAATACGCAAGTAAGGGTGATGCTTGTGTGGAATAACTGGTATCATATCGAGACATCCTCGAAAACATCTAGAGAACAAATTTTGTAAAGTAACGCAGGAAACGATCAGGTTGAAAAAGGCTGTCTCTGTGTCTCTTAAAGTGTGCCTCATGTCATATTAGGCTGAGTATTTGTGCACATAAGCGACGAGTAATGCCCCTGATGTATACATTCGACGGTTGTTTCAAAAGTCAGGTATACCGGCACAACATGCGATAAATGTAAGCGTTTTATATTCTGTTATTGAGGCGGTATGAATACGTATTTGAGCAGCGACAAGTGCATTAATACGTGTTTGTGACATTAATAAATGACGTACTATCATTCACGTATGTTTATTCCGATTCTTTTGTTACATGATACCTATTTATAGTGAGTTTGATTGGGCATTGTTACGCATGAATCTGCTACGTATTTGCGTCAAAATCTACACTGCATCAATTTTGCAAGAAACAATTCTTGTGGAAACATTATGTATTTTAGACGTGTTATGATGTACTATACTCATGTAAGCACTCTTTATGTTATATGGGGATTGCGTGAGCGCGTAATATCGTTATTGGAATGTGGTCGTGGCCGACGTTGCTCATCCTCCACCTCACGACTTTGATGCCTTCGTGCGAATTTATAAAAAGCGATAAGGCACAATAGAGTATGAATATCATTAACTTACCTGTGGCATGACGTCCATACAAAATTTCAATAATATCTGAGTATCCATTCGCTTTTTCCAAAATTCGTGCTCAGGAAGCCATTTTGCACTGACTGAGAATACCCCGTTTTGGTTGGTTTGGGTTACGTTAGGTTAGTGGGGCACCTGCGCAGACGTTGTTGCGCAGTGCAGTCACATGACGTGCGCATATGAGGGCACCTTGAGCACGTTACTGTCAATTGTAAATTATTGAACACTCAAAAATTCGATTCCGTCACTTTAAAAAGAATATTATATTCTGGGCTTCACTTTCATACCTAATTTAAACTTTTTACAAGGATATTATATTATACACATACTTTCAGTATTTGCAAGTACACCAATCACTTATCACTTAAATATGATGTTATTGAATATTTCATTGTGGAAAAGTACATGTTGTCACACGAAAATAATTTATTAAAATATTTAGTTAATTTTATATTACACTGCATGTAATTACTACAGTGACCCCATTCATCGTTATAAAGAATAAATGTTCTCAAATTACATAGGTCCAGCTTCTGCAGATAAGCGATATCTGTATATGATTTACGTCTTACTAACTCGTACAAACGTCTTTACTGAGCACACATGGCATGCAAATATCCTTTCATTGAAGTCGTATGTCTCAATATGACGAACCACACACATTCTTGCATGTTATGTTGGATTGCTGTTTCACTTGTTTCTATTCTCACACGTCACCGAGAAGACATCCTTACACTGAGATTCACTGTAGGTAGCACCCGTTAATATCTTATCGAACGGTGGAAATTAATCTTATTAATGGTCCCGAAGAACTCTATTTCTAGAGCACAAAGTTACGTTGATACTGACTGACCGAAATCAAATAATTCCAACCGTAGTTTAATGGCGACTATTCAATCGGGACCAGCCGACTGTTCCAAGACAAAATCAATACTGACTGACTTCTGATTGGTCCTCGATGTCATTCGAAAGTGTTGATTTCTTTCCATTGAGGTAATCACAGATGGACGTCTTATCTTTGGTTCCGTATTTTTCCGGTAGACTGCGTCTTTGTGTTTGTACGTTATGTCCTCGAGTAAATGTGAGGCAATATTTTCGATATATTTTGCTGACATTTGACATAGGACACCAATATGTTACCACGAGTTTGACGTGCGCCCCGAATTCCGCGCCCACCAACCGTTGCAATTAATGTACCAGCAATTTATATTCAGTTTCTTTGTGAGGCGATTTATATTAATAAATGACGTACTATCATTCACGTATGTTTATTCCGATTCTTTCGTTTCATGATACTTATTTATAGTGAGTTAGATAGGGTCATCGTTACGCATGAATCTGCTACGTATTTGCGTCAATATCTACACTGCATCAATTTTTCAAGAAACAATTTCTGTGGAACGATTATGTAATATTAGACGTATTATGATGCATTACACGCATATAAGCACTATTTGTGTTATATGGGGATTGTTTCAGCGCGTAATATCGTTATTGGTAAGTGGTCGTGGCCGACTTTGCGCATCCTCCACCTCACGACTTTGATGCCTTCGTGGGAATTTATAAAAAGCGATAAGGCATAGTGGAGTATGAATATCATTAACTTACCTGTGGCATGACGTCCATACAAAATTTCAATAATTTCTGAGCGTCCATTCGCTTTTTCCAAAATTCGTGCGCAGGAAGCCATTTTGCACTGACCGAGATTAACCCGTTTTGGTTGGTTTGGGTTAGGTTTGGTTAGGTTAGTGGGACAACTGCGCAGACGTTGTTGCGCAGTGCAGTCATATGACGTCCGCATGTGAGGGCACCTTGAGCTCGTTATTGTCAATTGTAAATTATTAAACACTCAAAAATTCGATTCCGTCACTTTAAGAAGAATATTATATTCTGGGCTTCACTTTCATAACTAATTTAAACTTTTTACAAGGATATTATATTGGACACATATTTTCAGTAATTCCAAGTACACCAATCACTTATCACTTAAATATGATGTTATTCAATATTTCATTGAGGAAATATATATGTTGTCACACAAAGAAGTATGTATTAAGAATTCATTTAATTTTATATTACAATACATGTAATTACTACAGTGACACCATTCATCGTTATAAAGAATAAATGTTCTCAAATAACATAGGTCCAGCTTCTGCAGATAAGGGATATCTGTATATGATTTACGTGTTACTAACTGGTACAAACGTCTTTACTGAGCACACATGGCATGGAAATGTCCTTTCACTGAAGTCGTATGTCACTATGTGACGAACCGCACTTATTCTTGCTTGTTTTGTTGGATTGGTGTTTCACTTGTTTCTATTCTCACACGTCACCGAGAAAACTATCTTACACTGAGCTTCACTTCAGGTAGCACCTGTTAATATCTGATTGAATGATGGGTATTAATCGTGTTAATGTTCCCGAAGAACTCTATTTCTAGAGCACAAAGTTACGTTGATACTGACCGAACGAAATCAAATATTTCCAACCGTAGTTTAATGGCGATTCTTCAATCGGGACCAGCCGACTGTTCCAAGACAGAATCAATACTGACTGACTTCTGATTCGTCCTCGATGTCATTCGAAAGTATTGATTTCAGTCAATTTAGTTCATCACAGATGGCACGTCTTATGTTTGGTTCCGTATTTTTCCGGTAGACTGCGTCTTTGTGTTTGTACGTCGTTTAATCGAGTAAATGTGAGGCAATATTTTCGATATATTTTGTTGACTTTTGACATAGGACACTAGTATGTTGCCACAAGTTTAACGTGCGCCCCGAATTCCGCGCCCACCAAGCATTGCAATAAATGTACCAGAGATTTATATTCAGTTCCTTTTGTGAGGCGATTTATATTAATAAATGACGTACTATCATTCACGTATGTTTATTCCGATTCTTTCGTTACATGATACCTATTTATAGTGAGTTTGATTGGGCATTGTTACGCATGAATCTGCTACGTATTTGCGTCAAAATCTACACTGCATCAATTTTGCAAGAAACAATTTTTGTGGAAAGATTATGTAATATTAGACGTATTATGATGTATTACACGCATATAAACACTATTTGTGTTATATGGGGATTGTGTTAGCTCGTAATATCGTTATTGGTAAGTGGTCGTGGCCGACTTTGCAAATCCTCCACCTCACGAATTTGATGCCTTCGTGCGAATTTATAAAAAGCGGTAAGGCATAAAAGAGTATGAATATCATTAACTTACCTGTGGCATGACGTCCATACAAAATTTCAATAACTTCTGAGCATCCATTCGCTTTTTCCAAAATTCGTGCGCAGGAAGCCATTTTGCACTGACCGAGAATACCCCGTTTCGGTTGGTTTGGGTTATATGTTATGTTAGGTTAGGTTAGGTTAGTGGGGCAACTGCGCAGACGTTGTTGCGCAGTGCAGTCACATGACGTGTGCATTTGACGGCACCTTGAGCTCGTTATGATCAATTGTAAATTATTAAACTCTCAAAAATTCGTTTCCTTCACTTTAAAAAGAATAATATATTCTGGGCTTCACTTGCATACCTAATTTAAACTTTTTACAATGATATTATATTGGAAACATACTTTCAGTAATTGCAAGTACAGCAATCACTTATCACTTAAATATGATGTTATTGAATAATTCGTTGTGGAAGTATATATGTTGTCACACGAAGAAGAATTTATTAAAATGTTTATTTAATTTTATATTACACTACATGTAATTACTACAGTGACCCCATCCATCGTTATAAAGAATAAATTTTCTCAAATTACATAGGTCCAGCTTCTGCAGATAAGCGATATCTGTATGTGATTTTCGTGTTACTGTCTCGTACAAACGTCTTTACTGAGCACACAAGGCATGCAAATGTCCTTTCACTGCAGTAGTATGTCTCAATGTGACGAGACGCACATATTCTTGCTTGTTTTGTTGGATTGGTGTTCCACTTGTTTCTATTCTCACACGTCACCGAGAAGTCATCCTTACACTGAGATTCACTATAGGTAGCACCTGTTAATATCTGATTGAATGATGGGTATTAATCGTGTTAATATTCCCGAAGAACTCTATTTCTAGAGCACAAAGTTACGTTGATACCGACCGACCGAATTCAAATAATTCCAACCGTAGTTTAATGGCGACTATTCAATCGGGAAGAGCCGACTGCTCCAAGACAGAATCTATTCTGACTGACTTCTGATTGGTCCTCGATGTCATTCGAAAGTATTGATTTCACTCAATTTAGTTCATCACAGATGGCACGTCTTATGTTTGGTTCCGTATTTTTCCGGTAGACTGCGTCTTTGTGTTTGTACGTCGTGTCCTCGAGTAAATGTGAGGCAATATTTTCGATATATTTTATTGACATTTGACATAGGACACCAATATGTTACCACAAGTTTGACGTGCGCCCCGAATTCCGCGCCCACCGAGCATTGCAATTAATGTACCAGAGATTTATATTTAGTTTCTTTTGTGAGGCGATTTATATTAATAAATGACGTACAATCATTGACGTATGTTAATTCCGATTCCTTCGTTACATGAATCTTATTTATAGTGAGTTAGATTGGGTCATCGTTACGCATGAATCTGCTACGTATTTGCGTCAACATCTACAATGCATCAATTTTGCAAGAAACAATTCTTGTGGAAAGATTATGTAATATTAGACGCATTATGATGTATTACACGCATATAAGCACTATTTGTGTTACACGGGGATTGTGTGAGCGCGTAATATCGTTATTGGTAAATTGTCGTAGACGACGTTGCGCATCCTCCACCTCACGCATTTGATGCCTTCTTGCGAATTTATAAAACGTGATAAGGCATAATGGAGTATGAATATTATTAACTTACCTGTGGTATGACGTCCATACAAGATTTCAATAATTTCTGACCATCAATTCGCTTTTTTCAAAATTCGTGCATTAGGAAGCCATTTTGCACTGACCGAGAATACCCCGTTTTGGTTGGTTTGGGTTAGGTTAGGTTAGGTTAGGTTAGTGGGGCAACTGCGCACACGTTGTTACGCAGTGCAGTCATATGACGTGCGCATGTGAGGGCACCTTGAGCTCGTTATGGTCAGTTGTAAATTATTAAAAACCCAAAAATTCGATTCAGTCACTTTAAAAAGAATATTATATTCTGGGCTTCACTTTCATACCTAATTTATACTTTTTACAAGGATATTATATTGGACACCTACTTTCAGTAATTGCAAGTACACCAATCACGTATCACTTATATATGATGTTATTGAATATTTCATTGTGGAAGTATATATGTTGTCACACGAAGATGAATTTATTAAAATATTTATTTAATTTTATGTTACACTGCATGTAATTATTACAGGGACCCCATTCATCGTTATAAAAAATAAAGGTTCTGAAATTACATAGGTCCAGCTTCAGCAGATGAGCGATATCTGTATATGATTTACGTGTTACTAACTCGTACAAAGGTCTTCACTGAGCACACATGGCATGCAAATGTCCTTTCACTGAAGTCGTGTGTCTCAATGTGACGAACTACACATATTCTTGCTTGTTATGTTGTATTGGTTTTTCACTTGTTTCTATTCTCACACGTCACCGAGAAGACATCATTACACTGAGATTCACTGTAGGAAGCACCCGTTAATATCTGATTGAATGATGGGTATTAATCGTGTTAATGTTCCCGAAGAACTCTATTTCTAGAGCAGAAAGTTAAGTTGATACTGACCGACCGAAATCAAATAATTCGAACCGTAATATAATGGCGACTATTGAATCGGGACCAACTACTGTTCGAAGACAGAATCAATACTGACTGACTTCTGCTGGTCCTCGATGTCATTGGAAAGTTTTAACTTCTTTCCATTGAGATCATCACAGATGACACGTCTTATCTTTGGTTCAGTATTTTTCCGTTAGACTGCGTCTTTGTGTTTGTACGTCGTGACATCGGCTAAGTGTGAGGCAATATTTTCGATACATTTTATTAACATTTGACATAGGACATCAATATGTTACCACACGTTTGACGTGCGCCACGAATTTCGCGCCCACCAGGCAATGCAAATAATGTACCAGAGATTTATATTCAGTTTTTTTTTGTGAGGCGAGTCATATTAGAACAAAAATGGCAGCAAGACTGGGAAGTTGGACAGATATAGAGGTGGGAAGTGAGACCCAACAAAGTTTCCAACGGTATGGATGGAAGGTCTTTAGCAACCCGCACTAAGTTCCGTTTTGGCACCCTCAGACTTTACATCTCTCTGGGCACTTAACCGGGTTTTAAGGGACAACGGTTTGTTAATTGTGGTATTTCGGCTGTGTTAAGGGGTTCAATGAACTGTTTCCTGCTGGGGAAAATGCTTCAATACGGGTAGGGATTACGTAGACAAATAATGTTAGGATGTCTGAATGTGTGTGCATGCAGTATCTCTGTTTTAGTATGGCGTGTCACAGAGAACAACTCTCCAAAATAATGTAACAGTATGATTATCGTAATATATTTAACATTAGTAGGGGCGGAGCGGTAATAAAATCTGTTTTCTTTTCGTGGTTTAGTGGTATTCTCTACACTTGAGCACAGCAGAAACGAGCAGATAACATCCATTTTTAGCCAGTAAAGACGGCCAGAAACATTGTTTTGGATTATCATAAACTAGAAGCACTTCGTCATTTCTTAGCTGCATGAGTTATGTAAATTCGAACGGAGGATGGCAGTGAAGAATAAAATACGAAAGCTGTGAAAACTAATGGCATGCATTTTCTAGTGTACTGTTACTGAGTTTTAGAGGGACTGTGGTAAATCACGGAACGTAGTTCAAGAATAACGTATTTCGGAAAGAAAATTAACTCCTTACGAATACGAAGCGAGAGGGCTTACCAATTGGCTGCCATTGGAAAATTCTTCTTCCGAAACAAATCAGAATTTTTTATTTTTTTTATTTTCTGTCTATGACAAATAATAATTGAATAATAATTGACTCAATGTTGCGCGATTCTTTCTTGACAACTTTGTATTTTCCCATCTCTCCAAGAAATTCCCTGCTTTGGTGAAACCAGAATTTTTATTTAGCGTAACGTTCTGAAGTTTTATAATCTGTCAGTTATTAAACTTATAGATTATATTTTTCATAATGACATGACCGGATAATATATTTCGGTTTGTTGATGGCTGCTTGACCAGTTAAATCTGTATGGTAACATGTAATGAATTTATCCACTAGAAGTACGAGTGATGTTGAAGCACACCAACGGGGTCTACTTGATATTGTCGATAAAAGGGATTGAATTATGACATGTTCCTGCGTTTCATAGGCCTACGCCAAGGTGGTTTTGTGTCTCAAAATCAAGATAGAAACTGGGATGATATTCTCTGTCTGTCATTCCAATGATATGTGAAACGTGACATGAAAAGTATTTCTTGATCGATCGAATAACTGATTGATTGAATGACAGGTTCGTAAAATCTGTCAAAATAATATGTCCAGCTGTCAGACATTTCAAAATTCCCATTTTATCACATCAACGTACTATTAAAATCATTATTTAAAACTGTAAAATTTATCCATGTATTCACAGCAGCCCATTGGTACGACTAGTTGGTGAAGATACTGGGCGTCGAATTAGAAAGGGCAATGTGTACGGTGAAGTGGGAAAGACGAGACGAAAATCATCGTGGTCTGTTTCAAAGCAATTAACCTTAAATTCGTTTGGATTGGCCAAGGAAAACCGTAAACAGACTCAGGGTAGCTGAAACACCTAACGAAATTCGAAATGGGTAGCTTACGAAAACTGGTTGCGTTATCTGCTCGCTAGTACAGTTAATCGTTTAACGACGCTGTACCTAATACAAAGTAAACAAGTCCACATTTACGAAACAGGATCTCTCCTCTAGTAAGGTGAAATCTGACTAGAATAAATACTCCGAGATAAGTAGGCTCTATCATGAGGACAACCGTACAACACTCTATTGGTAATTAAAAGTCAGATCGGTTGCACTTTATTGTAAGATTTAAGATGCGTGACAGGTGAAGTCGTGCACAGTCTCGTAACCACACCTGTCACTCACGTGGCGTCTTATTTGACTCCAGGTTTTCGCTTCATGATATTTTAGATTTGATTTTTTCACCACGATTAGTATGAAGTTTACTATCTTCTGGGTTGTAGCATCTTCTATTCTGGTAGAAGTTTACCTACGTTTCATTGGTGCCTGCTACCTATATTATCAGGGTGATCGCCACAACATCATTAAATAACGTATGGACCAGACAACACGAGGAATACCTTAAAATAGGCCATTATTTGTCCCTTCTGATAACAAATGTGACATGCGGTGTGATGCAGTGAAATAATAAATACAGCATTATCAAATAATATACTAATAATAATAATAATAACAACAGCAATAAATTCAATTATCTGAATGAGAAGTGGCTTATTGCTCACCCTGTAGGATCGAATGAATAAATCGCCGGTGTATCGGAAGATCTGCTGCTAACATAAACGTTGTTTCTTTAGTAATCACGTAGCGACTGTAAAGTTTTTATACCCCTGAAAGTTAAAGGAGTTGGGGGCGTGGGTTCAGCTCCTCGACTTAAAGAGTCTACAAAGTAAGATTTCAGGTCAGGTACATTAAAGCCGCCATCTTAGAGCGTGCATGGTGTTCGTAAGTTGGTATTTTTACAGAGAGGCTAGCTCGTCCGCTAAGTTTCACTTGCTTTTTATAAGTTTGTGTTGAGGATACATTTGAAATACACCAGGCAGCTGGAGTAACGTATCAGAGATCCAGTATTTAAATATGCTCGTGTTGTTCGTTATTTAAGAGATGGTGGGATGTGCGACGATTAATCAAAATCGCCTTCTTTTGCTGACAGGGAAGATATCACCAAATAGAATTTTGTATACACAGAATGAAAGTAAGGAATGGTTTTGGTATAGCAGTCTGTGTGTTGTAAAGAAAAACTTAAGAAATATTTAAGACTTGCTGACGAATTTAGAATTGTGTATGGAGCAGAAATATGAAAGGATTTATGTAGCCTGGAATAAAATGGATGTAATTCACAGAAGAATTTTTAACGAACACTTGATATTTCTGTTGCACTGATAATTGCTAATGCGAAGTGTATACCAGGACCGTACAATATGAGCGGTTATAACATTGCCCAGAATTCTGTTTATATGGGCTGTTATAAACAATTGCGATAGGTTTAGTATAACAGAGTGAATAAAATTCCAGTTGGGTAGCCTGAAGAAAATGGGGTAACAGAATAAAACAGGGTTTGTCTGTTGACGAACCGAGTAGTCGAATTAATTCGTTAATGAAGATGACCTATATAATGACATTGTAAGACGAGATATGTTTTTTACGTCGGATATTCTATAAATACTAACATGAAAAATTGGGGCTTAGAGAAACGTACACCATTTAAGAGAAACAAAAGAAAGGGCGAAACCTTTTGGATATCAGAAGTCTGAGAACGGACAGGGTAAAAAGAAGGACTATGGAAGTTTAGCTTCTACAGTCAAAACGGTTGGGACCACTATATATGAAGCTATAATTCTGGTTTCAGAGATCCTTGCCAATACAAGAAATGGCTGAATTACCTCGGAGAAACGCAGGAAACTACTTGTTAAAGGAAGAAGACATATGTTCGTGTAAATCTCAATAGAAAGCTGATAATGATGGCGACAGAATATTGTTGGAACCTGGCTATTTTGTTATGTGAGAACAAGTGATTGGAATAGACATGATACAGGTTAAATCATCGTTGAAGACCAGTTAAAACAAATGAGTTATCCAGTAAACACAGGCTAATCAAATAGTAGTCAATACTCTGTTAGTCTAGCTTGAATACACAGGCACATGATACGCGTTCCGATGTATTACACATGCGAAGGATATCTTTGATAACTTCTGAATTATTACAGACGCCATACGAAATGCAAATGCAATAGCAATTCCTCATTTGAGATATTTCATTTTTACAAAGACGCTTAGAATACAATCCACTTAAACCGAATTAAGTTACCGAAAAAAACTTATGCTGTGATGATGCAGAGACTGCGTTTAAGTCCTATAGCTTCCAAACTTGACATAGCCGCATTATACTTTCCCTAGAGTTATAATGATGAAGCTCACAACTCTACCGACGTGTGCGTTTTGTTTGAAATATAAACACACAAAAATGAGCTTTGTGATATATATTAATAGATCTACTCCTGTCATTGTGTAAATTTGTTTACAAACAATTCCGCTATTGTTTTATTTGGTTGTAAAATGTAATCATTTGCTCTGAAAGTAGATATAGTATTTTAAAAGAGAATTCTGAGGAAAGTATTTAGATATGAGAATAATGAACCGAAGGAGAGACGAGAAAATTAAATGACGAGATACTTTATGACTTGTGATATTCCAAAAAATTTCTTGTGATATATTAATCGAGATGGGATGCAAGATGTAGGATTCGCCTTACACGTGTAGAACCCTTCCTACATTAATGGCAAACACACCTTTACACACACGTTTCATTTCACAGTTTCAACTACATTCGATGAATTACGAATATGATGTCTTGGCAGTATATCCAGTGCAGTCTTCTACAATACCCAATAAAACATTATTTCTGACAGTTAGGATGTGTTGCTAATAGTCTAGTTATATATGATCTGGCGGGGGGAAAGGAGAAGCGCATTAACCTATAACCATTAAAAAGATTAATTGGTTAACGCAGTTTAAGGAAATAATTATTTTTTACAGCGACACTCACTCGAAACACATAATTGCAAAATGTAGTGTCACTGAATGTTAAACTGTTATATATAAAATCATTTGGTCTTAAAGGGTTAAACATTTTTTGTGTGAATGTTTTTTTTAAATGAAGGCTGTGTGGCAATCAAGAACGGACGCTACAGAATTAGGAATTTATTAAAATGAAACCTGTAAAATAGATATTGATGATACTGATTTATCAGAGTTGGCACAAGGAAGATATTTAACGGATTTTCTTGTAATGTGTCGAAAGCTTTGTAGCTTACACAGCTTGTTTCAATTAGATGAAGTGACAGTTTACCTCAGCTGATCTTTGAACCGTAGGCGGGTTCTGCTTCTTATTAAACTAATGTAATTTTAGTACAAGAAATGATGAGCCAACCATTTGAATGTCCACTGACCGTATTGTGTAATGTGATGCGAGAGACTTCAGTTCGAACCCCGGAGGTAGAAAGGATGTACCGAAGCCTTTGATCTTCCTACGCGGCTACTCATGCACGTGACCTGACAAACGGACGATTGTGTGTGCGTAATCGGGTTATAAGCGCAACCGGATGGGATGTGACCTTTGGCGGGCGCAGAGAGCGGGCGCCCACTTCACAGTCATCCCAGCAATGTTTACGATCGAGACGCTAACGCAAGTAAGTGGCTTGTCTTTGACAGACTCGGTTCGAAATTCGGACGGGCACAGACTGTCGTAATTCGGGTTCTCGTGATTTTAATCAGTCTCTCCATGTGAAAACTGGTAGATGAAAAACCAAGGAGTTAACTCCCTCTACAGGTTGTATTGGGAAGGTTGTTAGTGTTGGTATATTTGAGGGTTGTCGAGGTTTTACTTTATGAGTCTGAAGTGATTTTTGTGAAACGTATGGTTTCTGTATTACATGGTATTTCTTCATAATCGGCCTGTCATTCATAAAAGGACACTTCAGTAGATGATAACGGTAGTTAAATATCTACTAGGAAAGTTATCAAGAGTTACGATGTACATAAAAAGCGTCGTGTAAAAAGTTTTCTTTCGAAACACAACTTATTGACCTAAATACGATTCAATCTCTCCTCTTCACCCCATGTCTGTGATTGGCGGTTGCATAACCACCACATTCTCATGGCTTTATTGTATGCGCTTTGTGTAAATAAGGCATGAAACAAAATCTGAATTGAAGAATTTCTTGTGTTTTATTGTCTAATAAGGAGATGTTAATTATTCAGTCGATTTTGTCTGAGACTTTTGCCAGCAAGCGGACTTGACATATTAGACATCGTGAAATAGGGTCTCTGGTGCCAGAAGACGCCCCTTTATTGTAGGAATGTTCTAACTTTACTTATCTGTAATTCATTATTTGCTGTTACATCGTCACTGTTCCAGCAACAAATTCAATTGTCAGGCAAGTTATGGCGTACGTGTCAGGAACACATCAGCCCGGCGTCATGTAATTGTAATTTTAATTGAGGCAGTGTTACCATGCCTTTGTGGTCCTCACACAATGCTCTGCCATTAACATATGATACTGGGTTACAGTCGGATGTTTTGTAGATAATCAATAAAGTAAGTCTGATGCTAATCGCGTGGCAAATGTAGAGAATTTTGAAACTTTAGGCAGTGTATTATTGAATAAGCCGGGAATATAAATGGGAAGATCAGAAGCCCGCAGTTTGGTTTCAGTCCCCCGAGCAGTGTGACAAAATCCTGCAGCTCTCAAACCAATTTCAACGCTTATGGGTGAGAAATCCTCCTATTGTGCAAACATTTATTTTAGACTTGTTTATTTGTATTCAGCAAACGTATTTAATCCATGTGTTTATTTATTAATCGGTAAAAATTGTTTACATACGACCACGTTTCATTACTAAATCTCATGCACAAAAATACAGTCAACTAAAAAAATAAAAATTGGTGCCGATGTGTACAAATGTCTACAGAATGAGAAATCACTAATTAAACAAATTAAAATTTCTGTATTGTCAAATTTTCAGGAATTAAATTAGAAGTATCATCTAACTGTAAGATAAAAATTATTTCAGAATGTTTCAAAGCAAATGTAACCCTTTGAGGTCGAAGCGCATCTAAATAATATTTAACAATTCAGTCCGTACCGCAAAGAAGACACAACTCTTAACCATTACAAAGATCGATTGGCTAATGCCGTTTAAGGAAATTATAGCTGTTTGAAGTGAAACATATAAATACCAAAATGCAGCTTTACTTAATGTTAAAGCAGATTGTGCATACAGTTAACCACTCAGATTTAAAGGGTTAAATGAGATTTCTTAAGAGATCAAGACATTAAGAGTTCAGAAAATGCTTGTTGTTATTCAATTACAATTATCATAACCGCGACTTTAAAATGCAAGTTAAGTTAGTCTGTGTAGAGAAACGTTTTTTTCATTTGTTTTGTATCGTTATGAAATCACGTGCCTAAGGCCATACATCACATTTATTTGAAAACAAGTCGCTAAAGAAAATACTTGGATTCAAGGATAAATTAGGCAGACATCTTAGGACAGGGTTTCGCAAACTTGTCATTACTGCAGGCCGCATTGGCTGTAAGTATATTTGTCGAGGGCCGCAGAAAACAATAATTTTGTGGTTTCCTTAACTTAAAGAATATTCACGTAAAATGGATAATAGCTGTGTTTCCACATACAGCTGATTTATTGTAAAGACGTTCAAACAATTTTGTTTTTATGTCATTGGTAATTTTATAAACTTCATATATATAATACCACATTCATTTCATATTAAATTTTTATGTTAAATGTCATATGATTTGAACAAAGGGACAATGTATATTCGCGCAATGACGTGATTTTAAGCTTGTAGGCTTGCAGATACATTGTTATTAGTTTCATACGCTTACGCTTAAGCTTAGTTAATGCAAAAAATTTATACCATCGTTCTTCAGCCGCAGAAAATATTTTTTTCTCTTCGCACTGTCAAATTCCCAAATCATGTGACGGACAACATAAAAATTTGGCCGGGGTCACTTGTGGCCGTCGGGAAGAAGGTTGCTGTCCCCTGATTTAGGTTACTACATAGAATTTTATAATTTATATAGGTTGTCTGGTATTGTATTATCTTCCGAGTGTTAATATTGGCGTTATGTGAAAGGTGTTAAGATGTGCCCGACTTGCAGCTAAAATGAACTGACATTAAACACACAGAAAATTTTGGTGGGGAAGGAGAAGCGTCTTAGAAAGGGGTCATTTGGAAGACCGACAAGGATGTGGGGGTTGGGGTGGGAGACATTTTTTGTTTTGTTACACATAAACGGGAAATATGTTCACAGCCCGTGAACTGCGGAATGGATAGAGTTTTTTACGATAAATTTCCCATCAAATACACATGACCGTTGTATCGGGAAGTAATGAACGATATTTTTTGGTGTATGAATAAATGTTGGTGACCCGTTAGGCTTTATAAACCTGGTCGAATGAGGATATTACATGTTCGACTGTGCGATAAACTGACAGATTACGGGAGAATTCATCGACACGCGTGCGGGCGTTCGTTGAAAGCAAGTGGGGTGTAGGACCAACGCATGAAAGCGAGGATAAAATCCAGCGATTTGGGGCAGCAGAGGTGTAGCTTCAAAACTAATGCGAGTGTCTGTTGTTATTTTGCGTAAAAACCCACGATGGACTGTGTGGTGTGATACTGACGTGGATCGAAATATTAATAATAGAGGATTTTTCTTCTAGCCTCTGCGTCTAGACCGGCTCTGGGGCCCACCCAGCCTCCTATCCAATGGGTACCGGGGTCCTTTCCCGGGGGTAAAGCCGGCCGGGGCGTGATGCTGACCACTCACCCCCAATCTGGTGCCGAGGTCAAGAAAGGGAGGAGCTATACCTCCTCTCACCCCAAGCGCCTACATGGCGTATAGTGGGACAAACATTACTTTACTTTTTACTCGACCCATACCATCTAAGTCCAGTTTAGATCATTACAGACAATTTTATCAAGATCTCTTTTAATAATATCCACCCATGTTATTCTCGATGTTTAAGTTGGCCACTGCTAAACGCACCAACGTAGTTTAAGTAAGGAGATTACTATTGAACTGAACATGTAACTCGGGCAGGAAATTTGTTGTGACAACCATTTAATAAACACAGAAAATCTTTGTTAAGTGCAGTATTACATGGTTAAGATAAGTTACGTTTCGTATATGTGCTATATTCTATAATATGTTTAATAAATAGGTCAAATGGAGGTCAGTCCCAAGGCATCTCAGTTGAGCTCTATTCCGCCACTGAATTGTAGCATGAACGGCGTTCATCAGAAAGCTGAATATCACTCGCGTAGGGGAAAGGGATTCAAGTTCAGCTGTGTAGAGTCGAAATAATCGATGGGGAGAGGAATAAGAAAGATTCGATTCTTACTGAGTACAGCCTTTCTTCAGTGTCGATACCATTCATATGCAAGATTGCAAGTCAGGTGTCGGAGGCTGACGTCCGCGTCGGAGATTACAGTATACCGAAGAAGTATGGTCACTGAAAACCCTAGTTACAGTAGTAGAATATAGTGTGTGTATATATTGTCTTACAGATCAGACAAGTTCTCCCAAGATGCCTCTTACGTATAGTCACAAGACAGCAAGCCCTAGGCGTTAGTCGTCATCGTATAGCTTAAACGCGTTTTGTTTCTGTAGTTCGTTTCATATTCTTCCCACTAAGGAGCTAAAATGTAGTAAGAAGAGCAGCAATAAATTTGCACGTCCACTTGGCGACATAACCCAGAAGACCAACATCGCCGCCTTCAGAGTGGCATATCTTCCAATTAAACTCTTACAGAAATAATTGAAAGAGGCGTTGAACATGCATTAGGCTATAACTGAACATCTTAGAAAGAACTTAAGTTTAGAAATGTACCACGTTATTAGAAAGATGTTAAATAAACCTTTGTTTCATGTTTTTCCCAAACCTGTAAGTCATTTATTTAGAATGTAGTAATGTAAGTTCCACTACGTAGACTTAAGAGATGTAGCATAGGCTTAATACTAGGACTGAAAATGACAGTAGGCAGTAAGAATAATTGTAATAATAAAAATTTCTGTTTCAGAATCGGTCGCCCAGAGCGTCTTCTTGCCTCAACTCTGCAGGTAACCAACTACTATGAATAATACTTTTATTATTGTCATTATTTTTTTCTTTTACGATATCTATCTTTCACTCTATCCAAATCAATCATTGCTGTAGATACATTTAATCGCTTTTTAACAGTCCTGAATTTCTTTCCTCGAGCGTTTGTCAAATGCCACTGAATTGAGATTCCTGTTCTTGTTTAGCACACATGCGATAGCATTCTTTGTATCTTGATACAGAAGTCATTCTGGCGAGACAATACGTTCCTTCCTCTATTTCCGAATCATGATTTCTCTTTGTTTCCATAACTGCGTCCATGTTCCAAGCATTGTCTTTCTTCCACCCCTCTCCATAGTTATACCTATCCCATATGATCCTACCTTTAAATATTTGCTTTTTAAATTTTACTTCTATCCTACTCATTTTATTATTCTTTTGATACGCGTGAAAATATTCTTTTGTTATAAGTAAATGGATTTTCCTTTACGTAAGTACTTGTATACACTCGATTTAGAAACGTAAGGTGAAAAAACTCAATTCGAAAAAGAAACTCCCATTAATTTTCACGTAAAAAACTGTGACTGGCTCTCGAATCCTTGAAAAATTATCCAGCATTTTCCCTACGTGTTAGAATGCTATACAATTATAAAAATCAAAACATTATTAATTTTTATGTTAGTTATTGCCTATTTAACTTTGTAAAATGCTATTTAAGTGTTACATCAAACATTTACTTTGTACAGCATTTATTTTTGTTACGGTATAAATACCAGGACTTAGGTAAACAGAGAAAATGCGCGTGTAGTCCACCGAGTTTGTTGGACGCTCGGCCCTCGGACAAATTTCGTTCTTCCGTTGTAGCTAAAATAATGTTTGTAAATTAATTGTAATTGTAATCGGTTCATTGTAGCGAAAATTCGTAAATCAGTGTTGCTGACTGTTTGAAACTTGTCTATGATTTCATTTTCTGAGTGCATAAATTTTGTATGACATTTCTATGTTTAAATGTCTACTAATACCACTGTTTTTCTTATTTATCAACATTAATTGAGTTTCTCAAACTATGTTTATCGAACAAACAAACAAAGTTGAAAGTGTGATTACAACCGTCTGAGTTGTGACGTCATGTAGCCTTATTGGTGGTTTCGTAGGAAGATATCGTTTTCATCTTCAAGTTGGAAGCGAAGGCGATAATTTTGTCTGAAACGTTGGTAACACAACCTTGAAAATCGTAATCCACGTTTTTACCTCCATGAGGACCCAAAATCTCTTGAAAAGAAATGAGTACACTTCAGTTTGCAGAACCTTATGTATATTTTCCACATGTGGTATTTTTCGTTTTGAGGTTCAAGATAGCCTTCACATGCCCTTTTGTTAACTGTGTAGGTTCTAATATAAACATTTGGTCAGTGTAACAACAAACGTTTATTTATACATCCTAATGCAGACGCATTTAATCTGCTTTATCAAACGTCTCATCTCAGTGGTTGGTACTCCTGCTTATTATTCGGGAGATTCGAGGTTTAATTATCAGGCCGGAGACTGGCTGTATTGAAAATGTCTTTTCATTCCTCAATCTCTCCAAAAATATTTCGGGATTGGTATAGACCACGACCGCTTCCTTCCATATTATATCCATTTCATTATTAATTAATCACCTTATTATTTGACGCTGTAAGTTTGCGATACTGACAGCATCGTTGAATAAAACAGAAATAAAAATGTTTGTTTTATTTTATGCTGAAACATGCCTGGAAATTTTGTAAAAAATATCCGTTGACGAAACTGGGTAACGCACGCAATTGGTATTGTTGTTTGAGGTTAAATGCTATATTCCGCCTTTAATGTCTCGGTCTCGTGGTTATAAGTTATGACCCAGCTGACAGAAAACCGAATAAGGAAAATGTGGTTGGACGGACGCCAAGGATTGGTAGCCTAGCTCCCTAAAAATATGGTATAAAAATTGAAAGGAAGAGTATCCCCCCATTTATCAAGCACCTAACACATTTTATGATATGCTTTTTTGAGTTGGTAACTGATATGTGTTGATTACAAACATGCAGAAGAATCAACCAGTCGTAAACATAAGTCGAACTTTCATCTAATAACAAATGGAAAGGAAGCAGAAAGTGGGTTTCTTGTTTTGAAAATGTTAAAGAAGTACAGGGGCCTCGAAGAAATTCGCGGCTAAGTTTTCGGCCTACTGCGCCATATTCTAGATCCCCCGGGTTCAATTCCTGACAGGTTCTTCGTGGTTATATTCAGTTCCTCCAAGTAAATTCCGGGATATTACTTTACATTAGAGCACGACCTCATTTTTTCATATGTTTGATTTTCATTATTATTAGGTTCAATTATTATCAATCATTTGACTTTATAAATTCTGAACGATTGACAATGTTATTATATAAACTTCAAATAAAAGTGAATATTTTGCTGCCGCTCGCATGCCCTAACGCATTCCGAAACTCATATTCTTAGTTTATGTAACATCGTGGGTCAATAGATCGTGCTGACAGGCATCAACATTGAAGACGTTCCACATTGGAACTCGGCCTCACATCGCAATTATGCATTGAAGTCGTGTGGTGAACTGAATAAAAGGGATCAACCTTTTCTGTGAACCCTGTGGGGACCGAGCATTGTCGTGTTTGTGGAATTAGTTACAAGTGAATTTAATTAATGCATGTCAAATATAAAGATATGTAAATATGTGCACATTTAACAAAATACTTTTGTATACAATCGGTCATGTAATAATTTACGAGAAATCGATAACAAAGCAATCAGTTCATGTGATTATGACAAGGTCCCACGATAAATACGGCGCTCATGGAACCTCAGACAGGGAGTAATAGTTCTGTGTTCTGCACTGGAGCACTGACTGTACTAATTGGTGGTTTTTTGCTTCGTAAAGTCGGCTTTCTTTGTGAGGCTTGAGGTTTTCAGGGCGGTGAGGAAGATGTCACCTGTTATCATTTTTTCTGATTGGATTCATTTGAATTAACGCCCGGAATTAAATAACCATGGCATTTTAGTAAAACATTTTTTAACTGCATAAGGCACACAGACAAACACATTATTTATCTTACGCTTAATATATTTTCCACCAAGAATCATTTGCAAGTATCCATTTCTTATAAAGCAATAATTGTAGGGAAATTTAATGAATAGTAATGCGCTTAGGTAAAAGTATAATACACACAGGGGAACAATATATGCGTATCAGATTGTTATTGGAAACCCCAGTGTAAAAATCACTTGGTAGAACTGATCTAGACAGGATGTTAATATTCAAGTACACCTTGGAAAAACTCATTTAGAGTTTATCAACTGAATTAAGAATACAGAATAGATATCAGTAGCCGGGGTTTGTGAACACTAAAAATGAATGTGTTTCAAAAAATTTTAGATGTCGATAATTATGCACTGGGAGGAGATAGTTGCAATGCCTATATGTCGATTTAAATTATACACGTTTTATATTATTATTTTGTTCACATTTATATTTATTAGTTAATTTAATTATTTTCGTATAAATTAAATTTGTGTGTGTGCTCAATATTTAATTTGTACGTGTTGCTTTAAAAACGTGTACAAAAATCCCTCTTCAGTGCGGTGTTGCCAACCGCAAATTTCAAGTATCCACAGATTTCCACTTATGTATCCATTTTTGTAAACTCTATATTTGTTGATTCTGGGAATCCGCGGTCTTTAATTTGTACACACTCAGGTGGTTTGTGCACCAAGGGATCAGCATTTGCTGGGGGCTCAGCTGTTATTGTATCCGAAACCGGTTTTCTGTAGCTTATGCTTTGCCATCTTGTATTCTTACGGCCCTTTTTGAATCTAAATATTTTTAAAGGCGTTATTATACGTTCTTTTGTATTTAGAATAAGAAGTTGCTACTTAATTTAATTTTGATGAGAGGCAACAGCGGCCATGTTTCTCCTAGACTACAGTTTACTGCAAGGTCTTAACAATCGGGGTGACTTTTAGGAGCATAATTACTACGATTGGAGAGGAGTTAGTAATTTTAAATTGTATTGTAACTTCTTTGTTTGTCTCTGCTTAAATATAGAGAAAAATGGAGCTAACCTAATGCTTCCATTTTACATTTTCTCCCCCCCCCCCCTCTGCTTCATTTTCATCACTGCTTTAAATTGTCATAATTTTCCAGTGCTTTGTCACCATGTTCCGGGCAACTGTATATCCAGTTTAGGTTGTGTAATACTAATTAGTCTTTGCCTGGTTCCAGTTAATAATAATAGTAACAAGAATATAAAATAACTACACCAAACCCAGTACTGTCACAGCTCTTATCCAATGCTGTTTTGATAATACAAAGCACTAGGATTGAAAAAAAACTAAATAATAATACTAATACATTTAGACTATCGATTAAAAATTAATATATTACATTAAACTTTCTGCCAACAGAGGATGCTCTTTATTAAGAACACGGGACCTATATTTGTACGTTCATATCTGGCCGACTAATGGCTAATGTTCTTCGAGAATTCTGTATCAGCCGATAAAATAAGTTGGCAGTTACTTTTGAACTTTTGTTGTTCCCATGATTGTGATTATTGAGTCTGGTCTTTGTTTTTGGTTATTTTGATTCGATTTGATCGAGTTGAAATGTGTTGAAATGGGTGACAGGAAAGACGGTGTACTCCTGCTGGAGTTACTTTCCCCTTAAATCCCACATTCAAGTCTGATGGTAGTGTTTTAAAGTGGGTACTCTACCCTACATGAGATAGCTGAGACGACTAGCTGATTCGTATAAATTTAAAACGTACAAATCACTCTCATTGGGTATTCCCTTTTAGTTGGGGCAGTCATCGACAAATGTGACCGAGAGTCCACTGTTAACAGTTAAAACATATTTTAATTTATGAAGTTAAATTCTTTGTTTCAGTTCCCGGCAATGTTTGGTTTAAATTATCATGTGGCTACTATAATCAATTTGAGTGTCCAGTCGACTAAATAGTTATTCCCTTCCGCTTAAGGATTTTTCAAGAGAGGAAAGTTTCCTTTCTTCCTTGAAGTAAATGTTCTTTGTAACCATTAAGGACGCTGTGAATGAAACAGTCAGACTCTTGTTAAGTTTCATAACTAATTAACAGAGTTGTTTGTGATGTGTCAGAAGCGTTAATAAAAACGAAGTGTTTTCATAACATATTTCTTTCGTGGGATTTATAAAACAAACCGTGGATTGCAATAAAATAAGAAGGTTGAACCATGTTTCCTCTTTCTCCTGTCTTATTCGTTTCACACCTTCCTTTATTTGTTTTTTCTAATTCTTCTTTCAATTAGTACTGCAGTTTTCGTACAGTTAACTTCAGACAATCAACACAACGCTCTCCCCATAGTCATGTATTATCGACTAAATGCCATTTGCAGCCTTTTTTTTCATTAATCTGGTTTTAGGTTTTGGATACATCAAAATAAGAATTAAAATGAGAAAAATCCTTGTCGGTTGCCCAAACAGAGTTGCGCTGTAACATTTTGATAAGTACACAAAGAAACTTCGTTTCTAAGAAGCTTATAGTCGCTCAGTTGGTCATAAATTTCAAGTATGGAATCTGAATGTTTAGCAGGCAGCCACTGCGCCTTGACTGAGTTTCTGGGTCGCACTATCACGATGTCTGTGTTTAAGATTAGTTTTAATATTAACTTTCCTTCTAAGTTTTGGTTTCCCAGGTGTCATTTTCTCTTTATGTTTTTCGATTGATCTTTCCATGCATTCCATGTCCAAACCATGTCGTTCTCATTCTACCTACTAATACTTGGTTAGACATGAAACTACATATTTCTTTTCTTTGTGCAATTATCTGCATTCTCCTGTTGTTTTCAGTCTTTTAGGGTGATATATTTCTCTTCAACACCTTTTCTCAGGTGTCTTACACATGCATTCATTTTTAGGAAAAGTGCTGAGTGTCAGTTTCCATATAAAACAGTATATAAATTTACAATTTACCGATTTTTTGTATATTAAAATTATTATATTAGGTAAAAGACGAGAACAGAAATATTCTGAAATGAGTAGTAACAAGAAATTTCCAGAATTAATATAGCCCTGCTTCGACGTGAATGCAATAGATCATAAATTTTATATTCACAGGTAAATGGCGAAATACATAAATTATGAACTGTTAAAAGGGTCATATAATCAATGTGCTGATGTAAATATTCCCAAAGGTTTCACTATCAACATATTCTTCTCATGAGTTTCATGCTGACTGCTCATTTAGCATTTGTAATGTTGGTGATCTTCACGATGTAGTATTAAGGTTGTTGCTGCTTTGTATTCGGGTTCGAATCTTGGCTCAGAGATCGATTATGCAAAGGTTTTTTTCCCCATCACTCCCTCTGAATACATTCAGTATTTAAGCAAAATTAGCCACAAACGTATTCTTACGCCCCTCTTTAAAATTATTTATTCATAGTCGTGTATGATTTTAGGTTATAAAACAGTTGACAAGGCTTCATTAAGTACCTATTTGAAGAAAGAAGTAAAAATTGAATCAGGGATCAGGCAAAGACGAGTTGTTTGTTAATAAGACTGTATTAAGCGGAAACCATAAAAAATTAAGGTATATTACCAAGCCAAACACGAGACATTTTAATCAGCATCCCCCGCAAAAAGACGAATTAGATGTTGCATGCACTTAACTGCTTTATACGGGTGAGTACTTATGAAGCATTCCAGGAAAGCGAAGTTTTTTTATTAACAGAGCAAATATTGAATACTGCATGGCTGTGTCTCTGTATATACACCGCATTAGAGTTCCATATTTGAGGTCGACAATGGCGAGTGGAAATTCAATTCTGGAAAACGAAGGCTAGATTATAATACAGGTATTTCTCATTTCAACAAAATATTCCATACACTTCCTTTCATTTTGGGTTGCCACACCCGTTAATTCACGAATCCCATTTTTAATCCTAGAGGAAACATAGACTGCTACATGGCTTTCTAATCATACTTTGAAATTCAATTATGTGTAACCGGTAACGGTGTGACTGAGTGTGTATAAGTGTCATGAGGTAAATCATATTGTGTAGTATCTAAGTTTGTTACCCACAGACATGAGTTGAGGCTGAGTGGTAATGAATTTGTAGAGAACAATCCAGTCTATACTATGTCTCACCGAAGAACCATCCCGATGTAAAGAGAGGGTTGGAGAATTAGCCTCCGGCCACGCAACGTGATTGGTAGAGAGGAACTTTCAGGTGCTTAGCTTTTGTAACACTGCGTTGCGTCATTGTCAGCTGATAAAGCGTGATTTGCCCATAATTCTTAAATTAAATCGTGGGAAATATGTAGGGCTTTTGACTCTCAGCTTGCTCTCGAGAGGTCTATAACCTTTATCATGCATCTCACCTGTCACCAGAGGCTCTGCACGTTGCCGAAGAAAATCAGACCACAATTCTAACATTTCCGTCACATACGAGTCATATGCTCCATCCACTAGATGTTGGTGTTTATAGTTCCTTAAAGTCAGCTTGGCATCATAACAAGTGTGAAAAATTTGCTGAAAATTTTATAGACGACATTTGTATATGCTCACAATGTGAAGAATATTAGTGGATCAGCTTATAAACACAGGACATAGGCTACTCTGCATCACATGGGTGCCAGTTTTTGTTGAACACTGTAATTTCAATATGAAATGATATGGCATAACAAAATTATGCTTATTTAAGGTATTTTATGTCAATTATTTAATTATCACGTAATTAGGAAACCGCTCACGGAATTAGGATACCACTATCACGTAATTTGGAGGATTATCACGGCTTTGGGAACCTTTCGCACGGAAATATGTTAAACAGTATACTGTCCAAATTGAGCAGATGTTCGTCTTGGTAAGTACTTAAATACATAGTCAGGGTTTGGGTTTTAACTTTAAAAGCTTATATTTAGTTTTAGCCGGAAATAAAAAAACAACGCAAAATATAATATATCACGGAATTAGGCAACTTTACCCTACTCTTTTCGTATTTTCCGGTTGTCGACTGTCGTGACAGATTATTAGTAGTTTTCTTCAATCTTGCCAGATGAATTCCGGATTTCTGCATTGAAATACGCCACATTCACCTCTTTCAAATTCCTACCTATTCATCACTTACTGTCATTTTTCTATCTAGTTCGAAACTGTTTTAACCTCTTCAGTTGAATGAATCTATTTAAATAAGAAAACAAAACAATCAAGGTTCAAGCACGAGCACACCATTTTATTCTCGTTAATAGAATCAATGTTTGTTACAATTAACAAAAATTACTTCCTTATCCATCCTGTTCGTCTCACAGCGATTAAAAGCGAGACGCGGAAGGCGACTGTACATCCCGGAAAGAGAAGGTTTTCTCATCAAGCTGATTCAAATTATTGACAAAACACAAGACAAACAAAACTTTTCGTTATAATTAGGAAACACGAAATTGCACTGTATACGGCATTTTATGGTTTAGTTGAATTAATAATGGAATAATGTGTCCATTCTTTCATTTTCATTATGTCGAAAGAGACGTAGCTTATTTGCTTTACTGAGTACAGTAACATTCTAGTGGACGTGTACTATTTGTTCTTTTCCATATCTTAGTTAATAGTTAACCCTTTGTTGACCAATTTACTTCTTTAGCAGGATATATAGGCCTTTGTATGAATGCTGGATAATTTTAAACCTGACATTTGAGGCGTATTTATTTATTCTCTAAATAAATTAACAGGAGACAGTAATTTCCGAAATGATTAAATTTTGTCGCATTTGGCCATAATTGCTCTGTTGGTTATCAAAGGCGAAAAACTGCAGTAGACATGCATATGCTTGTTCTTACATACTAGATTATAGCATTCGTATTAGAAGGCATTTTCTTAATTTTTCTGTAACATATAGTATTTTCTTTATAATTTTAATTTATTTTCCTTATGTGTTTGCCCGTTATATGTAATCGGTGATTACACAGTGGATTTCTTGTTTAAAATGTACTATTTAACACCATTACAACGATTATTTCCTGGATTAATGTCTGTCGCTTTAGAGACCACAAGCATTTCGTGAGTGGCGTGTGAACTCTGTGAATTCCTCTAACTTTCATCCACGTCATCTGTACACCTTCATGGCTCCTGGTTGTTTTATTTGGCAGGAAGCATTCATCTACAAAACTAAATCTCCAAGAGGAGTTCACGTAGCTTTGATTGAACTCAAACTCCAAGTACCCATTCATTCGCGGTAGTTGGTTTAGCTTGTTGAACATATATACCTCCTGCCAGTCAGTCGGAGTAACAGTATGAACAGCCTTGTATGAAAAACTTTAATTGATGCTGGTCAGTTGCGTAACCTAATATTTATTCTGTACAAGTTTTTGCGTCCACTAATAGGAACTCGATATGGGGGCAGACCTACTTCCAGTTTCGCCAATTTTTATTACGGGAAATCAAGTTTTCTTTAATAATAACGTGTAATTTTCGTACGTATGGCCACACTCTGGAACATTCACGTTGGCAGTTGTTTCGTGTGCGTCTAAAGTATGTTTCGTTTTTTGAAGGATAAATGTAAATTATAAGTGTCTGAAAAGAATCTGGTCATGAAATAATGTTGAAGTGGGAACCGGGGAATTTAAATAATGTAACTGAAGGAAAGAAATGCATACACAATTTTGGTCTGAAAACAGCATTGAAGATGACTATTTGGAATATATGACGTAGGGAGTGATAACATTAAGATACATGTCAGGGAACTAAGCTGTGGAAATGACAGTTGGATCGAGGTGATTCGTGATCGTGTACAATGGCCAACTTTTGGCGTTGGCTACGTTGAACCATCGGTTTCTGCTACGAGACAGTCACATTTACATTGATATTTTGAAATTGGAGGTAGTATGTTTCTCCGAAATGTTGGTATCTTCCTTCAAGTCCATACGGTGTCAGAACCTAGAAGACCAATACCGACAGTAATGTTTACATTACTTAATTTACATTGAATAAAATTAACGCTCAACATGTATACAATTTCATGCACACAAATTAGACAGATGTAGAAATATCAAGACACTCTCATCGTATTTAACATACATATTTATTCTTACTTAATATATCTAATATTAAAACGAGGCGAGTGGGAAGTTAGAGTCAGGCTTATATAACAAAGTGTTCGTCCATAATTCAAATTTATGTAAACGGTAAAATCATGAAGGAAGCATGGACCAGGAACTTTCCGGGATGTAGGCACTTTCTTCATCACCAGCAACAGAAACTCAGCAGAGCACTGAAAACTGTAGCCACTTTAAGTATTGTTTCGGTTAACCTTCGTGAGATGAATCACGCGCTGAATCAATAATAGAGGAACAGTTTGTCTTGGAATTTTCTCGAATTGTAACGTGTCTGACGAGAATTCGAGACGTACAATATTCAAATTCCGACAAGAGGTTCTCTAATCAGACTAGTCTGCCTTGGCTTTTCTGATCCGTCTGCCACACCGGGCTTTATCATCAATCATAATCAAAATATTTCTTCTTCTGCGATTTGTATCGTCTTCCGAGCAGGCCGGTTTACCGGTAACGCTGTAGATTGAATTTAAGGGGTATCCAGTTCGAATCTCAGCCGGGTTACAGGATATGTGACTGAGGTGTCTCTTGGTTTTACTCAGCCCAAATGTATGCTGGGACAGTACTTACAAACAGCCCCATCACCTCCTTCCACAACCCTTATATTATCACCCTTATCTGCAGAATTAATGTTTTGATGTATAAAGTGAATGTTTCTTTACCATTCGACACTATGAACTCATCAGTTGAGTCAACGTCTTTAAATACTAGAATAAAACAAACGATTTTGTGCTCCTCCTTCATACCACTCCATTTAGATTAATTGTCTGAAAAAGACACCGTATCAAATGAAGAGGTTAGGAATTGTCCGTAATCATTAAAAGGAGTCGGAAGGGATATGGAACAATCAGATACTGTCTTTGTAAAGTACCGTAATGAAATTTACTCGGTTTGTTTTAGGGAACAATAATAGAAACTACGGAACGTCAAATTACGATTGTAGAACGACCTATAAATCGAACATTAAATGTTCTGAATACAAATTAGGGATTTTTATTTTCATTGATTCGAGAAATATAAATTAAATTGAACTTACACTAATGTGGGTTTTCTAATACGTACATTAAATGAGGGAAAAATCAGAATATGATATCGTGGCAAGTCTGTTACATGTTTGTATGTTTGATGTAATTAGCCTTTGTACATGAGTAGAGTGTAGTATTTGATGTTTGTCTGTAAAAGTACACATTTAATTTACAGAATATAGATAGTACAAAATGTTTATTATCAAAGCTAATTCTTTTTTAATTTTTCCTGGATACAGACAAGTATTTTTATATCAAATTTGCATTCACAGTTCGATATAAAATTAATTAATTAATTAATTCGAATCAAAACTTGATTTTCGTCGAAGATTCCTAGTAGTCATGAGAAATTTTGTCACGAAAGTAAGCCATTAAAGAGACCTCGTACATTCGTCTAATATTGTTTCTTTTTCGTGATTTGTTCTGGGAACCTTTTAATCTTTAATCTGATGAAATAGTTGAAGCACAATTACGTTACTTTCCCCTACAATGTGTTGACTTACTGGGTTACATCTTGGCTATTTATCAGGTTATTTGGTGTCAAACGAGCTTATTATGTATGGTGAACTATGAAGGACGGAAAATCAAATAATCTTGATCAGACTTAAGGTACCATTTGCCTGGATGAACTGACGAAAACGTCAGTGTTTATAGCACTATTACAGGATGAAGATGGAACCAGGGACCTCCCAAATATGAAGCAGTAGCTGTGATAATTTAACATCGACCTTTGGCAATGTTTGTAGAAAGATCCTACAGACGGACGGATTGGTGTAAGACAAGCATATATTTTTAATTTAGCTCTCTGATTGGTTTCTTCCTTGAGCGACAGAAGAACCGGTAGATAAAACAGCTACCGCTGTTTTTTTTGTGTCAATAAGGACTTGGCGTACGTATTCGGTTATTATGCTGTGAAGCTAGTACCGTTTTATTCAGGCTGTGCTTGCTTAATGGTCTGTGAACACAAAGAGCTCTTTCAAAAAGAAGTACGTCATGACAGCTGCGACATTAACAAAAACGAGATAAATCTACCTGTCCCTAAATTGAGACTTTGCAGTAATGCGAATGAGAGTAAACTCGCCTCCAGAAGTCTGGCAGCAAAACAATGAAAATAGAAATACGGAGTTCTTACCGTCTTTTCGGCTTGCACTGTTGCAGTTATGTTCGCAACTAAGAGTATAACACACTTTTGCCAATAAGACTGAAGTAACAGATATGATGAGAGGTGAACTACGAGGTAAGGGCTCAGACCATTACTCGACCAACCCTGACTGCGCTCTTCCTGGTTTTGAGTTTCCCTGTGTGATTAAATAGACCCATTGCCCTTGTATTTCAAATTGTTCCCAGAGTACTACTCATGATTCTTTGCGTAGACGGAGGTGAAGGTAAAATTACTGCTGTGCCTAAATATCGTGTTATGAAGGCGCATAATTGACATGGAAGTAATACTCCATGCATCCTGATACTCGGCACTAGATGCATCACGTGGTCAGCGTATGCTCCAGAAGATTTTCCGTAGACGAGAGCCCCTGATATCCGTTGGGAGGGCGGGTGATCTAGTCCGGTGCAGAGAGAAATAAATGACTGTCGCAGCAGGGAGTTGAAAGCTGGTCGTTCAGCCCCGTAGCCAATCACTTTGGTCTTCAGAGCTCATAAAGGGGCAGCTCGGATACCTAACAACAGACAAAGGAACCTCCATACGAACTAACAGAGGGCAAGTGTAGTATTTCAAAGTAGTGGACATATCGTTCTTGAAGATTTCTGTCTTCTGGGTTGTCGCCCTGATGACGGAGGCAGTGTGACCTCTGAAACGTTGGTAAACATCGATAAGACTACACAGCGCAACAACCCAGAAGACAGAAATCTTCATACTCATCGCCCTGATGACGGAGGCAGTATGACCTCCGAAACGTTGGTAAACATCGACCAGACTACACAGCGCAACAACCCAGAAGACAGAAATCTTCATACTCATCGCCCTGATGACGGAGGCAGTATGACCTCTGAAACGTTGGTAAACATCCACCATACTACACAGCGCAACAACCCAGAAGACAGAAATCATCATACTCATCGCCCTGATGACGGAGGCAGTACGACCTCTGAAACGTTGGTTAACATCGACCAGACTACACAGCGCAACAACCCAGAAGACAGAAATCTTCATACTCAACGCCCTGATGACGGAGGCAGTATGACCTCTGAAACGTTGGCTAACATCGACCAGACTACACAGCGCAACAACCCAGAAGACAGAAATCTTCTTCATACTCACCGCTGTGAAAACCTCTAATCTTACACATTGTTCTTGTTGGTCTTTTGCGGCGTTATAAAAATGAAATGACAAGATTTATAGGCCTAAACAACTGTGGCTATAATTAGTGCGAGGACTAAGCGGACACGAATATTTTATTTATTTGTTTGATTCGTCGGTTCCTGCACAATTTAACTGCTGTGTCAACCGAATAGTTTTAGCGTTCAGTGATGCCAGAGAATCATTATATGCGCTGAAGAGAGCTGTACATGTCCCGTGCGGAAGACACGGAGTTTCATCTCCCATGGAAACTTAGGGAGTATACGTACAGTCTGTCTAATCTTACTCTCAGAATGTGTACGGGCCAGTTTTATGATAGCTGTGAATGGGATAGGTTGTGAAAATACTATTCACCATAAATACATAGGTTCGTATATTCCGCCGATAATAAATGCATTAAAAGACAAAAATGCGTACAGCGAAATAAGATAGGTATTGGCCACTAATGTTTAGTAACACGTTTGTGGTAGTTATACGTGGTATTACATCAGAATCTCATAGAAATTAGTCAAACGGTTAATGTTTTCAAACATCTGTAATTATGATGCACTGAATTTCCTTTCGATACCTATGTCAAGGCACCAATGTCTTGAAGATTTCTGTCTCCTGGGTTGTTGCGCTGTGTGGTATGGTCGATGTATACCAACGTTTCAGAGGTCATACTGCATCCGTCATACTACACAGCGCAACAACCCAGAAGACGGAAATCTTCATACTCACCGCTGTGAAAACCTTAAATCTTACACCAATGTCTTGTTTTCCGCCATTGTTCTTAGACAGACCAAATTCTTGCCTTGATCAATGGCAAGCATAAGATAGCAGGACAACATTATCATGTATTTGTATGTAGAGGCTGGGAAAACACGAAAATATTTAAATTATTATAGCCATTATACCGTCCGAGGTAATGTTGCCGTAGGATTTCTGAAACTAAATTACCGGACTTTTTTGCTTACTTTGATTTCTTAAAGCATCGTTGTGTATGTGGTAAATCGGCGAAGAACTGATGTATTAATATTTTGGAACTGCTCATTATTTATCTGAATGTATCAAAAATTTACCCTGATTAGTATTAAGTGAGAGTGAATCTTGTCTTATTGCAAGGGAATTGCCACGGATCTTCAGCATCTAATTCATGAAACATTTTATTTCAAGCAAAGGTCGACCTGTTACATTTATTTAGACATAGACGAATAGGGCAGAGCTAACAAATAGTCTGTCGGTTTATAAAAGCCTGAAGGTAATATGTAAAGTTTTCCAGTATTAAGTATAAATTGCTGTCGGTTTATTTTTGTTTCGTTATTCTGGTTTTAATATTTTGTCACTCTTAATCATTAAATTCTGTTTTAAGTTACTTGTTTTATTCTGTGGCTTCAGTTATGCAGTTTCAGGGTTTTCGGTTCAATGTTTTTTGTTTTATATTTTTGGTTTCAAGAATATTAATTTTTCAGTTTATTTTTTCAGAATTCAGGTTTCAGTACTTTTGTTACACTTTTTGATTTTAGGTTGTCTGTTTTGGGGTCAGGGTTATCCTTCAGAATTTTTGGTTCAGATTCTTGGTTTTACACTTTTGGTTTCTTTTCTGGTTTCGTCGATTCCAATTCTTTGTTTTTCAGTTTATTTGCTTACAGAGTGTTACATCCCAGAAGGCAGTCGTATTGAAACTGTATGTTTTTAATATAAACTTTAGCCAAAATCTGTCCAATAAGAGTGCAAGTACGGACGGTCGATTTCGGCAGAGCACGTACTGTAAAGATATTGAGCAGTATTGTTGGAGAGTTACTACCGAGATTCCATCAGGTGTCGGCATCAATCATTGTCTCCTTATCGCGCGGCGGATGGACACTGTCGGTTCCTTGTGGCTGCTCTGACCATTGATCCTGGGAACATTGTCCGCAGGCTGTCACCATGCCCCGGTATATTGAGCTGAAACAAAAGAGAAGCTATGATGTACCCACCCGGTGTAACGGCACGTCGACTCGAAACACGGAACTGTGTTTAGAAGCAACGACGTATTCATCAGCTACTTCTCGACGAAATGTCTCCGGTTCAAGTACCAGCCGGGAAATCTCCTAATCTAACGAGATTTTCGTGGTTATTCTCAGTTTCCACAAGTTACTGCCGTAGTACTGGGCCACAATAAATTCCAGTTTACATCACTGAACCACACGTGCAGCGTGTCACCATCTGACCTTTAGTTACAGCTTGACTAGTCATTCCTCACCAAATGTTGCCAATCACGCAACAAAAAAGTTCAAAATTGCCCTTAATTTTTGAATGCTTCGTACACATCGACGTATCTGGGTGAATCCCCATTATTTGTATTCTTCGCCGTTTGTTGTCAGGATGGTGAAATCGACTTTATCCGGGGAGCATTTAACGCACACAACGAAATAAGTAATGCATACTAACAAAAATTTGTTTCAAAAATCTAGCCACAGGTAGCAGTTAATACAAAAATAGTCGCAAGAAAATTTGCGTGTGAAGGACTCAGCAAGATTCAGAAGACTCGGGATAAGATCCAATACGTTTGTAGTCAGTTTGAGGTCACGTACATTTCATCGTCATGTCAGAGTCACGTCAATATCAGTCCAAAGGTCTGCAGGATAGAGACCTTTTAATTTTTCAATGGTATTCGAAAGTCAATTTTTCAAAGACATATATCTCCCGATCCGTAGGAATCTGAGAGACAATACTCATGTCAGTTTGAGGTCTCGAATATGTCAGCGGCATGTCAGAGCCACCTCAATATCAGTCTAAAGGTTTGCAGGATAGAGACCTTTTAATTTTTCAATGGTATTCGAAAGTCACTTTTTCAAAGGCATATATCTCCCGATCCGTAGGAATCTGAGAGACAATACTCATGTCAGTTTGAGGTCTCGAATATATCAGCGGCATGTCAGAGCCACGACAATATCAGTCCTAGTGTTTCCCAAGTAGAGACATTTAAAATTTTCAACGTCACTCAAAACTTATTTTTTCAAACGCACGTATCTGTCGAACTGCAGTAAACCGAATGAACATATTCATATCATTTGGAAGTCATTGATGGGACAACGTCACCTCATGATCTCGACAATATCAGTCCTAGGTTTCGAGTTATATAGGACTTTAATTTATCCAAGCTCACCACAAGATTTATTTCTCACGCTTATATTTAACTAACTATATTAATGTGTGGGACCGTACTCATATTATTTTGAAGGAACTTATACATTAATGTCATACCTAAGACGGGTTAACACTCCAAATGTTGGGGCTTACTGAGTTAGGTTTTTAAAAGCAAGGAGTATTGTAAAGTGATTTCGAACTATTTTTTCTCACTAACATCGATAAATAGCGATGTTTGGTACTCAGTTATTCATCTCTGACTTTTTAAACTGAGGTGAAAGTAAGAACAAAGCCAAGAGTCGAGGCTGTGCATTGTTCTCCGTCATGCTTAAATTATTCATTGTTCATCCTCCGACGGCCGTTCTAACTTAATTGAATTAACTAAAGCTCTGTAAATTAGTCTCTCAGACAAACGAAATATGATAAATTATATCAGCGATTAATTTCTTAATAGTTTATTACTTTTATAAAGTAAGGAGTGTCTCAGAAGCTCTTTTACTAGTATTTATAAAGGTAAATATTTTGTAAGTGTGACAGAGAAATTTACGGCTGTGGACTTGTGTGGTTTGTCACGGTACTTTCATATTACTTACGCTTTAGCCAATTACTTGCGTAACAAGAATCATGCCGGTTTTAGTAGTGCAGTGCGTTTATTGTTTAACTTTATTTTCTAACGCAGTCGTAATGAAGCATTAAAACAGGCTTATCCGGTGAACTTTCGTGATGTTGTTATGTCAAATAAGTTGACTATTTCCCAACTCGTTAATAAGCTGCGTCACTCTTCGAAGAATTTCTGCGAATATGTTGAAACTGATTGTGTTGTGTATACAACAGGATGAGAACAAGAAGATGGATTGTGTGGGGTTGCGCCATTTAGTTTGGTAGAAGTTTGCCGACGTTTCAGAGGTCCTTGTTACCTCCAGATCAGTCTACTCCAGACAAAGCAAAGCTTTAATTGAAATTAAAGTAATAGGTCTATACGGATACTGTCAAAAGCTCTAAATGTGCCAGAAAAGAATGTGATCCTTTTGAATTTACAGATGATTTTAGCAAACAGTCCTGATTCGTATTAATAACGTAAACCAGTTTTGCGCGCTCACTGAAATTACAAAGGCGTTTGTGGGAAGACACTATGTGATATGGAAATCTTTTACAGTTGTACTCCACAATGAACAAAATCAAACTATGAACCACGTTTATACTTCTGCATTTAACTACACTTGTCTTGAAAATGTTTGAGAGAGAAGTGGCGACCATAACTGGTGTGCTACAAAAGAGACAGCCACGTGGTAAACCTCCGTAGTCGTGCCACAGCTCAAGCGGTTTGTCGTCGGTCTTCTTACGGCAGAGGCCGGTTTCCACAGACAGGTCAGTTCATGTGGGATTTGTGGTAGACAAAGGCCCGTTTCACACATACACGGCGACCGTCCAAACGGTTCCGTTTACACGGTCAAAGGTCGAAGATTATACCAGAGCTTTCACACGCACCGGTGCCGTCTATACGGTAACGGTCTACCGTGGTCGCCGTGGCTTCCCACTACAAATCCCGGCGCCGTGACCGTCCTAACGGTGCACCACCAGGTAGTTGGGTAAACAGTTGAATGGCTTCCTTCACACGTGCCGTGTGTGATGCCCGGTTCCGTGACTTATGTACCAACCTTGTGAAGTAATAATCAGTGAATGTGAATTTATATCACGCAATATGACAAATGTACATGTTAACATTGATCATCTAATTTCTTTAATTGAAGCGAGGCCAGTATTTTGGGACAAAACAAATGTTTTGTACAAAGACAGAAAGGACACGATAAATGCTTGGAGGAAAGTTTTCCTAGAACTGAAAAGTGATTTTGAGGAGCTGGGAGACAAAGAAAAAAATAACTTTGGTAAGTTTTATTCTTTATTTTATTGTTGTTTGAATTGAAATGTAATGAAAAAGTTCTATTACACAATTGTTGCAATTTTTTTCTAATTGTGTTGACCAATGTTAAAACTAAACTTTCTACAATTAAATATAGGTATAGCTATAAAGATATGATTAACATTAATGAAATTAAATCTTTGAAAGCTGCCATTTCAGAGATCCAACAGGTGTTAAGAAGTAGTCAGCTAAAAGATTTCTCACATTGTTTGCTGATATTCCCCCGCGAAATAGTTCTTCACCACGTATTTTATCAAGTCCTGTGATTGTTAATGTATCCTCTGCCTCGTAGCCGTCTCTCTCCCGAACAAATTTGTATAAAACAACACAAGCCTTGAGAATATCTACAACAAAATCAGGTTGCAAGTTTATAGCTCGATGAAAGATCCTCCATTTATTACTTAATATTCCAAACGAGCATTCTATGTACCTTCGGGCTCTACAGAGACGATAACTGAGAACGTTTTGTTTTACTGTCAAGTTATGTTGGCAACAAACAACAGAATAACCGGCTCCGGGTATGATCAGTTGTGTGTGAAATGTTCACCGTTCCGTGTAAACGGTGCCGTTTGGGCGGTCGCCGTGTATGTGTGAAACGGGTCAAAGTGTTACTGGAACGGCGGCAAACGTCTACCAGACTACAATGCGCAACAGCCCTTAAGACGGCCATCTTCATATGCACTTGTGCTTAAGTGAAAATAATTGTATGAACTGTAAACGAAAGAACTACTGTGATGTTCATTAATATTTTAAAAGTCGACTGTAAGATAGTGTTTACGTCTTTAACGAGTGGTTAATCGATTAATTTCTTTAATCGACTCATTATTTAATCTTCGTAAGCCTTTCGTAATCCGTAACGCCAAGGGAAATGGGAAATGCATACAAAATGCCAATCTTGATTACGTACAGGGACAACTTTATGTAAAGCACATCCTCATATCCGTGTACATCAATCCTGAGATCACAACATTCACATTGGTGTTGCGTTGTCTTTTTAAATCTCTGTATTTAAAGTAGTACCCTCCATCAAATTCGACTTAAAATTGTGTTTCTTTAGATGTATAAGTCATGATACAATGACGTCTTTTCGGGCTATTAGCCGTGTCAAAATGACGTTGTAATCGAATATTTCGGTCACTGTCTCTGCCCTGATGATGCGAGCAGAGACCATCTCCTAAACATCGCATAACAACGCCATGATCATATGGTTTATGGCAGGAGAAGACTTCATTGCATTTACTGGCCATGCAATCTTCGAATCCTACAAAGTCGTGCTTCACTGTTTATAAGCCGAACTGTCTCTGAACTCCATAGCCTGAACAGAAATCAAAACAGTCACATTCATACTCGTCGCCTTGAGAATCTTATTTCGACACATATCGTTTTAGCAAGGAAACTGTGAATCAGAGGACGCCAACAGATGTTTTAAACCGATATATATCGTTTTAGCATTGTCTTACTAAACTGCAGAACCTTTTATATTTTTACTCATCAGTTTGAATTATTTTAGTTTGTAACTATTATATCTCGATCTTAAATCCATCTTGCATACACATTAATTATCTATTAAGGGAGGAATTTTACATGAACTGGATACAACATTACAAGATTATCCCTACAGTATACTTCACTGGCTGTGGCCATACAATTTAAGTACCGCTCTGAGACCTCCAAACCTGTAAAAGACGAATTACCGACTGACACGACTGGCTCTTTGTTGGAAGTACTAATGGTTCGGTAGATCTCCTGTCCAATCTGTAAAGGGTTCTATCCCCGCGGGTGAAGCCTTCCGAGTGTTCTGTTTGGTGCAGAGGTTAGGGATGCGTGTTCTTGACCTCCTTTCCCTTTCTGATGGCTTAACGACGTTTTGTCAAATTATTTTGTTACGGAAAAAGAAGGCTATTAACAACAGTAATGAATTTAAAGCATGTTAAAGAATCGTGGTCTGTGTTAGGTTTCTGATCCAAAGTTTTTTCATGATTGTTATATTTATTGTCGTTATCATAATTTCATCGACTTGCTGGTAATGAAACTCAAAAATCCAACATGAATGACCATGAACGAGCTTCCTCCGTCAGCCATTCTTCCATTCGGTTTTCATATCTACATTTGCTCTGGAGATGGAGGCGATACATTTTTCTGAATCGTTATTAACCACTCACAAGACAACACGGCGTTCCAGTCTGTAAGACTATAGTCGACATCTTTACCGCCGTGAGAACCTTAAATCTCAGATCGATAATAACTTTCTTCTATCTTCTTTTCGATATTTTTCGCCCAAAGAAATTGTGTATGATTTTTCTTGCCTCCCAGTTTGATCCGCATGTTCGGCCAATCGTAACCCCAATGATATAAATAATTCTGATCCCTGCATGTTCCACCTCCTGGGTTAAAATATGTTCGTCTCATTTTGTACAACTCTAACAACAATTCACATTTCGTGGATATTGCCAACAAATAAACCCTTTAAACGATAAGAAAATATCCAGCGGTTATTAAAATCAAGTCTCTCCCACGAAATTAATTTGGGCTCAGGAGAAAGGGTCGTCAATCAAAAAAAATGCAATTAATGTAATTATGAACATAACGCATGAAAGATAGTGAGAGTGTGAGTCGACCAATGAGGAGCGGGCGCTCGGTGACGTCACGGTTGCTGTCTGCCAGGCGGCCTGTGAGATTAGACCACCAGAAGGCTTCGGGCCGAGCTACGTGTTGGTTGGTATTAGTGAAGTGAAGTGTGGTTATGTGCGCTTACAGAGTTCCGTTAAAGACTCATGCTTTTCCGTGTTTGTGATTTTGTTTTATTTTTTGTAGGATGTTACTGAAGTTCTTTTATATAGTGGGCCGGTTTTAGTTTGACACATTCTGGTTTTAATTTGTAAGCTACGAACTGTCATTGCTTTTATAACAGTAAATGGGCGGGAAAACAGAGAACATTTAACAACTGGACAGACATAAGCATCCCACTGTCACCAATGTGGACTGCGGAATTATGGATGATCTTGCTTCTCTCAGCTGTCGGACTTCGGACTCCAGGTAAGCCATAATGTTCCATTAATGTCACGTGGTCGTTCATTTCGACGCTTGCCGGCGAAAGTTACGTTACACTTCAGGAGCAGTGCAGAGGAGAAGAATTAGCATTTTATTGTGTGTTTATGTTGGGATAATAAAAGAATAACAGAGTATGAAACATCCACGGCATTGTGGTCCTCACACTCCTATGCATAAAAAAGAGGATTGTTGACCATCACAGGAGAATGAATATGCTTTAATATTCTTTGAACAATTTAAATTCTTGAAAAACCTTAGCTATGTTATATGCACAGTAGTTTATGAATTAATATTTAATTAACATTTTTGTAAGCACTGATTTGATTCTTTGCACAGAAATATGAAATAAGGAAGTGGTTTTACTTTGGTTCCAGAATTTGTTGTTTTCTGCAACTGTTTTTAAGTTTATTTTAACGCGATGCTATTGTTCAGTGAGAAAATTTAGCGCGAAAAGTATGTTGATATGTTCACGAAATGTTCAATTTTTTTGTTACTAATAATTAATTCCAAAACCGCAGTAAATGAAGGTAAAACGAACCACTGCTATTGTCTTTGCTATAATCAGAATGCTTTAAGCCAGTTCACCCAGAATATCAGTTTTACGTATTGCATTAAGAAGCAGTCAGTTATAATTTAATACGCTTACAGTTTTACGAAAAATTCACAACCTTTGGCTGAGTTTTCGAAGAACTTTGTCATCGTGTGATATTAATTTACTTGATCTGCTTGAAGTCTGGCAGTTAATACGATGCTACAGATTACCATTATGTGATAACCACTTTCTTCGAGGATCATAATCTGGGCACCTCAGCAACTTTTTAGGATGCTTAGCGTCCTTCTGGAAGCGACGTATTTGATAACACTTAGAAGAGTATTTGAATAATGACACCACTATGAAAACGTTTTCGAGTGCTGCTGTACCCGAACGTACAGCACTGCATAGCGTTCTTCCCATCGCTGAAGAAGAATGTGACTGCTGTGCATACGCCATGTTTTATATCAACTGACTCCATTTTAAAATTATTGATTGATTTTTCTTTATGTGTTGGTTTATTTAAGGATGCGTTCTCAAATTCAAAAGTAGCATAGAGTCGGTATATTATTACGAATGATATGGAAGTGGTCGTGGTATATTTAAGGCTAAATATCAGTATTTGCTTGGACAAACTCAGGAAAACCACGAAATGTGTTAGGATAGCCGTCCTTTTGACAGAAATTCGAAAGTGGTACCTCACGAATGCGAACCAGGGTCTTCATATCCGGTACATAAAGCATTAATTCCGCACGATTACAATGGCGGTGATGAGATTATGAAGTGCGAATTAAATTACTGAATTGGCGAAGTAGAACTAAATTTACGACGGTCCTCAGTGTGGATGTTTGGCCCTAGGCCAAAACTTTGGAGCTCCGAATATGAATCGGGTTTGGCACACGCTATAGTACTCTACCGACGAGCTTTTTCTTCGTTTCTATATTAGTGATGACTTTATTTTTACTCGCTCAAGGTCATTATCAAGACAAAATTTAGTAGGATTTGAGGTTCTCACGGCGGTGCGAACAAAGATGGCTGTCTTCTGGGTCATAGCGCCGTTAATTTTTTTTATCAGGTTACAAACCTTTCGGAGGTCCTTTGCTGCCTCCTTTATCAGGATTGTGAGTAACGTTTAGCAGAGTGCATGAGCTGCAACTCAGAAGACAGCCATCTTTACGTGGAATTAGATTGGTAATTCACCTTTTAAACTCTTTACAGTTTGCAGTTGATTATTTTTACTGTGTATTTTGTTTCACGTACGTAAATGAAGAGATAAATTACTTCAGTAGTTAATTTAATGTTGTTAAATAAAGAATTTTCCTATTCCGGCCATGGTATTCGTTTTTACGTACAAAACGGAAGCAAAAGAAAGTTGGTTTTTGTCACATTTTTGCTTAGAAGTTCTATACAAACGGAAGCTTTGATTCAGTTCACCGTTTTTATAAAATTCCTTTCTTGATGTTCCTTAACGGTTCACAGGGAAATACAAAATTTATGTGTTCTGCGTCGGGCAAGTAATATTCTACAATTTTTCACTCGTCAATAACTGGGAAAGCAGCGTATTGGTATTCATGAAGTGTTTTCTGTTGATAATTTCGTTGAGTTTATATTACAAAACTGAAATTTTTCAGAGGAGAGCCTAATGCAGGGAACTTGTTTTTATAAATGCAATTATGGGCCTAATGGTGTGAAGAACGCCTCGTGATATAGACAAGCTACGATTAGGGTACATCATTCAGACTTTGAAGCTGTGGCTAGTAACTTGTACAACGCCACGTCTGAGTTAGTCACTTCTATAAGGCGCGGGGTGAGGGAGATTTCTACTGCTGGAAATCCACGAATAGTTAGCTTTAGTGAAGTGCCGAGAGATTGTGGGACATATTTAACTGATCTTATCGAATACCAAATAAGTCCAGAGCAAAGAGGTCAGTACTTATCTGCAAGACCTATCGTGTGTAGTATCATGGAAAGGGTTGAAGTTTGTTTTCAGTTTCCTCGCATTTATATATTTTAAAGAGAACGTTTCACACTGTTGAAAGTAAATGTCGTCTTCAGCGTGACCCATGTAGAAGTTTAAAACTTGGTACAGTTTTAGAATAAATATAAAAAATATAAAAAAAATATTCCTTGATTTAGGTCGTTTACAGGTAGGCCTGCAACTGAAAAGTAAAGCCATAGCTTTTTGGTGGGCGTAAATATATTTTTCAATAACTGATTTTTGTTGTGTATATGATGAACCTACCAGGTCCATTACGATAAGATCACGTTTTGAATAGCTCTGTAACTGTATGTCGTTAGTAGTAACTTGTGAAGTTAATTCTTGTGTAAATTGAAAGCTGTTGAAATATAGTTTCATGATAAACTATTTTCAGCTATCTTTGAAGAAATGTTGCTTTAATTTTGTTAGTAACCTGGTGAGGATAGATAGCTAGCTAGCTAGCTAGCGTTACCAGGGCAATGCTTTTACAAGAGCACTCTCCTTGACACTCCAGTACCAAACCGCGGAGCTACATTAACATGCCGTGTCTGGGAGCGGTTCGTGGTTTTACTCAGTCCCTCCAGGCTACTAACCTAAGTACATTACAGCTTCCCAATTTACACTCGGTGATAATGTTCTATTTGCATAAGCCCCGTAGCAAAATTGAGGTACTGGAATCAAATAGGTCTAATCGATATTGTGGGATCTGAGACAACCATCTGGTTGTTCCAAACACGACCTTTCGCTTTCGTAATGGGACACTGGAAGCGGAAAGACAGGAAGATATTTCTTCATTTATTTAAAGATTGATTACCGACGGTGTGTGTTAGATCTTGGGCTTTCAGCCTTGGGTGGCCGGATTTTCATGTGGTGAATGAATATGAACGTCAAATGAAGTGTTTTTAGCATATTTAAGATGCTATTCCGTAATTTTCTCGTATGATACTTCGTAGTGGTGTAGTACTGAGTACGTCGGTAACGATAACTCTGTTGGAGAGTGGTTAGCACTGCTTTGAATTTGGATGTCCCGGATTCAGAACTCGGTGGTTGCCCTTGGAAATTCAGGAAAATGTTTTGGTAGTACCTTGAAATAGTCCATGACATCTTTCTTTTTCCCTCCTACTATATCACCTACGTAACATATCAAACTTTCATTAACGCTACATAACGTGTTGAGTTGATTAGACTAATACGTAGACAACAACAGTAGGCCTGATATTTATTCCCCACAACCAGTTAATGTTGCATCTGTTGGTGAATTTTGCGATCTTATTCCAAGCTAGCAGTGAAATAAGTAAGCAATAAATATTTAATTCTTCCTTCTTTCCGCCGTGTTTCTTCTTGATATTGCTTCTATTTTCAAAAATTCTTTTTATGTCTACATTTCACCTATTATCCCTCAAACCTTTTCCCTGGTGGTTTGGACAAATCGCGTCTCAGCACACTGTAGAACTATACCTACGTGTTGTGTTTTTCTGGTTCAAAATACACAGCAAAGGGGAAAATTCGCAGAAAATATGTTAACCCTTTGAAGCACGAAACTCAACTAAACAGTATTTAAAAATTCAGTTCATACCTCAAAGAGAACACAGCACTTCCCCATTACAGAGCTCATCTGGTTAATGATGTTTAGGAAAATAACTGTTTATTATGAAAATCGTACGAAACATATTAATGCATTGAGTGGAAAAATCCAGTTATTGAGCATTAAAGCAGGCGGTACGTATGGGTACCACTGTCATTTAAAGGTCTTAGCACATAGGTCTTTAGCTGTTACCGGACTGTAGCTATTAATCAGTTCTTTAGTTTATTTTCTTACGCTGTATCAACTTCGTAGAACATCTGTCAGATTTGAAACGTCTGAAAGCCTGAGAAAGGAAGATGCCCTTGCGTTTTGAAGGAAAAATTATTTCTCGAGAAACTGAGCATAGCCACAAAATATCAGTTTCATAGGTATTAGCTCTTTCGAGATTCGAACTAGATACACCCACTAAGGCAGACACCTGATTAATTAAACGCTCGACGTTTTGTATTTATCATTGTGAAAGAAGAAAGGTAATCTTCTTCTTCTTCTTCTTCTTCTTCTTCTATGGCTCTCCGGTCGGTATTCGGTCCATGGCCTCCAAAATTCTCCTCTTCCACTCGGTCCTATCCTCCGCTGCCTTCTTCCAATTTATAATCCTCAGGAGCAGTGTGGCATCCGTTTGAACTGCATCCTCCCATCTGTTCCTGGGTCTTACAACTGGTCTTCTTCCTCCAACACTTTCTTTGAATACCATCTTTGGAATTCGGATGTCGTCCATCCGAATCAAGTGACCTGCCCATTTTAGTCTCTTGATTTTTATAAATTGTGACAATAGTATGTCTTAAAATAATTTATAGATTTCCTGATTAGTTTTTATCCTCCATTCAGAAGAAAGGTAATCGATGATGTATAACACACGTTGTTTTAACTTCATGGATAGGAACCCTTGAGGAGATACAATAATTCAGATTGTCAAATTTCCGACCATTTTTTTACGAGTGTTCATTACCGTGTTCACAAAAGTTTACCACCGAACACAGCGAGTATTCTTAGCTTCTTGAATCGAGTCGACACTTTGACACCTTATTTCTGTTACCCGTGTGTCATCTTCCGTTCTGTTTTTCCGACCGAAATCTTATTTGAATCTGAGTATTGTTAAAGTCTGTTTTACAAGAATAAAAACCACATCGTGTAGGTCGCTCCGAACTTTACACAATTGTAATTATTAATGTTTGTCATTTCTGTCGTTAGGCTTGGAAAATCCTTCTGAAGACAGATTGTAAGATTTCTTGTGTTTAGATTCGTGTCATTACAGGAAAATATACTAAATGCCTGACAAACATCCGTGCCCAGTGTGATTCGAACCCGCGACACAAATATTTGAGAGCCGTAGAGCATTTAGCTATCTTTAACAACATTGTTGTTATTATTATTATTATTATTATTATTATTATTATTATTATTTAGTGTTCTGTCTGGCGACAGGTCCGTATCAACAGGATCCTTCCATCCTTCTCTCGGACTGGGACCTGTTCATATACGTTCTTGGCAGATGATCCAGAAGTGGTTTGCCATTGCCTTCTTCTGTGTGTGAATGGAGTAATTGTTGGGATGCCACAGAGAAACCGGGGAAGCCCCCGGAGGAAAACTCCGTGTTGCATAGACCACGGCCTTGCCCAACACAAGTTATAAATTAGGGCACCGCCGGGAATCGAACCCGAGACTCCAGGATTACAAGGCCAGCGTTGTAACATTCTTATACAGAAACATAATTTTATGAAGACCCAATTACGAATATGAAACGTAAACGTATTTGGTAATAGGCCATCATGTTTGTTCCATTGTAATTGTTTCCCTTTTCAGTCAGTACAGGTGACCCGTTATTTACACGGGGTTGATTCCCTGCTCTTTGCCACGTATGTTGAAAGTGCGTAAAACGGGAAACGTATAACATGACCGTCAATTTCCTTAATTTGTAGACAACGGAGACAAATTAGTGAGGTGAGTCAGTGAAACTACGCCCGCGGCAGTGTCTCCGTGGCCGCGAATAGAATACTGACACTCGTGATACTGAAATAAAACCGCGGATATACGAGAGACTCGAAGAGAGAAAACATTTATTATGAGAATCACCTGTATTTAATGTATTGTACGGAGACGGATAAAACCGAGTCAAGATACTATATCAATGCAATGAGTTGCTCTACAGATATCAAAACAAGATTTAATCAACTTAACGATCGAAGGTCGCGTTTCCACGGGTGTCGCATGTTTGCCAGTGTTCTGTGACATCTTCGTTTCAGGGGCCATATACAACCCTGCCAATTAGTACATTCTCTTGTCATACACCTGACGTCACAAACAAAAGTAATGGCTCACCTGCGAAAATTATTGAGAGCTTACACACATGCTACTCCACGTTACATATGAAGGTTCAGCATCGATAAACAGGATCGATTTTATCCTGTTTAGAGATGCTTTAGTCAAGTTCACGTTACCAAAAGAAATTTCCCTAATATGCATTTTAATATTACTCTTAAATCTTCCATCTTCCACGCAGCCATTTTTTATATTAGTTACGTTTCTTGACTGAATGTCCTGACAGTGGAGTTTCGTTTTGCCATCCGATGTCTCTCCTCTGCCAGTCGTAATAGCTTTGATTTAACTTGACTCACTTCACTGTGATAAGAAGAATATAAGTGTTATGAAGGTCCAGGGTAGGTTCTTTTCTCCGTTCTTCCTCTTAATTGTTATCACATAAGATTATAGCTATTTAATGTCTTGAAATAACTTTGTCTTTTCCCCACAGAATCAGGGATGTGAGCACGTAGTGCGTTTTAGACGTGCCCGAGTTCTTTGCTTTCAACACCGCTTATGAACATCTTTGTCAAAAATCATTAGCAAATTTTGCTTTACATGTGGCGTTGGTGAAATATTATATTCCGTATTAACTAAAGAGATCGTGTAGCATGGAATAAAATGTAAGGCGTGATGGCAGGTGGTCGGTCAGTCGGAAAGGACTTTCACGGAAGCGATCACATTCGAATTTAGAACCGAGGAAAACCAGTTTCCTGTTTCAGCCTCAGTGACTTGCATTAAGAATGCGTTTCGGAAAAGTAGATGTTCAGCTAACCTGCACTCTAAATATTACGGATTAGCCTCTGAATTTAAGTAAACACATAAAATAAAATTACCGTCAACACACCCTTGTTTTTATTAAATGTTAATTACTACACTACGTTGTCCGGCTTATATGGTCATCTTCAGGTGCATTTCTTAGTGCAGGCTAAGTAATGTGTACTCAGTGCAACGCGTGGTGGTTTAAACCTACTCTGTGGATCAAAGATGTTGGCGTTTCTTAACAGAAGATAAAATTATGAAATTGGATTTTAAATCTGCATGAAACTGTTATATTTATGTTGGAAGTAGCCGATGAGTTAATTTCTGACCTTGCAGTGTTTGATGAGGTCATAGGTTATTTTGGTCTAATTCTGCGTGGACGTGTTTCGACAATGATTTCAATATACAGAATAGGTCTGCGTTCAGAGATCCACTAGTCGACCACCAGAAGATATTTGGACCTAGGAAGGATTAAATCAGTGGGGAATTTAGAATATGACATAAGGAGGAGTTGCGTGAATTGTACAGGTCGACTAGCACAGTAAGGATGGTGAAATAAAGGAGGATCTGATGGGCTGGACATATAGCACGCATGGGGGGGAGATAAGGTATGCATACAGAATTCGGGTGCGAAATCCTGGAAAAGGACCACTAGGCAGACCATGAAGGAGATAGAAGGATAATATTAAGATGGATCTTAGGGAGGTGCGCTTTGAGGATGGAAAATGGATGACGTTGGCTCAGGATCGTGCCCGGTGGTGGGCTTTGGTGTTGTTTCTGTTGGACCTGCGGGTACTGCTACCGGAGTTAATAGTCGATCACAATTTATTAAATCTATCCAAAGTAATATAAATTGAAATATAGATGTTTGCCATTATTGAAGAACATTGTAACGTAGTTACTTCTGCCCCCCCCCCCCTTTCCGGAGGGTGCTACAACTCAGAAGGCGGCCATCTTCGGCATACCTACATTACTTCTCAAGACACACCCATATTTTTATTGTTATTATTGCCATCTTCTTACATATGCACTAAGGTTTTCTTCCGTATATCCGTCTCTTTCCATTGTTTTCACTTTTCTCGTCCCTTTCTCTGCGTGGTTCATGTGGGACTTCTGGATGCTACTAAATAATCTAGAACACATGACTAGCTGATAGCAGCAACCAAGTGACTGCTTTACTTAAATATAACAATTTTTTCCCACAAAATAGGCAGTATACATAAAACTAGTTCCACACGGAACTATTAGTTAACAGAAGTAGAAAGTTCAACACCGTAACCGCGAAAGTCCGTCGGTGGTAATTTACGTTTTCAGACATATTTTAATATTATAAGATTTCCTCACTTAAACTCTGTAATTTTTTTTGTTTCTTTACGAACGAGATATATAAATAGAATTAAACATTGGCGTAAGAAGCACGACATGGGGATATATGGGGGGCTTCGAAGTAAAACTCCACGCATTTTCTTCCGTGAATTTAGTGCACACTCCGGGACACCCATTTGTACATAAATCGATCACACACTTCTACTCCATTCCACGTAACCTTTCCTCAACCCTTAAAACCAATCCGCCCAGCACTCACAGCACGTGCCAGTAGAAACAAACCACCTACCCTGTCAAGGAAGAAGTTGTAAAACCCTTAATTGCCTTGTCTTGCCTTAAGACAGCAAATAACCACAGTTACTCCTGCATTTTTGTTGTCATTGTAATTGTTAATTTGTTATTGGGTCTAATGTTTATGTAATAATACATTTATAGAAACGGATTCTATAGTTGTTTGCTTTCATATTTACCAGGAATGTTCCACTTGAAATGAAAAAGCAAATATACGTTGTGCCTTTGTTCTTTTTTAAGTTATGTTTTTGCTTTGATCTCACGTTCTCTTGTTGGCCTACGTAGCGTATCTTTCTTCGTAAAAATTCACGAATTTGAATATAGCTTTCACTTATGATACAAATTATTTGCATAGCGTAGGGACAAAATAAATAAATTCAAGTTAGCAATTCGTGCCGCAGGGGGCGGTCGTATCGTTGGTGAGTGTTGCCCACATTTTTTTACATATATTATATTTATATATACCATTACAGACTTCAAACGCTGTTTTATGTAAGCTCTCGTTTGATTTTGCACACTAATTCACAGAGATTTACTATACCAGCAACACAAAGATCTTCTGATTTTCATTCGTTACAATATGTAGGCTGTTCATTACTCGAACACAGGACTATGTGACTAAACCACAAGCATGACTGAATTGTACCTGTATAACAGAACTTTGAAGCTGCTTGTAGATGATGCGCTTTGTTGTGGTGATCAGAACCTCGCCATACGTATCCTCCAAAATTAATTTTCAAAATAGGCCCATCCTTGTTAGGTTGTGAGGTCTGAAATTATCCACGTAGATCTGACGTTACGATTTTAGTAATTACATTATGATCCTGAGCGTATATCTCCCATTGTTCTACCGTAAGTTTCTTTTTTTTTTTAGTTTTATGTTTCACATACTTTATGTACTTGGAAGTATGGTGCATTTATAATTTCTTAGTATCAGATGGTACCGCCACGGTGGTCTAGCTGTTAGAACGCTGGCCTTGTAATCCTGGGGTTTCGGGTTCGATTCCCGGCGGTGCCCGAATTTATAACTTGTGTTGGGCAAGGCCGTGGTCTAGGCAACACGGAGTTTTCCTCCGGGGGCTTCCCCGGTTTCTCCGTGGCATCCCAACAATTACTCCATTCACACACAGGAGAAGGCAATGGCAAACCACTTCTGGATCATCTGCCAAGAACGTATATGAATAGGTCCCAGTCCGAGAAAAGGAGGGAAGGATCCTGTTCATATGGACCTATCGTCAGACAGAACACTAAATAATATAGTATCAGATGTAGGTCCAGTGGTTGAATGAGTTAAGTCCTATGACAGGTTGGTAATGAATGACTAATTTCAGTTTATAGCTTGTTTGTTCTCTGCCTTCCTTGCCGATGCTAATGATTATGTAACGACAGATGAGGTGAGATAATGGAATAATTGTTTACGGTGAATTTGAAGCTGCTGAGACGTTAGTGGTTGTGACAGATTTAAAGTTGGGCATATGGGTACTGCATGAAATGACTGAGTAAAACAATATGCTAAGAATAATGGATTATTATGATTAATACGTTAAGATGTATTCGGTTCGAATTCTGGCTGGAGATGAGCAGGTTAGGAATCAAACCATGACAATATTTTAACGCGTTGTTGCTGAGTTAATAGACCACTTATGTTACTCGACACTGAATCAACAGCGTCTGATATTGGCAAAAAAATAATCATGTTTGAAGAAATAGGAAAATGAGTATGAATATGTACTGCTTATTTTAGTTACTACTACAAATCCTAGTGTAAAAACCACGGAACTGCCACGAGATTTCGTAAGAATTACGATAACAGTGTTGGTTTTCTTAGTTACAACACCGTGTTGAGTAGTAGATTTCTAACATTTTGAATTAACATACTGTCTCCGTCTGTAGCCCTGAAGATGGATAAATGTACGTTCTGAGTTCCTCCAATAAAATTTCTGGTCCCATCTCAAAATAGACCTCGGTTAATTTTTCCCAAGTTTCCCTAAAGTTTTGCCATTCACATTGTTCTCATCATAAAATATGCTACATAACTTGTGCAGTTGATTTAGTTTCATAAAGTAATCGAATGCATAACCAATAGGTACACGGTGTCTTGATGTCCCTTCGCACAGCAGCATCAAGTGACCATCGTGTCTGAGCGCGTTGTGTTGCAGTCGGCAGGCTTGGCTGCTCGTGTATTTGTTCTGTTATGCATATTTATTACTTAAATTGCTAGATGCATTGATTTTGAAGCTTAGCTGAACAACCGCTAATTTTTCTTTTTCTCCGGTGCATGATTCCAGGCATCGTTCTCCCTCACGTGTAAGTGTGGCCAATAGTGAATGATCTTCCTCTTTTAGGCTACTCTGAAGATGAAGCAGCAACTATGGACCGAGGTTTTGATAATAGCTGGATAGGTCTGTCGCACATTTTATGGGCCGTTGCAGACTAATGTGTAGTGTTTCTGATCTGGTGAGTGGAGAAGAAACACTGCACCATCGCCATTTTGTCCGCGGGTCTTATATGCGGTGTCGTGGGATTGAACCGGAGAATATGCGTTGAGAATCCGATGTGTGACTATTATGTCTGAAGCATATAACGAATGAAAAGACTCTAATATAAAATTAAATCAATATTCTTATTTAGTGTTTAATTAAAACATATTAAACATCATGAACGTCAGGAAATGTTTATAATAAAATACTTCCTCGTGTTATTGAAGCTCGTATTTTGGATTTAATTGCACCATGAAACGTTCAGCTTGTATTAAAGGGTTTTACGTTTGTTTTTCCTTTTAATATTAAGGACATTGAACATCGCTTGTAGCTTTTCGTTCTTCTCTTTTGTGTTAATTAACCTTAAGATTCCGCACTTCCACTTGTTGCATAATTTATGTTATTTCATTAGTACAACGGCCCATATTTTTGTCCTAGGTTTTCTTGTGCTGACTGTGTGAGAGTGGCAAGGGCTGTTTCTCTGCCTTGCTTCAACCCTAGTTCGAATCTGAACCTGAAGATTGTCTTTTGTGTCTGAAGTATTTCCTGAATTTTCTCAGTTCCTCCGGGCAAATAGTTGTATTATACCGTGAAACGGACGGGAACGCGTCCTTTACAGTTCAACATTTGCGTTGCCGAAGCGTTGAGAAATAAATAAAAGTGAAATGTATTTATTTAAAAAGCTCTGCAACAATTTTTCATTCTCTACAACTGTTACATTTGGTAATGGTTAGACTCTGCTAGTTGAACCAGATTTAAGCTGTCTTGTTGAAATATTGGCGGTGTAGCTATGAACAAATGGTTTATAGCCGGTAAGCCTGTTTCAAATTTTGATAAAATAAATTTGCGAAACTTGCTAAAATTTTAAAGGAATAACAAGGTAATATTTGATACCCAAATAGTCTGGGGTACAGAAGAATTATAAATAACCAGGTTCCTTAATCAAAAAACTGATAATCGCCTGAATTGGAAGAAAAGTCATTTGAATCTCATAAGTGTACTTAATTTCGTTTCACATTTCCTGCAATATTGAGGTGTTCGTTACAATTACTTAAATCATTGTAATTACTTTCAATCGAACACATTTCCCCACACTATTCGACTAATTTCGTGGCGTTAAAAGTGGTCGCTTTCTAACAGGTTTCCCCACCAAAACTTTGTACATTTGTGGTCCCACCCAACTTTGCTGTACGTCTAGCTCATCAAGACGTAGTTAATTTGACTATCTGAAAATCAAAGGTGTCCTATACCAGTTACAAAGTTTTGTTTTGTAACCCTTTTCACTTGTTCTAGAGGACATTTTACGGACTCCCCCCCCCCCCCCCCCCAAATTACCTGACCCGGAAACAGAAATACGCCTGTATATGACAACTTAAAATAAGCTACTTTTGTTTTCATTGCACAGTTTAATCATAAAAGAAAACTAGGTTGGAAAAAAGAATAATTTCGGAATCAGAAGATTGTGTGTTGCAGCTACGTTGTCTTTAGCGTATTTTCGTCACTTACACTCGGCCATAACGAATGAAGATGCTATGGCATATGTCCATTTAGCCAGTGGTTAATTTTTGTGACAGTGACAAATAGAAATACATTGCTTTGAACCTGGTCACAATGCTTGGGGCAGTTATGAACACACTATTTTTAGTAGAACTGATAGCATCAGCAGCATAATAGCTGCTTTTAACGATTTATTCAATTACAAGCGTTTTAAATTAATCTTTTTGAGTATATAACCTTCACGGGACACTGCTTTTGTGTTTTGGGAGCTGCGTCACAGACAAACACTTTTACATGTTTGATGTCATAGAAGCCTTACAACAATGAAACTTTTCTACGAGTTTGTGCTTGCATTTTTCTAACGCTTCGCTTGTGTTTAGGATAGCCTGAGAATTGTTTAATGTCTCAACTAACCAGTTTCCAGTGAATGGACTTAGATGTCGGTGTTGGTTGACTGCGCCATGGATTTGATCGACTCTGCTAACTGAGAGAGAAGGAGAGGTGGAGGAATAAACGACAAGCAGGGACAGTGAAGAGATGATATCTTTAGTTGCTGTCCGATACCTGCCATATGAACATTGCTTCATTTACACGTTGATGCCTGAGAGGCATAAATGAAGTGCCACATGTCATCTTCATTTGTCTCTGAAGATAGAAGTGACACATTCCTTTGAAATTCTGACTATCCACAAGACCACACTGTGTCACAACCTCGAAGACCATAATACATATCTTTTGTTTTGCATGCAGCATTGCTAAATGATTGTAATAATCTGGGTACGTAAATCCAAATATCTCCAGATTAAATTACGGATACCAATAGTATAAAGAGATTTTCGCGTCATTTTGTGAGAAAGTGTTCCATTTGAGGCCACTTGTTCTTGGTACGTTTTAATCTTACCATCGTGGCGGATATGCAGATTTTATAGTTGGAAGTAGCAATAGCATCTAATATACCTCACTAATAGAAAAGAGTGCACTTTGTGCTAGAAATTCCAGAAAGGGAACAGTTTCTTTGCTTATAAAGAATATTCCAAGTCTGAAACAACAATTTTATGGTAAGAAAAAGGCTGAGATGCTTGTAATAAAAAAATTAAGAAGAACCAGGGTATGTGTTGTCTGTTCGTGAGTGCTATTTAATCATGGATAACGGAATAGTCTTCGGAATTTACGTAAATATAAAAAACATCAACTTACATATGTTTGTGACATTTATTCCCAATAATTATATTCTCACATATAATATTAGCAACCTTTATTAATTTCTTGTTAGTTCAAAATACAATACAATTGTTTCGCTGTACACAAAATTTCAGGTTGGTGTTTGAAAGAAGTATTCTCTGAGACTATATGCGCTGTTTGCAGTATAGATTTTGAAGTAATCGTCAGATTTTGTCGAAAATCAACAGAATTATTACGATACTAGTGATAAGATGTAATTTAATTTTTCTTTATTTTATACTTAAAATTAAAATGTCCATAGTTCGGCCGTCTTTATATCGTCACGGATTAAACCCTGTTTAAAGCAATAAACACTTCAATTATCATCGATTTAATGGGAAATTCATACATAGAAACAACAAATGTTCATGTAAATTACAGGTGCAGAAACACATGCATTTACTATAAAATGCATCGATTTGACGCAACTTTTAGACCGGGCCTTTTCCCATTGTGTGGAGTGTGAAAAATTCAAAATCAAATGAAGATTAATGGTTATGAACTGTCATTGCTTGATAAGTAGAAATAATAAATTTATGTTATGTGGCATCGCCGTGTATCGTGTTTCTGCTGACCAGTAATTCTATTGACTGTTTGGGCTTACAGCTTTAACACGGATACCGCCGAAGGAGACTTGTGACGTCAGCCGTCGATCTTTTACAGGGGCTACAGAGAAATAAAGGGCATTTAAGCGTTTTAATGAGTTTTCCTCAGTCACGTTACCTCGCGGCCGCTGAACACTTCGCTACGTTTCTTACAGCAGTGGAACTAAAAATGGCTGCGTAACGGTGTTCTGTAATTCATCTAGACCGTCTTCTGAGGTATTTTATCTTTGAAATTTGGGTTGCAAAGTACCCTCTATTTACCGCAATATGTATATTTATTTACTTTGAAATGTGAACCTCATAAGTCAATAATTAATTTATGTTACTTCATATTCGTTGTTCTTAAACTTTTACATTTTTCATTAACATAATTGTGAGTTGTGCACACATATTTCAGAATTTTATTCAACGAACTAATTTTATTGCCGTGGACTGAAATTCCCGTACAGAGATTGTATGTATTTCATAGTCTAAACAACAGAAGACTGAAATTCTTAATCTGCAGAACAATACGAGGCTATTAAAGTTTTGATTGTGATTTTCTGAGTTGTGACATTCTGTAGCTTAATAGGTGGCCACTAGAATTTCGGAGGAACTTATGGGCTGTATCTTCATGGTAGAAGTCTAGGCAGAAGGTGGATATTAAAAGTTTACAATGTAGGCCTGTTTAAAATAAGTGCTCTCTTTATGCGTGCATTTAGTGTTATTATTGTTATGCAATTATTATGTTACGCCATATCTCTGCAAAAGTACATTGTGTTGAAATGTGCGTGTTAAGAGTTACGAATATCATAAGTGGCTACAGATTATCTGTGAAACATTTTACGATCAAATAAAGTTTTATCTAGATGTATTTAAAATGCGCTTAGACTAAAGCTAAATTGTACAAAACTGTATGTTCAACGCTTACTTTGGGTTTCCTATGGGAGTGAAACTTTGCCTCTCACTGTAAAGTAACCTGTTACAGGCCAAGCTGAGGTTAATAATGGCCGTTGTCTGGGTTGTAGCTCCGTATAGTCTGATGGATGATGGAGGCAGCAAGGGCCTCTGAAACGTTGGTACACTTCTTCCGCTACCACTACACGGTGCTACAAACCAGAAGACAGCCATTTTCGTACACACCGCTGTCAGACTTCAAATTCTACTGAACTGGGGTTGATTGAGAACAGGGTGGAAGGGGGTAGTGTTTGGACATAGGAGAACAGAAGTAACAGGAGGTTATAGAAAACTGTAAATGGAAAAGTTTTATGACGAGCATTGTCATAGTGTTATCAAGGCGGTCATATATAAGAGACTTCTATGGGCCACACATGTAGCACAAATATGAAGGGGTTAATAAATTTATGAAAGATTTTAGTCGACAAATCTCAGGGAATAAGACAATTTTGAGAGATCTGGTAAAAAAATCAGTATTATAAGTTCTTCCTGGGTGCCAGCCGTGTCAGGTGGCTGCAAGGAAAAATAAAACATCGTTTCGAGAACCTTCTTCGTTTCCGTTCTCAGGGTCCTGAAGTCGCCTTTCTCCTTTCAACCAACTGACACTACTGGTAGCACAAGAAGAATTCATTATATTTAGTCGCCGTGAAAGCTCCAGATCATAAATCAGTATTGCATTAACAAGAAGAAATTTTAGAGCAGATTAAGTTCTTGAAGTGCTTGCCATCATGTAATTCAGAATGTTTGTCTCCCCTCTCACCATCTAAGATCGTAGTCTACAAGACTGTAATTTAATCTTTTGTTTTGTATGGGTGTGAAACTCGGCTTCTTACGTTGAGAGCTAGAGAGCTAGGTTTTTGGGAACAGGGTTGTGAGGAGAATATTTGGGCTTGAAAGGGACGAAGTTGAAGGTGGATAAATTGCACACTCAGGAGCTCCATAGCTTTTCAACAAATACGAAGGACGATCAAAGGATGGTTGAAATGATAAATTTTCGAGTACAGACGCATCTGAATAACAGTTTTTTTACGTTAAAGCCGCTCTGCTGTTTTCATTGACAACCAGAAATTTGAGATTTAATTAACGCGCACGTGTGTATACGCGCGTGAGTACGTGGGGAGGTGAGTTTATAGTGTTTCTGGTAAATCTGTGTGATATCAGACAAACGGACATTATTTCAGAATAATGCAATTAATTGGAGGTTAATGAGACAAGTACGGATTTCCAAGATAGCTGGAGACGAACTGGATCTCCCAAAATTGGTGAGTAGGAAAACGTATATTTCTGTCAGACCTGAAGATGGAAGCAATATATTCCCCTCAAAGATTGGTATGTACCTACCAGTTTAAACGGCAACACAGTTTTTAAGACCAATACCAGTATCTTCACCGCTTTGAGAACCTCAGATCCCATTTCATATTTCTGTTTACTCAGCCTACAACATTCGTCATTTTGCATTTAAGTTATGGAACTGCCATATACATTGCGTTTGCAGTTTTGCATAAGAAATCAGAGAATTACAAACCAGCAAAGTAAACAGACTGTACCCATGCATTATGCGTAAAATCTTGCATTTCAGAGTATTGTATCTTTTACGACAGTCTGCTGTCGTAGCCGTATGGAAGATGTGAATTTTGCCGTGTTTTGAATTGCTGTGAACGCTCCTACGTGCATGTTAAATTATTTTGCTGATAGAAAACATTCTGCTTCTTGAGATTTTAAGCTCAGTCATTTCGTTCTGTTCCAGTTCATAAGCACTTCTGAAATTATGATCCCTTGTAGACATTTGGCAGGGCTTATTCGACGAGGAATTAACTGGACGCAAGGCATCTGCATACACAGGGCAACAGAGCGCAGAAAAAATGCTGGCAAGCATCCGAGCCTCAAGTGGGATTCGAACTTACGATCTCAGTGTTCGATAGTTGTCAAAGACTCACGCTTTAGTGCGCTTTTAAACTGTGATCAGCGAGTGGAAAGTTTTGAAAAGTGTTTGATCCATCGTTTCAAAGCTCGTATTTTCATTGCAGCGTTTACTGAATTTCGTCTATGCTTCTATTTGAGCTCCTGTATTCTGTGAAGTGAGTAATGATATTTTAAGTCATGAGACTTTACTTGAAGGAACTGAGGAAAACTGAAACTTGTTGGGTTAGTTGTCCCGGTGCTTCTAAAAGCGTTACAGCGGACGTAATTCGATTGGTACAAGAGAAGATGACTTTTGGACCCAGGGTGTAGCTTCTAGAAAACTTCAACAGGAAGTACAAGGTACAGGCACACGGCGTCTTGCATAGGAACCCTTTCCTAGATATACACTCAGTTCTGTAATAAACACAACATAAACATGTCATCTCGTAAGATTTTGAGGTTTTCACAGCGGTGAGTGTGATTTCTGTCTTTTGGGTTGTTGCGCTGTGTAGTCTGGTCGATGTTTACCAACGTTTCAGAGGTCATACTGCCTCCGTCATCATATTCATCGCCCTGATGACGGAGGCAGTATGACCTCTGAAACGTTGGTAAACATCGACCAGACTACACAGCGCAACAACCCAGAAGACAGAAATCTTTATCTCATCTCGTTGATGTATGCTGACCGGTTCTTGAAAAATGTATAAAAACGAAATTTCGAAATAATGTCTAGTCTCGCGTGTTCCCGCTTTGAAGATTGGTGTTAACACTGGGCTTTAAATTCTGCTGGAGAATTGATAAGAGAATCCTTCTCCCCAAAGTAGATGGCGAATGTACAATAATTGCTAATAATTTATGATTGTTAGAACACGCTTTGAGGCAATTGGCCGCTATCTCACTAAAATGTTGAGGGGTCTTCGCCATATGTTTTTAGTGATTATTGTTGACACCGTAGTCCTACCAATTAATGAATTCAATACTAAAGAAAATCAAACCAATTTAAACCACATAATTGAATAAATAACATGATTCATGTTTGATTTGATCGACTATAGTTGTAAGTTAAAGGGGCCACATGAAGAGGTGCCACGGGTCGCAGGTTTATTACCCCTGCTTTGGACCAAAATGCTTGTAATGTTTATGATCAGCAGCTGCAGAGGAGTAAACGTGAATCCATGCGACAGGAGCGCTTACTGCCAGACTACAACATGGTTCTGAACCTAGCAGACTTGACATTTTGTCTAATCAATTTCATGCTTTGTCAATCACTGCTTTCCCTCAAACATTTGGTAAAGAAGCACCAAACGCTGTCTACTTTGCCTTTCTCCGTCATCCAAGTCAGTCTGGTGCCATATTTTTATTATGAACAAAAACTGGGGCTGCTAAGAGCGCCTGTAGTAGTCCTGCTTATGTTATAAAGAACTAAAGGACCCCGTATAAGAATTTGTGACGGCTTTCACTGTGAATCCTTTGAATTAAATTGTGTGCTCGTTAGCACGAGAGGAATCTGTGAAACCATGACTGTATACTGCGTTGCAACTTAACTGGATAGGTAGCAGAACCCGCAGGTCCAACACCGACAACAACAAAGCCCGCTACCGGCCACGATCCTGAGCAAACGGCATCCATTTTCCATCCTCACAGCCCACCTCCCTAAGATCCATCTTGATATTGTCCTCCTATATCCTTCTTGATCTGCCCAGTGGTAGTTTTCCAGAAGGATTTCCCACCAAAATTATATGTACATCTCTTGCCTCCCCGTCCCCATGGGTGCTACATATCCAACCCATCGTAGCCTCCTTTATTTCACTATCCTCATTATGCTAGGTGACCTGTACAATTCAATCAGTTCCTCGTTATGTAATATTATAAACTCCCCACGTAATTATTTTAGAATTATATCTCGCAGAAATAATATACAAATTTTCCAGTGACGATTAGGCCGATGTCTGTTTTCAGGGTTGTTGCGTCGTGTAGATGGTAAAGGTTTACAGACGTTTAAGAGGTTCTTGTTGTCTCCATCATCAGCGTGATGAGTGCCTCGTTACCACGATTGTGCTCACCGCCTTGAGAACCAGAAATCTCGCAGAAGATTAGATCGATCTTGCAGTGCCGGCAGTTGCCGACCCTATGTTTTGCGCGGTACGAGTGTTGAAAGGCTCATGTAAATGTGGTAACACACAGATACACATCAAACGAAGGATTTATTTCACTTTAGAGCCTTGTTTATGTACGAATCATACGTAAATGTTACCTAACCACCCAGGACTAGGCTACGGGAAGCCGCTTGTCAGCGATTTCGGTACAAATGAGTTTCTTTTTCATAGCGGTCATAGATTGTGCTGTTTATTATAGTCGTTTTATTCTGTGAAACGGCTGTAATAATTAAACGCAACACGCCACTTTAAAAGCACTTTAAAAAGTCGTGCTTTATTGCTATTAAATGGGAATAAAGTACACGCCAACGAGAACTTGTTTTGAAATTAGGCGGTATCTAAAGCAAAAAGTTTTTAAATGTTACATTTCTCTTGTATAGAAATGAGAAAACATATTTTATTTACTAAAGAAACGACGGAGCCCTTATAAATAGTACATTCAAACAGCTTTCATGAAATTAATGACCGTCAGGAAACATGTTGATAATTAAACGAAATGTCCCTATGCGTTTCAGTTGTGAGAATTCGGGGCTTGTCTACCCTTTGCGTTGGTCACGTCCAACCAACGATGCTGTGCGTTCAATTATAAATTTGTTAATTATGTTTTCTGAAAAACTAAGTTTGATGGTACAGCTATAGCACGTGCCTGTTTGCTTATGTCTAATAACTGTGTTACGTAGATGATGGATCTTTCGACCGTATGTTAACTTTGTCAGGGCTGTTGATGGACAATGAGCGTTCTTGATTTCAAGTTTATAAATATCGAATTTTTTCAGTGAAGAACTCTGAATTTTGTATGACTACAGATTGTGTTTATGCCAATAAGTTTTATGTCACAAATATCTGTGATTACCGGTTATAAAAATGTAGACGCAAATGAATATAGAGTCGATCTTCTGTTGCCTTTCAAAGAAGCGGTCAGGAACAGTTTCTAATATAATATTATATTGCATACTTAACAACGAATATCAGATTTTGGCCCAAAAACCGGCCGTGCTGATAGGTTTCCTCAGTCTCTCAAGGCGAATACCGACATTTTACCTTATAGTGGGTCATGGTCGCTTCCTTCCATATTCTGTACAATTCTTTTTTTGTTAATTGTCCTATGATTCGACGCTCTGAGCTACTCGCAGCATTGTTAAATACACCACAAATAAATAAATAACATACAAATCGTTTTTGAAGATGTCTTTGCTCCCATGTCATGTAATTACAGTAGCCGTTACCGAAATCTATGCTTCACCCCCACCACATCACTTAGCGCGCTGCCGTTAACTCACCAGTATAGCGTAATGCTACACTGCGAAGTCTGAGCTGTCTGCACTCACGTAGGCCCCGTTTTTCATGTTGCAAATTTGTACGATTTTTCTGTGAACTTTAAGCATGTAGTTTAGCGTTGGTTACTCTAACTGTGGTGGCAACAGTTGCCACTCTTTGTAAAGCAAGAAATGTAATGTAGTTTAGCAAGTCTTTCACTGGCAATTGCTGCATTGAAGGTAATTTATGGGCATTTCATTGTGTGTGTATTTTCATCAGGTAGTGTAATTTTTTTTCTACGTACGTTCGTAGATGAGGTTTCGAAATGTATTTGGAAGTTCATGGCCGTGCTGTTCATGCTGTGATGCATTAACTCGACTCCCTTTCTGTTTCCTTTCATATCTTCTGAACATTGTTGTGAGATGGTTTTCTGAAATAAACTGTCAGTTCCTTACTACCGTTGTATGTTCTATTCGTTATGTGATAAATCGTTCGTCTCCTTGAATAATCGAAAAATCACTCATTGATATATCCGTACGCTGGGGACGTGTAGTCTGAGTTCACATTACACCCCTTCTGAAACGATTGATGTCATTTGCATTAATTCTTTATACATGATGAATAAAATTCAAAGCTTTTTTCATCCTGTGATTTGTTCGTTCTTTTATTTTTAATTTAAACTTGTTTAATTTCGCTTTGTGGTAGTACCAATTGATGGAACAAAACCACGAAATGAACTCGAAATACGGAATATGTGGTAGCCTGATGAATGGTATGAAAAATGTATTATTTGAAATTGATTGGTGCGAATGTATTTTCGATCATTTGGCTGTGTTACAAGAGCCTGAAAATTATATTGTGTGGAATCGTTATGATTTACAAGTCTCAGATGTTCTAATTTACACAAAAATGAAAAGTAACTCATCAGCTCATTTTACTGAATTCTTAACCATTTTTTTACCTTCCTCTTTTTTCTATTTAAGTCGACACAATTTTATTAATGATTTTTAAATGAGGACGTTCAGGTTGCTGTGGAAGATTTCAAGATTTGCAGTAATGTTAATGGTATTTGAAATTTTTATTTTTATTCTACTCGGGAAGTCTCTGTTGGGTAAAATTGTATTACAGGGATGGGTATAACGGAATTGAATTTCATGTTCATTTTCGCCCAATCTGAAAGTACAAAATTGTATTTAAAATTAACTGGTATATTCCAAACATAGGGTTAGGCGTAATGAAGTAGGTAGTTGTTTAGAAATATTTGCATGGAAAGGGAGGATTAATATAATTAAGATGATTACTGCCTTCTGGCTGTTGCGCCATGTAGTCAGTAGACATTTATTGACCTACGTTTGAGATGCACTTGCTCTATTATCTGGGCGTCATCGCCCTGAAGATGGAGCCAATAAGCAGTTCTGAAACGTTGGATTATTTCTACCGTACTACAACACGCAACATTTCAGAAGGCAGCCATGTTTGAAGTCTATTCACCGTCGTGAAAACCTGAAGTATCACATGATGTAATATAGTTCTGAAAAATGCACGTTCCCTTTTCACTGACAACAAATATGTCCTTTTAGTTATGCATCAGGGAGTTCTTTTGCGCAGTTTGTTCCAGTGTTTACTTTCGCGTTTTAATTTCAGTGACCCTCCATTTGACGGATTTGTGTGTGAGACCCTGTTAAACATCAAACTTGCAAAAATCGCTGGATCAGGCTGGCAGAGGCCCAGACCATAGCACGTCACAACGATGACCTTGAACTTTTGCAGTGAGGCGCACTGCTAGAATGTTCTTAATGTCTCTTCTGTTCCGGAATGTGTTACTACTTGCGAATCCCTTTACGTTTATATTTCTGTCCTCAGAAACACCTGGTGTGATTATTATATAATATTTATTTATGTTATTAATTGTTGTAGAAACTTTTAATACTTGCTTTGAAGATGGTCGTATTCTGGGTTGTTGCGCCGTGTAGTCTGCTTGCTGCTGTCTGAAACGTCGGTAAACTGTAACAGACTGCACGGCGCAAAAATCCAGAAGAAAGCCATCTTAATACTCGTCACCGTGAGAACCCCAGTTCTCACTGGTAGATGCATGTAATATTGTAATATAGAATTATCTCAAGTGGTCTCGATTTAACCAGACTTAAACAGTAAATCTTGTTGTCAGTGTCGTCTGATCTACAGTTCATGTGCCATAAGCCAGGTAGCTGATAACTTAAAATAAACTTCTAGTAGTGTGCTCTGGGGATCAGAACAAGACACGTGCAAACAAAAACTTATGAAGCTATACATTCAGTGTAAACTTTAAACTTTATAGTCGTAAAACGTGAGTTTATGTTAGCTGCATCATTTTTTAAAATTATTTCCTGTAAAAGTATATTTTTACACGTATCGGAATATGGCTTTCCATCACAGAATTCATACAGTACACGAAGTGTACCTCGAAAAGTCTTTCTAATGAGAACGCATACAGGACACAATAAAAAGGTACTATACAACTTTTTATAAACCTCATGAGCCGTGTATGTTTCTTGTGGTAATACTAGAGTGAGTTTTGTAAAAATATTGTACATAGGTTTTTCACCATCTCTTTACACAGTGCTGTAGAAAAGAAGGTCATGAATTAACTAGCTCCTCATCATAACATCTATTTCCAAATATTTCTTTGCAGAATCTCTTCATTGTGAATGTAATGCACAGAGTTTTTAAGAAGAGACCATTGTCAATATATATTTGAAACGGAACGTAATGTTTCCACGAAAAAAGAAATATTGTAACATTTGGGTTCCCAGTCTCAAATTTTGTTCCAGCTATGCACCTTTATGCTCAACAGTTGTAAACACGAAAAATAATGTTGTAACTGACTCGTGAAAAGGAAGGATGAAATGAAAGCTCAACAGTCTGTGTTATTTAAACATGACCCTTGTCTCACGCTGAACTCCAGCGCCTGTAGACTAATTTCAGTTGCTCGCGTTTATCTTGTAGAACTTCACTCCTTCAGGGATGGCTCAGTCAGTATAGAGACTGGCTATGGTCTGATGGACAGGAGTTCTACTCTCGAAAGAGGTGTAAAAGTTTGTCTCATCGTTTCCTCAGAAACAGTTCCGCCGAATTGTGAGGTTGACCACCCACCTGCGTCCAATGCGAATGTTAAGATTGCGTTGAGCCACTTCCGGTACGTCTTTATGGCGTGGTACTTAATTAAACATAGAGAAAACTTTACCGTTTACACATTACTCCACTACTCTTTCTCTGTCTAAACGTCGCGGTTCACGGGTTTGTGCTAGTTCTGGACTGTCGCTCTAGACGCCTGTTATCTTAACCTCGTCTCTCGGTTATTTTCTCATCTGCAAACATGCAAATGTTCTGCTGTTTTATAAAGTTGCTGCTGTATCTTCCGTCTGTTGTCTTATGAGTTTTGACCTTGTGTAGGTGGTTAGCAACATTTTGTAGGAACGTATCGCCTTCATTTTTAGGGCAGAATACTTTTACCCGTCAGGATTTTATCCCGAAGATGGAGACGATATCTTCATCCGAAACGATGGCAACTATCTATACGGTGTCAAACCCCACAGGACTACAGTCAACATCTCATCGCCGAATTAATTTCACATCTCACACTGTATCTTCAACTTCTCAATCACTTGCAGTCCCATGCGACGTTACATAATCGTTCTAGTTAAGTAAGCGTTATTAAATTAATACTGCTTAGAGGCGATCAGTAATCAGCTCTGATGCAAACCGTGAGGAACTAACACACATGCGTCTGTATCTCAGGAGTAGGAATAATGGCTGCGTGATCCCTACGGTTTATATAATCTCACTTGACAAATTTCCCAGACTTGAGTGTTTTAAGGGATGTAAGAAGTGTTCAATCATCCTTCTTGTTTCCGTTGAAAAATCCCTTGTAGGAAGATTATTCTTATGGTGAAATAAATGTATAGGTTTACAAGCTACTGTTCCATCAAGTTAGTGATAAATTGTTAAATAACCTCAATGTAACGATGAATAATAAGGCACACCTTACTAACAAAACTTTTCTACTAGCTTAATTGCTTTCGGAGGCCCTGGATCGTGAGTAGTGGCGGGCATCCATCTTACCCAGCTGTCTGCCCTGTTTCGGACGTGGTCTTGCCATTCTCTGTGCAATGCCAAGCCGTTACTTACAGGTATATAGCCATCACAGAATATGGTTAATATCCGACTTCACCTCACCAATTGTAACATATCTGTTTATTTCTGTAAAATAATATTAAATTGTTCGAACCGTGGCCATGTTTGTACTTCGCAACGTACGAAGTTTTTAGAAAGTTTTATAGTTCACCGCTGTCAGGGCGTAGCAGTATAGACCAAGCCAAAGACAAGTTTTCATGAATCGAAATGAAGTTTCTTAAAGTCCTCAAAAATCAATTTTGTTTAACAAAATGGGCACGATTATATAGATTATGTTTTAAGTTCTCACGGGGGCGAGTATGGGCTGTTACTCCGTATAGTTTGGTAGAAGTTTACCGACGTTTCAGAGTTTTTCGGAATGTATTGGTTTTCCCCTGCACCAGTGCTAGGTACTCATGTCGCCATCCTGAGGTCTCCGGCAGACCAGACCAGTCGACACTGTTTTCAGTTGGGGCTTCGCTTCTGACCCAACACTTTGTTTCATTCAGTAATCGTTCAAGTTGCTGCATTTTCACTATGACCCCAGCTTCACAGTCGCCACGGTCTCAGTTTTATTGTACTGCAGTGAACTCCTTTATACACCGTCATCTGGAATTCTTATGTACATGGAACAGACCAGAATGACTTTGGGTTTTTATTTGTTGATCGTGTCTGTTTCCCTTAGTATCGTAGAATGAAATCCCTAGACTTGAAATGAACTATAGCCGATTCTTGCAGATCACATTCACTGCCGTATTACTAACCTAACCTAACTCATATGCCTGTGTGTGTGATTTCGACAAATTCCTTAATCATATCTCTCAAAAGAAATTAAAGGAATTTGTTTATAGAATTCTATTCTGTGAGGATTTTCGTGCTTTGGAATTAAGAGTGAATGGAAGCATCCTCGAAGGTTTATAACCACTCATGCGAAAGTTACATTTTTCCTGACATTGGGAAAAATTCTGCGATTAGAATCAGGAAATTGCGAAATTACCCTATTGTACGCTACCATTGTAAAGACTTATCGGACGTCATCATGGACGAACACGTTTTGTCGCGTTGTAAATAAGACGATGTTAGGTCGTGAACGAGCTAACGGCCTTTTGTTTTATTGTGTTGAGTGTTAATAATATGTGATAATATTTGGATATTGCTAAATGTAATGTACTTGATACTTACCGCGGACTAAATTATTTAATAAATGTTTTGAATATTTTTATTTTCAAAACAGGCTCAAGATGATGACCACAAAGATCATGTCGACACTGGTCTTCCGAGCTGTAAAATTGCGGGTATATTAACACTTTTTGGAGGAACATGCTACCCCCATCTTCAGGGCTGGAGCGAGGTTTTTGGGAAGTGGATAATTTGAAGAGTCAGAAGGACTATAGTAGGAGGAATTAACTCGAGAAACGAGGAGGATAGTTTCATTATGCTGCTTCGAAATGTTTGCACCTTTCTCCAAGTCTACAGGACATCAATATCGACATTTCCACCTGAGATATTATCCACATAGATCAGTTCAGTGATATTTCAATTACTTCGAGAGGACAAGTCATAGACCGTGTGTACTTAGTACCGGGCAACATATAGGCCTACGACCGAATCGAACGTTCGTAAACCGAGAGTTGCTAGATTGGGATTATGAAACAATGCGTGTTATCACGATTTAATTTTCAAGAAATGTAAACTAATGTGATCCTGGGGGATTCGGTATTTGGAGTTTTCGTTTAAAAGAAATTAGGCCAACGCGTCACTTTGAAACAAATTTGCTCATGTTGTTGGGTTGTGTAATGTTTTGTGTCATACTGTAGCCTAATATTAATTATATCCTTCGGTTGGGATATGTCGTCAGTGATCCTGGTGTATCGCTGTTGAGGGAGAGCCTATATTATTTCTGGTTAGTTATATCCTGCTGGTTTCACTACATGTCCGTGAGAAATTCGTATTTTTATTTAATTATCTGCGGCTCTGTTCGTATCGGAGAAGTAGCAGGGACGCGTACCGTGCTTGCAGAATTAAAATTCTGAATCCGATATTATCCTTCAAAATTGAAGAAACTTTATACAGAACTCCCTTGTCGCAACGGTATGGCGCGTTCTCAGGTTGCGCATAGAGACGACGGCCTCTAGTTTTGGGGGGTAGCTGCGGATATTCCGAGTAAGCAGTCGTTGACGGCCGACAAGGGGAATGTCCTCCACATTGGTGGTTGGGCGGGATTCTAAGAAAATCGCCACCGTAAATATTGACCTGTTCTGAAATGTTTCACAGGGCCTCGGATTGGACGGTTTCTTTGGAACCACCTGAATTATCTAGGGGTACACGCAGGTATAATATTAAAATGTGTCTCATCTGTCAGGGTGTGGACTAAATTTATTTGAGTTGTAATATGGTCCAGTGGCGGGCTGTTATGAATATGACAGTTCAATTTCGGATTCTATAAAAAGCGGGAGGTTCCTTGACTCAGAGTAGTTAATATAGTCCAAAGAAGGGCTCGTCTTCTTGGTGTTTATTTTATTGAATCCTAGAAACCTTAACTTTGACATATCTCTGGGGACTCTATATGAAGCAAATAACACCATTTCTTCTCGTAAATGTTTGGAAACATGTGACAAGAACGTGCAAACGTTTGGAAACAAATTTGTATGCAGATAGAGTGAGAACGGAGAACGGTATAATCTTACCTAGGACAGAGGGGGTAGTGAAACAAGGTCTATGCTAGATTCAGCATAGACCTGCATCACGTGAAGGTTAGTTACAGAATGTTGTCGCGGAAGTCTGGTCAGAAAAAGGCACTTGGAAAGACGAGTATAGGGGAAAATATTATTAAAGTGGAAGTAGTGATATACGAGGTTGTGTGTTTGTGGAGTGGATTGTATGGGCTGAGATACTACAAGAACTCAGTTTAAACGTATCTTAAATCTCCCAGATTAATTTTTTAACGCTTCGCAAATGCTCATTTAAATTAAATATTGAACAACAGTGGAGAATAGTGTACTTCTTGCCTTGGCGTCAAAAGAGCGTCCAGAGGTTGCTAGCTGGGAGAGGGGATTGTTAAATGTTTCCCCACCGTGGTTTATCGTACGTCCTGAGGGAAGTGAAATTCTAAACAGACATACGAAAGAGTTAATTGAAAATGAATAAAGTAGTTATAATACTCGTATACAGTATCTATACACTGTTGCAGTCTTCCCTAGAGATCACCAGGAAAGTCGGCTCTTTCTACATTCCGCTTGAGGGTCTCTCATGGTCTTTCATTGAAATAAACGCCTGCCTCTTAAGTGCTGTTAAAGAGCAATGGATATTAGGTGCAGGCCAATGTAACTTTTAAGATAACTTATTTGGGATTTTCCATGTGTGTGATTTAAATTGTGACAGGTATAAAAACTGCAAAACTTTGTGTGTTTCAGAGGCTGGCTGGCTAGCTACGTCTTCACACAAAACAAAAGGAAAATACTTGCTAGTAGAGCCTGTTGGACAGAGCTAATATTAGTCAGTAGACATAAAAACAGTCCAAAACCGTGAATCTCCACACGGGACAAATCGTTCTATGGTATATTCGTTATTGCACGTTGGGAATTAGTTTCTTTAGCACTGCTGATTTACCCATTTGATTGGTTCTGTACCTGCTGATTGTAATATTTCTGGAACGGATCCTACAGAATTATAATAATGGTAGTAACACCATGGTAATTAAACTATTGAATGAATTGCCAGTTATTTTTCACGATAAATGATTAACACATGCCAAATGGTTTAGTATTTACGCAAAAATGTCTGTGCAATATTTTAGCGCTTTCCTTTAAATAATGAAATGTGCATCTGAGCCGTTTGTAGTATTTATTCATGGAAATTTTAGCAATGCGTACGCCATTTGTAACAGAAAATAACTAAATTAGGACAGACTCTCTAGAAACCAAGAATTTCTTGAAGAACTTAATGTCTCGGTCAAGAGAGCAGGCCAATAGTTGTTTCTGTTTCTCACTCACTCACTCACTACAGAGTGATCAAAAGTAACTCAAACCATATTAAAATACTTTTGGTTGTAATTCATTACAATTCGACTGGATCAATAAACACACAATATCGCTGTGACTTTACAATGCCGACGCCGTTCAGGTCATGTTAAAACCTGCTCGCTCCAAGCCTTCAGTCCTCTTCAAACAGTCAAAGTACAAAGATGTATTTTTCACAAATGCAACGAATGTTCATCGTCGAATGCTACCTCGCGTCTCGTTCTTACGTAACTTGCTAGAATTAATTTAAGGATACATTTATCGGTTCTTCTGTGCCAGACAAATCTGGTGAACTGTGACACGATGAATTCATCGCCCTGATGAAGGAGGCAGTATGACCTCTGAAACGTTGGTAAACATCTACCATACTACACGGCGCAACAACCCAGAAGACAGAAATCTTCAAGTAGAACGTGTGTCCGGAATGGGTTGCGTAACTTTTCGGTCAGCCTGTACATGTGTGTGTTTTCTGATGGACATGTTGATACTTTTTATCAGCCGGGAAATAAATTCGACTGCGTGTGGTGTATTCGGTCACTGAATCGAAGCCCCGGGATGCCGACCATTTCCTCCCCAGTCCGTGCTCTTTTCCTTACGTTATTTAGTGACAAGATGCCCAGGGTATCGATGATTGATGGGGCTGAATTACAGGAACGTACCGACCATCTAACATTACCTCGGCGGTTGTCGTGGAATACGTGCACTTGGATTGCACATCGCGAAGCATAATAAAGTTCTAACTCTGCAGTTTTTTTTCCTCCACTCATTTTCTCTCCAAATTTTCCTTTCACTCCTTTTTTGTATTCATTTTCATTTTATTTTCTCATACCTTCTTTATCCTTTCCTTTTCCTGCCCTACCTTTTTTATTCCTTGTTGTAATTTAATTTAATTTTTATTTTATGCAATCAAATTCTCTTAAACACTATCAAAATATAATTTTAATATCTGACTCTGTCAATATCTGTAATAACTTTGAATAAATGCTGCGAGATATGATATTACAAATTTGTGAGTTGTTAGAATGGTGAAATATTTTATGAGCTTCAGGTGGCGCGCTAGAGTTAAATACATCGACTTTTAACAGAATATGATTCTGTGATTTCCATTAACGTGCATTTCGTATTCAGATTTAAAAGAGTAACAATATTTTCAGCTAAATAAACTTGGTATCTTGTTAGTACTGATGTGTAATGGAATAATTTAAAATGCTGATGACATATTAATCAACGAGGACTCCTGTTTAATCCATTAATTTTCGAACTGTTTTGATTAAGCCCGTGTCGACAGCTCACTGAATTAACTTTTGCCTGGTACTCATCCTAATTTTCAGGTAGTAATTAACAAAATACTGTTATGATTATCGTGTGACCATTCCGTCAACCCCCGTAATCCGTTTATTAACGAAATAATTCTTTTCTTGTCAGTACATATTATGCAATTTAGGACAAAATTTGTGTTATGCAGAAGGAATATTTAGTACTGACTTTGCTTCATTGTTAAAGTAGACATTTCGTTTCTGTATGTAACACTGTAAACAATGTTGGCCTAACAGAAGCAAAATTAAATGACTTATGACCAGATTTCTTTAAAAGCGCAGTGTGAAACACCGAAGTAGTTGAGCATTGGTTGATCATAACATTATTTAACGACGCTGTTCCAGCTGCAGATGTTACACAGCGTTAATGAAACCTCATTTATATTCTTTGTAGGGAGTTGTTGAAATATGTTTTGGCTCGGAGGTACTTCATAACTTTCTGGGTTCTAGCGCCGCGTAGTGTGGTAGAAGTTTACCAACGTTTCAGAAGTCCTTGCTGCCGCCATCATCAGGGCGTCCTGTGATGGAGGCAACAAAGACCTCTGAAACATTGGTAAACCACGAGACTATATGGCTCAACCCAGAAGACAGCCAACTTCAGACTCACAGCCGTGAAAACCTCATATCCTACCACTGAATGTTCGTAAACTGCTGAGTTTATCATCGATTAGAAGATAAACACACACCTGTAGCAAGTGTCGAAGTTAGGAATGCGTGGAGCCATACCTTCACTACTCCATACCCCACACGTCTGCGTAGCGTGGTGATTAGTTAAGCACGAGTCTTGGCGTTCTGTCTTTTAGCGAAACTGATGCAAGTCTGTAATTTGTCCCTCTTTTCTCTTGCTTCTTGAACACTCGGAAATATTGATTCAGTGTATTCAAGTGTAAGCGTAACTCTGTTCGCGACTCGCGTTACTTAGAAATGGGGTGGGGAATATCGGTCTGACACAGAACCATGACGATGTAGGATCTGAACAAATTACCACCAGAAAGCACGTGATAAGTCTTCCCAGTCTTAGCACGAAGGTGCTGTTTGCTTTTGCCGCTGAGATTGACGACTTCAGGCGCCTCCATGACGTATCATTAGATTAAGGCACTTGAAGGGAATGTAGCCACGCTAAACTTCTCTGTTTTTTCTTATAAATTTTAAACGTTTTGAAGCAAACGTAATATATACGCACCTTGCCATAAGATTTATTTAGCTGCATTAAAAAATAGTATTCATTATCATCTATCATGAGCGCCGGAAAAGAATTTTTTTCTGAAAGGCAAATATGATTTCTGCTTTATTACCTGCGTAGTGTATATAATATGGTCAACCAAAATTTTCCTTTTAAACATACGGAAATTAAAGTTTAGAGAATATGGAGTTTTAAAATATTATTAGGACTTATTTTTAACCGAGAAGCAACCAAAATTTAAAGTGAAGTGTCAGATATCTGTTCCAAACATAACAAACTTGACCTTCGCCATTCTTTATCAACATTTTAATTCCGTTAAGGCTTGCGCATGTTACCTAATTGCATTTGTAATTCTGTGAGTTTTGGAAAATAATCTTACAGTGAATCACTTACGTTTTTAGTAAGGTTTGCCACGTAACCTACATTTGTTGTTTATTTTCATTCCTGGCCAAACGAGATCTGATAAAAATGGTATAAAATGCAGTTATACTACGTAAGAGTACAGAAAATTTCCTTTCGATTAAACTATAAGTAAATTACTGTTTGTTAAGATTATTGACACATTACTTGTGTTCTGAAAGTTACGTTCACTTTATTTCCTTTCTTATTCTGAATCTTAAATGGCGTCTGACAAAACGCAGCAAACCAAACGTCGTGGCCAAATGGTTAGCACCTGTTTCGTATTCGGGAGGTCCCGGCTTCAAATCTCGACCCGGAAATCGGCCATCGGGACTGAGGTTTTTCGTGGTTTTTGTCAGTCTCTCCAGGCAAGTGCCGGGATAGCACTTTAAAGTAGGACACGAGGGCTTCATTCCATATCATTTCCAATTCGTTATTCATTGTAATCCTGTCATTCGACGCTATATATTGTGAGCCACTGAAAATATTCTCTTTAAGTACCTTGCAGCAGAATTTGCTTGTAGCGACTGAATAAATCCCCGGAAGTAATGAAATATTATTATGATTTGCATTATAAAACGTGATCTCTGTGTCGTGTAATTCTTACCGCTGCGCAAAGTTGGTGTGCCGTGTCGCCATCATACCGCGCAAACCTCACACGTAACGTGACAGTAACAACTCATTTTCCAGACTGTCCTCTGTCACCTTTCACCCTACATTTAGCCTGGTTTCTTTTAGGGCGGAGAAAGTTGTAGTGTGTTCTAGTGCAATTGCTTCATCTACATGAAACTTACTTCATGCCACTGAAGGCAACATCGACGCCATAAATGCATGTCTTCAACATGGCAACAGTTATAAACTTTCGCAAAGTGTACGAATACAAAATGTAATGAGATTAGATATTTGTTAAAAATGTGGCTTTCGTTGTGGTTGTTTGTATCTAAAGCGAGCCGGAAGATTATTGAAGATTTCTGTCTTCTGGGTTGTTGCGCTGTGTAGTGTGGTCGATGTTAACCAACGTTTCAGAGGTCATACTGCCTCCGTCATCAGGGCGATGAACATCTACCAGTCTACACAGCGCAACAACCCAGAAGACAGAAATCTTCATACTCACCGCTGTGAAAACCTCAAATCTTACGGATAATTATTGTCGAGTTAATGACAGTTATTTCTTGTAGTGTTCAGAGGGACTTGTATTTAATTGAAAATTTCTTAATCCAGTCTTACCGAACTCTGAACATGTAATTATAATAATTATTAGCGTAAGTACCATTCTATTTAATTTCTTTCGTTATAACGAGGGTTTTACACTTCTTCTCACCACACTCGTCTGTAACGAGGGATGCTATTTATCTGTGCAAGACGAAAAGTCAGAACCCCTTAGTGTATCCGCAGTACACGTAGCCAACTAGAGAATGGCAAATGCATCGGCTGATAAACTGAAGATGGATGAGAGATACCTGGCGTTTTGAAAATAGACTAAAAGGTAACTAATTGGGAAATAAATAAAATAAGCTCCCTCTTCTGGAGTTTTATGTAGTACAGAGTTGTCTTCTTTATGAATCACGGGGTTAAGAGCTTGCTACATGTGTAACATATTTAACTGTATACTTCTTGGGAGTAATATCCATAAAATACATATTTTTACGAACGTCGCCATCGAGTGGATAGCATTCCTGCTTCTTGCAATGGAGGTGACGGGTTCAAATATCGGTCCAGGTTTTGGCGAAGTGTTTCCTCAGCCTCTTTCTGATTTCAAATAAGCAACGACCTTTCCCGTATTTCTTACAATTCATAATTGGAAAAGATCCTCCCGTTCTGAACACTATAATCCACGAAGATGAAAAAATGCGTCATAAAATGAAATGAACATTTTATCTTAAATTATTATTATTATCTACAAAACAAGAATTTTTAGATTAAATACTTCTGTCTGAGACTTCAATTCTCTTGGCAGCGAGTATGAAGATGGCTGTCTTCTGGTGCCGAGTTGTGTGGTAGAAGGGCGATTCGACCCGATGATGGGGGCAGTAAGCACTTTTGAAACGTCGGTAAACTTATGCTGAGTTACAATCCAGAAGACTGTCATTTTCAGGTACTCTTGACTTCATAATTTAACTGTAAGGCAACAATTCTGTTCGAGTTTGAAGTTGAAAGTAAATTAATCAGAATGCGAGATTTCTTGGTCTTCATGCTCTCACAGTGCTTTAGTGATCTATGGTAAGTCGGGAGCCATTAAGATTACCGCAGCTCGGAAATTATTAGACGCAGAAGGTGGAATTAAATTCCATTCCGTAAGGCACGAGCTTGTCTGAGCACTAACGTCTGTCATGTGCGGGATTATTCGTGATTTATCTAAGTCCTTCCAGTAGATAACTAGGTAATTTCTTCAGTACGTATTTATAAATAGCGTATCCTGTCTCATTTTGTGACATAACTGTTGACATAGACATCACTAAGTCAACCGAATATGAAACCGTTCAATTTGCTGTGAGTCAAGATAAAAGTCGCGTAAAAAGTAGAATGAGGATGTGTCGTCTCCCCCCCGTCTTGGTATTACTCCGGATAAAAATATAATAGCAGTGCCAGTGGGTAAACCTCATGGTGAGAGGCCACGTGGGAGACCATAGCGAAGATGGGGCAAGTAGATTGAACCCGCCGAGTGCTTATTTATGTGGTGACGTTGTATTTGGTGTTTTAATTACGCCTAATTAATTGCTTAACTGAAACGAGGGTGTGAATGATTATTTGGAAACGACATGTGTTGTTTCAGTTTTTCCGAAGGGGATCAAGGCTACCAAGAAAGGTTTGGTCATGTTTGAAGGCCAAATAAACGAGATTTGAAATCTGGATGTGCCAATCACAGAAAAAAGTGCCACCCTCTGCATCACGAAGTTCGGTTTGTTTTTTGAAATATTTAAAAATAAGAAAGTAAACATTTTGAAACTTCTATTATCGTAAATTAAGGAAGCGAAGTAACACGCTATAAATGCAAGTGAAATTCAAATACAAGTTTTAGATTGAAATCCTTTTGAACCGCAATATGTACAACGCCCGAAGAGAGTATTTTACTTTCTCCTGGTTTCTTGTGATTTTCACTGCCCGTGTTAGTCCTACTGGATTCCTACACCCTTTTATCATCGAAGTTGTTATCCATTCTGTTCTATATATTCCCATTTTTCGTGTCCTGTGTACATTCCTCTCCGTTTGAAATTTTATAAAAGTTTAAATTATATTTTTTGTAATTAACCTTCCACCACTGTCAGTTATAAATACTAAGTAATAATGGGAAACAGTCCATCTATCTAAGAGCAGATTTAGCCTCGTCGTTCGGTTTTCTTTCATTTGAAACATCTATCCTTTTCACAGCCTGGGAATAAAATGGACAGCCTTATATACACGCCTACTTTAACCGCCAGTTGAACAGAATAACAGAAATAATTTTCGAAATTACTTTCGTTCGTAATTTCCTCTTTATTTACTTTTCTGTTCCCCTCACGTATTTAATTTTCGTAAATTTCAAAAGAAAGTTATTCTATCATCAACCATTATCAAAACGACTTTATAAGTGCTGCGACCTGATTGGAATCTTAGACTAATCTAGTCATACATTTTCCGTAAATCCTATTCATGTCAGACAAGAATTTGAACGTGTTAGACGGGGATCAGTCCATCTCGAGGCCTCTAACCTCACACGATAACAACATGAGCCCACAGCTTTGTCGCGGTGCGTTCTGTTTGCTACAGCGAGTGGTACTGATCCTTCTGCTGTTCTTACCACCACTATTTAACCCCTTTTTACTCCCATCATCTTACTTCGTCGTTATTAGTTTACTTATATCCTGCCATATTTAAAAATTAAGGCGGCAGTTGAAGTTTCTGGTAGACAGAAATATACGGCGTCATAATCCCAATGAGAAGGAAATAATTGCGAAGATGAATGTCTTCTGGATTGTGACGCCGTCGTCGCCTTGAAGATGGAGGCAGCAAGGATTTCCTAAACGTTGGTAACTTGTACCAGATTAAGCGACCCTACAACCCAGAAGACAGCCAGCCATCTTCGGACTCACCGCCGTGAAAACTTCAAATCGTAATGTAATGATTATTCCATTTTACGAGACTACTTGGAAATGAAAATGTTATCGTATTTCCTGATTGTAAAGGTCAATCAATATTCCGCTGGAAACGAAACTCCACTTCATGCCAGTCTTCCTGCGATGATTGGGAATCGTCTTTCATTGCTGAGAATGAAATTTTGCGCTGTCCCTCACGTATCGAGCTAACATTCAGTTACCGCAGCGGAATTCGAAACTTGGGAAAAGAAAAGGGATTGACAGATCGAAGACCATTAATTTCGCGGCGTTCGTAATACGTAACGGTGCCACGTGGAGCATAGCGAACAACTTCGCGAGATGTGGAAACTGTTGCAGGTATCAGGTAGGAAGTAGCGGTGGTTGAGGTACAGTAAAACCTCTCTAACTTGGACACTTGCGATTCCACGATAGTGTGTCCAACTTACAGGGGTGTCCATGATAGAGGGAAAGGGGGAAAATCATCCTTTCAAATTGTCGTGTAATAACAATGAGGTAATTGTAAAGTATTATGGAGCCCTTCACAAAAAGGAAATTATTGATAAGAAAAATCAAAAGGGTAAATTAAATTTTTACAAATTTTGTTTTCACTAAATTAAACTTGCATGGATAAGCTCATAGGGAAGGCACCAATACTTTACGTTTACCGACAATGCAATCAATCTATTTACTTACATAATCTAACTACTGTAGGCTTGATCGAATTAAGAATACGTAATTTATTTATTAATTATAATAATCTTTTGAAACCCACTCTCATGGTTGCACATTACACCCCAGTCTCAATGAAATTTTAAATGTTCAGAACGTATTCTTTTTAATTGTACTTACGGCATTAGCTCAACATAAGATGTCACTTATTTCTTGTAAAAAAGTCCGTCACAAGACACTGCTTTTTTGCTTTTATCTTGGAATTTGCCATCCTCTTACTAATTTTCGCCGCAATCAGAATAAAGTTTCAACCATTCCTGGTTGATTATGAGCGAAAGCACACCGTTCCAATTTCTGTTTAGCTCAGTTGCAAGCTCAGTACTGACAAAGTTAAAACTGTACCAGTAATACTTACTGTAGTCCAGTGAAGGGTTCAACAAAATAATTCCATTGATGTGTTCAAAGTCTCACACCTTCAAACATAAGGTAATCCTCAGGTAGAAGGCATTCATAAGTCATAAATTCAAAGCAACAAAATACTAACTGTAAACGTTTCCCATAAAAGCATTGAAGCTAAGTGCATGAACCTGTCCAACTTACAACACAAGGGGTGTCAAGTTCCAGGATAAAGGGGCGTCCAAGATATAGGATGTTGTGGACATGTAAAATTATAGGATATTCGCCGGTTCCAATTAAAAGTGTCCAATATAGAGGGGTGTCCGGGATATAGTGGTGTCCAACTAGAGGGGTTTTACTGTACTACGCAAGAAATTCACGAGATGTCTGTAGTAATGCTGCTGTTTAAGAGGTCATATGATTTCGCAGTAAATACGAGTATCTGAGATTTTATGATATAATTTTAAATTTTAAATTACGTTAAATTGTACGAGGGAAAGTAATAAATTTATTTCTGATTTTATTTTACCTGGACATTTATTTTGTTAGCATTGATGAAATGTCACACTTTAACAATTTTTGTGCGTTCCATCCGTCATTTTGATCTATTAGTTTTTAAGCTTATTTTTCTTAGTGGTAATAGACAGCTGGTACGGGAACCTTTATGAGCCAAACTTACCCGCTTTGGGGACGTAGACTGTGTCTGAAAGGCCTGTTGTGCTGTATGGCGGCAGTCTAAATTGTGCTTTTAGTAATTAAATTCCGTAAATTTAATCCGACTGAGAACATCTACGAGGGAGATTCAAGTCTGGTGTGATAAAGAAGGTTGATATACTGACAGAATGCATTAAAGAACAACGATCTATGATTTGTTTTTGTTTAATGTGACGTGAAATCTAGTGAAAGTTATGGAAAATTGACGGTTCTATATGATGATAAATATATGAGCTGGCGGAAATTTTAAGAATAAAAGGAGAGATTCAAAGAATGGCAGTCGAATGTTCACAAGGCCTTTTGTGGGTGGTTATCGCCTTAGTAGGTTAAGGAGAAAATATATCAGCTTATTCGGGACAATTGAAGAACCAGAATAATGAACATCAGTTATGGAAGAGATGGAGAAAGAATGGGTTAAGGCCGAAAGTTAATTTTATTCCGATAAAAGGAATTTTGTGGAGGACCACTGGCCCGAATACGTTGAAAATGAAGACAGTTTGAGAGTAAAATAATTTTTATTATTGTTATATATAATTTTTTGACAATGCTTTTATATATTTTATTCGCAGCGCATTTTTGAGAACGGCTTTTATGTTAAATTTAGGTGTGTGTACGTGAAGAACCTATACAGAAGTGTAGTGGTTAAATGAAAGATTCTGTCTCTCCAGCTCAAAGTGTTGGATTCAAGTGGTTTGGGATCGTTAGTAGGCTGTCTTTTTTGAACAAAGTGATGAACGTTTAAGTTTCGTAAAACTAATATTTTAAAAATATATTTGCCGTCTTTGTAATCATCAGCCCCTCAATACGACCCAGTAATGTGGAATTAAATTTTCTTTGTTGCTCACACTGACTCTTGTTCTGCGTAAATTATACTACCCGCAACTCAGCAGACAAGATGAAAAAACCCTGGTGTAGTTTCTACCGTACAGTCATATGTAACAGTGAAAGTAACGCAAAGGCACTGACAATGATTCTAGCTGCAATATCACGTGGGATAATTAAACTTAGGACGCGTTGATTTTTTGTGTCAAATTACGTTTTAAGCACTATGTCTTTAAAGAGGCTCCTATTTTACATTTACACCGTATTATAAGGATGTTCTGGAGTGGTCCTACTGTACTCAGGCGAGAAATTGGGTTAATAAGACTCTCTGATTATTATAAACGGTCTGCAGTACGTAAGTAGTTTCCCAGAGAAAATTAAATGGACGGATAGAACATTTTCAGCTGAGAAACTTGGAATTTTGCTAATTCTTACTACGAGCCTTGTTACGGATCGCTGTTTCGTTCATTCAGGACGAAGGTTCTGTCGAGTTCATACAAATTCTAGCACCCTGCAGACTCTGAACACTGTTTCTTTGTAAGTAGAGCTAATTTACAATTGCTTCGCTTTCTCGTTTCTCGACATCTACCACTGTGGAAATGTTACATTTAATAACGTCGCACTCTTGTGCCCGTACGCCTCCTGATTCAGTCACGAATAAATCATGGACACGGCTGGTTCTCCTCGTCTCTGCAGTAGAAACGAGCTTATTTTGGTGCTACAATCGCTTTGTGGTCAGGGGTACCAATTTGGAGACCGTGAAAACTTGAGGTTTTACGTTTAAGCGCAAGAATTTCGAAGATTTATATCGTAATATATCTTTAAAATACATACAATTTTAGAATAATTAATTATGAAAATGGAAAATAGTAATCTTACGGTCTCACGACGTATTTTACTCAGTGACTAGAACTGAAGTATTGCTGCTAATTTAACAAGTAAAATTTAAATGGAAAGCAAAGCTGTCCCGATATTCTTTATGGAAGGGTTGGGGGGGTATGTATATAATTCCTGCTCGTTCTTGATCTCGGCACTAGATGCTCATGAGTGGTGAGCGTCAAGCCTTGGCCTCGCTTTACCCCCGGGGAAAGACCCCCCGGTACACGAGGGATAGGAGGCTGGGTGGTAAACAGAGCCGACCTGGACACAGAGGCTGGAAGAAAAATCCCTTGCCCATAAAATTGATATGGTACATTTTAGAAATTCATCTGTATTTGTAGGACTAGTGACGTTGTGCCCTTTAAGGTCTAAAACTTCACAACCCTTACACACACAACACAAGCGGAGACCGTTACTTAATAGAATTGCTTTTCTGCATGATTCTGTACCAAGAAAACTATAATTATATGATACTGGTTGTTTGTAAAAAAATAAAAAATAATCAACATTTTCCTTTCAAACGCCAATTTATTATTAGTAAAGAACGAGAGAATGGTGTCTGTTTGTTAATTTTTCGAGCATGTTCATTTCACGTTACTGGTTATCGTCATCACAGACGTCTTTATAAACATTGCCATCATATTAATAACATTATTATCGCACTATCCATGTCGTCGGATGTGGCATAAAGAACACCTTCGTAAATTTTGTGAACACCTTCGTCAAATTCATGTTTTCACGATGTGCTTGAATGTGGCACAAAGCGTTAAAGTATTAATAATTCAGCTGCACGAGCAGCAATTACCAGCGGTTTACGATAAGTAATGTAACTTAATATTGTATAAGCTGTAAGATTTTATGTGTTAATCAGTGTATTTATTTTTCTTCAGAACCAGAGCTAATTCTGTTATTTTGGTGAGAATATCGTCTACTTCAAGGAATTTTCAAACACAGTGGTTATGAAATGCTGTTACGTTGGACGCAAAATATTTCCGAGATAAAGTTTTCACTGTGTATTGCGAATCCAGATATGGATGTTGGGTAGCTCATGTGCTAATAACGTTATGGACTTAAGACAGCACTCAAGGGGGATATTGAAGTAGCGCTTACGGCAGAGTGATGTTCTAGACGTGACTTGAAATGAGTCAGTGCACATACTTACTATGTGACATGAAACAGGAAACGGGTCGGATTTCCGATGTGATATGAGCAAAGCGCATTCAGTGAAACTTCCTGTTCTCATGGCAGAGGGCATGGAGATGACTGTCTTCTGTGATGTTGCGCTGTGTAGTCTGGTGGAAGGTTTCAGAGGTCCTTGCTACTTCCATCATCAGGGAAAACCCTGAATATTACTGTCTTCTGGGACGTACAGTGTAGTTAGGGCAAGCCCTAATGATGGAGGCGGCAAGGACCTCTGAAACGTCGCTAATTTTCTACCAGACTACACAGCGCAACATCGCAGAAGACAGTCATCTTCATATGTTATTTTTACTAACGGAAGTAAGAGGGAAATTCGGTTTTAATTGTAATTGAAATTATGAAAATATTGAAACATGTAACGCCGTTTAAAGTAATTACAATTATTTTAAACGTTACAGTTTTCAATTGCTTAAGCCAAGTTATTGTCTGTTGGTTGTGTCTTTCTTTGAAACAGAAACAGAAACAAACGTTTTGCTCTTGGTCTTCATAATTTCTGCTCCATACCAACAGCAAACACTTTAGATTTAGTCCTTATATATCTGCAATTGTAGTTTAGATAGATTATTTCAAAGGCCCTTATTTAGTGTATACAAAGCCCTGAGGGAAATCGTCTTCATTTTCTTTAAAGAATACGTTTCATTAAAATAATTTTTCGAATATTTTTGTGTCTAAGGAATGCAGAACAATGGTAACTACCACTACAATAATTTCAAGAATTCCTTTGTATGCTCTTCTGTAAAATTAGTTCAAAGAAAAGTATTATAATACTAGTCAAAACCTTATTGCTTTTGTCCTAGGGCATTGCAGGAAGGTCTTAAACTTTTGTTGCCAAGTTCTTGAGCCCTGAGGCATTGTTAGAACCTAGTTGCTGGGAGGGATGACTTCTTAGCGGGAATCAATCACCCTCTCTCCCTGAAACCATTGTAAAGGATTCCATTCTATAGAATACAATTTCACAGTGCCGCTTTAGGTTGGCTCCCGTGGCCAAATTGTTTTTATTTGCACGCAGTGTGAGGCGGAGTCATTACTTTTCATCTGTTCGTGGCTGAAAATATTGACATTTTCGAAGGAGAATGTAGCCACAAGATGTCTTTTTCCTTATTTTTTATGAGATTATGGTTATGAAGTATAATGTAAACTGTGCTGCTTTGTGTTAACACACAGTCTTAAACGTGCTGGTCTATAACGTAAGAGGTTAATCACGTAAACGTAATTTGAATATCATAAACTACTGCAAGGATTGGGTCATTGACCTGTTTTGGGTCAGTTTCTCAAACCAGCTTGTTCTTATTTGATTTATAATTAATCTATTTTTGAAGTGGTTTATTATTGGCCACCCATATTTATTTTCTCACAGTACAGTGTCCCTCCGCGTTCAGGATATAGGGAAGTATATGATTAATTATGTTCCACTGTCCATCATTCCACACACAAGTCATGGGTCTAGGGACTTAAGAAATCATGCTCTGTCCTCGAGGTGACTGGTAAACGTAAGATGCTGGACTGACCATTAAAAGAACTCTGTCCTATTACTAGAATGTACAATCTAAGAAATACTTAGTGTACATCTGAAAGTAGTCTTGAAACATGATGCAAATTCACAAGAAAAATTGAAACTGGTAATGAATCTATGGCATGAATTTATGTCAACTTAGGGACGTTACTGTTATTTTTCTGTTCACTGCTTCCATGTGATTTTGTACATGTGTCAGTTTGACTTTTTACCGCGAGTGCAGTATCTTTTATTTATTCTTCGTAATAAAATTTGGAATTACCCCTTTTAGAACTTTTTAGGTTTCTTTTAGTTTTTATTTGAACAGATCCCAATACTCCAAACTTACTTAAAACTACTGTTATTCAATTAGGTATGTACAGATATTGGACCACAGTTTTGAGTAATCGCACACAAAAAACCCAAGATCTTCGCCATTACAACTGGCTGGCTCAGTGATAGTAGCAAAAGTGACTATGAGAACCCATATTTGTTACATTCCCGGCGGCCATGCTGGATTTACGTGAAACATCGAGTTGCAATTCTCATGGAAACTGAAGCATTTTGTTACGATACTATAAAGGTGGTTGATCATATACGCTAAACTTTCAAACTATGCTTTGTCTCACCGAAGAACGATCCCGATGTAAACAGAGGGGTGGAGAATTAGCCTCTGGCCACGCAACGTGATTGGTAGAGAGGAACTTTCAGGTGCTTAGCTTTTGTAACACTGCGTTGCGTCATTGTCAGCTGATAAAGCGTGATTTGCCCATAATGCTTAAATTAAATCGTGGGAGGTATGATAGAGATGTGATTATTAAATAATGCTACTATTTCTTGTGAATGCGCACTGGGTTATCATAGGGCACCGGTCTCTCTTCAGTCGTGCGATGGGCGGAAGGTGATTGCCTCTTGTCTTTTTTTACATCAAGATTGTTCTTCGATGAGACACAGAATAGTGATTTCCAGGCTTCTCTAAGACATTACTATATAGCCAAACTTTCTGTTTAGAAGTGCTGTTATCATTAGCAGCCTTTAGATGTACTTATAAAGGAGATAGAAGAAGGAAAGGGGTACGGAAAAGGAAGAGATAAAGAGATTGTCCCTTAAATTTCAACGACCTTTTCTGCTAGTAAGTTTTTAATGCTATACAAGGCATGCAGTTGTGCTGAATAAGCGAAGTCTAATAAAAATTAATTGATTCAACTGCTCGGGGAAGTGTGGGCTGGAACTATTTCTAGTTTTTATAATTTTAAATCACTAAATTGATCCATTTTGTTTAGGGGATCATTCTGGAAAACACTCAGCTAGTAGATAGGCATGATTGTGAATGATGAATTTTTATGGGTAAGGAAGAAAACGATCGCAGTATACATTAATGTAATATCCTACTATTTCCTCTGCAGGAACTGAGGGAAATCTTTTAAGAACCTGAGTCAGAGTAGCCAGTTTCAGGACCGAGATTTGAACCTATGGCCCTTCTGAATAAAAATTATAGTTGGTAACGTTGTACTACAATGTTCGATAATATATATCTCAAATGGAGCTCGGTGTACATTCAGCAAGTTTGTGGAAGTACTAAGAGAAGCGAGTTGTTATGTTTTTCAGTCTCTTTTATGTGACTTTTTGTATCACTCGTTTTCGAGATTAGAGTCATTCTTCGGTCTCTTCGATTCTATTTTCGTTTTACGTCGTCTTAAAACTTCCTGGAAGTTATTAACAGTTTCGCATATAAAAGTAATTCTATAGATCCTCCTCCTAACAGGCACACGACACCCATTCTTTCTTTGTCTTCTTCCCCATGTTCACGATTACCATATATCCATTGAGGAATCGCTATGAGACAATTTCTCAGAATTCGGAAATTAATATTGATTCTGATAAGTCAGCGGTTTAATTTTCGTTTCCTGTTCATGAATGTTGCCGACTTAAAAACAGTTAACTTTTGTACAGAATGTGCTTTGAAGATTTCTGTCTTCTGGGTTGTTGCGCTGTGTAGTATGGTAGTTGTTTACCAACGTTTCAGAGGTCATACTGCCTCCGTCATCAGGGCGATGAGTATGATGATTTCTGTCTTCTGGGTTGTTGCGCTGTGTAGTATGGTGGATGTTTACGAACGTTTCAGAGGTCATACTGACTCCGTCATCAGGGCGATGTTGCCCTGATGACGGAGGCAGTATGACCTCTGAAACGTTGATAAACATCGACCAGACTACACAGCGCAACAACCAAGAAGACAGAAATCTTCATACTCATTGCTGTGAAAACCACAAATCGTACAGAATGTACTTTGTTCGAATCTCGCTCAGAGTACCACGCTTATCTCATTCGATGCTAATAATCCGTACTTTTGATATATCTACATTAATATGCACTCCAACCTGGTTTGTGTTATGGAAGTGACTGTACAGTAAACGGGTGCAACCACTGGTTATTCAGATGATGTAATTGATCATAAATGGAACATGTGGCGCTTTGTCCCATCAATATAATTTCATTGCCTGGTGACTTAGGTTGCTTACATCATGAATTCTCGGGTTCGAGTCCTCTCCGGGATGTGTGTGTGAAGTATTGTACTGGACCTTTGTTTATGAGGTCCAAATTGTGGGTAGTCATCTCCACTGCCACTGGACTCTTCATACTTCTGTTTCAAGTTCATGGAAATTGTTACCTTTTCTTGTTGATAAAAACAATTTAAAACGCAGCCCAACAACAATCTCGTACTGTCATTCTATAATTAAATCAGAAGCAAATACACTACAGCAGCCTTTATCAACCTGTGGTACGCGAGCCAATGTTGAGTGGTATGCGAACTAAGTAAGAAAATCAAAAGTTAATATTAATATAAATAACAGTACTCCCTGAACGCATTTGGTTAGTGGTACATGTAATGTGTTCAATTAGAATTAGTGGTACGCCAGCGAAAAAGGTTGAGAACCCTTGCACTACAGTATAATATACTTCTCCACCCCCCCCCCCGTGACACTCGAATCAAGGTCATTGTTGTTGATAGGCCGCTGCGAACATCAGTTGCGCAAAAGCCGTGCAGGTTAGAACATGGTGTATTCAGAAGTGGAATGTGTGTTCATTCTCGAACATTATTTCGCATCGAAATCATTTGTTTACCCTGAAACATTTAGCAATGCGTATCCTGACAAGGAAGTACCAAATAAGGAACAATACACAGACTGGTATATAGTTTCGAGTCACAGGAAATGCTTGTCTGTGGAAAGTGCTCGTCGAGCGACAAAAAAAGTTGTTAGTGGAACCACGGTTCCGGAGAATTTGACGTAAATACGTTTATACGGAAAGGAAGTTTATATATTGGCTTTATTCTAAATATTTCCTTTATACATGCTTTACAATTGAGTAAAGTTTGATTAAGACATTGCTTATTCAACTTGAATTAGTTACGCTTAAGATGGGTCTGTGGTAGATGAATGCAATGTAAAGTAATGTAATGTAATGAAATGTAAGGTAAGGTATTGTAATGAAATGTTTTATAGGTAACAATAATGTTGAGTAAATAATTGACGTTTCCAGGTAACATAACAATGCAGTTACACTTTTTCGTTTCAGTTTTTGCCGAATGACACTGACCCTAAAATATAGACGTATTTACGTCAAAAAAACCCTGAAATTATGGCCTTACCGATTTCAAGAAGTGCATCATATGCAGAAACGGAATGCGGCTGCAAGAATTCAGTATTACTATTACTTTCGTCTTTATTATCTTTGCCTTTATGTTCAGACATTTTAATTGGCCCACGTAGTCTACTGTGCAATGGGTACTGGACATAAAGCCGGTGTCGAGTTAAACTGAACAACCAATCTTCACTTAAGAATTTAAAGCCCAGTGGTAATTCTATGTACCACCTTGTTTTTTTAATAACAACCACATTTTTCCACCGAGCGTATGTATGGCTTTAGTTTTAATATTGATTATTTCCTAAAACAATATTAACCCATTAATTTTTTGTAATTGTAATACCTTCTGCTCTCTTTGAGGTACGGACTGTATGTTTGTTATTAAGAGGAGCTTCATTTTCAGAGCGTTAATGCCGAGATGTAAAGTGACTGGAGACCCTCTGAAGGCCTTCCTGGCATCTTGCTTAGGAATTGGGTCAACTTTAGCTCCGCCTTCTGTATTTATGCTTGTTCAGGATTTAAAAAAAATCCTGCTGAAAGTGGGGTTATATAGTTGCATCATGAAAACAAAACAAACTGTAATTAGGGGCAATTGCAAGAAATGATAACTATCTGCCGGGTAGAACGCAAACTTGTTAAGTTCGCTTGGTGATTTTAATTGTTCGGAGGTGGGGGGGGGGTCAAATTGGAAAGGTTTCGGTCTGCCGATTGCAATATCCAACGGTAATTAAATTGAGTAATCACATCGAGCGGGTGCTGGGGTTTAGGGGGTAGGAGGGATGAGTGAATAGCAGAACCCCTAGTGTTTGAAAAAACCCACCCCTTCCCCCGACTTCGCTTAGTATGCATACATAGTAAATGTAAATGACAGGAGTGGAGCAGGTCATGTCAGGGTATCAGTTGCGCATGCTCGGAATTCTTAACTTTAATGAGTTTGTCTAAAATAAACTAGATACTTTTCTTGTGATATAGTTTGTGTGCCGTTTGTTCAAGAATCAGCTTAAGTAAACGTAACTTTGTAGTTGTATCTACTTCCGGATTTGCAAGCAGACTTGTCTTTTATTACATTTACTTTTGAGAAAATAATAAGACCATTGGGAATTCAGGATTAGTGTCAGGTACTTTGAAATGGTTCTGATATATTATCTGTATGGTTAATGATTTCGGCGATAACAATACGGCGAACGTGCTGGCAGATTTATTTTAAAAAAATGCATTGTTTTTTTATACCGAAACGACCGTTGTAACAAAGCAATATTTCTGTACTTCTGAATTAATTCTCTTTATGGACCAACAATTTAAGATTTTAATTTCTGCTGATTCGGGGAAGATGGAACTTCTTAAGACGTGTCATTGTTGAGGAAACTACAAGAGAGCATTGTCGTGTTTTAAACGTGGTTGCCGATACATCTTTACAACTTGTTCCGTCTCAATAAAAGTTTATCACAAAACGAGTATCATACATTGTGACGAAAACAAGTTCTGTTCCTTCATTGCATTTTATTGAGTCTTCCGTAGAAATTTTGGTGTTAAGGAGGTAGGTAATCCACTCCTTATTTGGTACAAGATTGAATCTCGGGGTTTAAGGCCAAATCTCTCAACATTGGCATTGGTATTCTGGGCAATATTTCAAAAATTTACAGAGCCGTTTCTTTGGAAAATAGTACCTGCCCACCAATTACCATCATTGTTAAAGTATTTTCTGATTCTGTAGACGAAAATGTGGTATCATGTTTGTAAGCTTGTCCCATTTCATATCATGTGAACCGTTTGACGTATTTTTATAAAATTTTGTATGGTCGTCACAACACTGGTTGCCACACTTTTTGTAACTTTAATTTTTTACTTTAAATAATATCCGAACATCAGGGGTGGGAGAGACTATAATGCGAAATAATGCAGAGTCCTGATATTATTTCAGTCTAGAATAATAAGCAACTTCTGTTAAGAAATTCATTTCGTGGAATGTAAACAACACGGGTGAAATTCTGTGTGTAGGTAAATCACGTAACGTACAAAACGTTTTTGACGAAACGCCAATCCTTAACAAATGTATAAACGATTACAGTGCAAGACTTTGAGGAAGTATCTACCAACTTTTACATACTCGAAACTGACATCAGAAATATGCAGAGAAATTCATGTGTGAATAAAATAGTTATTAATTTATTCTTCCGGCCACTTTTTTATATAGCTTGGCACAATTAAGAAGGTACTTTTTACAAGGTTTTCTCAAATATTGTGTTTATGACCTCTGCAGCAGAAAGAATTGTCAAAAAGCGTAATAATTAATAACCGTTTTCATAATCTTTGTACTCTGGAACCACCCAAGTGTGGTAGTGCGAATGAAGGAATTCACTACGCAAGTGGCTGGTGTTTTTACACCCCTCATGCTCTTGTAATACTGACAGTAATTTCTGATTGGTAGAAGAAAACAATGAGTCCAGCTATGCGAGTGAACGATGAATTAAAGAGTAATTGGGAGATGGAATTAGACGTAGAAGTAAGCACCCATTAGGCTAGGAGAGGTATAGGATGGTGGAAAATGGGTAGTGTAGAAGGGTGTCGAAGAAAATATTGATTAGAAGACGTGTCGATGTGCAGTGAGGAGGAAGTTTGCAGTAACATTTTGACATGCGAGGGGACTAGAAGTTGGATTTGAGTTTCTCACGGCGGTGAGTCCGAAGATGGGTGTCTTGTGGGTAGCACCGTGTAGTCTTGTAGGAGTGTAAACAACTGCAGTTCTAAATGTTGGTAACGAAGCTGCTTCCGTAATCGGCCTGATGATGGAGGCAGCCGGGTCTTCTCAAAAGTTGGTATACTTCTTCGAGACCGCACGGGGCTGCATGCGGAAGACAGCGAAGTTCAAGAGATGAGAGGATAGACAAAATATTTACAAGTATTGACTCACACTTTTTAATTTGAAGGATAATTATGAATAAAAGTAAAGACAGGTTTCAGAAAATTGGGTCATATTTAAGTAAATATGTAGAGGAATGGAAAATGTTAGATAAGAAATATGAAGATGAAACAGTCACAAATTAGGTGATAGCGAAGATGAGAGAGAGTGAATGTAATCTACAAGTAGAAACAGATAAAAGCAAAAAAGACGTGTGAAATGTGCATACAGGCAGAAACTGGAAAATAATGCCAGGGGGTCATGTCCGAAACTACAGACTTGGTAGTCTGTCAGTGTCATTGGTCAATTATTGGTACTCTTTCGTGGTATCCTTTGTCTGGGTCTTAAATTGTTGCGCAGTTGTGTGGGCGTATCTGCTCCAGATACTTAACTAAGTAGAATAGAGGCGTATTTTAACTAAAGTTAGACTGTAATCATGATTAATATAAGTCTCAATTAAATTGCATTTCTGTTATTTTCGGAATCATTTTGAGAGCGATCGTTTGAAAGAGAGAGAGAGGCAGAGAATACCTCTTTAATGGAAAATAGCAAGAAAATTTACATTTAAATAGAGTCCAGAGAACAGCAATTTGCAGCAAATGTACAGGTGCTCTTTATGACCGCTAATTAGTGTCTTAGCCCCTAGCGAACGAACTAGAACGGTTGGGGTAGTCCTACTATTGTACAGCGCTAAAGCACTAGATTTAAAAGCTTTTCAGTTAATGAGTAATAATTGATCAAATATTGCTTAACATAAAATTGTTGCGAGTTTAATGTGTAGTGTGTTTTTTTTTCGTTTGCGCGGTTAGGGGGGGGGGAGGGGGGGGAGAAACAGAGCTCAGAGTCGTTAGGTGTACATTCCGCCTACACATCTATTTTTTTTTATTCTCGTTTGAATATCTATCAAGAATCCACCACATGTTTTCACCTGTCATCTTCAGGCGGTTACTGCTAATTCGTATACACATTTTCTGTTGTTAACTTTACCACGTAATGGACTGTGTCTTAAGCAGCTTACAAATTTATCTCGGATCTGCAGAGTACGAATCTCGGTGTCTGTGACAGAAAACTTTGTTTCCTGCACTCCTCAGAGGCGAATTATAGCGTAGTAGGAGTGCATTGAAATAGGCTTCGACACCCTTATCACACAACTCTTATTTAAAATATTGTTTTAAATTTTAATTTCCTGTATGTAGCATCTGCAGTTGACATGGTCTCGCTAAATGCACAAAATAAAACTTCCAGTCTTTATTGAGAATATTGTGTTTGATTCATTAGCTGATATGTCGATTATTTAACGACGCTATAAACTACGGCGATTGTGAACGTTTAATAGGATCGGATAATGTAGGGTGCCAGTTGGGATGAATTTGGATGTTGAAAACATAGTCGTGACATTTACCTGGAGACGAAGAAAATAGCGAATGAGCTGCTCATGCTACCAGTTTCCCTAGGGACGGTTTTATGAAATTAGTCGTTTTTGTTCCGTTGAATCATGACCCCTATGTTAATTTAATTATTAATGAACTAAGATGTTGCCCGTGAGGAATGGCGGTAATATGTAAAGTGAGATATAAAAACATGTCTATTCAAAAGTCAAATTAAGCCTAATTCATATCTTTTACTACAAAAATTATTTAAAAATCTGACAAACTAATTGGGTTTGGATCGCAAAACATCATTATTTATCATTGCTAAATTAAATAATACAGTATTACTTAAAATACAGTATGCACAACCCTCTGGAGTATGATCTGATATCGAGGTGTGGATAGGAAGTAGTCTAGGCCTGGATGTCTGAACAGTCTTTTGTTTGAATTCATTGTTTCCAGCGTGTAAATAATACAATTAAAGAATGTTAAACATAAAAAGTTAAGTCATTACTCGTCCTTGCTATTTTATATACAATAATACAGTGTAATGCAGTATAGTTTCACACACGATCCTATATGAAGGTTGTAACTGCGCTGCGTTGTATTAAATTACATGTACATATAGACCTATGTCCCATAAGGTCCAAAATTCCTTATCAGCATCTTCGCATTCAATCACCGCCACAGCATTACCATGACAATGACAGTAACAACACACGCATTCATAGATATTATGCCATAAGCTCCCAAATCCCTAAACAACAGTAAATGATGACCATCCAACCAACATTGCTTATTACAGAGACTAGCAGAGTTACTGCGGGGAAACTTCGACAAATGCTTACATTTCTTATCAGTCTTCCATTCTCGACAAGTTATCATAGGCCATTGGACAGGTGTCGTTGAATACCGTAGGGAAATATATAATCCATAAACCCAAGAACATTTGTCTTTACATTATCGCCTACAGTAATTAGTTTCAGAGCTAATTGCCGTTACATCAGCTTGGCCTATTCCTTCTCGTCAGGTTAGTCGCACAATAAATTTTCTGAATTCTGCAAATTCAAATGTTTCTGGTTTTGAATAATACATCTTAATTAGAAAAGGGGGTCGTATGCATTGACTATATTCTAATATTTTACTGGAAGAAAATGTAAGTTAAATTCACAAGAAAGGAAAATTGTTAATGGAAGTAGTGAAGCGATGGCTAATGACACGCGTAGTTTAAACATACACAGTAGCACCTGGATGCTCTTCCATCATACATATTGGTTTTGACTAAGATGATCAGAATCATTACTTGCTAAAGAAACAGTTTTTCCGGGTCCTTCCACTTTTCATGGTGATCTTCGTTTCGACATATTTCATCGGCCGAAGCTTAGCTCAGATGCCCAGTCGCATGACAACTTAATGAATGTTTTGTCATTTTGAAAGTCACTTCTTGCCAGGACATGATCCTCCGTAAACAAGATTTCTTTCCCCCATACTTTGCTTCTATCGTGTTTAGTTTCTGAGCTGCATGAATCGTCCTCATCGGAAATCGAACTCAAACCACTTGTCCGGAGTGTTGCCCTTTCTATGTTCTCTTCCTAGTCTCAGGAATATGCATGCCAAATTTGGTTCAGATTGGGTTATCCATTCTCGAGCTAGAACATACATACAAAATTGTGTACTCACAATTTCAAATTTGTGTGCAAGATTATATAGCGTCGAATGGGTTAATAAGAAGACAATTATGAACTTCGATCCGGGAAGGATGTCATTGGTGGTGGATGGAACTGAGGAGATATACATAAAAAAAATTTTGGTAGGTAATTTCGCAACCGAGATTCAAATCCAGAACATTATGAATGCGGAACGGGACTGTTGAACCCCACACAAAGTTGATGTTGGTGTGTGGTAATACGATTACTTTCAGATTGCTCTGTTCCAGAGTTGTGGAACTGTTTCACTAATTTTTAAGTTGAAAATCCCCAAATGTACCGTCACTAATTTGAAGTGATTACTCAGATAACAGCTCGACCCGGTTTGTTTTCGAGTTTTGCAGAGGCTGTGAAGATTCGCAATCTGTAACGTGACTGAGGACTTAAATCCTCTCTCGTTTTACGTTGCCTCGTTGGGCGCGGGCGGTGTATTCGATTTAAATTCTCCTACACGCTCTTCACAGCAAGGGGAAACTTGGAGGTTGGCTTAAGGAACAAATTTTGATCCTCACATCTAATAAAATATTTAGTGACTTTCTACTTATGTTGAACAGGATCTAAAACACTCATTTTTTAGTTACTTCACAGCATTTCGTTACAAATGCTGTAGTGTCGAATTAAAAATAGCTGGCCGTGATTATTCACGCTATCCATTTCCATTATGGAAACGGTGATTGAGTGAGGTTATGTTTGATTGAATATGTAGTCTGACTGGGAAACTCGTTTAAAATAGATCATTAGGTAGATCTAAAAGAGAAGATCACTTGGCGCCACTGCAGAATGTAGACGTGCGTTATCGTTGAGGATAATGAAACCCTTTCGACAGTTGTTCGCCCTTTTTTGTTATTGATGCCGAACTTGAGTTTGTCTTTACGTAGATCTGCAACAAAATGCCAGCATGAACGAGACCATAGTTCACTGTTGTGACGGGGTGCCCTGCTCGCGGCATGTTCGTTACAGGTTCACGGCCGACTTTCAACGACTGGCACTATTCGAACGCCGAAGAACGCCCTGATGACGGAGGCAGTATGACCTCTGAAATGTTGGTTAACATCGACCAGTCTATACAGGGCAACAACCCAGAGGACAGAAATCTTCATACTAAGAATCGCCCTGATGACGGAGGCAGTATGACTTCCGAAACGTTGGTTAACATCGACCAGACTACACAGCGCAACAACCCAGACGACGGAAATCTTCATACTCACCGCTGTGAAAACCTCAATCTTACAACGTGAATGTACTCTTTTCCTAACTGAAACTAAAGGCCACGATGGATATCAGCCTCCTCTTTACCTCCTTCCTGAAAAATAATTGTCCAGGTCTAATTTGAACTACTTTATTGTATAGTCGTTTATAAATTGAATAAACTTCGCGCATTTTTATAAGATTTAATACCCAGTGTTTTATTAATGTTTGATCCTGAATATAAGGACTTGTAGGCTTGTTTAGTAGTGTTCTTAACGTTTATCTGTAACCACAGTTTCACTGGTACTTAAGAGGGTCGAGCAGTCTTCGAATATGAGTTTGGGTAGTCGAACCGCGGTCTGCGTATTCTGAACTTCTAATGGCCACTGTGTAAGAAGAATTCCAGGTGTCCTTCCTTCCGTTGTCAGTGTAATCGAACTCATAACGCAGAGTGCCGAATAGTTAAACGACCAAATGTTGGCAGTGTAATGCGAGCCTGCGCTAATGCATGTCAGTGACAGAAACACCTTCCCTTCTCTAAATCTGCCTTCATTTCTGATTATTCTTCCCCTTCTTTGCCCATTCTTATCTTTTACAGATTAATCTTCTCCTTTTTCTTTCCTGCGTATTATGTTTCTTTCGGCTGTAATTTTTACCAGTCTTTACTCTTCTTTGTATTGTGTTGTAAACTGTTTATGCTTTTATCAGATTTGATACTCGGCCATTAGAGTTAAAGGTGGAAGTGAATTGCTGGGCGAGTAGTAAATTAATGGTATTTTTCTAAGCATCTGATTTGTATGTTGATGTTACAACTCGACATCAGTAATTCTATGTTTCTATATTATGAAATAATGTCGTATTGATATGAACACACGTCGTTATTTTTATTTTATTCGAAGTTCATTCTGGACATCATAATTGACTCCATGGAATTGAGCCCATGAGACATTAATGGTTGCTCACATATTCAAGAAATTTTCCGAACTCAAAGATCCACTTCCGTGTTCACAAGAGCCTGTCAATGATCCCTGTTCTAGGCTAGATGAACGTAATTCGCATTTAATTTCATATTTGCGATACATTTTAATATTATAATCCCATTTACTCCTAGATCTCCCGATTGATCTCGTCTCTTTAGATATTCCGACTACATTTTTGTATTAATTTGTAATTTTTCCATGAGTGCTACATGCCTTGCCAATCGTATACCCCATAAATTGATTACCCTATTTATGTTTTCTGAAGAAAACAAATTGTGCACGGACGATAATATCCTCTGTACAAGGAATGCGATAATCGAGTTTTATGCAGGTCGACTCAGTTCTCGAATTATGCACGATTTGTTGATCTAGAGTCCGAATTTCACAAATATTTTTCTTGATGATCAAGACAGCAAATATTTTTGAGAAGTTTGTAAAATTCAACCACACTGCACGACGCTACAACCCAGAAGACAGACATCTTCATGGGGATTTATGAAACTTAACGCTGATTTTACAAAGCCTTTAATCGTGTAGCCCCATAAAAGTACCTGATACTGATGTGTTCATGCAAGTATGCTGTACAGAATGAACGCCTGTAGGCATAATGTTGTAAGTAAATGCTGATTGTAGTGTCAGAGGCAAATAAAACAAATGACGTGGGGTGGGGATATGACTAGACGAATTTAAAAGGGGAGCGCTATTACTGGCTGACAGTGAGACAAGACAATTCTAGATTTTCTTAAGACTCGCTTGGATACTGCAATGTGTGAAGTCAGTAAACGGAGTTAAGAACGCCAAGGGGATAGGATGTAATTACATGGCGTGCTCATTGAGATGACTCTATGCAGAACAGACACACTACACACGTGAGTGTAATGTGACCATTTTTGTTTTTAATTAATACTGATGTCTTAACTAAGTTTATATAGCACAGCAGTGTAATGCCGTGTCTAGTGTCTGGCGTGTTTCAGTTGTAGCATACTGTTAAGGCTTACACCGGCGATTTTCTGATGAGAAAATAAGTGCTTTAGAGCTTGAATAGTAGCTTTTGTCAGCTTTTGGCTCCAGAATACTGGTAGACTACACACAAATCTACTTCTTCGGTTACCACCATCACTAATTCTGCTTCACTAAATGATGGTGATGGTGATGGTGATGATGATAATAACAATAATAATAGATGGTACAATAATAATAATGCTTATATTTAATACATATATAAGGACTACTTATTAAATAACGAGGATACGAGGTGCGATCGAAAGGTTTCCAGACTGCGCGTATAAAAACCCGTACACTTATCTCAGGTATTAAATTCATCCATCACCCTCGAAGTAGTTCCCCTGGGAGTGAACACAACGATCTCAGCGCCGTTGCCAAGCCTGGAAGCATCCCTGGAAATCTTTCTTTGTCAGCCTGTCAAGCACCATCTGCGATTCTGCCTGAATCTCTTCTATCGTCTCAAATCTCCTTCCCTTTAGCTGAATTTTCATCTTTGGGAAGAGGAAGAAGTCACACGGAGCTTAGAAAGGAAGTTGGGGTCGGTTCTTGCAAGATCTTTGAGCTCCTGACAAACGAGAAGTCGATTCTGCTTCTGGTCCTCAGACAGGATGCGTCGCATGTGGAGTTCTTCCTTTAGAATCAGCTGACAGGTCCCATAGCCTATCCCAACAATGTCGCACAAGTCGTTGATGGTACGACGTCGATCTTCGTGAATGGCCTGCCGAATCTTCGTAACATTTTCGGGTGTTGTGCTCGAAGATGGTCGTCCAGAAAGCTCGTCATCATCGAAAGAGGTTCAGCCATTTTTAAAACGTGAATGCCACACAAAAGTTTGTGCACGACCCATTGCGGACTCCCCAAATGCTTGCTTTAGCATTTCATAGGTTTCCGTAGCCGTTTTGGCGAGTCTTTGGCAAAATTTGATGCACAAGCCATTCCGAAATCGCAGGAGGGTCGGTGTAATGCACTACCAAAACGCCCGTAACTAAGAAACAAATGCTAATTCGATGATGCCGGCTGGTACACTGATTCACTATGAATGTAGGCCGCACCTCCTAGCGGCAGAAGCTCGTACTACATCCGGTTCGCCCTCTATTGACACAGTTTGGAAACTTTCCGATCGCACCTCGTATATCGGAAAACGCATGGAATATATATTCCAATTACACAATTTTCTTGTTTTAACGAAGTTTCGCCTGACGAGCTATTTTTCCATTCTTGTACGGCATCGCATATGGTAAACTTGTCTTTGATCTAACTCTATGAAAATTTGCATTTAAGTAAGGATACGGACTGTGTGGTAGTGTGGAAGATAAGTTGAATGTGACGCAAAACCAGCGTACTATATACTATTAAAACAACCGAAACTTAATTTTTGATGATTCAACACAGAAGTTCAACGTAAGTAACCCTAAAGTTCGAACTTGGCACAGTGATGACCCAGATGAATCCATTTCGCTTCTGCACAACTTGTTTTCCTTAGATACGTTTTAATATTATCCTCCCACCTCTCCGATCGGCAGTTCTTAGAAACATATCCTAATCAAAATTCTGTACGTATTTCTTGCTTGAAACACCAGATATTAAGACACAGATCGAATAAAGGATGATTAGTTAACGTGCAAGTAGGAAATGATTAATGCGTCCAAAATTTTGGTTAGAAAGCCTGATGGTTATGGCTTAAGATAGGGAACTGAGGTGGCCTCTTGTGAACATGGCAATGAACCATTGGGCTCTGTAAAGGACGATGTATTTCTTGATTATCTAAGCATGCTGGTAGCTTCGCAAGGACTCAGGTCCGTGGAATTAGATAACTTATTATTTCTAGCCCGACTGAACTTACTTAGACTAGCGTAGGAGCACTAAGTATGGCGTATAAATATGGAAGGTAGTCGTGCTGTAATTCCCCTTTCAGCTTCCCTTGCTGTCTGTTGGCAAGCGGTCTTCAGAAACACGTGGAGTCCTTTGACAAGCTTAATAGCTTGCAAGTCCTCAGGAGGATCATACGCGTTGGAGTTTTATCACTTACAACCGTTTTAGCTGTGATGTTCCAAGTTTCAGGTAATGAAGGAATGGCTGACAATTCATTTGGCGAAATGTTGAGCATGTAGACTAGTTTTATCACAGAAATTTTTTTTTATCTTGCGGAGCTTTGAAATGTGCGTCTGTCAGGATCCAGTTTTCGAAGTGTGTTGATGTAATTCAAACAGTAGTTTATATCATATGCCAGCAATAGGCTAGAATGTGTGGATTGACAGTGACTGATTACCTGTTGAATGAAAATTTTTATCCAGTTGAAGCAAATTTGAGCTTATGAATGTTAAATACGAATGTAACTGGTAACATTCGTTCTACCAGGTTTAATGCAGTCTGCATGACGTCATCATGGATAAAGTGGGTTGTTGCGCTGTGTAGACTGGTAGAAGGCTACCGACATTTCAGACGCCCGTAGTGCCTCCATCATCAGGGCGCCTACATGAGAATCGATCATTTCTCATGCGTATGATGATTACGGATGATGGATTCGAAAGCATATGGATAGGAGCTAACTTTTATTTTTAAGACAATATCTCAGAATTTTTCTGGAGAAAATGAGAAGACACGAAACATCTCAACTAGGATATCTGGTTGCCTAGTCTAGATTCAAGCCTAGGACCTTCCGAAAGTAGTTGGCCTACTTCCGACCATTCAGGCAGGCAGAGTAAATTAAACCAGGTATTAGTAATGTCCGTGTAACCTGGAACCTAAAACTTTGGACTCGTGTACTGTGAAGGAAAGACGAGAGAGGGTGTTTGATAACGTCATTACTTTGTAACAAGCTTAGTTTGATATTTGCCGCATTTGATTATGAGATTCGAATTAAGTGCGGGCTAGTTCAGTCCCTTAAAACTTGGTCTTTCTCAGTCTGTGTTAACCCATTTTGTTGTATGTTTTCTGAATATATGGCGCTAATTTATACCGAAATAGCTGTGATGTGCAGTTAGAATTGCTTTCTTTCGTGATGGTGTTGCATAGCTCATAGAAGAGGCGTGAAGACATTTAATTTCAACTGACAATTTTTTTGTCAGTAATCTGTGAGAAACACTACGCCAAGAGACATTGAAGTAATTACTTCCAGAACATGAGGTGGTAGGACATGCTGATTCTTTTTAAATACCGTATGCTCTTAAATCCCCGATGTAGGAGGGTAAGCTGTTTAGTGTGAGGGGCAAGGTGGTACCTTTACTTCACTTTTAGACATTTTTCAGAATTCGCTTGGGGGTAGAAGAAAGGGATTAATTTATTCTTGTAAACAATTTGGGAACAACGTTGCCATTTTATGCGTGTCAGAATAACTTATAATGTATGTGTGCAAGATTTTTTCGTACTATTCCCTCAACATGGTAATTATTATTGCGACTAGTGTTTGACACTATGTTTCTCTTTTTAATTTTAGGTCAGATTTTTTGTAGGCTACAGAGATTTAAAATAAACATATTAATTGAAGAAAAAGTTTAAGTTTTTGTATTGAAATACAAAACTTATTCAACTGCCCCTAAGTTATACATACAAAATGGTTGTCGTATGAATCACATGTAGGATCAAATCTAAATGAGATTTTGATTCATTATTCTGCACGTATGCTGTCATTATAAAGTCATGTTTAAATCTGGCGAATTTTATTTGTTAATATCTCTGTACACAGAATAAAATAACCTTTTGTTTACTGTTGCATTCTCGAAAATAGTAAAAACTGCGGAAGTGCGAAAGATACGGGGCTTAAATTGTGTGTTGTAGTTCCACTCTTTTTTCGGAACAGTTTCCTCTTCGATAAATATTTAGGAGCGCTTAACACTCGAGATGCTCTGATAATCGCCTTTAGGTCTTTATGTAAAGTGTTCATTATAGTTGCAGATTGAAAAACTTTAATGAGCCTCCAAAATATCAAGTGGGATGTAACGGAAATTCCTTCAGCGATTCTCAATTTTTTTCATGTGGACTGCAGCGAACATAGCTAAGGTTCTGGGCCATTTTTTCGACTTGTTGTTGCTAAAGAGCCTAGAAAGGAACTCATCCATTTAGAACTAAGTACGACCTGTTGAAAGATTGGAAGTGACGCCCCTCTGACTTCGCGCCGTTAATAGCAAGCGTGTAGGTTAATTTGCACGCATTAATAACTGAGTGGTCTCTTTGACATTCATCCTCCCCCGGGGAAGAATCCCCCGTTCGGTGGTCTCAGTGCCCTTTTGGTCTTTGGTTATGGCTAAGAAGTACTTATTGATTACGATATTCTTCTGCGTTTGATGCCATGTAAACTCGTAGATAGACACCAGCGTTTCGAAGAAATAATATACATCCGAAATCCTGAACATGGATGTATTATAATACTTTACAGGAGCATCATGTTGTAAATTGGTAAAATTTAAAAAAAATCGACATTACATTTTAACTTCTTAATTTTATATTATGTGAAGCTTTCACGGTGGCTTTCATTAATAAAGTCTTCTCGGGTTATCAGCCGTGTTAGATGTTGTTTAATCGCCGACGTTTCGAGGACCATCTCTGTCCTCATTTTCAAGGCTGTTGACTGTGTGCCCCCCCCCCCCCCCCCCCCCCCCCCAACATGTAGTCTTACATGTAAGACGCGAGGAAGGAATAATTTTAAAGACGGAAATGACGAGCATCTAAAATGGATATATTATGTTCTTCCGAAAGGCTGGTATCTGCCCACGAGTCCACACGGCGATCATGATCTTACCCGCCATGAGAACTTAATTTCACATTCTCATTGTTTTTTGGCGTAACGAAGGCCACTTTGGAGGTCGCACACGCATGAGTTGAGAATATTTCTTAAACTGAAAGATGTTGGCCAAATCGTCTTGTTATCTTTTTAATACCTCTTTGTTTTACATTTTAAAATACATAAAGTGACTAACTTGTTACTTTAAATAATAAAACCAAATTTAAATTTAAATTTGTTTCTTGTGGAGAATGTATTGAGGTTAATTAGTAGATATTATTACGTTTGTAATTGGTTCGAGTTTGTAAAATGCAATTTACTGTTAGAATAATGAAGTCAAGTTAGTTAGTAGATCAGTTTTTTTGGCCATTAGTGTCAGATGTTTGGTGCAAAGTATTGGGATGTTAGACGCATTCTGTGCCCATAACTAACTTCCCGGCACAAACTCTTTGTTTGTAGACTGGTTATGTAAGCTGGTGAATAAATTCCTTGCTTTTATGAAACTCGAAGGTTCATTACCACGTTCAGAGATGCCAGTCATTGGAATATGTTATTAGAAGTTGAATCCAGTCCACACCTTCACACCACTTCTCTTATATCCAGTTTTGTGATCGTACCTATTCTTTGTTCTTCCAACTTATCCGTCCTTGATTTCTGTTGAAATTTCGTTTGTGTGTCTAATTTTTCGTGCGTGCTGCATAGATGTGTGAACCCAAATAATAATAGCACATACCGCAATTTACGATGCCATAATTTTTGAAAATTTCTTCTGTACTGCTTCCTGTCCACATGTCTTCCTCCGTAGACATGAATACAGATGGGAAATAAATGCCGATCGTTAGAAGCAAACAAGGGCCTAAACTGACCCTCGTACTTGGGTTTCTTTCCGGTCTCCAAGTCGAGTTTGTTCTAGGCCTTGTGCCGCCGATTCTGGGCCTGGTGTTTGGACAGGCGTATTAACAAATGTTTCGTCTGTTGTCAAGAAGGCGTGGGTACACGACCACCCGCTCTGGTATTCAGCAGGTGTGTTTGGGATCGATGTGACACAAATCCTTGAGCCCATGTTGCTTCAGATTTATGACGCGAACTGTGCACGTGAGTGCAATGGGACGAGATGCTGTGCCATCAGGGTTGAAGCAAATGGTGCAAAGAGAATTGCGTAAAAATAAAACGTGGTCAGGCATCTCTTCAATGGCGACCGCCATGCAGTTGTAGAAATAAAACAAAGTAAGAGAGTATTTGCCGCCGATGTGTCAAGGTTTTAAACGGTTCCGAAGGATAATGAATTATATGTTTAAAATTACACATGTGTCTGTAATTTACTCTGGAGAAAGTAACATTTTTAAGTGATAATTATTTTATGAGCAAGATTTCAGGACAGTGTGGCGACACTTTCGAGTCCTTGACAGTTTATTGTTCTCGCATTTTGCAGTTCTCACTGAACAGATTGAAGACGGTCATGCGGGTTTTGTGAATGCGATCTATTTCTGGAACCTGGCGTTATAAATTATGCATGTCAATTCGCAATATTTAACCAGTTATCATTATTAGATCTGAATATTTGATTAATTGCTACGTAATCTCATAATGACATTGATGGTTTAATTGCTTACTCGCTCATTCAGTAAATCAAATCCCTAGATCACTTTGTCTCATTTTAGAAAGTAAATAAAAATAATGTCCAAGAATGTATTCTGTCCGGATTTGAAGACAGATATCATTACCGAAAATTGCTCTTGAATACGTAACAGTTATTTCGTATTTATTAGACTACTAATTCGAAACTTATTCATAAAATCTGTTTTCCTGCCTTCAGCCCAAAGAGGTGCGTGTTCGAATAATGTCTTAAAATACGAGACCATTACAGTTTCGTTATATTTCACAGGTCATAATTCACAAACTATCTTACGTTATTTGACACTGTATAATAAAAAAAGCATTGGTGATTGATCCAGTAATCAGTAATAATAACAGGTCTTGGGCGATGTGTAAAATCCTCTCGCATCTGTTAACAGCAATAGCTTTTGGGCGGATTTCTTGCTTACATTTTGCTTCTTTGTTAAAACTGAAGGATGAAGTCACATTACGAATTGGTTCGTATTGTTTTAATTTATGGTATTTAATTTGATTAACAGGAATTTTCTGACTTTACCGGTTTTACGCAACTTTCTTTCTCGAAATCCTAGATCTTTTCTTACATTTTTGTAAAGTTTCTTTCCTTGGCTGGTACCCTGAGTGGTAGGGCGTCTCACTTGTTACTGTATACGTATCTTCTGTTCGTCCTGACATCGCCTTTAACATGATACAGGACTACATTCTGCAGTTAATTCAGTGGCTTCTGTTTGTGGACCTGGACACGCTCTGCTGTCACTTACCCCTAACTGTGGATGGTCTGTGGTGGTGATGAGTGTGATGATTAGCGGTTTTGCTGACACTTGTTTCTGGTTTAATTCAAACTCCCCGGTTGTTAGGTCTGATATCGCCACGCTCTGGTTTCTAGGGCAGCAAAAGCTAAGTCTCTGTCTTTAAATTAAATTACAGAATAATAGTCTACTAAGGGAAATATATTTGTTACTTTCGGAGGGTTTTAAAACGGAATTTAAATAACAGTGATTGTGAAATGACGATTTTAACACAAGACATGAAGCAGCAAATAATATTTCTGTCTGTATAAGCTTCTGAATTTCTGTTTTGTACATTTGGAAAATGTGAAGCAAACACTGTAGTTTTTCTGTAGAATTATAACGGTTGTTAATGTTAAAACTTAGATTTTTCACGGGTTTGTGCGTGTTCCATAATTACAGAAGTGCATTATTATTAACCTTCACGCTGGTCTGATTGTTAACAATACACACATACATACACCTCAGTAGTGACTGAATTAGTCGCCACCACAGAGTCCCCTTTTCAGCGCCAAATTATTGGGTGTACTTTTAAAGTATATTTGAATTTTGACCTGACATTTAAACCTTATTTATTTACAATTATTGTTATTTTATACTCTCTTGTATATAACATTCCTAACAGGGTTAACTGAGTTGTGTTTTACATGTCACGGACGTGTTTAGTTTAAACAAATTTGGGGTCTCAGTTTAAATTCGGTAATACTAAGTTTACTTAAAATACGAAAAGAATAAAGAACGCGAAGAGCACTGGCCATTGGGGTCTACATGATTATGATACGATGATTGTTATTAGTAGTATTTGTCATGAATAGTGATGCATTTGGGCGGGTTGTAATAAAGCGCTCGGAAGGAATGTTACATCAAAATGGCGGCCAATAGCCACAAGGCTGGTGCACGGGATTAAATTTCGCCAATGAAGAGGAGGTTCAAGATGAATGGAGGCCAGAAATGAATGGCTTCCGTGAGTGATTTGCTCTTGCTGAATGGCACGGACCACTGTAATCAGCCACTTGCTTTGTACTTCCCTCAACTGGAGCTCAAAGTTTGGGATTTCTGTTATTAAATCTCAAAACATAGTCAGTCTACACAACAGACCTCTATCTCGTGTCGTTACACAAGGCTGTTCTACCTCTTTTGCCTTGGTATGTGGTGTACACAAACATGATGGGATTACTAATGGAAGTTTTATGGCGGATGGCTCCTGAATAACAGAAATGAGTTCCTGTTGCAGATATCTGGAAATTCTCTTCTGTTGTTTTATTAGGCACGACTTAAATTAATTTCCGAAAACTTAATGATTGACGTGGGCCTAATGCTGATACCGGAAGAAAAAACACTGTATTGGAAATGGTACATAACACCAAGAATGATCATCATGTTTAAGTGATTTAAGTGCTTGACAACAGCCAAATAAGACCGTTTGGAGCCAAACACTGAAACAACAGCACAAGAACATAATATAATAGACAAATGACATAAAAGATGAAGAAGTAACACTCAGTACAGAACGAAGTAAGGATAGAGCTGTTAAATGTACAATATGAAAACCACAGAACATTGACAAAGAAAGTAAGAATAAGCAATGTTATGCAATATCCGGTAGCGAAATACAATCCTTGTTAAAAGTGGCAATGTCCTTGCAATTGTTTATTATTATTCCATCTATTCACCACTTTATAGGGTATTTACTTCTTTGTACCCGAGACAAACCTTGACCCTGAGTTACATAGTGCAGCAGCAATTTCCGAAATATATTTTGTTTTTTAATAGGTGTTACATGCATTTCATGTGAGGCATTATTATATATTTTACAACAGGGTCTTTCGAATGATGTATGATGATCCTAGAATGGCAGTTTTCTGAAGTTTCTCGATGTTGTGTTCGCCCGGGATGTTGGCCAAATATGTTTTGAGTGACTTGGAGACAGTTCTAGTTGCTCTATAATTACTGGGATTACTCTTGCTTTCACTTTCCACATTCGCTGTATTTCAATGAGAAGGTCCTTGTATTTCAAGAACTTCTCCGCTTACTTCTTAATTACATTTCTGTCAGTTGGTATTGCTGTATCAATTAAGAGACAAGTTCCATTTTCGTTTCGGATTATAATATCTGGTTTGTTATTGGGAATGGTTCCATCTGTTTTGACTTGTTGGTTCCACAAAATAGTTATTTATATTATATGTATGTTATTATTATTATGATTAGCTGTATCTCAGTCAGTGCGTTACAGACAGCCTGGGTTCGATTTACGTCAGGGACACACGAAAAATTCTGAGATACCAGCCATTGCGCAGTGCGCGACACGCAGGTTATTGGTTGTGTGTAGCACACTATCAGTTCAAAAAGACACTAGAAGCCTCTCTAACGAGTGTGTGGAATTGACAGTTAATTGGAGTTCTGAGGGTCGTGTCATGTAGCCCAGAAGCTGCACTCATCACCTAATTTCATTGTTTCTGAAGCACTATCCATCAGTCTACAGGCTATTATTGTTCGTACTGGCTGGCTATTTTCACCGTGTTTTACGAGTTTTACACGGTTTTGCTCAGTTCCTGACCAACATATATTTTGTTCTGTTGCCTCAAACACTGCTAGTGTAGTGAAAGGAGAAGTGACGAGAAAATATGAACACATTTTGTTCTTTATTCATTCTATTTCTGTGTCTGCCATTCCTTATCTACTTTCTTATTCTGTTGTAAGAAAAGCGAAACCGACAAAGAAACACAGGACATGAGAAAAGAAACAAGATGGTGAGGAATGTTTTTTCTTTGATTTTAAATTTTCTTTCTCGTCTTTTCTTCCTTCCTTTCTTTCTTTTGTTGAAGGAAGAAAGAACAAGAAAGGAAATTACTTCAATCTGTATGTAATATGTCATCCTGTGAAGTAGCAGTTATTTGTCAGTTATTGTCATGTGGATGTTGAACTTGCTTTGTCACTTTGAGGGCGGATCATAGATTTAGGGCGCTTGAGACCTGTAACACTGAGGAAAATATTTGGGCCTGAAAGAGAATATATTAAGAGAAGAGCGGGAGAACTTGCACAGTGACCCCGTGAGCTTAAAGACATCGCCAGTTTTATGCCGTACGCAGGAATGCCAAACCTAGCAAGGACAGTATCTCTTAGCGGAAAACAGAAATGAAGAAAGGGCATTTTGGAAACATAGGGGCAGATGGAAGGTTACAGTTAAAATAAAGAATAGACCTTGTGAAAATAAATAGTGTGTGAGCGCATGGACTGACTTTTATGTGACTTCGCGATAAGCTCAAGTTACGGGATCTTCAATTCTATAGAAAAGGGATTGTGCCTTTAACATCTGAACGACTATCAGTTTCTCAACAAAGACTCTGATCCATAGAATTGAAAATAATAGTTATTATAGTATGAAAGGTTGCACAGTTTATGAAAACAGTTAATTAATTACTTAGTAGGATCTTTTTACATCAGAACTCAAAACAAGAGACGTTAGAAGTGTCGTAAGAAGTAATTTGATACAATTTACTGAGACAAGTGTTCCTGTGATGATGATTCTAAGAATGAACAGGTAGAATTGCTCAGCCGTTAGAGTTTTTGTTGAAACTTTTTGAATTCTTGTTGGGAGTGTTGCCTATAGGGAAACTGAATTAAGATTTATGATAAAATGAGCACTGGGATGCGGGAATTAAAATAGCCGATGTTCTAGAGCCAAGCTTTCTTGAAAAACATTGCACTTGAAGAGCAAATTTTTGTTTGATTGAAAGCTTTTGAAATCATTTTGTCATGAAATGAGACACGTGTTTAGTGAAAGCGATTTGAATGTCAGAATGATGATATATGGGCCCATCGAATTCTCTTTGTAGTATGTACACAACAGAAGTACTTCATTAACCAATAATTCAACCCCAATATCCATTTTGACATAACTCATTCTAAGCCTTAAAGTAGTGGTTTTCGATATGTTAATAGAAATTTGTGTTCGAGCAGTCAACAGACTGATGAGAAATATATAAAATAGCAATGTGCTATGTACGTACGTAACACCATTTTGTTTCTTATCTTCTGTAAGATCGAAAATATGGCTGACTGGGTTAGTTGATAAACCCAAAGCTCAGAAACACACATTATAGTAACAATATTTACTTTTGTCCATACATGTAACGAAAAAAATATCCATCATATGGAAAAGTTGGTCTAAAGATACTCATAGACACATACAGTGGCGGAATCTGACTTTTCAGAAGTGTTGGCCAAATTTCGAGGAACGGGGAGGGCTTTGCGACAATTATGGAAATTCAGTGCATAAATAGTACAAGACACGTGTGAAAATTTGAGCTAAAATTAATAAAGTTAAAGAACAAATAATGTAAGAAATATACACTAAAAAAATGGTTATCAACTTCTGAGCTTGATTTCTTATTACGCCTTGTAGTTCACTTCGATGTGACTATTTTTCAGTGAAAATATTTATCACGGACTCACAGAAGTCTGGATTAATTTTATAAGTCTTGAATAATTTGTTTCTTGACATTATGATAACTTAGTGAATGTCTCTGTATATCCATGCTGTTTAGATGCAGAGTATCCAATCTAGACACACTGGTTGTTGAAATAGTTAGTAACAATGCATATAATTTTGTGATATGGTAATGACGTACTTATATTTGAAGCGATAAAATATCTGAACAGGTTTGGAATATTAGTTTCTAAAAGTTCTTCAAAATAATATATTAAAAGATACTTCAGCTGTTCAGAAGAAGATAATCAAAATACAGTTCGTATAATTTCAATAACGACTGATTTAAACTTTGGCTTTGTTTTGCTTTTCACTATTTATTTTGTGTGTTAGGTTGTAGGGATCTTCACTTCGACTGTTAAAAAACTTCAGTAAAGTTGCTGTGAGATTTGAAGTTTTCACAACGGTGAGTCCGAAGATTTGTGTCTTCTGGTTTGTTGCGCTGTGTAGTCTGGTCGATGTTAACCAACGTTTCAGAGATCATACTGCCTCCGTCATCAGGGCGATGAGTATGAAGATATCCGTCTTCTGGGTTATTGCGCTGTGTAGTCTGGTCGATGTTTAACAACGTTTCAGAGGTCATACTGCCTCCATCATCAGGGCGATGAGTATGAAGATTTCCGTTTTCTGGGTTGTTGCGCTGTGTAGTCTGGTCGATGTTAACCAACGTTTCAGAGGTCATACTGCCTCCATCGTCAGGGCGATGAGTATGAAGATTTCTGTCTTCTGGGTTGTTGCGCTGTGTAGTCTGGTCGATGTTAACCAACGTTTCAGAGGTCATACTGCCTCCGTCATCAGGGCGATGAGTATGAAGATTTCTGTCTTCTGGGTTGTTGCGCTGTGTAGTCTGGTAGATGTTTACCAACGTTTCAGAGGTCATACTGCCTCCGTCATCAGGGCGATGTCGGAGGCAGCATGTGTCTTCTGGGTTGGTACACCATGCAGTCTGGTGGATGTTTCCCGATCCTGCAAGCATATCTGAATCATTGATAAATTTCTACCAAACTACACGGCGCAACAACCCGGAAGACAGTCATCTACTAGATTGCTGACATTCAAGACGACTAACAAATATTACATTTCTGATAAGTGTGATGATCGCAATAAATACTTACCGTTTTATGAAAAATGATGGAAAATTTTGAAAGCTGGTGCGGTTTGAAACACTGCTGTGTATCACACAGTTATGTTTTAATAAACTAATTAAGTTTTGTTTTATATGTTGACTTATATTTATGTGGGACAATCATGAAAACTGATAAATTTCGAAAATGTTGTGCCAGACAGCGATCCCGCTGAAGAATGTCTCATACAGAGACCACAACAGTTGAAGGTATATTTTACCGCGAACCACCGAACTCCACAGGGTTGTGGCTGAACGACAGACCGTCTGATTGTACGTAAATCCAATTCCACAGCTGTATATAATTAGTTACTTTTTTGTAAAGTCTGTGCAGAATAGGGTCCTTACAGAACTTAATTACGTCGCACTTTTATAAGCTACCCTTCTCTTCACTGCACTTTACAACGTAATCGTACTGCTAAGCTTTTGCGGGGGAAGAAGGGAAGACTGGCTTAAGTCAGTCAGTGGACTGACGTCCGTAACTTTGCAGAGACAAGGCTGAACATTTTTTCTGGGATTTCGCTTTCGAGTTCATTGTGTAACTTTTCTGGAGTGAAGAGCATAGACTGTTAAGTGTTATCCGACGTTTCGGCAAACATCGCAGTTGCCATCTTCAAGGTAAATGTGTAGTGTTTGGTCGATTTTGGAAGGCTTGTATGGTGCAAGACAGTTAATTCGTCAATTTTGTATGACTACAAAACGAAGTTTATTTGAGAGATGGGCATAAGTTATAAATTCTGAAAAGGAAGTTCTGACAGAAATATGTGACGTTAACAAACAAAATTAATTAGAGACCTGTATACGTGTTATATGTGACTGAGTGCTTCTGCGGTGTATTAGGAAGTTTTGGAATGAAAACTCGGGTCTCGAGCCCGGCTATTCTAACTGAAGGATTTCGTGGTTTTCCTCCGTTTCCCAGATAAAGTTTGGGATATTACCTAAAAAAAGGCGAGAGCTGCTTCCTTACTTCATTTCAATGCTTGATTTATGAATCGTCGCTCATGGCCAATTGAATAAATCAATAATCAGCCAACAAAGTTGAGTATAGATTGAGGAACGTCGTGATTTGTATTGGGTACCCGGTGAAGATGGGCGGAGAATGTAGCTCGGATCGTAAATGTAAGAAATGGAGACAATTTTAGTGGGGAAAGCTTGTGAGAAGGGACAGCCTAATACACGGAGAAGATGGAAGGATAATATTAATATGGCTGAGAATTGTTACGAGTTGAGGATTTTGGTATTAGGTGTGTTGATCCTTCCTGGTTCTAGAATGTGTAATTAATAGGAAAAAGGAATAGAAGTTGTGCAACGTGTGAGGTGGAAATATGCTGGCTCCTTCTGAGTGTTGTGTCGTGATAATACCAGGAGCAGATTTTGTAGTCAGAAAATATGGGCGTTAAGGAGATTCATTTTCTATACAGCATGCTTTTATTTTAGTGGTTAATTGTTTGTAAAATATTTAAACGTAAGATTTTAGCGTAGAGATTTTGTAGTTGTGTGGATTATTTAGTGTCAAGTATGAGACAAGTGAAATTAATTAAATCGCCCGAATAATTCCGCGTATTATGGCCAAATTGATTAGATGGATTGAACGTATTGGGAATCACGCGTTGAACTCGCACAAGACAGATTGCTACTAGTATGTTCCCAGGGATGAGAATGCAAATGGAGGGTTGGATCGTCGTCACATATGCGGGAATAGAAATCAGATCAGCCGCGCCCCTGCATGAGGGCGCTCTGATTCCTGGCACGTACTTCCGCAAGCACCAGTTATCAAGCCTTGTTCTGTACAGGTCAGAATTTTCCCTGTGGAGTGTTCTTCACATTAGCATCATCTGCTAGCTAGAAGCAAAACATGTTGACATAAAGGCGTAATCTTATTACGCGAAGTAATGACTGGAAATGTAATTAGTTAAGAAGCTACGTATTTAGTGCCGTAACTGAAAACTGCAAAGTTTCTGCGTTTTTCTTCTAAACAGATGGAGATAATAGGAAAAGAAGATACCTTTATTATTCTGCACGTTAACGAATGTGTAATTGAAATCGAAACTGGGCCCTAGATTACAAAGCTGCGTTAATCATGGAAATGCACTAGAAATTAGTTCCCTTTTTGAGTTTGAAGCGAACATGCGCGCACACACAAAAGTCCTACCCACAGTTCGGTTATATATCTGATAATTTATTGTCTTCCGTCGCACGCAGTATTAATAATGTGCTTACATAACATTGTTTTACGATCAATGTGTTTTCGACTCGATGGGACATGTTCAGGCTATGCAAATACTTAAAAATAGGTTAGTATGTGATGTTGGTTGATATTGCAAATATGCCGTTCTATGTGAAACATGGTCCTTAATATGTGTTATTAACAATTAATGAAGAAGAAAACATTACTGTTGGTGTTTATTGGGATGACGTCACAGTTCGTCGTTGAAATTTGTCAGGGTCATAAAACACAAGGGCAACAATCAGTTGTAAGAATTGCGAAAAGTACAGTCGAGGTACACTCGGTGTGGCTCAAAGTCTGCGTAGTTCCTGAGACAGAGAGGCAGATGCGGGATATTATGTATTACGCCGTTCACCTGCGGAAGAGCGAGGGAACTACGCCGCGATATACAAATATCACCAAAATAATTTTCCGCTAATAAGCCAAATGAGGTTGGTTTACAGTATTTGGCCTAGATCCGTGTGTCGCAAGGGCCCAGGTGTTGGCCGCGAATGCAGATGTAATAGCAGTTGCGGAGACACACCTGACGGCGGGTGTCCAAGGTCACGGGTCTGTCACAGTGAGCAACTCTGTCATCGGTCCAATGCATGATTCATAAAATAAAAGCTAAGACGGGGGGAGAAGGTCAGAAAAGTTAACATTTTGTTGCCTTGGAAACATTCAGAAATACGACGCAGAGCAGAGAGGTGTGAATAAAATTTGGGTTGATATGGACATTCAAAATAAATGCGGGAACATAGATCGTGAAACAGCTGATTTACCGAACAGAACTGGAAAACGTCGAAGGGGTAAACTGAATTGACACAGGGACATAAGAGAAGGGGAGCGAATGTACTGAAATGAAAGAACGTGTAAGGTTTTAAAACGAGGCGACCGGTAAAAGTAAGACAATGTTTGATCGTTTGTGAGCGTACTTAACTCGAATTGTAACTCAAGAAATTATCTTTTGCTGTGGTCAATTTAAGGGAATGATTTTCATTGTCAAAATAATTATGTTTAATGTGTTCTGCTTTGTATAAGGTAATTAAGCGAACGCACTATCGTATTTTGAAATTGGGGGAGGGGCTTCAAAGGGGTGTATACCCTCGGAACCAAGTGACGTCAGCAGGCGACAAGGGGGCTTTCCCGCTGCGGAAGGACTTGGTTCTGGCATTGTGGCCATTGCGTTGGGTGTTGGCACTATTGTTAAGGTATTAGCAGTAAACCAGCTTGTCCTTTGGACTATTCACACTGTGGCCTGCATTCCTTTGAACTAATCTTTGAGCTATTGTTGTTTTTACTCCGAGTACTGGCAAGAATCCACACACAGGTGAATCGTTATGAGTTGTTCAGTAAATATACATTTAGCCTGAATATTTCCATTGTTATTTAACTTTGCTGCTTCAACTGCAAAGTTTATGCAATGCTCAATTAAGCTATGATAATGAATAATGAGTGATTATATTAAGGAGGTGCAGTTGAATCGGTTCTCAGAAGCAATCCAACCGGCCGAGTGCTTTCCTGCTTTTATAGAACGTGAGTTAATTGTGAGCCATTTGAATCAGTTGTAACTTATAGGATTTGAGGCTCTCATGGCCGCGATGATGAAGGCAGCATGGACCTATGAACGCTGGTGAACTCATACCATACTGCACGGCGCAGTGTCCCAGAAGACAGCCATATTCTCCAGTGTAACCTGTTTGTTTAAGAGAAAGTTTGTTATCCTTCCATGCAAGGCGTCATTCCACTTAAAATGTTAGTTTAATTTAGCCTTCAATCAGTAACTTCATAAAATGTTTAGATACGATTTTCTCCTCATTTCTGTCCTTAGACACCCCATAAGATGAGAGTTTTACGTTTCACATTCGCATTAAAATACTGTTAAATTATAATTTTATATATTAGAGTTTTAATTTTCATGAAAAGAAGAAGACAGGCAAGAGATAGCGAACTGAAAGGTGGCGTGTGTTACAAAGTGTGTAAAAGAAAGTTTGAAGAGCAATCAGAAAAGATAATAAAAAAAACAGGGCATACGATTTGATTCGAGAGTCGTAAATATTTAACAATACCGTCTTTGTGCAGGGAATAAAACGTAAAATTAGCGACTTGGTGCATTCATGAACTAAATTAATATTGATTTATAAAACTTGCTTTCACACTTCCATAGGAAACTACAAAACGTGGAAAACCTCTGTAATTGTTGTAATAATTATCCTCGTTTCCTACATTTGTACATTTTTACCGCGTCTCTATGATTCGTGTTTCGCATTCTTCACTCTTACAGAACCCATTTTGTGCTCAGAAACCTGGATTCCTTTGTTGGATTGATGTGCAAAAAGTCAGTTTCCAGATGTTTCATCTATTACCTGATCATTTGGGGTCGAAGTTGACAGTTAAAATAACATGTCGATAGAAGTTAAAGTTCAACTCGAACCGCGTTTTCATTATCGCATTTGTGTCCGTAAACTTGTGAAAATTTTCGAAGGTAACATTACTTTTAAACCTTGTATTGAAGGCAAACCGACTATATACGAGGTCTGTAGCGTCTTTTAGAGTAATAAATAATTTCTGAAACATATTACTCTACTTCCTTCATGATACACCCGACAAGAAGAAAATAATGCACAAAAAGTTTCAGAATGAATTCCTCGGGAGTGATTTAAAGCAGATTAGCCGAGCGCTGTATTTCCCAGCCAAATTCCTCCCCACTCCTCATTATGGCACTTCTTGATTTACCACCGCTCAGAAAATAAATTCTCCTCTCCGAGAAGATCTTTTTTTTTATGCCGAACTTAACTTTTGCATCGACCGATGTCTGCTCGTTAACGAACAGCTGAATGAGGGTGCGAGACGTTCCGAAATCACGACGTTGCAGAGAGAGAGAGAGAGAGAGAGAGAGAGAGAGAGAGAGAGAGAGAGAGAGAGAAAGACAGTCTCGTGATGTGTGTGGGTGGGAAGGTTGTTATGCATTTGTCTTAGTGTGTATGCACGTGATTTAATGGTGACTCATGTACACGTCTGAGTGTATATAAATGTAGTGTCGTTACATGGGGAATGGGTTCGCATGCACTGCTCATCTGAAGACCATCTAAGTTAATTATATTTCTTCGATTATTATAAATATGTTATTTATATTCGTAATATTTTATGTGCCAGTGGGCATTGTGTTATAGCGATTAGGACTTCTGCTTAGAATTTTGTCCCCTGAAAAGGCAGCTTGACGTTTTCCATAGGCACATCAGATCGAATTACTGCCATAAAATACACCGTGACATATTTCTTTAATCTTTTCCAAATGATTTAATATCACCTTGCAACTTTGTTTTACTCTGCAGGCCTATTACCCTGTGCATTTTACAAGACTTCGTTGTGTAATGTAGAGAATAATTAACTGTGCAGTTTAACACAAGAGTGTCGACAGTACACTTCTTATGTTGTTCGTGACCTGTTGGATACTTGTAGAAATTCTGAACTTTCATTTCATAAACATATTACTTGGTAATCCCTAATGTTTGGTGATGTGAAACTTGATGATCGCGTTGACTATAGACAATGCTATAATTTTTTACTATAAAAGTTTTTATAGATTCCTTAAGATTAAATGATCCTCATGGGAAGACACTAATAGATTAGGGAATTGCATCTTTTCTTTTAAAATTTTCTGGATTTCTTTAATCAAAACTTTGCTATTACATTCTCTGATCAGAGGGAATGTTGACTGTAAGTAATTGAATATAACATTGTTACTGTCTCTCAGCCTTATCAGAGTATGATAACAGAAGAATAAGAAGAGATGAAGATGACTGTCTTCTGAAATGTTTCGCAGTATAGTCCTGTAGAAGTTTACCGACGTTTCAGAGGCGCTTACTGCCCCCATTATGATGATGATCACTCTGATTATGGAGCGTCTTTGAAGCGCCTGTAAACTTCTACCAGAATACAAAGAATAACATCCTACAAGACGACCATCTTCATACTCTGTGCATTACGAACCTGGTGTTTCACCAGTGAGAAAGGATGTTAGCATCCAGGTGTTCAGGACAGACTTTGAACATTTAGGAACCCTCATAACAGTTACGTTTACAAAATAATAAGTAATATAACAACATATACCTTTTTATGTTTCTCGAAAAGTTTAACAAACAAACGGAATGACAAGCTGTGGCGACCTAAGGTGTCCTCGACCCTGACCGGTAGTTCGCTGGGGTCACACGCTCAAATGTGTCTGCGTGACTCTGAGTGTGCGTCTTCTTTAAGTGTTGTATGCTGGTAAAAGGCCTTTCGACGTTCTGATCGTCTGTCGATATTTGTACCATCTGTTTGATTAAGGATGCGTAGAAACTCTGCAAATCCACGAGAACAAGGCTTGGAACGAGTTGTAGCGACTAAAACTAGAAGAATATACGATGATAGAAACAGGTGCACGTCTGTTGAAACTTTTTAATGGATTTATCCTACATTTATTTATCAAAGACTTAATCAGTTCTCATTTGGAACGTAGTGACATAAAAGGTATGCCCACAGCGGCAATTGATCACGAACTGGGAACCCTGCCGCGATGTTATTTCAATATCAGCCCGACAAATACAATGCGGCAATGCTACCAACTGTATTGGTATTGTCATATATTTGTAGTTACATGGCATATTATATTACCTAGCTTCCTTCAGACTTTGCTTCTGTGTAGCAAATTCTATAATTATATTATTTCTTCGAAGCTCTTATTCCCACTTGGGGAACAGATGCAGACACCATACACTCTCGAGAACTACCATGTTCTTGTAGCTAGCGGAAAATTAAATGTTATAAGCGTGGAATTCGGTCCTTGTAACACTGTACGCAATCCTGTGGCCTTATTCATATTTCTTGCTTGTATTTAATGTTAATAAATAAACTAAGGAGGTTGTTTGGCTTCAAGACGTATGCCACAAGCAAGTTAGCGTTTTTACGTCCCTTATTCGAATACCCATAAACTCGTTCTCAGTTTGTCCGTTAAAAACCTGGAATTGTACCCTAACCCAAGGGATTCCTGGGGCTGGGTCTCATGAAATTCACACACGGAAAAGTGATACAATACTGAAAATCGGACAGCGTAATATAATGCAGTAGACTTTAGATCTGAAACTGCATCTCTTCATTGATCTATGTGAAATTTTGAAGAGGAACTTTATTCGATAGTTTCGGAGTGTGAAACACTCTACGTTACAAGCTATTTCAATTCAGCTGATATTTCAGATTATCACGGTTGCGACGTGTCGATCGTGGTGTTATATATTGTGATGCCTTCTGGTCTTATAGGAGGTTGCCATCTTCATAGTGAAGCTTAGAACATCTAAAGAATCATTTAAAAACACTGATAGTTTAGGTCGACCTATCGGTACGTTAGAAAGGTAAACCAGTTTAATACGTGTAATAAACCCCAGTACCCATAACTGCATTCTTAATATTTAGCACTGTAATATAATACACTTCAGTTTAATTCCAATGTAGCAGCAAACTGAAACGAATATATCCCTCCGCTCAGCTTTGGCGACCGCGTAGCGCTATCTTCCACGTGCTTGATTATTACATCACGTTCATGATTTGTAGGAACATCGTTGCACTTTAGTACATTGGTTGTGTTGTTTATCCATGTTGTATGGTTCATTACACGGCAACGTACGTTTCATGGCGTTGATATTCACACTTAAATATTTCTTGACACTGAAGTCTGTAGTAATCCGCGGACGTCTAGCGAGCTGTCAGTGAGGGGTGAAGAGAGGGCATACGCTGTGCGTCTTTTCATGGAGACTGGATTGTATCTGTTAAAACTTCAGTGAGAGATCTACTAGTGCATGCGTTATATTCACAATCTTGTGAGTACTCTTTATTTTGTACAATGAGCCGTCACTCCTTTCAATTCTTCATAGTGTTATTGTACTCGGTACTATAAGATGGAAGCAGGCCTGCTATTGCTTTGTGATTGCTTCAGTTATCGGAGTGTATGTTTCAGTCGCCTTTAGATAGTGACTCACTGGAACACTCCATGTGGAGCTGTGGCTGTGTTAAACTTCCCTTTATTCTCCGTGAGGAACTTTCTTCGTTACCAGGGTACGTGGGCTGCTGTGCAGTTACCCTGGTATATTCCTCGCTCTCGAGGTGTGAATAATAGCTGATTCAAGATACCATTTCGGCTGATACAGTCTCACGTACTTTGTTCATACATCGCGAACCTATTTCATTTCGGTGCTGTTTCTGCCGTGTGACAAGGGTGGTAATACGAACGCTAGACATAAAATGTTATTTTGTGCATTAAATTAGTTTATATCATATGAAATACTATCCGTCCGCCCCGCCTCGTTTCATTAATACCCGTTCCAGTCAAACTGATTGACATAACACTTCATATTTGTTTCGTATTATATACATTTGTTAATACCTGCTGGGCGTAGACTACCTTCACTTTCCCCAGTCTATTCAGGGAATACAACAAAGTCACGTCCTATTTATTCACATTCTTCCATATTAATCACCTGCTATGTATTATTCGACGCTACTTAGTAATTTCAGCATTTGATACACACGGTTACAAAGTAACCAAACGGAAGTACCAGCATAGTAGAGTGTGAACATTTAAGGAATTATAGGTTAGGCAGAATACTTTTGTATACGATGTATTCCTGTCCCAATTGTTATTTTGTTATAAGTATAAAATAAACACGAAAATTAACAAGAACAGAGGCTTATAGGTTAACTCGTTTGTACCTGTTCGAATTTATGTCGTAGAACTAGATATACTCACCGAATTCGATGTTAGTCTTCTAGGTTGCATCGGCGTGTGGATTTACAGGTAGATACAAACGATTCGGAGGAACATACTGTCTCCATTTTCATGGCTGAAATTCAGATCTCATATTTTAACTTAAATGTTTTTGGCTGACCCTAACGAGGTGAGATTTAATGCTCATGTTTAATCTGGCACTGCGTAATCTCTGTATTTAATTATCTTATTTAAGTACGCAAAATTATGTAAAACGAACGAAAAGATAAAATTATAATGGCGCAGTCCATAAAAAGTTGCTAGCTGCTAGATGTGCATTATTAAGATTTTTGTTTCATTGTGTGCATCTTCTTACTGTAAGTTCACGGCTGGCCGAATGTACGCTCTTAATTACACTTTTGTTTTTGGGTTCATACCTTACATACTACGCCCATTTCTGCTCGTTTGTTACTAGTTCCTTCAGATCACGTTCCAAACTCTTTGAAGCACAAAGTTCATCTGAATACTACGCATTTAATATTTTACTTTTTACCTCAAGGAAAACAAAAGATATCTCCATTACAAAATTCAGTTGATCAGTGCTCTTTTGAGAAGTAATCACTGTTTATTCTCAGAATCAAACGACCCTCATCTGTGGGCAAAATACAAAGTTATTAAATTTAAAGTAGGTGTCACATATATGCTACCGCTACTTAATTATCCCATAACTTTACGTAAGTTCGTAGTTGATACAATATCTATAAATAGTCCGGCACGGTGAGTAAGCTAGAATAAGTATGAGAGAGAGTGAGAAGTGTTTGTTACTGTCATCACATCTGTTTACACTCAGAGAAGGATGTCTTCTTGTACTTGTATTAGTCATGTTTTGATAAGTGCGTTTCTTTGCGCTGCATTATCCATTTAAATCACATGTGGCCAGCAAAGAAATAAACTAACCAACCTTAGCGAGTTCAGTCCAATCCGCATTCCCAAACGTGTTTTCTTTCTGTCATTTTGAATATTTTCCCTCCATGTTTATCCGGTTTGTTAAAGTGGTTGATTTCTGACAAAGTTTTGGAAAAATTATGTAAGACTTTCTTATTTTATGTACGAGAAATGTTCATCCCATCGTATCCTCCATGATTTTAGTATATTTTTATTATGGAACATCTCTGACTTGCCTGCGACGTTTACCTTTCGTTTTTTAATACTCTAATTGAACATCTGATACTGAATACCAACAGTTTACTTCGAATAAATTAGACGTTCCTACAGTGTACTGTGAGATGGCTGTCTTCTGGGCTGTAGCGCTTAATGATGGTGGCAGCAAGGACGTCTGAAACGTTGGTAAACTTCTGTCAGCGTACACGGCGCTACAACCCAGAAGACGGCAATCTTCGAACTCACCGTCGTGAGAACTTCAAATCCTACTTTATATACCACGAACAGAATATTTATATGCAACACTAACAACACAACCTACCACCAGAGCGAGCGTACAGCAAGTGGCTGAAGTTGATTGGCTGACGAGGGCACGTGACAGGGGTAGCGCAGAAGCGTCCAAAACTCAGCCGCCATCGTTCGTGCCGCGTATTTTAGTAATGTTATTTTATTACAGACCCGGCCGTATTTACTAGTCGTGTACGTATACCAAACCATAATTCGAGCTCAAGTATGTCTTAAACTCAAGACTTTTAATCAGATGTAAGTATACAGGTGTGTTTTTCATTGCTTTACTCCAGACTAGTCTACAAGCTATTTCCATTAATGTATGAGAGAGACATACCAGAAATGATGGCAGTTACGATGCTTCTAATGTAGATGGCAGGGTGGAGTTAAGCACTTTTGTAAACCTATGTAGCGTGTTTGAACATTAAATTTTTAAGAGCAAGCTGAGATATTTTTACGAGCATCCGTTTTGTGTGAAAATTACTATGTAACATTTTCGCAGTCGTTACGTTATTGGCGAAACGTAAAGTTATGAAGTTTGCCTTGCGCGATTGTCTCCATTAGCTGTTACGTTGTCTTTGTTATATCCTAAGATTGTCTTCTGCATGATGTTTCCTACAATCCAAAGGTCTTGTCGTCTTTTCACTGTGCGGTTCAGCACAGAGTTAGCAAACTAAGTGTGATTCGCTTTTGGAAGATATTCATCTTGAATCTTTTTCTCTTGATTATTTCACTTGACGTCTCTTAACGCTTGTACCTGAGTATGATAAAGCGTTGTGAAACAAACAATTAACCAACCACAAGCCTACAGTCTGACTTCAGTGTCAGACCAAAGTTCCACACTCTTGTGAAATAACAGGAATTAATTGGATTTTATTTAAAATATTTTTTTATTACGTATTGTACTTTGTTTTTATTTTGAGTTATTTAGGGTTTAATGAGACCTCATGGGATGCTTTTTGCGCCGACCCATGATGAAGACGATGTATCCACGTGAAGAATTGCTGGAGTAATCATGAATAAGATGATGTGAGATATCAGCGTGAAGATGATTGTCTTCTGGGATGTTACGCCGTGTAGTCTGGTAGAAATTGGCCGATGTTTAAGAGGTGCTTACTGCCTTCACCATAAAGGCGATGCAATAATCACTTCTGAAACGTCGGCCAATTTCTACGAGGCTACACGACCTCAGAATGCTAAATAGGCCTAAGTGTAAAACCGAAGTACTCTTCAGAAACGAAACATCCGCCACTATCACTTTGTACTCCTTAAATCCCTTGTGGACTGTCGTGGGATAGAACTCGACCCCCGCTTTGATAACTCTGAGTCTAATGTCTTGAATTATGGGGCATTGTGTTGTCTCAAAACCAAGAGAACTGGGGGTTGGGTGTTGTGGACGGGATTCACTTGGCTTAGAGGAGGGTCCGTTGGTGGGCTGTTGTGAATACGGTAATGAACCGTGGGGTGCCATAAAAGGAAGGAAGTTTCTTGACTAACCGAGCTAGTGTCGGCTTATAAAGAACGTCTCTGCTCCAAGGAGCTAGTTAGGACCATGGGGGTAATTTATTTTGGCGTTGTTCACTGTCTGGATAAAATATGCATAGTTTCTTTTCCGCGAATGATTCTGTATCGGCCTTCAGTTCAGCAGGTGGCTACGCCGTGGTTGCTTTACCGGGTCGTAGGTTGACATTTGGTGAAGCCGTACCATGAAATTTGGAATAGAGGCTGACCTAACAACGAAAGTTGTGACGACTTCCTCGGCCTTGCATTCCTGTTTTATGATAACGCGATGTTCAGATAGCCAACATGGGCATGTCCATTCGACTGCCATCAAGTTGAAATTTGAATGAAATGATGATGGAGTATGCTCTTATTTCTTACGCCTTGACTTGCATTTACTTTCCTCCTCTATTTCTTTCCCGTTATCACTCTCGTTCTTTTCTTTTATGGTAGGTCTGGAGCTGCACGAAGTCTCTCTCCGGGTTTGAACAGAACATGGCGTCAGTAATCGTAATTCTTACAGAGACAGCAATGGCGCGGTTTTCGTTAGACTGCGTGATTTATGACAGAGGAGTTTCTCAGACAAATACATGAATATTAATGAGTTCATCAAGCTCCATTAATTTGAAGGGAATATTAGTGTAGGTCACGCTCCGCATTCGTATTGTCAATGTTATGGCTGTAATGATATGTAACCATTATCATGAATTGTATAATTTTAGGGAATATTATGATATTCGTGATGTATGAGGTTCTTGAGGCAGCGATCGTCCTGATGATGGAGGCAGGAAACACATCTACAACTTCGGTAAACTTATACCAGAAAACACAGCGTAAGATCTTAGAATACAGCCATCTTCATTATGAAATTTATTTGTAAAATTTCTCACAGTGGTAAATATGCGAATATGTTTCTCACTTTTGTTCCATAGTGTGCCCGGAGATATTGGTAATTATTCCTTTCTTTCTGCAGGTGTGTCTATACACGTTTTTTCGTGTCTGTTTACTCTATCACTAGTGATTTGCCTTGAATTTAATTGATTAATGTAATTTGTTCTTTAAATATTTTGTTTTTATCACAGAGGCCTGTGTGACATACTGGACTCTGTAGATACATCTACAAAGTAAATTAAATGAAATTAAAATACTTCACGGCACTCGTCATGGAGCTTAAAACACTGCTACAGATTAGTTCAGTTCGCTGCATCTGCAGTGGATGCCCTCACGTGCTGGAATCCAAGTTAAAGATAATTAATTATTTGGTGCTTGGTATTAAGGACTTACGTCAGTACTTCTTGCAGAGCACTAGGAATACATGAACCGTGCACTTCAAATGTCTGTAGACCAATGCATGAAGTCTGAAACACTCTCTGGAGGAAGAATTTCCATTGTATGACTGGTATGGTCGTTACGCGAAAGGGAGCCTAAATAAATAACAGCCAACAACCTTAACGCAAAAGAAACCTCATAAGATAATTAAACCCTTCGAATGAAATTTTCACTGTCTGCCAAGCTGTAATGAAAGCAACCCTCATTAAATTCTTGGAATTCTCAAAAGCATTTAATCAACAACCAGAAGACGAGACTGTTGGCGAATAGGCTTTTACACATTTGATGTTTGTTTTCAGGTTTGACAGCATTTGGGCTTACAGATATATTTCAGAATTTCGGTGGAACATGCTACCTCTGCCTTAAATGCAATTCACTTCTGGGCTGGAGCCTCGAATATGGAAATGTTTTTATTTACCTTCAATTTAACGCGAAGTAACAATCTAGAAGACAAACTTCCTTTTACCGCCGCCAGAGCTTCAAATATCATTTACTCAGTCACATCTGAAACGAAAATATTTATTCTAGTCTGAGATATGTTGTCTTCGTAGGTCGATTTACGACTTGGGCCCTTGAATGATAACTTCCACACTTCAAAGTTCCGCCATACGGACCACTTCTGTTAATGTAAGCCACATTTTAACAAAACTTCGTAAACTGATACGTTACTACCGTCTTCCGCAGTGACCATTTCCAGGATACAATTTCGATCTCATTGTACCCTCCACAATAACGTTTAAGTGCTCAGATAATCGTAACCTTGTTTATGTAAGTACCTATTTCGTCGTTGTCAGGTCGTTATAAAGAATAAATATTAATAACTGTCCTTTCGGTGTCTCCAAACGAATTCCGGGATGACAACTTCAAATAGGCCAAGACTCTTTTAAAATACTGACCTTCTTACAGTTCGTTAACATTTTTCAGTATCATTGGAGGACATACAATCTCTGTGGATGAAACAACGTCATTAAATAACCAAAGAATAAAAATGCTATTTCCCTATTATAGTTGTATAGAGGTATAGAGTCATTAATCTCAGTAAACTGTTCCTAATTGTTGATGCTACATCATTGTTACCACAGAAGCCCACAATTAGACAAACATTATCTATCCCAACATCAATTCGTATATCTTTTTCTTACCTCTTCGCCTTAAATTTTCCTGTTGCCTTATACGAAGTGCGATCGGAAAGTTTCAAGACTGCGCGTATAAAAACCCGTACACTTATCTCAGGTATTAAATTCTTCCATCACCCTCGAAGTAGTTCCCCTGGGAGTGAACACAACGATCCCAGCGCCGCTGCCAAGAATGGAAGCATCCCTGGAAATCTTTCTTTGTCAGCCTGTCAAGCACCATCTGCGATTCTGCCTGAATCTCTTGCCAAAGACTCGCCAAAACGGCTACGGAAACCTATGAAATGCTAAAGCAAGCATTTGGGGAGTCCTCAATGGGTCGTGCACAAACTTTTGTGTGGCATTCACGTTTTAAAAATGGCCGAACCTCTGTCGATGATGACGAGCGTTCTGGACGACCATCTTCGAGCACAACGCCCGAAAATGTTACGAAGATTCGGCAGGCCATTCACGAAGATCGACGTCGTACCATCAACGACTTGTGCGACATTGTTGCGTGAAGATGTGAGACGGAAGCGGCCGTCAAAATGGCGCAACCACAACTGGCTGCTGCATCATGACAACGCGCCAGCGCACACCGCCCTCAAAGTTCGGCAGTTTTTGGCCTCAAACACCATGGCCGTCATCCCGCACCCTCCTTAGCTCCGTGTGACTTCTTCCTCTTCCCAAAGATGAAAATTCAGCTAAAGGGAAGGAGATTTGAGACGATAGAAGAGATTCAGGCAGAATCGCAGATGGTGCTTGACAGGCTGACAAAGAAAGATTTCCAGGGATGCTTCCAGGCTTGGCAGCGGCGCTGGGATCGTTGTGTTCACTCCCAGGGGAACTACTTCGAGGGTGATGGATGAATTTAATACCTGAGATAAGTGTACGGGTTTTTATACGCGCAGTCTTGAAACTTTCCGATCGCACCTTGTACGTTTCTTTATAGTTTCCAGTCATGATGTTATTAGCATTTCACGGCCGAGAGACCACTCTTTTGCCAGGCTTTACCCGGTTTCTCCACACAAAGATCGTATCGGCTCTTTGTCCAGTCCTTACTGCATTGTGAATGTATATTATCATCTTGCAATTGACACAGCTTTGTTAAATAACCAATAATTGAAGCTCACAAATCACAAATGTTCCAAGTTGAAGTTGCTAAGTGTTGTCGGTTGTGAGGACTGACGTGTGACCTTGTGCTGCTGTATTCTTACTGGCACTACCTTGGGTGTAATTTTGTGCTTCCTTTGCGTTTAACCGCTCCTTCCTGTGTTTTTTTTCTGACCATGTCCCATTTAATGTCGACAGCAGAACTCCTGGACTTTCACGTGCTACTAAGTTGTGTTTCACAACTTAAATTACGTGTACAAATGCCCTTAAATGTCACTGGCGACAGCATGCAGTATTCTGAGTTGACGGCGATAATTTCTGATTCATTTTGCGTGTGGTGACATGTTTGTTATATGCATATCTTTAACATTTGTGTTGATTTGATGTGTGTATCTTGGTGTAGCCTGGTATGCTGTGGCGAAATCTTTCATGCCCTTACATTCATGAACGCTTCGTTGAAGAAAGGGAGGTTTCCGGATCACAGTTTTTAACTTAGGCACTAAATTACAGAGCAGTTATAAAATGTTTAAATATTCAAAGAAAATTAATTCAGAATTCTAACTTATACAGCGCCAATGGCGAGTATTTTTACGACTTCCTGTAAATGTGGAATATTTACAAACACGATATCTGCTTCAGCGAAGTAGTGACTAACCCGTGATGACTCATGAAAATGTTTATGTAAGTTTAAAATACATGTGTTATAAAGATGGGAATGACGGAATAGATGTTTGCATGACAACAGGATATATGCAGCAACTGTTACTGACTGATTCCTTAAATCTAGCAGCTTTCATTATCAGGATATGCGATTAAGGATTGCTGTAAGACCAGTGTTAAATACTGCCACTGAGCGAAAATGTGATAAGGTATTGTGTATAAACGGCATATATAATTATTTGTTAAAATTTTAACTTATGTTCTACCCCCATGAAGATAGAATCGCCTTTCTTCATAAGATGTTCCGCCAATTTATTCCTTATTCCTGACGTTTCTCTTCATCATTTGAAGAGTAATTGTAAATAAACTTACCATCTGTTTAAAAAAATAGGGAATTGTCATTTAGTATTCGTGGGTTCCGTTTAATTATCGCTGTAAACAACGATTATTTCCGCAAACAGCGTTAATCAGTTGTTCTTTGTAATGATGAAGTGTTTTCTTTGCGGTACGTACTGAATTCTTAAATATTATTTTGATGAGCTTTAGCACATGTCTGGGGATGTGCGGCAGAAATGCACCACAGTAAACTCAAAGTTTTTCAGAATAATGCACTAAGAATTATTACTAATGTTCCAATCGAAATTTTACGTGAGAAAACTGGCATGGAGACGATTAAAATAGGAGTAAGGAAACTTGTACGTACATTATATTTTAAAAATCAATTCAGTGGGAATTCTCAAATCAGATAGTTAGGCCAGTATGATTCCATGTTTGATAAACATAGAAGACCGCAGGCGCTGTTAAGGGACCGATTTGTTGTACTACGAAGTTTTTACATGTACCATACCATTTACACATATTAAAATAAATGAAAGTCCCTTTTGGGTAAAATGATCCTCATTTTAGCCGTCTTTCCATCGGAGTTTGTCCTGAGGAAGTAGTCCCTAGGGAGCATTTATGGTTGTCCGTGGTATGGAACAGACCGACAAGCCAAAACGACTGACGTGACGGCTGAAGGAGATTATAGAAAAATACGGATAACCTGTGCGTTATATTGTATTGTATTATTACCTCCAGTGTACTAGAACTTAAAGTCTGTAGCCGCAAGTTAGAAAAACCTAGTGAATGACCACATTATTCTTCTGTCTGCTGGACTGCTGGCTAACAGTCAGTGTGCATCCGAAAGGTCCTGCGACCAGCCATGGCGACACAGATTTCCTTAGTTTTTCTCTGTCTTTAAGCAAATTTTGATATTGTTCCCAAGTCCGAAGTCGCCGCTGCATGATTCTCAAGCAACCCTTCCGATTTAAACTCATCAAAATTTACCCCCTTACTGTAGAGGCGACTAACTTACTTGCTTAACTGTCCATATTTATTTTCAGACATTCACTAACAAGCAAATCAAAATTCCACCGTCTCTGTTATCAAACTGTTACTAATTATCGCCATAACGTCTTCACTTTTACTTTATCCTTGCCAGAAGGACGAGCGGGCATTGCCTGAGAACTTTCTAACTGTAAGATGTTCTTCCTCCACCCCCGCCAATTTTGTATTTTGTTCCACTCTCTTGCTGTCCTTCCTAACTCTGTCTCTCTCTCTCTTAATCAGCTTCAAAGGTTTAATACGATCTGTCTTGTATCTTCTGCGGTAATCGTAATTGTTTCTGGCATTATCGTTACGCCGAACGTTTTGTGGTAAATTTGTGTGCCATGTCAGGTAACGTATACTTTCCTTTGCGGAAATACTAAAGTCAGTGGAGAGTGGAAGACAGTTGGTCAACCATTGTAAACAAATATAAAGCCACATTCTGAAAGGCTGAAATCCTTTCCGAGGTGCTAAAATGAAGTTTCTTTATATAAGGAGATACGGTGCCATAGTTACGCAGGTACACAAAGATAATCAGAACGACTAGAAGCCTTTCGATGTAGGGTGGATACATGGTAATCATCTTCGGCAGTGGAAATGATGAGGGTGACATAATCGTTACCTTGAGAGCACAGTCTGTAAAATGATGATCCTTTGTCTCACATCTAGGACATCACTTCGTTTTATCGTCTTATTATAATAGTATTCTCTAGTCTTATTACTACAGGTGTATCCGTCTTATGGTTCTGAATGAACCTTGGTTTCCTTCGGAACCCTTTTAGCGAGTTGTCTGTTCTCTCCCGGATATTTCAGAATACTACGAAAAGATCACCATTATGGTGATTTTAACACCAGAAAATGCATCGTGGTTTTCGTTCGAATTCTTGAAGCGGTAATAAGTAGGCTCGTGAATTTATGCATAGTAACAGATCTATGAAAAGTGTGATAAACTTTTAGATCGGTTATTAAATTTTAAAAAAAATTGTGTGGGGAGATTCTCTAAAGGTTTGTGGCAATGGTATATTCATTACAGGAAAGCTGTCAATTGAAAACGCTACACAACAGTTTTATACGAAAGCGTTATCCAACACTTTATTGTTCTTATTTTAATTTGCAGTATTACAGTATATTCCCATTGGTAGTGCAGTGACTCGCGTAAATTTAAACAAACATGGACCTGATGATGATCATATTTTTATCGAAACATAAAGTTCGACAACACCAACGATCTAGTAACAAGGTACAGCGGGGTACTGGAGTGACGCGAAACGTCAATTTGTTGTGTGAAAGTAAAGGTACTTTGATCAAAATGTTTATAAGATAATTTGTAAACAGGAACGAATTATTTGATGATGGAATTCCGTTACATTGCGTCCTAATAAATTATCCGGTGATCGTAAAATGGAGTCAGTTTTTAAACTCGCTGTTTCTTGTACCTATGAAGTTTATTTAATTTAAATGACCAGAGCATTTATATATAATTATTAAATCTACAATTTTCATGAAACGTAGTCTGAAAGCCATGCAGTGGAGGACATTATCATTTATATTTTTTATGTCCTGACATGAATAATACCAACATAGTGGATGTGCGAACGTCTGAGATGGGAGCCACACTATCTCCGCTTAACAGGTCTTAAAAAATTGTTAATTTTTTTATGAAGCAAGAAATGGGCATCGTGCAAAGTCTGCTTATTTAGCTGTTTATTTATAATATATTATAATTAACGAACCGCTGTAATTAAGCATCTGGCATTTTCCATCCAGGTGTACCATAAACATTTTATTAATTTTCTTATGATTTTTATGTTTTACAAGTGTAGCCGTGGCTTCGATCAACCCTTTGGAGGTTATGTCTGGAAAATTTAACGCAACATAAATATATGTATACTGGTGAAGATTATACGCAGACGTGGATCACAAAACTGTGCAAGTATTAATTTCTAGATTATACAATTTTTAGCGCGTAGGTTGAAGCATATGATTGGAAAAAATACGCCGTAAGCTACGTATGTGCGTGTGTGTGTATTCAGTGTACCTAAGTCCCTAAAGCTATTGGCTGATTTTGCCAATACGAAACTACCACAACGGTATCGAGCGTGATTAACATACACAATTACCCATGCTTGTGGCAGAATATGAACCACAGCTATGAATTCAATAGAAGTCAAATTTTCCGCGTATATTAACTCATTCTTTTGACCTTTATAGTATGTCGACGTTGTCAATTTAGTGTATAATTAGCTGCATATTATTGTTGACTTTATTAAGATAGAGATACGGGACATAGGATATTTGGAAGATGAATGCAGGATCAAAGTTTGATGGTGATCGGAGTGCGAACTACGTACACGATATAAAATGCAGCGTAGTAGACGAGAATTTAGTATTTAACTTTATTTAAATTCTGATTCATAAAACGACAGTCAATACTCCTAATCTCCGCTGGATAAACTGCTTTTCTGGCGGGATTTACGTTATTTTCCTCGGTCTTTTGTGGAAAATTTCAGGACATTTCTTTTATATCGCTTTCGGTTACCTTAACACAGATTCTCTACCACGTCAGCATCCAGTCAAAGGAACATGTAAAGCAATCTAAAGCGAATATTTTTGAGAGATTTTGAGTTGTTCATGCCTTCGGACTCGAAGGTGGAGGCTGTATGTTTGTCTTAAACGTTTTTATCTGAAAGTTGACACAGCGTTACAACCCAAAAGTCTAGTACCGACATGAAGAGTTTTATCCCCACAACCAGTGGACCTGATTCATCATTTATCTTATTACACTAAATCACCGAGTTTTCATTTGGAAACGGCTGATCTGACTCGGACCTTTTGTTCTATTTCACAGTTCCCCAGGCGGATGTAGGGACAATGCAGTGATCGGCTTCCTGGGTTTTTAAGCTTTCTTATAAATCGCATTGAAATGTCAGAAAGCTAGAAAATATATCTAGTGAAGCAGCATCCTGTCACTTAATAAAGTCTTCTCGGGCTATCAGCCGTGTTAGTTGGTGCGCAATCGCCGACGTTTCGAGGACCATCTCTGTCCTCGAAACGTCGGCGATTGATCACAAACTAACACGGCTAATAGCCCGAGAAGACTTTATTAGTGAAAGCCGCGGTGAAAGCTTAACATCATATATCCTGTCACTTCTTGGATTCAGATTAGTGGGAAACTTTATTGCATGACGTTGGAAATTACAAAATATTATCTCAGATTAAATTAACAGCCCTCGGATAGAATCGTGTAGATCGTTGCTGCCCTTATGCGAATTTAAAAGAATTTTGCGAACTCTGAATTATGTCTCTTTACTCCGTCGTTAATACAGGCGGTTTGCCTGTATTAACAACTGCCCCTCCGACAAAATATGTATGTGGCCCATCGGTTAGATTAAAGTCCTGCTTTATATGTAATAACAGAATGAAAAGCATGAGGTGAAATCTCGTTGTCGCTGATGAGATACTTCAAACAGGTGTTCCTGATTACACTGCCATTTCAGTTTACGGGCCTTTCCCAATAAGAGCACAGGCTATTTCGAAATTAAGCTGTAAAAACAAAACACACAAGTTTTTCAAAGAAATTATGACGCGATACTTACGGCACGCTACTTCTGGAAATAATACATGGTCTTCCGGTTTCCTGTTTGTAAGAAATGTTATCACTACACAACCAGTTATCTGAAGAGACTCGCCCTATATGAAAATACAGACACAGTTTGTTTCTGAAGTAGGCCATAAGTGACTTTTAAAGAAGCTAGATAGAAAGGGAGCGAAGGAAAATGGAAATTGGTCCAGTCGTCATAAAACATTTTCATGACTGTCTCTTTCCCTTCATTTGAATGTTTCCAAGAGACGGTATTTGAGACAGAATCTATAACTGCTTTTATTTGAACTTCCAGTTTTAAAATGTTACAGTACAAGCTAAAACAGTTGGGGTGACGTCGGAATTCAGATGCAGATGCATTTCATTTTCTGAATGACAAGGATAAATTTTTATTATTTATTAAGGCTCTATCATCACACGAAGATTTTATGGCTTCCAGCGTTGTACGTTGTACATGATTGATGGAGAAAATGTGAATCAAGGCATCAGAACATTACTCGGTATCTGGGGTCAGAGGTTTACAATTACTGCGCAGACGAACACAGAAATGAGTTACAAGTTGACAAAAATCCTATTTTTACACGTGTAATATGGAAAGTAACTAAAAGGAGTCGACGTAAACATATAAGGGGAACTTTTCAATGCCATTGTGATGGTCTCTTCTGCAGTTGGTCTGTATTTTAAGACCGGACTGGTATAATGCTGATTGTGTCCTCGTCTCTGAAAATAAGAAAACTTTTTCAGTGTGAGGTGTGCTAGGCCTACACTGTGGTTCGGATCCCACGTTATATTATAGGTTTCCGCTATCGATTTTTTATCTTCGGTGGTAAAACAGAAACTCCTCCACACTCTGTATACCCCTGTTATTTTTTGTGAATTTCTAAGTTCAGACTTGCGAGGTACAGCAAGGTCTAGATGACGCATTTACTATCAAATTTATAACAGAAGAAACTCATATTAAAATTTAAATGAATATACAAAATCATTGCCAGTGATATGATCGATTCATCGACCTGATACGAGATTTGACATACCTAAGAGACTGTGCATGCAGCTAAATGGAAACAATGGTTGCATACAGAAATTTGGCAAGGAAATATTTTTGCAAAATGGGCACTTGGATGACCGAGAACACGATGGAAGGATAACACCAATATTTACCTTAGTTGGTTGTTTTGGGTCAGGAGATGGAAGTAACAAGCTTAGAGATGTCTGTGGCATTAGTGGTGCTGAACCTTAAGGTTATGCGACCAGAGTGTTGGTAATCGAGAAGACGTGTTGGGGCAGGAGCGGGCATTCGAGTAGGTCACGCTTAATGCAGCCGGAGGTGGCATTAGTCTCAGTGAATTGTTGAACGGAAGTAAAACCTCGCATGTCCTCCGTCTGGGGTTTAGCAACAAGAGTCCCGGGGGCTGCTCCATTGTGTAACACAGCGAACTCTGTGCAACTTTTCCTAATACCAGCTTCTTGGCACACTCTGCATTGGATAACGAAATTGAAATACGTTAGTAATTTATAAGACTCTCGCATAATTGTAATACTTCCTTTTCTTCTTAATATTCAGTATGTGTTTCTGAACGGTCTTTTCATTACTAAAATGAATTTGGAAAAGAAAGCCTATAATCAGTTGGTCGATTATACCTTAACGTTTCTCCTGTGTGTCTAAACGTATTCGGTAAAAACAGTTTCGCCCTTTTTTCCTTCGTGTTTTTTCTTTCAGTGTAATAACGCACACGTGCTGCAGAATATACTGACACAATAGTTGTGAGAGAATAATGGTCATGCATGATTTGATGAGGGTCTTCAGCTTCCATGACGTCAGCGACTCATTTGCTTCTAATAATGAACAAAACGCGAGGACCGTCGAAGGGAAAAGGAGGTAATGATTCTTTCCTGGCTTTGTATGATGCTTTATTTACGGATATGACGTACAATTATGAAGTAATTCAGTGTCTTCGATTTTGGTAACGAGGAAAAATAGGAAAAAAGGAAGACATTAACAGAGATAGATAGGGAAGTATTAAGTTTTGAATGTAAGGAAGAATGGAAGACCGACGTCCAGTGGAACGCACAAGTCGACTAGCGGGCGAGGCCATCATGTAATGGCCAGAATATTTGTTTTGTTTGGAAATGTTCTTCCGTCTAACCCCCGGCTGGAAACCAGGCTATATTAACCTTCGTTGGCTTTCCCTATTCATTTAGGCAAATATTTGTACAATGACTTCAACGCTTTCCTGCTATATCATTCTTAAATCTTTTATTTACCATCATATTAGCTGTTCCAAGATCGCACGAACAAACGACTCATGATTATTTTCTCCTGCATAATTTATATTTCACTAGTTTACCCTTTGTTATTCGACCCCAAATACTGAACGACGTGTTCAAATGATTAGTACTTTTGCTTCATATTCGAGAAGTCCTGGGTTTAAATCTCAGCCTGAAGACGACTCTTCTGACATTTATAGTCGTATTTCTCAGTCTCCCCATGCAGGTGCCGGGATAGTACCTTAAATTAAACCATGGTCGCTTCCTTCCATATTCCTTTCAGTTTATTATTCACCAGCATCCTCTCATTCGACATTATATAGTCGACACATAAACTTACAAAAATAGAAGTATTTGAATGATTTGAGGTTTTCACAGCGGTGAGTAAGAAGATTTCTGCCTTCTGGGTTGTTGCGCCGTGTAGTATGGTAAATGTTTACCAACGTTTCGGAGGTCATACTGCCTCCGTCATCAGGACGATTCATTCATTAGTAAACATCGACCAGACTACACAGCGCAACAACCCAGAAGACATAAAGCTTCAAAAGTATTTGACCTTATGTTACCTCATAAGTAGACCCAAAGTCGTTGAAGGAACCTAGGAACTTGTTTGCTTTTCGTTAAATAAAGAGCAGAAAGTGGTAATATTAGACTTTGCATTTAGTATTAGTTGTAGGAAAGAACACGTGTTCGTTGCATACAATTAGCAGTTGAAGTCCGTGTGGGATTTGTGGCGGACAAAGCTCGCTGAGATGTGTTTCCCCGTCAGTCACAGTTTCACAAATAATCCTTTCTCATTCATCATCTCTCCTGAGCTGGAGTTGAGCCTGACCAGTAAGCACGGTTCTTAGTTGCGGATTCGTTTTATTCGGTACTTGGTCGGACTTACAGGACCGAAGGTACAGAGCCCCTTTTTCGGAAACTTGCGAAAGATCTTCTTCGTGTGTTCTTATCATGATTGTATGTATGCGAGGTGTGACAAATGACCGTCTCTTGACAGAACCTGGTGACGCTGATGAATTAGCGTGTGTTGAATCACGTAACCACGTGAATTTGCACTTTTTACCAATCGCTGGTAGGGACTAGGTTTATTTTGTGGTTGCAGTTAGTGTTTTATTGACGAAGTGTTGTCAGTAATGGAAAAAATATATGTGTTCAGTCTTTTGAGGAAGGTCGCTGGAAATACCAGATAATTCTCACGAAACAATGGCTGGCCGTGAAATCTGAATCTTTAAGTGTTACAGAGAAACGAAACGCCCGAAATTTAAGTTTAGTCAAGATCGAGAAATTGGCGAATGTAAAAATCATCCGTCAGCACTATGCTGATTTGCCTATTACATATTGTGGGTATTGTCCGTTACGAACTCGTTCATCCAAAGCAGTATTTCAAACATTCTGCCTTCACGTTTTGAAAATTTTAGACAGCGCCAAAAATAAATCAGATACATGTACGACCAAATTAATTTTATTGTCTCCTGACACAACACGTGTTGATAAGCAGTTGATTTCAAAAACGAAACACCAAAATCGGACGCTTAATTTAGCTATATGTTACTATCTCATATTACCGAAATAAAGAATCTCCATGAGTGGGAGTAGGCTAATATGACAACCTTATTTAAACGATTTTCGATAAATAATTTTGAACTCTGTTTGCTTGCATGACTTACATATTGAAATACTTGTATAAAGTCGGGCGACGAGTACTTAGAAGGTGACCACACCCCTGAAAATTATTGGGGGGAAAATGTGTGTATATATATATATTGTGACGTGTTGCCTTGAGAGCAGCATAACAATGTCAATAAACAGTTTAGTTGTCTGTTTATTGACATTGTTGCGTCTGGCATTGTTGTAACCGTTTATAGACATTGTTGTATTTGGCATTGTTGTATTTGTTTATAGCCATTGTTGCGTTAGACATTATTGTGTCTGGCATTGTTGTGTCTGTTTAATGACATTGTTGTATTCATTTATAATTGTTGCGTTTAGCATTGTTGCGTTTAGCATTGTTGCGTTTAGCATTGTTGCATAGACATTGTTGTATTTGTATAAAGCCGATTGACAATCGGCTTTGAGAGTAGGTAGAGGCGAGAGGGAGTGGAGTAGTGAGTGAGTGGAGGATTGGGAGTGGACGAGACCCCCACCGGCACAGCCTGGAGAAAGGTAGGGACGATGCTTGCGCTTGCGCAGGCCTCCGCCCTCAGTTAGCTTTTTGGTTGTGTCAAGTGGGACTCATGTCGAACGAGGGCTGCCAGAGGTCGCCCAAGGGCAACCGAGGGCGACCGATGTTCAGCAGGCCAGCCGAGGCCGTCCCCAAAAGACGGCCAAGTCGGCACAACGAGTGGTTAGACTACTCGGCTACCCTGACTGAGGTTTTCCGTGCTTTTCCTCAGTTGTAAGGCGAATGCCAGGGTATAACTTAATAGGGGCACGGCCCGCCACCCCCACCCCGATCACGGAGGCCATCAGCTGAAGTGATCTTCCCCCCATGCCGCAGAGGCCTTCAGCCGAAACGGCCCCTCCCTCTCTGGGTTCAAACCCCGGAGATCCAACCAACCAAATTCCTTTGGACAACTTGCCTGACGGGATGACCTCCCATCAGCAGCAACGGATCCCAGTTTGAATGGTCGAGGCTCCCGCCACGACGTAACCCTGTTAGCGATAGCAAAATTTCCGTTTCTTATATTAAGACTGTTTACCATTTCCAGCAATGCGCCTTGTGCGCAGGAATGGTTTCACCTAGGTAGGGACGATGCTTGCGCTTGCGCAGGCCTCCGCCCTCAGTTAGCTTTTTGGTTGGTTGGTTGGCTTTGAGAGTAGAGTAAGAAGGGAGAGTGTTGTAGAGTAGAGTGATTGTGAGGAGAGTGTGAGTCAGGATGTAGAAGTTAGTTGCAAGCGATATGCTGTTGCGGACATTGGTGGAGTCGAGTGAGTGGAGTCAACGAGAGGTCTGGTGTGGCGCCGAGTAAGGACGGGTCGGCTACGTGAGCGAGCACCGGGTACGTGGACCGGGGCGGCTGAGGAGCCAGCGAGAGTCCAGTGGGGTGCTACGGGCCGACGCCGAGTAAGAGAAGAGTGTGAAGAGCGGAGCTCGGGGACCAGATAGACTCGATGGACAGTGCGAGAGAATGTGTGTGTGTGTGTGTGTGTGTGTGTGTGTGCACAGAGACTCGAGTGTGTTGTTGTAGAGAGTTGACTGTATGTGCAGACCACTGTAAGTGATTTAATTTGACGTGAATAAATCAGGGTTGACAATCCAAGGTCGCAAACCCGACCCACGTTACATTGGTGTCAGAAGTGGGATTGTCAACAATGGAGTCTGCACTACAGGATAATCTATAACGCACATAAACACGCCGCCAGCATCTGCAGATGGACAGCGCCCGGATGATGGTAGTCCACCTGGACAGGTTGGCGTAGTATTCGGGTGCTGCTCGGGACGAGCAGCTTTAAGGAGGGGGTAGTGTGACGTGTTGCCTTGAGAGCAGCATAACAATGTCAATAAACAGTTACAACAATGCCAGACGCGACAATGTCAATAAACAGACAACTAAACTGTTTATTGACATTGTTATGCTGCTCTCAAGGCAACACGTCACACTACCCCCTCCTTAAAGCTGCTCGTCCCGAGCAGCACCCGAATACTACGCCAACCTGTCCAGGTGGACTACCATCATCCGGGCGCTGTCCATCTGCAGATGCTGGCGGCGTGTTTATGTGCGTTATAGATTATCCTGTAGTGCAGACTCCATTGTTGACAATCCCACTTCTGACACCAATGTAACGTGGGTCGGGTTTGCGACCTTGGATTGTCAACCCTGATTTATTCACGTCAAATTAAATCACTTACAGTGGTCTGCACATACAGTCAACTCTCTACAACAACACACTCGAGTCTCTGTGCACACACACACACACACACACACACACATTCTCTCGCACTGTCCATCGAGTCTATCTGGTCCCCGAGCTCCGCTCTTCACACTCTTCTCTTACTCGGCGTCGGCCCGTAGCACCCCACTGGACTCTCGCTGGCTCCTCAGCCGCCCCGGTCCACGTACCCGGTGCTCGCTCACGTAGCCGACCCGTCCTTACTCGGCGCCACACCAGACCTCTCGTTGACTCCACTCACTCGACTCCACCAATGTCCGCAACAGCATATCGCTTGCAACTAACTTCTACATCCTGACTCACACTCTCCTCACAATCACTCTACAACACTCTCCCTTCTTACTCTACTCTCAAAGCCAACCAACCAACCAACCAAAGAAGCTAACTGAGGGCAGAGGCCTGCGCAAGCGCAAGCATCGTCCCTACCTAGGTGAAACCATTCCTGCGCACAAGACGCATTGCTGGAAATGGTAAACGGTCGTAATATAAGAACGGAAATTTTGCTAACGCTAACGGGGTTTCGTCGTGGCGGGAGCCTCGACCATTCAAACTGGGATTTGTTGCTGCTGATGGGAGGTTATCCTGTCAGGCAAGTTGTCGAAGGAATTTGGTTGGTTGGGTCTCTGGGGTATGAACCCAGAGAGGGAGGGGCCGTTTCGGCTGAAGGCCTCTGCGGCATGGGGGGAAGATCACTTCAGCTGATGGCCTCCATGATCGGGGGGAAGGGTGGCGGGCCGTGCCCCTATTAAGTTATACCCTGGCATTCGCCTTACAACTGAGGAAAGCACGGAAAACCTCAGTCAGGGTAGCCGAGTAGTCTAACCACTCGTTGTGCTGACTTGGCCGTCTTTTGGGGATGGCTTCGGCTGGCCTGCTGAACATCAGTCGCCCTCGGTTGCCCTTGGGTGAACTCTGGCAGCCCTCATTCGGCACGAGTGTCTTCCGAGTTGCCGAACTAAGGGGTTCCCCACACCAGCTAACCTCGAGTCAAACCTCTCAGTTAGTGCTCTGATGTGGTCGGCAAAGAAAGGGACCCCCAGATCCTCATGTATTTGCCTGTTACTAACGTACCAGGGCGCGTTAGTAACAATTCGAAGACACTTGGATTGCAGAACTTGCAGCTTCTGGACGTGGCTGTGGGCAGCTGACCTCCAGATCGGGCATGCGTAATCCATTATGGGACGGATGAGCTGCTTATAGAGTAGTACACCGTTCCTGATTGACAGGCCACTTCTCCTATTGATAAGCGGGCCTAGCACACCTAATCGTTGCGCTGCCTTCTTTCCCACTTGGTTGACGTGCGCCGACCAAGTAAGCCCGGCGTCAAGGGTGACCCCCAGATACTGTGCTGTTTTGACCCATTGGATCGGCTGTCCGAGGAACTGCACTGCTCGGGGCTGTTGGATGTGTCTTCTCGCGGAAATGAAGAGAACCGCGGTGCTCTTCGAGACGTTGATAGCAATCCTCCAGGCCCTGAGCCAGAGCTCAAGTCTACTGAGGTAGGTCTCCAGATACCTGACGAGAAGCGTTGGGCTACGGGACGTGACTACTAGAGCCGTGTCGTCCGCGTATTGTGCTAACTCGACGTGGCGGGACGGTGTGGGTATGTCGTTGACATACAGACTGAAGAGCACAGGGGAGAGAATTCCGCCCTGCACAACTCCAGCCCGCATGGTACGACGTGTGGACATGGCCGACTGGAAGGATGTCTGGAATGTCCGGTCAGCGAGGTAGGAAGAGATGGTTTTTACCAAGTACGACGGGAAGTTGAGGACGGTCAGTTTGTATAGGAGGCCTTGGACCCAGACTGTGTCGAAGGCTTTGGCCACGTCCAGGAAAACCGCGCCGGTTAGCCGCTTCTCATCAAGGTTTCTGTTGACCCTTTCGACGAGGCGAGCCAGCTGTAACGATGTGCTGTGTCTGGGTCGAAACCCAAACTGCTCGTCGCGCAGCAGCCCGCGTTCACTGACCTCGTGTAGGACCCTCGTTAGTAGGATTTTCTCGCAGAGTTTGCCGACCGTGTCGAGAAGACTGATGGGTCTATAGGAAGAAGGTAGCGTGGGGTCCTTCCCCGGCTTCAGTATGGACACCACTCGAGCGTGTTTCCATGCCGAGGGGAAGTGTTGCCTGCGAAGGACCGCGTTGAACACTTTCGTGAGAAAGGTTACCGCGCGTCGTGGGAGATGTTTCAGGACCCTGTTCGGTATACCGTTGGGGCCCGGAGCCTTGCCAAGCTTGAGTCCCTTGATGGCCTGGGCGACCTCCGATGGACTGGTTAATTTTGGTTCATTTACAGGGGCATACTCGTATGCTCGCATCGCCTCGTTAACCATGTCAATTGTAGTCAGGTCCGACGGGTAGTCTACCGGCTGGAACTGGACCTCAAGGCTGTCGGCTAGGGCTTCTGCCTTCTCGGGGTTCGAGAGAGCCAGTCCTCCCATCACTAAGAAGGGGGGCGACGGAGTGGGGACTCGCATCACACGCTTGGTCATTTTCCAAAGCGACTGGTCCTCGCAGTCCAAGGATTCGAGCGTGTCGCTCCACTGTTCGTTCCGCCACTCGTTGAGACGATAGGTCACCGACCTCTGGAGTCGATTGACCTGGGTCTTAAGAGCGGGGTCTCTTGTGACCTGCCTTCGCCTCCTCAGCCGGTTCTTCAGGCGTATTTCATCTCGAATACTAGCGGGTAGAAGCGGTCGCCTGTCAATGCGGGGTCGAAGCTTGGGAGCGGACGCTGCTGTGGCTTCCAGGATAGCACTGGTCAGCTCCTCGACGCACTTGTCAATTTCTTCCTCGTCGTTTACCACGGGGTTCCCCGGTAGTCTGCTTTCGAGGCAAGCCTGGAATGCAGCCCAGTCCATTCTCGCGAAGTCCGGGCGATCAGGCAGGTTTTGAAAGGACGATCGGCACGTGGTGTCGACGAGGACGGGCAGGTGATCTGAGCTGAGTGCGGGGCAGACAGTCAGGTGCACCGGTAGGACGAAGTCCTTGATGAGGACAATATCAAGGACGTCAGGTGTGGCGTTGTGTGTGTAGGGAGCCGTGGTTGGAGAATCCGGCCCGTAGATGAAGCAGGAATTTCTGTTGGCGTAATCACGCAGGAGCGAGCCCCTAGTAGAGATAAGGCTAGAATTCCAGTCCGTGTGTTTCGCGTTGAGGTCACCAGCCAAGAGGACCGGGAAACCCCCGCTCAAGCACTCGGTCAGGTCCGACTCTATCCATGGCCGGGTGGGTGCGAGGTATGCCGCCACTAGCTTGACTTTCCTGGTTGCCAGTACCAGGTGAATGGCGGTTGCTTCTAGTTGTTGTAGACCCGATACCGGCACAGGGTAATGATCAATGCCCCTGCGGACAAGGATCGCTGTGCCACCCCCTAGCGTCGGGCGGTCCGTACGGTGGCAAACGTAGTTCGCGAACCTCAAGGCCCGACCCGACGTGAGGTGCGTCTCGTTCAGGAGGCAAACATCGACTCCGTAGTCACCGAGGAACTGCTCCAGCTCCAGCTTCCTGTCGCGGACACCGTCGGCGTTCCAGTAAGCCAGCCGCAAGGCCTTGCTACCGTGTCCTCTAGGCCGTGCAGTCATTGTCGGCCATGAAGAGGAGAACGGTTTTGAGGAGGGCTCGCGGACGAGACCCCCCGGGGGGGAGTGAATGGATCGCGGCGAGGAGACGTCGTGTCAACTCAATGCAGACCCGTGGTGAGAGGGTTTCCAGGATATCTGAGATGTCCTGGAGCGGTGATTGACCCTTGGGTGGGGTGGGGTCAGTCTTCTTGAGAGCAGGTGCTGTGGGATTTGCCACCGGCGCCACAGGACGAGCGGGCTTGGCACGGCCGCCCTTGGGGATAGTCTGCCGCTCAGTCTGTACAATGGCTCCAGTTGGCGTTGGGGCGGGGTTCTTCATAGCCGCAGCCTTGACGACGCGGCCACCACGGACCACGTGGTTCCACCCAGGGCCCAAGTTCTCCTGCTCGAGGGAAGGCTTAGCTAGCGCCGATTTGGGCGCTGGCAGGCGCGTGGAGACGTCGTCCTTTCGGCCGCGATCCCCTTTCGCACGCTGTGCAGCGGCCGTCTTGGCTTCCTTCCACTTACTGCAACCTCTATAGTTCGCAGTGTGGTTGCCTCCGCAGCTGCAGCACTTAAGTTGTTGCTTGGGGGTGGCACACGACCCGGATGGGTGAGCGTCCCCGCAGGCCACGCACCTGGGTGCATAACCGCAGTTCCGCTGCGTGTGCCCGAAGCGTTGGCACCGTTTACACTGCATGGGCCCCTTTGGTGCAACATATGTTTCTACCTTGACCCGCAGACCGCAGATCTCAGTAAGGGAACGCACTTTCGCCACGTCGGGGCCTCGTGCTATCGACACTATAAAGTGTGGCGTAAGGGGACGGTCACCGTCCTGGTCCATGGCCCGGCGCCTCGATCGCAGTTGCATGACCCCCTGCACAGCAATGTGCATGGCGGCCAGCTCCTCGCGTACCTCGGCCTCAGGCATGCGCACTCCCAGGTTTTTAATCAGCAGGCGCACGCACCGATCCTCAGGGAGGGAGAATGTGTGAAAACTCACACCCTCGCCCTCATCGAGGGACCGCAGGACCCTGACGGTGGCCCGGAACCCGTCGGCGGTCTCAGGCACAAGAGCCAGAAGGTCTCCCTTCATCTGCGCCACGATCCCGCAGGCCAACTCCGCGCGAATCCTATGCAGGAAGCTGCGTACGTCCTTCACCCCAGAGGCGTACACCGGGGTTTTGTTACGGCGCTCCCCCGGAGCCGTTTTGTCCACTTGAGCGTTGGAAGAAGAAGCGGCGTCAGATGACACACCAGTGAGCGGCCCGGACAGGTCCCCAGTCACCTCCATCGAGGAAGAGGGTCCCGGCTGGGAGCCGGGTCCCTTGGCTGAGGGCTGCACTGTCCTGCTCATGGAAGCGGTGGATGATGTTGCTGCTACCGACGGTCCATCGGGCCGATGAACTTTTGCCGGTGCCGGCAGAGAAGGTGACTGGGCTCCGGACAGTGGCCCGGGCGTCGGGCGCCTGGATGCGGGTTCCAACGAACCGCTCGAATTGGACAAGTCCAACTCTTTGGCTTTCCTCTTGCCAGTGTTGGCTCGAGTAGGCCCTCCGACCACGGTCGTAGCTGCTGTATTTAATGCTGCTGCCACTGCTGCCCGCTGTCTTTGCTTTTCCGCCGCGATGGCGTCCAGGATCTGCTTCTGGACCTGTTGGAACACTTCAGGGAGGTGGGCCTTCAGAAAGGCCAGCTCACCTCCTTCCATGTCTCTCAAACTTTGTTCAATTGTAAGAGACCACGACGTCCACGTCACAGATTTCTCAAACTTTGTTCAATTGTAAGAGACCACGACGTCCACGTCACAGATTTCTTAATAATTCTTATATAAGATAAGCACTTTCTATTTTCTAAAACGTTTTACCAGCACAAAAGCTCAACTCCACTCCACTTGAGGAAAATATGGACCGACCAACTCTGAACCTACTCTCAAAGCCAAAACCAACCAACCAAAGAAGCTAACTGAGGGCAGAGGCCTGCGCAAGCGCAAGCATCGTCCCTACCTAGGTGAAACCATTCCTGCGCACAAGACGCATTGCTGGAAATGGTAAACGGTCGTAATATAAGAACGGAAATTTTGCTAACGCTAACGGGGTTTCGTCGTGGCGGGAGCCTCGACCATTCAAACTGGGATATGTTGCTGCTGATGGGAGGTTATCCTGTCAGGCAAGTTGTCGAAGGAATTTGGTTGGTTGGGTCTCTGGGGTATGAACCCAGAGAGGGAGGGGCCGTTTCGGCTGAAGGCCTCTGCGGCATGGGGGGAAGATCACTTCAGCTGATGGCCTCCATGATCGGGGGGAAGGGTGGCGGGCCGTGCCCCTATTAAGTTATACCCTGGCATTCGCCTTACAACTGAGGAAAGCACGAACCAACCAACCAACCAACCAAAGAAGCTAACTGAGGGCAGAGGCCTGCGCAAGCGCAAGCATCGTCCCTACCTAGGTGAAACCATTCCTGCGCACAAGACGCATTGCTGGAAATGGTAAACGGTCGTAATATAAGAACGGAAATTTTGCTAACGCTAACGGGGTTTCGTCGTGGCGGGAGCCTCGACCATTCAAACTGGGATTTGTTGCTGCTGATGGGAGGTTATCCTGTCAGGCAAGTTGTCGAAGGAATTTGGTTGGTTGGGTCTCTGGGGTATGAACCCAGAGAGGGAGGGGCCGTTTCGGCTGAAGGCCTCTGCGGCATGGGGGGAAGATCACTTCAGCTGATGGCCTCCATGATCGGGGGGAAGGGTGGCGGGCCGTGCCCCTATTAAGTTATACCCTGGCATTCGCCTTACAACTGAGGAAAGCACGGAAAACCTCAGTCAGGGTAGCCGAGTAGTCTAACCACTCGTTGTGCTGACTTGGCCGTCTTTTGGGGATGGCTTCGGCTGGCCTGCTGAACATCAGTCGCCCTCGGTTGCCCTTGGGTGAACTCTGGCAGCCCTCATTCGGCACGAGTGTCTTCCGAGTTGCCGAACTAAGGGGTTCCCCACACCAGCTAACCTCGAGTCAAACCTCTCAGTTAGTGCTCTGATGTGGTCGGCAAAGAAAGGGACCCCCAGATCCTCATGTATTTGCCTGTTACTAACGTACCAGGGCGCGTTAGTAACAATTCGAAGACACTTGGATTGCAGAACTTGCAGCTTCTGGACGTGGCTGTGGGCAGCTGACCTCCAGATCGGGCATGCGTAATCCATTATGGGACGGATGAGCTGCTTATAGAGTAGTACACCGTTCCTGATTGACAGGCCACTTCTCCTATTGATAAGCGGGCCTAGCACACCTAATCGTTGCGCTGCCTTCTTTCCCACTTGGTTGACGTGCGCCGACCAAGTAAGCCCGGCGTCAAGGGTGACCCCCAGATACTGTGCTGTTTTGACCCATTGGATCGGCTGTCCGAGGAACTGCACTGCTCGGGGCTGTTGGATGTGTCTTCTCGCGGAAATGAAGAGAACCGCGGTGCTCTTCGAGACGTTGATAGCAATCCTCCAGGCCCTGAGCCAGAGCTCAAGTCTACTGAGGTAGGTCTCCAGATACCTGACGAGAAGCGTTGGGCTACGGGACGTGACTACTAGAGCCGTGTCGTCCGCGTATTGTGCTAACTCGACGTGGCGGGACGGTGTGGGTATGTCGTTGACATACAGACTGAAGAGCACAGGGGAGAGAATTCCGCCCTGCACAACTCCAGCCCGCATGGTACGACGTGTGGACATGGCCGACTGGAAGGATGTCTGGAATGTCCGGTCAGCGAGGTAGGAAGAGATGGTTTTTACCAAGTACGACGGGAAGTTGAGGACGGTCAGTTTGTATAGGAGGCCTTGGACCCAGACTGTGTCGAAGGCTTTGGCCACGTCCAGGAAAACCGCGCCGGTTAGCCGCTTCTCATCAAGGTTTCTGTTGACCCTTTCGACGAGGCGAGCCAGCTGTAACGATGTGCTGTGTCTGGGTCGAAACCCAAACTGCTCGTCGCGCAGCAGCCCGCGTTCACTGACCTCGTGTAGGACCCTCGTTAGTAGGATTTTCTCGCAGAGTTTGCCGACCGTGTCGAGAAGACTGATGGGTCTATAGGAAGAAGGTAGCGTGGGGTCCTTCCCCGGCTTCAGTATGGACACCACTCGAGCGTGTTTCCATGCCGAGGGGAAGTGTTGCCTGCGAAGGACCGCGTTGAACACTTTCGTGAGAAAGGTTACCGCGCGTCGTGGGAGATGTTTCAGGACCCTGTTCGGTATACCGTTGGGGCCCGGAGCCTTGCCAAGCTTGAGTCCCTTGATGGCCTGGGCGACCTCCGATGGACTGGTTAATTTTGGTTCATTTACAGGGGCATACTCGTATGCTCGCATCGCCTCGTTAACCATGTCAATTGTAGTCAGGTCCGACGGGTAGTCTACCGGCTGGAACTGGACCTCAAGGCTGTCGGCTAGGGCTTCTGCCTTCTCGGGGTTCGAGAGAGCCAGTCCTCCCATCACTAAGAAGGGGGGCGACGGAGTGGGGACTCGCATCACACGCTTGGTCATTTTCCAAAGCGACTGGTCCTCGCAGTCCAAGGATTCGAGCGTGTCGCTCCACTGTTCGTTCCGCCACTCGTTGAGACGATAGGTCACCGACCTCTGGAGTCGATTGACCTGGGTCTTAAGAGCGGGGTCTCTTGTGACCTGCCATCGCCTCCTCAGCCGGTTCTTCAGGCGTATTTCATCTCGAATACTAGCGGGTAGAAGCGGTCGCCTGTCAATGCGGGGTCGAAGCTTGGGAGCGGACGCTGCTGTGGCTTCCAGGATAGCACTGGTCAGCTCCTCGACGCACTTGTCAATTTCTTCCTCGTCGTTTACCACGGGGTTCCCCGGTAGTCTGCTTTCGAGGCAAGCCTGGAATGCAGCCCAGTCCATTCTCGCGAAGTCCGGGCGATCAGGCAGGTTTTGAAAGGACGATCGGCACGTGGTGTCGACGAGGACGGGCAGGTGATCTGAGCTGAGTGCGGGGCAGACAGTCAGGTGCACCGGTAGGACGAAGTCCTTGATGAGGACAATATCAAGGACGTCAGGTGTGGCGTTGTGTGTGTAGGGAGCCGTGGTTGGAGAATCCGGCCCGTAGATGAAGCAGGAATTTCTGTTGGCGTAATCACGCAGGAGCGAGCCCCTAGTAGAGATAAGGCTAGAATTCCAGTCCGTGTGTTTCGCGTTGAGGTCACCAGCCAAGAGGACCGGGAAACCCCCGCTCAAGCACTCGGTCAGGTCCGACTCTATCCATGGCCGGGTGGGTGCGAGGTATGCCGCCACTAGCTTGACTTTCCTGGTTGCCAGTACCAGGTGAATGGCGGTTGCTTCTAGTTGTTGTAGACCCGATACCGGCACAGGGTAATGATCAATGCCCCTGCGGACAAGGATCGCTGTGCCACCCCCTAGCGTCGGGCGGTCCGTACGGTGGCAAACGTAGTTCGCGAACCTCAAGGCCCGACCCGACGTGAGGTGCGTCTCGTTCAGGAGGCAAACATCGACTCCGTAGTCACCGAGGAACTGCTCCAGCTCCAGCTTCCTGTCGCGGACACCGTCGGCGTTCCAGTAAGCCAGCCGCAAGGCCTTGCTACCGTGTCCTCTAGGCCGTGCAGTCATTGTCGGCCATGAAGAGGAGAACGGTTTTGAGGAGGGCTCGCGGACGAGACCCCCCGGGGGGGAGAGGAAAGCACGAAAAACCTCAGTCAGGCTTTTATACAAATACAACAATGTCTATGCAACAATGCTAAACGCAACAATGCTAAACGCAACAATTATAAATGAATACAACAATGTCATTAAACAGACACAACAATGCCAGACACAATAATGTCTAACGCAACAATGGCTATAAACAAATACAACAATGCCAAATACAACAATGTCTATAAACGGTTACAACAATGCCAGACGCGACAATGTCAATAAACAGACAACTAAACTGTTTATTGACATTGTTATGCTGCTCTCAAGGCAACACGTCACACTATATATATATAGTTTGCTTATTTGGCTGTTTATCTGTGGATGTGCTGCACTGACAGGCCCATAAACAAGTCGTTACAAAAGAACGAACCCGGACCCAATAAATGAGACTCCGAACTTTGCGTGACTTACACAAATTTTTAATCCCGAAACTTCTAATTTTGTAGAATAACTAAAAGCCGATGATATGTTACGTTTTGTAAATAATTTTAAATGTTACCATTAAGGGTTTCATGTTAGTAAATATGCTGCCTCATGTTAGACATTATGGCGGGGAAGCTATTGAATATGCATATCTTAAATTCTCAGAATAGATTTTCCTTGGAGGTAACAAGTTTTTGCAATTACCTACTTGAACGCAGGTGATTGTTTTAGAAGTTGAAAATTTTTATTCGCCAATCACGACGGCCCTGTATCAGCCAATAGATGTTTAACAACGAATGAGGAAATTTTCAACCTCTTTTCCTGGATAAAGAAACGTGTAGCTGTAAATATTTGCCAGTCTGTGTTTTACTTTTGTCTGGTGAGGATAGACGAAAACAGTTCTGCTTTAAGACTGAAACGTGTGCCCTTTATGCTTGAAACATAAGCGAAATCATCATCAGTATCTGCTACGGCATAGATATGACACGGGCCAGGAATTCTGAATGAAGAAGAAAATGCAGAAACGTTCTGGGACTGAGGATGGGTGTCTGATGATACTGCTCTGTGTTGTGTTAATAAACCGGCCGACATAACAATGGCTGCAGTGAGGGGAACTTTTATGTACGTCTGCTTCATCTCATTGTGTTTTGTATTGTTTCAGGTATGTAACAGGATCTCGAACGGATACATTCACTGTAGGTGAGTCTTGTGTTCATTTCTGCTGTTTTCCAATTACAGTGGGTAACCAGTTAAAGTGAGGCATTATCTTCATAAAAACTATGATTGTGTGCCTGTGGATGACAGAATCTGAACTATAAAATTTCGTATGTAATTAAATATGTATTTATATACTTGGAACAGGTGTACATGTCTGTTACGTGATATTAAAGTGATAATTTATTTACTTGTATTAGATTCATATACAATACAAGTATGTAATATGCGTGTATGTGGATTCGTTATTTTATTTTGCATCGACTGGCACTGATGACGGAGGCAGTATGACCTCAGAAACGTTGTTAAACATCGACCAGAATACACAAGGCAACAACCCAGAAGACAGAAATCCTCATACTCTGATGACGGAGGCAGTATGACCTCAGAGACGTTGTTAAACATCGACCAGAATATACAAGGCAACAACCCAGAAGACAGAAATCTTCATACTCTGATGACGGAGGCAGTATGACCTCAGAAACGTTGTTAAACATCGACCAGAATACACAAGGCAACAACCCAGAAGACAGAAATCTTCATACTCTGATGACGGAGGCAGTATGACCTCAGAAACGTTGTTAAACATCGACCAGTCTACACAGGGCAACAACCCAGAGGACAGAAATCCTCATACTCTGATGACGGAGGCAGTATGACCTCAGAAACGTTGTTAAACATCGACCAGAATACAAAAGGCAACAACCCAGAAGACAGAAATCTTCATACTCTGATGACGGAGGCAGTATGACCTCAGAAACGTTGTTAAACATCGACCAGAATACACAAGGCAACAACCCAGAAGACAGAAATATTCATGTTGGTAAATGTTTGTTAAAATTACTCACTTTGAAGAATGATATATGAAGATCTTTCGATAGTCCCAAGAGCGTAGTGTTATTCCGGTAGTGTTTTAGAATTGGGGGGGGGGGGGAATCGGGAGATGAAGCGGAAAGATATTCAGAGTAAGAATAATTTTCTTTATATTATGTTCAAATGGTCGAACCATTTTCAATCTGCATCTGGTTCCTTAAGTTAACATTTTATGGGGTAAATTTCCGATTTGCCGCCTGACTGCTCATTAGCAAGGGGAAAAGAATAAGAACTGTAATGGAGAGTAGTGGGGTGGGTGGTGGGATTGAGAGGCAGAATCTTTTTATTGTCATTCTTCTTCTTCTTCTTCTTCTTCTTATTCTAGAGAATCCAGCTAGAATGGCGCGCCAGCAGCAGGATATTTGTCACTTGTGGAAACAATGCACCGCCTTGAGAAATGGCCTGCTTTCTAGCGAGCGCTTCCTCCTCGTTCGTTTTCATGGAAGGTAGCATACCTCCCCCCTCATCATCTTAATTACTTCCCCTAGCTGCTTCCGGTTGTTATGCCCCACGAATCAGGTGTCTCGCGGCCGAGCATCAAAGACCGTGACGATCCAAGAAACGGTTGGCTGTGTGCATAGATCGACATGAAGATAACAGAATGCGTCATGTCGAATAAACAAACATTCAAGCTAATTCGCGCAGCTCAGTCTTTAAAATATTAATTAATTGTATTTATCGCTCTTTCACCTTCATTTAACGTCGTGTCCTACTTGCAGATGGCTGATATCGATTGTCGCGTAAGCTCAGGCATAATGCAGTCGAATCTCTTTCGATGTATCGATATCTGTCCAACTTTTTATTTGCGAACATGTTTGCTAGGTTCTGACACCGTGAAGATGGAGACAGTACGTTTCAGTAACACGCTGGTATCAAAGGGTCCACACGGCTTCATAACTCAAAAGAACATCATTTTTATCTCAGGGATAACCTGAAATATCACATTTATATGCGTTATTTTCACAAAGAGCACAAAATGGAATAGCAAGTTTTATCTGTCCGTCGATATGTTTTACTTTCTAAGGTATTAGAAGGATTTGAAGGCCCTGGAATGGTGCACTGTATAGTATCGTAGAAAATGACCGTTTGCTTCCCTCGTTCATCACCAGGACAAAGTTTCCCTGATGATGAAGGCGGAAATAACATCTGAGACGCCAGTCGTTTTCTACTAGGCTACACAGCGTATTATCCCAGAAGACAGCCAGCTTCGTACTCACTACGTTGAAAACTTGAAATTCGACGGATTTCATTTTGATGATACTTGACATATTGCAGCACATAATTAAATTTGTGAACAGGTGTAATCTGCTGTTTATCACACGCCAGTGAGCATTTACATACAGTATACCGAAATTCGTCTAATAGTGTCAGAAATTGAACTTAATAGGCAGACAGACTCGTATTCATCATTAGGGCTATGCGATCATGCGATGAAATTTGTACAGTGAACGCGTTGTCGAACGTTATTACTGATTGATTGGCAGTCCTGCTTTGTTTCTGGAGGTCTCAGGTTTATGTCTCTGCCCGGAGACCACCTACCCTGACTGATGTTGCACGTTGTTTTCCTCAGTACCTCCATTCAAGTGGCGATCCATTACTCATTAAGCATGGCTTTCGACTATACATGACTTGAGCTGCCGACAAAGTCATTACATAAACAATAAATATAAATTAAATAAGAATTTTGGTACTGGGAGTGGGAATCTAAATTATCGGGTTTAATCGTGGTTAGTAACTTCCATTTGTATGAAACCCAAAGCGTAATTTTATCAGTGTTTTGAAAAGAATTGTTCACTGTGAAAAAATAATGCAAATCGTGAGGTACTCCACAACTCATCGAATCATTTTTATATATCGTGAGTGTACAGGGAGTCTCATAAGTCAAGGGCTACAGGAGAACTTAATTATTTTGCAAAATGCAATTGTGTTGCCACGTTGACATGACGGCGAAATAGGGATGCCTTTTCTCCTTGGGGGCGGGGGGCGATAGTCAAGGAAATGCAGGAACAACAGGAAACATGAAGCGAACGAAGTCGGGAAACTGCAAATAGGGAACTGTCCACCCGCAACATAGTCGTGTAACTTTTTACTGTGATCGCGTGAAGAGTGTGACGGCATGTCCTGTTTAAAATCAGTTCCAACATTTTAAATCTTTAAATTCGAAACGCATGATTTCCAACAATTTCCCCTTATATTTCTACAGGTAACATTTCTTCCCTGCCTCCCCCTCCACACTTTTGGGACTTTCTGTTCAACGAAATACAAGCAAAATATATTTTGAGCCCCGTTCAGTGCGATCTGTAATGCTATTAGCTTAGACACAATAGATCTGAATGTGCAACAAATGAACGTTAACAGCGTGAGTTGTGTAAAACAACAAATAACGCGTTTCTAAATCATGTGTGCGTAAATGAAGTATACCTTCCCCTTCCCTCTGTTATTTTGTGTTGTCCTGGTTTGGTACGTACTACTTACTCCATGGCTTGATTGTGTGCAAATGCAACTGATCCTGCCCAAATAGGGAACGCGTACGACAGGAGGGAGTCGAAGCTGAAAGGAAGGGGGGTAACAAAACGGAGAGCAGATGTAAACCAGCAAGAAAGGAAACGCATTTGGCAAAGTGCAATGTCGTATATTAAAAAAACATCGTTCATGGGAAATGTAAACAACACGACAAATTTTTTTATTGAATCCTGAAACTTCGACTGAAATGTTGTTCTTTGACTAAACACTTAAACTGCTCACTATGAGTGCAGGGAATTACCCTCTTGCGAATAATTACGTTCCTGAAGAGAGTTTGTACAGCGAGTCGCTATTTCCCATATGTGTAATGTAATTATTTGGGGGGTACTTTCCCCGGACGGACCAAAATAATGACAAAAATCAGGAAATATTTTTACGAGGTGATATTTCACGTTTCCATGGCGGCAAATATGCTAGACGTTTACCAGGGATGTGCGCACACTACACGACGTAACATCCCACAAGACAGTCATCTTCAACAGTTGGATCGTCTTAAACGAAACATATAAGCACTAGAAACAAGATTATTACGAATGTTATAAAATAGCAAAATGACAAGCAGCAAAATCTGTAACCAAAGCTTATCTTAAGGCGAACTGACTCATCTACTTCGCGCTGGTGTCATTGACAGACTGACTGGGCAACGTTGTGGCCTTTGTTTGTCTTTTCGTTAGTACTTGTTAGATTTTGTTCGTACGTTTTCAGATGGGCAAGTTCGCCTTCGGATAACGAGCCAAGCTGAGGGGAATGCTAATTTTCGTAAAGCGAGGACTGACTGAAGATGTGTTCATACCTTTATGTAAAATTGTAGTTATAGTTATAACATTTCGAATAAAATGTGGCTGTATTTAGTCATTAGCATAAATTTTAGCAAGGATACACAATTGCGAAACAATAGACCTCCGTTTATACAGACCATACACGAAGTGAAGACTTGTTTACATATATTTTCTGGTTGCTACCAATAGCACTCGCTTTATCATATTATTTCGCGTTCTGGACGTTACATCATGAGTTTCTGTGACGTTTTGCAGCCCCTCGAGCTACATTACGGGGTGAAATTTCCAAGACAGCTTTCTAAAAAATCATTCAAACCTTACATTCATCATCACCTTCAACTTGTACTATGTGTTACATAGCCTATGTAGTTGATAAGGCGTCACCAAATAACAAATTGGGTCAAGCGGTGCGAAAAATATCGGGATTCTTAACACCCCAATGACGTATTTTCTGTCGTCATTATATGAATCACCACTTTCTTAAAACAAAAGTGGTGATTAAGTACATTGTCAGTCATCCAGAGGAATTGCGCACGAAAGATACAGAAATGCGAAATTGATGCCGCTGTAATTGCTGGCAGCAAAATGGAGGCCTATCTTCATTGTTCCATCAGTTATTAGATATCTCTTTACAAAAAATATCAGCTGAGGATTCCTTTTTTCTTTTCTCTGCTTTCTGTCCTCTGTCCGATGTGGTGAAATGGAAAGGATAAATGGCTGTAAACTGCAGAGACAGTAGGTTCTCAATGTAATGTTTTACTTAAAAGTGAAATATATACACATGTAAACTAGGACCCAGTTCTGTCTTAAAAAATGCACAGTGGAGGTGGCTGTGTCACCCATCTGCTTTAACATTGACTAAATCTGCAGTTTTTACTTTCGTCTGAGTCTCAGAATAGAGAGAGATTCTTTCGTTTTAAATAGCATTAATTATTTGATATTTGTATTCGAGACGCGTTGTGGAGGTAAGACCTAAATTTTAAATGATGTTTAGACTAATTTCGTGACTTAAGCGGTTAAGATAATGCGAAAACGTATCTTTCATCCTTTAATAACATACGGACCAGTCATATATTATTTATAGTAAATCTGGGAGTTATTATTCAGTTGTTAAATGTTGTTCATTGATACCAGCCCGTTTTAACTAGTTTAGTTTGTGTTCGTAAGGTCCTAGGATCAAATCTCGGAGCTTGCTATCCATTCTGTGCTGTATCGTAGTTTATTTCAGTACGTACAGACGGAGCCACTGCCCAGCTACCTCTCTCTTGCGTTTCTCTTTCGCTTTTCCTCGGGGGATTTGTACGGTCCGATTCGTTCGATATTTGTTCGTATCACACGTTGTTACCGGCGACTATAACACTGACTACCCGCAGAAGGCAGGCCGTTCACCTGGCTTGTCTCATCCCGAAGTCGCAGGATACACGACGTTGCAGTTTCGTCTTGTATTTCCCCTGTGTACTCGGTTAGAGCCTTACAGAAGGAAACACCCTTCTTTGCCAAGGTTTTCCTTCTTTGCTATACTTCCTGTGCGTCCAGACTACTCATGGTGTACAGATAGATAGCTCTCCTGACATTGTAGCGAACCCCACAACCTCATAGCTACGGTTGATTGCGCTGTTTGGTCTGGGGCTCGTGAAAGCGTCCACATTTACAGAGATACGGAGCACGAGAACGAATATTTCTGTGCACCTTTAGAAACGAATCCTGTGGAAAGATAATGCGTGTTTATTCGTCTGAACAGAACATTGTCATGCACTGGGTAACATTCATTTTTGAAGCCCCAATCCCATCTTTGAATTCTGGCAGCGAAGGAGTTACCGTTCTATTTCACGTAGCGGTAAAGCTTTAGTTCTGTATTGAAAATGTAACTAGTTCGAGTCTCTGTTGATTTAATGCCTTCGAACAGACTACGATCTACTTCTTACAAATTAATATAGGCCTATACTAACAATTTAGTGTCACGTCTCACCTCAACGAAAAGCTACAAGTTATAAGCTCTGTAATTTAAATAACGATAATTAATTATGGCAGATGGTCCTGATGATTTCGTGGCTTTACTAGATCGTCTGAAGATAATGATTGGTTGTATTAAATTTGGCCACGGCCACTTCTATTTACATCACGTTAAATCACATCTAAAAGTTCTTAATGATGGTGGTGAGTCCATAGAATAAGAATTTTCTTGGATATTATCCATCATCTAGTAAATAAAATATAAAACGTAAAAAACGACGTTTCGGAGATGGGGCTCTATCTCCGTCTTCAGGTTCCTACTCAGTTAGGCCCACTAGATAGAGCTAATCCCTATCTCCGGAGATAGGGATTAGCCCCATCTCCGAAACGTCGTTTTTTACGTTTTATATTTTATTTACTAGATGATGGATAATATCCAAAAAATTCTTATTCTAATGACGTTAAATCACCATTTATAAGCAGCCTGTCAGTTTTTATTAAACGCCATGAAACATGTATATTTAAAACAGCGTCGTTAAATTTATAACACACAGGAAACATGCTTTCTTATTACACCGTGTTCTTATATTATGTTAGATGCTACAGCCATCGAGTTTGTGTAGCTGGACAAGATTTCATTTCATCTCGACGGTCTTTTGAGTTCTTGCGCCGTGTAGTCTGGAGGTGCATGCTGCCTTTATCAGCGCTCCTGAAACGTCGGTAAACTTTTACCAGTGTGCACGGCTCAACAAACAACAATACAACCATTTTTAAGTTTATGCAGCGGACTGGTGACGGTTACATTTTCATTTATGAAAATCATCCGTGTTTCGTAGTGTAAATTACTTTCGTTCTTTAGTTTATTTAACGAGAATTTTAGTGAATAATGAATTAAAAAGGATGTGAAAGGAAGCGGTCGTGGCCTAATTTAAGGTAATACCCCGCATTTGCCTAGAGGGACCGAGGAAAAACACGAAACACCTCATTTAGGATCGCCGTCTCCGGGTCGAGATTTGAACCTGGGGTCCCCAAATACAAGGCAGGAGTACTAACCACTCGACCACGACGTTCGGTTCCGCAGCCTTTGTTAGACTGAAATTTTTTGTTGTTTTATTCAGTCGGTCACGGTATCTTAAATACGTCACGTTAGCTTTCTACAGATGTTTTTTTCTTAAATTTATCATTTAAAACCATCTTTTCATTCAGTGTTCTTTAATGTACGCACTTGACGAAGCGTTGTTTAACAGCGAAACAAGCAGCCATCCATATGCGCTACGAAAACGTGTCGCCTTGATAGACTGATATTGTAAAGTTGCAATTTCTTTATTGCTGCTAAATCATGTTATTGACTGATAATGTTGCTCTATTCAGGGTTAGCCTTGAAGATGGAGGCACTATGTTCCTCCGAAATGTTGGTATCTACCTACAGGTACACACACCGAAGGCGAACATTAGAAAAAAGAGGAGCTCTGTTTATACTGCATTCGAATTCCATTGGTCTATTTTGCTTGCCCTCGTAATGAATATATTAGTGTATCTGGTATATTGTGCAGGTATTCGTCTGCAGATACAGGCCAGTGTCTTGACCAGTCCGCTGAGCATCGCGCTGCTTTCAGCATTATAGTTTCCCCAGACCGACCTCGTTTGCTTTTTTTTTATTCCTTAGAAAATGGTTTAACGCAAGCGAAAGGGAGGAAGCCAGGCGGAAGGCTGGATGGGCACAGAATGTCAGTTGCTCACGTACATAAAAGAACAACTTTTATTACTGAGTTTAGAAACTCAGATAACAATTCTTAGGCATAATAGTGTAATATCCGAAAACCATAGTCCATGAATAAGAAAATAAACGAAACTTGGTAGTAGGATGTAGTCTTCCGCTGTGGCTTCCATTATCCTTCATTTTAACGTCAGAAACTTAGACCTTAATGTAACAGTCGTACAAAATTACCATTGCTCTATCCGGAATTGTGTTAATGTTTATCTAGCACACACGTATGCAACCCTCAGCACGCGACCCGAAGTTCACCTTTATATTCTTCTCTACTATCTGTGAAATCATTTAGTTTTCCAAGTCTAGTTAAAAATGGCGAAGGGGTCACAGTATTTAAACAATAAGTTCATTACTGGATGCATAACCTTTTTACTTATCTCATAAAACGGTCATGCGATTTTAACTTTTAGAATGGCGAATAGTGATAATCATCACTTAAGGAATGATGATGTTGCTTGTCTATTTTTAACCTCAGAACTAGATGGAAGTGGATGGTTAGCTTGTCGCTTCGTCCTCTTTACTTGTTCATGAGGATCCCCCTGTGGTCATTGAATGGGAATTCTAGTGCATCTAGTGGTAATATTTTCAAACGTTAATCTGTTTCAATTAATTATTTTAAAATAGGAATTTACTGAAAGTCGCGGCCAAGAAGTTGGTACTCCTGCTTCGTTTTCTGAAGGTTTCGAGCTGAAATCTTTGCCCTGAAGCCGGCTTTCCTTACTGTCGTATTTCGTGGTTTTTCTCATTTCTGCACCCAAATTTCGGGATAGTGCCTTAAAACAGACAGCGATCACTTTATTTTAAGTTCATTATGCGTTAATCATGTTATAATTCAACAGTACATAATTCGAACGGTTGACAACGTCATTAAATAAAACATAAATGATAGCAAAAGTTTATAAGAAATTTATTTTCGTAAATAAAATTCTCGGTAATGCAAAGAACATGTAGTTTTTTCCACAGAAATTATAAATTACAAGAGATTTTCCAGTAACTAAAGCTAAGAAACATTGAGGGAGTGAGCCGGGACAGCTCAGTCGGCAAAGAGACTAGTTACTGGCTGAGCGTCTAAGGTTTTGTATCCGGAAGATCCTTGGTCTCTCATATTAAGGAAAGAACGTGGAGTAAGGATGCTTCGTAACGGCGCTCTCGGTTGAATATGTGGTCTTTGCTTCATGGAGTCAGAAGGTGGTTCTTCGTGAATGGTTTTGGTAACATTTTCTGCAGACGAATCACAAAAGGTTCTTGCTGATTTAATATAGCTTAAACTTAGAAGAAATTGTGAAATTGGTGCTGTATTTGTGTTTCAAGAATACCAGTTTAGTGAGTCTTTCTTCTCTCTCTGCATGTGATATCTGAGGCAGAGTCTTTGAATAGAAATATTTGCTTTGATGTTGTGACCCTCACAGAAAGCTTTCTTCATTCTGTCTTTCCTCACTAATCCGCCAGAATACGAAAGCAGGTCCTGTTCGTCGTCGGTACTTCTGTATTGTATGATTCTAAATTTAAAATATTGTCCACGTTGTACAGATATTACATTAAATTTGCCTTTATTTTTATTAAGGTTGCATTAGAGATGTCAGTAATACCCAGTTAAAAGGTTTTAACGTAGTTAATTTATTTCGCGGTACACGTAATGGCCGCTGTATGTTTTCATACATTCTTATTTAAAGTAATTAGTCTTGTACATTCTTCTGGAATTGAATCCCCTTTTGGCCAAAAAAATCTTTAATCTCGTTAACTTGAAAGGGATTAGACTATAATCCCCTACCAGAATTTACATACTGTACGAGGACGCTTGTTTTGGGTGGACGTTGTACCGACGGCTTGAGAATGACGTCACCTTCTCTGTTAGGAAGTGTTCCTCGTCCTTTAAACCAGTATTTGGAAGTGTTTCTTCCTTTTCGGGTTGACGGTGAAACGTTAGAATGCTTTAGTAGTAGCCTAGTAGTAGCCTGTTTGCTTTTGAAATGGAGTATGATGCATTGAAATGTAAATAATTACATGTTACTGCATTGTTTGCTTTGTATTTGGGTTCTTGTTATTGTTATTATAATCCCATCTATTCGCCATTTTACAGGGTATTTATTTCTATGTACCTGAAACAAACCTTGTCCGGGGAAGTACATACTGCAGCATATATTTCTGAAATACATTTTTTAATACGTGTTACATGCATCTTATATATTTTACATCAGCGTGTCTCGAATGATGTATGATGATCCTAGAATGGCGATTTTCTGTAGTTCCCTAATGTCGTGTTCGCCCGGGATGTTTGCCAAATATTTTTTTAGTGACTTGGAAACAGTTCCAGTTGCTCCTACAATTATTGTAATTAATTTTGCTTCTATTTTCAACTTTCGTTGTATTTCAATTTAAAGATTATTATTATTATTGAATTTATTCTTGGCGGTGTTGACTGTTATTCATATTTTTCTTCTATGTCATCATAATATTTTCTAATTCTTTCTAAGATATTTTTATTATGAACCGTTTGAAGCAATTTGTATAGAATGCAGGATGTTGACTGTGGCTGTCTATGTCGTGACGCTGTGTGGTTTTGTGTTTGGGTAAAGATTTTCCTTCAGGACCACCTACAAGGCGTCAGGAACTGGAAAGCCACTGACTTGATTTATAATTGTCTTGACTTCCCTCTAACAGTAGTAGACGTATTTTATAAGCTTTCTCCCTTTCGATTTAGCGGCATTTATGTGAACGTACATATCATTTTTAAGCTTTTCCTAATGCATACTGGCAGTATGAATGAAAAATCTTTATAAGTATTCGGTTCCTTACATCAGCTGATTATTTTATTACCGTATTAATTAACGTCATTGTTTCAGACGCATAGGTTACAGATAATTTAATGAGACAGGCAAGAAGTTGAAAGAATTTTGTCGTGGTCTGTTTCGAGCTACTATCCCAGGGTTTACCTGGCAGACTGAGGAAAACGACGACAGAATTATAACCGTCGGTAACCCTATCGAGGTTCCACTCCACTCCCTTCAAATACAATAATTATTGCTATCCTAGTTTCAGTGAGGATTGTTTAGAAATGTTTCATTTCCGTATTAATACCCTGAGCCTTGAAGCATTTTACGTAACCAGCTGGATTCTCACATGCATTAGTTTGAGGTGGAAGTGGATAATATATAGGAATCGATGGAATATGCATTTCTGGTAAGTGCATGCGAGCTTCTGTGAAGACGGTAATGCCCATTGGGATTCCATAAAGACCATGGTTCCTTGTCATTTGAGTAACGAGAAACTTTTAAAAGAGGGTCCCACATGGTGGAGCCAGGCAAATGCATAGCAGTGTGGTCTTTTCGCTGTTTTTATTTTTTAATTGTATATGACTTAAGGATGCTGTATCAATTACTGAGATTAGGTAGCGCGTGATTTTAGATTATCGGTTGAATATTAATGGTAAAGTTAAGAGGGCTGGAGAACAAGTGGACATTTTCTGTTTGTATGCGTAGTCGTGAAATTTAATTCCAAGGGATGATATTATTTGGATGTTTTGACTCCAGAAGTTCACGAATGAATATTTCTAATGCAATTCAAACGTTTGCCTGAATGAGTAGAAACTTGACATTTTATCCGCGTTTCTTGCTTAAATTTAATGTGATCGGCGATGTTTATGGTGATGCAGTGTAAGATGTCACTCTAAAGGAGAGGGCGAAGTAAGGAAAACGTCTTGAGCTTTATAGCATTGCTTCTCTAAAATAGTCTCTCTTAAAATTAAATTGTTCTCGAACTTGCTTAGATTCGGGGTGTAGGATTCTGTGTTCTGTTAATACGTGTCGTTCCTTTACTGTGGTTTTAACTCTTTAAGAGCACATTGGTAATTGTGTGTACCATGTACCAGATGCTTTAACGATCAGTAACTCTGATTTATGTATTTGTGGATTCTGTATTCTCAGAGTAAACAGCGGTTGCTTTCTTAAAACAATATTAATCCACTGAGGTTTCTAGTTGGCAAGTGTTGTGATCGCTTCGAGGCAGGAGCTGAATTTTTAGTGTTATTTAGACGGGGGCTTCAGTTTCAAAGGGTAAATATAAAGAGGCGAATTTTATTAAACCCTAATTGATTTTGTTTAAGCTTAGTGAAGCCGTTATAATCAAAGAGGAAAATATACTATATCTCAGGACATGTTTACAAATGTACGATTTTAAATGTATCAAAACAGTTACTGACTTACTGTACGCCAGAAGTTGTTACAGTCAAATTTTATGTCGATTGAAAGCTCAAGAAATGCTCGAGCTAAATGTTTTGCATTGAACTTCGCCAAAATGCGAAGACGATAATTTATAAGTCTTCGAATATTTCTTTACCGTCCGTGGGAGGAAGTTCTCAGCTCAGATGCACACTTTCGTGTTATGTGCTGCTGGAAATGTTTTTTTTTTAAACTTGTCAGTATTGCATTTATTTCCGACTGAAGTCGTCATTAAAATGAGCGGTCCTAATACCAGACCAAAACGGAATTTGAATCTCAGTTCCATATTACCTGCCCTTCGCTAACAACAATCAAACAGCTTCTGCTCTTCAATTGTAGTAACAGAAGAGGTAGAGAGAAATTCCATCCTCTTTTTGTCCTCCACTTTGTAATGCAAAGTCAAATTTAATAGCCGTGTTTCTGTTTGTTTTGCTGTGACCTGCAGAAATGTGTTCGCTCTCCTTTCCTGTAAGGCTGCTGTGTACAACAAAACACTTAAGCACTTTCATATTATGAGCTATAGGTCCTAGAAAAAAGAAAGGATTTCTGTAAGGACATGAACGCCGACGCAAAACAACACGCAAGATATGAATTCTAGTAGGCCTGCCACTAACCGCAGTATGTGCTGTCCTCTCATGATAATAAATTTATGTTTTGTAGGGCTTTTTAGCGTACTGAAGTGCATCATAGAGACATATATTCGAACAGGTGCGTAAGAACGTAAGAAGATTACAGTCTTCTTGGATATTGCACGGTGTAGTCCTGTGGAAGTTTACCGACATTTCAGACGTCTGCGTCCTACCTGCATCATCAGGGCGATTAGAAGCTTGGCTTCTTTGATTCGAAGGGCTTCAAGTCTCCGAACGCAGCGTAGACTATCTTCCTCACTAGATGAGATTTCAGGGCGCCTTGATGATGGAGGCAGTCTGAGTCTCTGAAACGTCGATCGACTTTTATGTAACTGCACGGCGCAGTAACCCAGAAGGCTCATTTTAATGCTTACCGCCACGAGAACCTGAAATCTGATTTTGCCCGCGTAGTGTAATTATGAGTTTTATACGGTTTTCAGATTGAATAGTAATTACTTCCCTAAACAGTGTTAACTACTTGATTCTTGTAATGGAGATGTTTTTTTTTGAGGGCAGGGATTGTATTTTTAAACATTATTTCCTAAGGGTTAATTTATTTAGTTCTTTTAACGATGATTCCAGCATTGCAGCGTTGGACGATAAATAATAAACTACGAGTGCTCTGGAAGTAAGAGTTCGTGCAGTTAAGGTACTGACTGTCCCAGCATTTGCCTGGAGGAACCAAGGAACACGACGAAAATCTCTGGGCAGGGACTCGAACCTGTTTCCTTTAGAATACAGAGTTATTCACTCAGCTGTTATGTGCTATAATTCTGCTTTAATCAAGTATTTGGTTTTTCGAAACCATTTTAATTCTTGTTTGTGATATTAGCGCTGTAATGCCTATGCATAGGCCTAGAATCTAAGAAATAAAATGTAACTAATTGTAAAATTAACGTTCACTTATTACTGATTGCTTTTGGTTGCTGTCAGCGTTATTGATGTTAGAACTTGACACAGTGTCAATGCATGATTAATTTAATTCTATTCAGTTTATTTATTAAAGTGCTTGACAACAGCCAAACACTGACAACAATACAAACATTACAATATAAAAGCAAACAAGCACATTATGATGTTAATTTATTGCAAAATAATTAATAAGTAAATAAGCTAAATATTATGCATAAGTAAATTAATAATTAAATTAAAATCAGTTCAATTTTGGACAAGCAACATACAAAATAAAGTGTTATACTAAATAAATAATAAAAAACAATGATTACAGTTTAAAAAGCTGACTGACATCAGTAAGCAAAACACGATCCTTATTAAAGATGTCATGTTCGTACAGACTGCATTGGCAGCAGAAACACATCTGGCAGAGGGACTAGCCTTGAAATTATGTTGTACAGTAAAGGTAGAGTAGTCTCTGATAGACCTATTATAATACACTTAATTCAGTATTGCTGTTTCTCTGGGCTTGATCTATCGTTCAGTATTCTAAAAGAAAACCACTATCTTTCGGGATCTGCCTCTGCTCCCGTCTTCATTCCAAAGAGTCAATTCTTTTCGGTCCAATTGAAGGGGCTAATTCCAATTCCTGCCAGAGCGAGGTCCCGGAACTTGGTGGTTTTGTAGTAGAACATTTAACGATGGATCAAGTCCAGAGAAACGGTAATACGGAACGTATTACACTGTGGTTAAAACCCCATGGCTTTGTATCTAGTTAATGCATTATCCCAGTCTGTTTTGTTTGATATTTTGAAGGAATTGGTAACTCAGCGGAAGTAGAAAATTTTCAAAGTTAAATAAGGCGTCTATTCGGGCAGTCGTGTATTTGAATGCAGCCGGTGCTACTGATATTTGTGTGAGTTTTCCATTACTGCCAGTCTTGTTACTTGTCACTATGGCCTGTCACATTTGCTAAAATTCTCTTGGATCTTGATTTATGCGAGAGATACCGGAGCTGCTACTCTGCAATTATTTTAACATTAAATGCTTAGATTGATTACGATGTGGGTTTTGGCGCCGTGTACACTCATCGTTAGACACCAACGTTTTGAAGAAACATACTATCTCCATCTTCAGAGTTATTGTGGCGCTGCTGGGATGTAGAGGCTTTTGTATAGGATTAGGGGAAGCAAAGGCTTTTTGATTAGGCATACTTCAGCCCTGAAGATGGAGACAGTATACTTCGAAACGTTGGCATCTACACGGCGCCGAAACCCAGAATGACATCACCATCCTCTTTGCCGTGAAAACCTCAAATATCACATATTTAGTGCGGTGTTAGACAAGAATGTCTGTTACAAGCAAGGAATGACAATAACATGCACTCCTTCTACCGTGCACTGCTACCCGATGTGAGATAATTTAGTGAAGACTTTGCTGTGCTTGTCCCTGCCATCTGGTGTGGAGCTGTGTCTGAGCCCTGGTCGTTGCCAGCAGACCGGCCTGCAACTCATCCGTACGAGTATCTTGTTAACGAGAACCCTACAGCCGGTGCTTCGCTTCAGTTGGTACGCTAAACTACCTTGGTTCAGGACAGACTGGTGTTCAGTATTCTTGATCTATTTCTTAAACCTGAACCATTTAATACCCAAATGCTTCAACAACGAGCATTTTTTTATTTTTTATTTATGGGTTTCGTATGATTTTCGCTGTAAACAGGAATTATTTCTTTAAACAGCTTTAGTAAGATGATTTTTTAATGGTGAAGAATTGTGTTTTCTTTGTGGTACGGACTGAATTTTATCATCATCATTATCCACTCGTTACACAAAATGCATAGCGATAAGTCATTATTGGTTGGAAGTGTCTTTCCGTCCATCTGTCCAGTCGATTCAACTCAGGAACTACTGTACAGATTTTGATTAAATTTCATGTGGAGGATGTGCTATTCTGCACGACCTCAAAATCGTACTTTTGATTATCGTGAGATAGACATTTTGTATTTTATGTTATGCGTATAATTATTGTAGTTACATGTTTGTTTCTTATCGTCTGTGTGGCAGATGTATTAATTTCATTTTTCTCAACATTCGCTTCTTAAAGTTTCCGGGTCTCTGTTTATTGTGTTGTCATATTCTTCTGAAATTCAGTACATTATTATCTTAATATTCGCTATTTTGTGCATTTCAATAGGACGAAATCAGACTGTGATCTCCTCTAATTTCTGTATGCTACTCTACACTTCGCATTCTCCCTTTCTGTCAGTGATTTTGTCTCTTAAATCACTTACTTCGGTTTGTTTGTACGTATTTATTTTACTACACTCTCTAGAGTACAGGCCGATGCGTGTCTCCGCCTCCAAATAAACGTGATTTGTTTTCGAACCTGAAAATACTCTCTTCCGCCAACATGAAACGCTGGAAGTAGCTTTGCACTTTTGGAAAAAATGCGAATGTGCTGGCTGCAGTCGAAACGCCCGAGGACTGGCAGAGATAGATAGATTTGAATCTCAAGTTTCCTTTGCAACATAACCTAACCTCTGGCTCTTCTGCAGTAAAAAAACAGGAGAATTACAAGAGGGCAGAGAGAGAACATTGCATGTTTTGGTTTGAGAAAACAAAGTCTGCAACTTAATGTGGATGTGCGAAATTTTTTTTTGGATCTTCAGTTCCGAGGTCGAAGGTTTGGGCTATCTCTTTATATTTCGTGGCCCCCATGTTCACCGGATCTCACGTCGGTATACTTTTCCGTCTGTGTATTCATTACGGACCATGTTTACCAACTACCATTGCCAACTCATGTTGGACATGTGTGTGGAAATTGCACTATTCACCAGGCATTTGGCAGAGTTTATGGAAAGATTTTGATTATCGCTGGAATATCTGCAGCAACACTTGTGGTAATATTGTTGAAATGATTTAATCGGACTACGTTGACCAGATCTTAAGAATTGTACCTGCTTCCTGAGGTCACTTGTTCGATGCGATAATAGTAAATTTGTATAATCGTGTCCACAGATGTTTCCGCCGTTGGGCCTTGCCCTATAATTTATGACTGCAACGTACAAAGACGCCTCGAGCCGGATTTGAATGCCTGACCCCTGTGTTCGAACTAAGTCCTGTCCGTTATCATAAACCGTGTGATATGCCTAGAAAACAAAGGTTGAAAGAGATTGGAGCTATAAAGCAGGCAGTGATTTTATGAACGAAAATGTTGATTCTGTTACAGTTCTCTGATTTCTTACTACTCTGTGACTCGCCAACGAGGCGTGTCTGAGTATTGTTTCCTCTTTCTTTGTTCCCCCTCCCCCTCCACTCACCGTCCCTCCACATTTCTTTCCTTACTTCAGCTATCCGTACACATTTGTTTTTTTCGGAGTTTCCAAATATAATGACATCAAATTTGCATATCGTCATTCTTGCCTGTAATTGCTGTGCATAAACTAAATCCACCGTTGGAATCCCTCTTTAATTGAATTTACAACTGACCACTAGACTCTACGCTTAGTGCAGATGTCCCATTTGCTTCACATTGCATCAGCTATAGTTGTTGTGTTGACTGTACCTCTGTACTTTTTTTTCGCCCGTCCGTGATTGGCCGTGTCTTGGCTAATGGACGATCCGCTTCCTTGGGGTGATACGTGCTGCCATTGTCACTCTGGACTCAAGAGGATATTAGCGTGCAGACAGTTTGCTGGGTGAATTGAGTGTTGTTTCATGGCGGTGTGAATTTGAAGCTGGACTAAGCGAGGGAATTAAAATGAAGAAATGGTATTGCAGTTGGTGTAATAGACTTAATTTTCGCTCACGTGCACCTTAGACCCTTTGTACTGCAGTATGATGAGTCCTGACCAAGCCCCTGTGTCCTTATCTGTTCAAATGAAGCTTGACGAATAACAAAGCTTGACTTTACAGCTGAGTTTCTACCCCCTCCCGGGGGGAGGGGGTTTGTTTGTTTGTTTGTTAGTTTCAGTTGCTTGCTTTCATTCCATCAGGCTTTATTTCCCTTTGTCTCTCCTAGACGATTTTATACTTGTGATATAAATATATACAGATGACTCTCGTTACACAAGGGGCCAGAGTTCTTGCGAATTTCCGCATTAAAAAAACACGTAAAACGGGAAACGTATTACAGTCACCATTTTGACGTTAAACTCTCGACAGATTTCTTTGATGCTAAGCGTATTATCTTCATTTTCCCTGATGAAGTTAAGACGCAGGTGACGGGATTTAAAATTTGGCCGCGGATAGCATACTGATTCTCCTCATAATACTGAAATAGAACCGCAGATATGCAGAAACGCGTATAGCGAAATCGCGCGTAAAGATTCAGTTGTAATACCTCTCTCCATGCAGAAGAAGTGTTGGTCGGTTATTGCTGCTTTATGTTTTATTTGAAATTAGGGTTGTAACTAATACAGTTTTGTTTTCGAGACAAGTCCCTAATAATAATGACTATTGTTCTGGATATTCATCAATAGTTTTCCTAACACAGCGTTTCCAATGCTGGATCTGTTTTGGTTTTCATGCATCAAAATGGACAGAGTAAAGGTTTCTACTCTTTTGGGCTGTGTCGAACAAGAAATTATCTATCATTGGAGCCCAAAATGAGTAGGAATCCTTCTTCCGTCCCCCATTTTTTATACCTGTAGGCGGAAACAGAATCAGTTTTCGAAACGTTGTGTTGAGGAAGAAACCGCAATGATGGATGCCCAGAAATATAATCATGTTGATTGTAATCATCGCCACAAACCTTGTAGATTTTCGAGTACCTCAGATGCCTCGGTGTTACCTAGGCTGAATGCCGACAGTTGAGTTTTCATGTGGTATTCTTTATTTTACAAAATCCAATTGTTTATATTTGACATGTTCTCCAAGTTTTGTTGCGAGTGCCTGGAGGGTGGGGGAGGGGGCTCCCCCCCAAGTCGGATGTCGTGAAGAGCTGAGTCAACATTTTCTTCTTTTCTGTCTTAAGATGAAGTACTTGACCTGAAAAATGTAAGACAAGAACACAGTGCTAACGTTAACATGTCTTCACAACCGAGGAATGTTTTACTTTTAGCTTTCAGTTGCGTCTTCGTTATCTCTGAAGCAGCCCCCATATAATAGCTTGTGGTGTGTAAGTAGTAACACCGCGTAATGAATCGACATAAGTCAGCGTGACTGTTTTACTTTTTTAGGAAACTTGGGTTATTAAACTTAAGGAAACAGATGGGGAAGAATGTGACGGTGCACGATGGGTAAAACAGAGTAGTGGTCAGATGTGGAAATTGTGCGTGCAAAACTGATGTAACTGAAAGTTTGTTCGTTACGTCCTTTTGCTGCATTGTCAATTTATTTTATCCGTCTTTAGTCCAAGTATTTATTGTAGTTCTGTCTGTTTAGGGGCATAAATACAGTTTCGTGTTCCAATGTTGAAAGCCTTGCCTCACAGCTGTAAGAAAGTATGAACAAAGATTCTTAAAAAGCTAAATTTTATTTTGAAAATCACGCTACATCATAGCACGTTTTACATTCTCAGTTTTTTTATTTGGTTCTATTCACGCGATATTGCTGGTAGACACCACAGAGTTTAAAATGTATACAGTAATCTATGGATCTGGATTTCGTCACATTTTTACATGCACATATAAACGTTTATTTTACAGTCCTGTTATGGGTTGGTTTATGACTATTTAAGTAATTATGTTTATCTGTTAGTTTTCTGGATTGTAATGCCTTGTGAACTTCGGAGAAACGTAATGTATCCATATTTATTGTTTCACGATGGATGTGGAATTTTACTCAGAAGCTCTGGTTGTGTTTACAAGCCCACACTGCGTTGCAATCCAGAACACCAACACCGACATCTGCACTGCTGGAGTCCTGAGAACTTCAAATCTCATAGAACTAGGGCATGTAGTGGTTGAGTTTAAGCTACGGTTCAGTGTAGACGTGTTTCCGCGACTAGAATATGGCTTTTAGTTTCGAAACCTACCTCACCGGATGTAAATGAAAGAACAAAATTGGTAAGATATAAGTGGCCCAGAAAATGGATGACTGTTTCTACTAAAAGTTTGAATAGCGTAGATATTAGGCTACTAGGCTGTATCACCCCAAAAAACCCAGTGTCTGATGAACAGTCTTTTGTGTCGAGAACTGAATAAATGGTTGAATAAATGAACGTCATACTAATTTGGGGCTATTTTTACTGATGATTACGATGCAGTTGTTGGGTGACTAAAGTGCGTAGAGTTGAAGTAGGCGTTGTATCTGTTAGGCACGCTGGATAAAACTTTATACGGTAGATACTACACTTTCAAGGAAATTGTTCCGATACCGAAAAAGGTAATTGTGAAGGAGATAAGTTCTGTAACGATTTGACAGTTCATATAAATATACGTAGGCATTAACTACGAACATCACAACAATAGCGTGTGTAAAACTAGAATTTAAACCCAAGATATCCCAGATACTAATCAAGAATTCTAACCACCGACATATTGACTTTCTGTTGTAGACGGTTTACTGTCAACTGTAAGATTATGTAGCGTAAAATTTTATTAAATGTGACTGTGAACGGTGAATTTGAAAGTATTGGATGACGGTGGTCTGTTTAAATGTCGTTTTCAGAAATCTAGATTTAAATGTTTTTTAAAAAAAGAATTTGAATTATAATCTATGCCCGTGCTTAGATTTGAACCATATACCTTCAGAATATAAGTTGCCGACGTCTCATGTGGTGAAACATGACCAGTTTATTTAAAATACAATTGTAACCGGAACACATTGATTCTATTCAGAAAATGAGATGATTTGATATGCTTTAAGGGTCAAATAACGTATAACGGGGAGATAGAGTGTTATAGCAGCGATGTACTCCACTAACTACTGAGGCAATCTGTGCGAGTATACGGCGGTTATTGTAATTGTCAGTTAACTTCGAATGACAGGTTTAAAAGAAATTAGACCCATATTTTACGTTGAATTTACTACATAACCTGAACGGGATTCGAACTTACGACTACTGCAGAATTAATTGGAATCCTGTCTGGTTCATTAGTTATCTGGAACGAGCGGTTTGGACACGAAATATTGTAGACAGACAGTTTTGTTACTGGTTCTGTGATCAAAATGTTGTATAATATGGGGTGTCCAAAAAGTCATAAAATCTAAAGCAAGGACTCGTTTATTGTGTATATTATCTACCTAATGACAGATATTATATTAAAATTGCATATTAAGGTGGTAATTGACGTATGTTGAAAGGTTATGAGGAGTGGTGCAGTTGATTAACAAGTCGAAAGAATGGTAGACTTATTTTCGAAGAACGCCGTCAGAAAGGATTTCTACGTAGAAGTTCACACGGCGTTACAACCCAGAACATCAATACCAACATGGATTCAGTTCTGTTAACTGATTGTTATGACTGCGTTCCGAAAAAAGACGTTCAACAATAAACATACTGCTGTAAGCAATACTTTTTTGTTGGACAAACAGTTGACGAAATAGCAACAAATACGAAGAAACTGCATCAAAACACCGACTTGTCCGAGAGACAGGAGTCCAGTGCTGCCACTAGGCACAGCAAATTGGCATGTCAGTATCATTAACAAAATATTTACCTTTAAACTTCTGGTTATGTGAAATTTTCCACCCCGCCTCAGATCTTCAGTGGCTTATTTAAACTCAGAAGGCCGAAACACGCCTTGACGGATGAATAAATATTCCGTTCATTTAACATCTCGCAGTGATAACGCAGAGACTTATTTGAGATGTTCAGAGTTTGAGTCACGTCCAGTAACTGGCTGTCTAAGTTGAGGTTGACCTAGAATAACTGAGTTCCTCCACAGGCAAATTTCGGCAGTGTATATTAAAATAGTGCACTACTGCTTCTTCAAAATCACTTCTGAGTCAAGAAGCACAGTCACATTGTCGTATCTCGTATCTTATTTGACATTAAATGCATTTAAAAGTTAATACATGTTACATAATATAGGTAACGAAGCGTCTGTTATGCTTAGTATGTGGGGAGTTCCAGGTTACATTTTGAACCAAAAACGGTCGAGGTTTTTATGATCTGTCTTTCTAGGCGCGTTTTGGGATGGTAGCTTAATTTTTAGTCACGACCACAGCCTACCACGCCCTACCCGTTTCATGATTATTAATCTTCATACCATCTGACTCTGCATAACGTGTGCGTAGGGCTGTGTAAAATGTCGTTAAGGTAAACCAGTCAGTATAACCAGCAACTTGCCAGCTGGTATTGGTAAAGGGCATATCGACGTTTATGTTCTGACGGTTCTGTGTGATTGAATCAAGATAAGGGACTTCCATCTCTGAGGTGTTGGATCCCTCATCTCTGATCCGTGGTTAAATTACAGAGCCTAAAATATAGAATTTAATTTAATAAAGCAGTCTTTGATGTCAGATCTGAGGTTCTCAAGGCGGTGAGGATGATAATTTTCTTTAGTTTTTTGGTCGGAGTAGGGAGGGGGAGGAGCCTTGTAGAATCACATGTAGATGGCAGCGTTTCGGAGAAGCATATTGTTTTAGTCTTCAACCGTGAAGATGTTATGTCTCCATCCTAGGCCCTGAAGACGGAGGAAGTATGTTTCTCCGAAACGTTGGCATCTACGTACGAGTACACAGAGCGTAATAACCCGGAACGACATCAGTCTTTGTTGGTGTGGAACTTAGACTAAGCTGGGAACAGATTATTCGAAGTAGTGTCATAACTAAGAGGTACGCGGTTCTAGTACTTGCCGAAGCATCGGCTGTATTGACTGTCCTCACAGACGTGTTTGTGGATGATGTTTCTAAACAGACATCTCTATTTCCTTTCAGTTAATCAAACAACTCATTCACTCTGTACAGAATTTAGAGTTTACGCGACGTAGTTAAGTAGTCCGCTAACAAATCAGCTAGGTGTAGAGGAGCTTTTAGTTCTTGATCCATGCATTCAGGACCGTGGAATAATGAGAATACGACTGGATCTACTTTACACTGTGTCCGCTTTGAGAGTACGCTAGGTATCGATTGAGTTGGAGGCTGGAGGCAGTTATTCTGGTCGTGATGAGAAGCGAAAGCCAAAGTTACTGCAAGGGGAACGAACCAAGGCTGCTGATATTTCCTATAGGGGTGTTAATCACTACAGAATTAATGGATGTGTGAACACCCAAATGAATGGTGACGGAAATATGCTTTTATACGACGGAGGGGAATGCCAAAATTGATGAGATTTGGTTATTGGTATGCATTACATCTTCTGTACTCGGTGAGAGGAGCTTAAGTCGAACGTAATTTGTTTTTATGTAACGAGAAAGAAGAAATTTTTACGTGTATATGTGTACATAGAATATTTTTCGCGTTGCTGATAACATAGATGGTTAATTCGGTTATGATACTATGTTAAATGATGATATTATGTATCGAAAGTGGTGCTTCTAAATTATATCGATTAACTGAAAGTGGTGTGGGCGGAGGCTTTCATGACTAATTTCAGTCGGTTTCTGGGTTCAAAGACGCTTCTTAACCACCACTGGCTTAGTATAGAATGAGAATATATTTGGTAAAGACGTGAATGTAAGATATGGTAACTTGTTTTAAGGTACTGACGGTGGAGTGACTGAGCAGAAACTAATGAAAAGTTTTGAGAAATTTAAAATTTGGCGGGTTTTACGTCAGACGTAACATTTCTAGGTTTCCAAACGCTCTGTGTCGCTTCTGAAGGCAGTGTTTCTTTAGTGTGAAGTAGTTAAGAGGTTTCTGTTGCTTTTAAATTATTTCACAGTAGACTACAACATAAACTGGGGTTACGGAATTTTAATTAACTTAATATTAAAACGTGCTGCAGAAGAATACTTACACACATTGAAACCTGTTGATTAAGTAACATAAAAACCAGCACCAAATGAATGTTAACTCTTCTGCCGTGTACTCCGTGGTTTCGGAATTCGAATTTTATGTGGTTTTATTTAGCACTCTAAGGAGATTATTAAAATGTACCATATCATACATTCCTTATTATTCCGATATTCGTTTGTCTTCGTACGGTAAAAAGTAACCTTAAAACAGGCAAGAGAAGATTGATATTTGACTAAATTTCAAACAATTATCTTATTATTTTTATGAACACTGATCAGAGATAAGAAGATCGATATACTACCATTATTGAATCTAATATATCGACACCAAATTCAGCTGCTTTGAATCCAATATACCCCAACTTTTTTAGGCTCCTCTGTTCCAAATATTACAGTTTCGTCTAACGTAGAATTTGTCTTTCAAATTATCAGATGAAAAAATATATATTTAGCGCAGTAAGTTTTCAAAAACCCAGCAAATTTTCTAGACTACTAAATTCAGAAAAAATTCAATACATTGAATTCATCAGTAAGCTTATTTAATCCTTTTTATTTGTAGTTGTTTAATGACGCCGTTAGTTCCTCAGACTACATACTGTAACGATCAGGGGTAGAGTCTGGATACAGTTTGTCAGGGTGGCGAAGACGTTCTCCGAGTCGTTGCAAGGAATCGTTTCCCTAAGCCTAAGCGCTTCAGGGGTTCGCACCTAGTCCGGGACACAGGGAAACTTGTCGTCAAATCCTAGCTCAAGAATATATAGGCAACATTTGCACACACACACACACACACACATACACATCTATTAACTTACAAACTAGGTCTTAAAATGTACAAAAGAAAAAAATGTAATACAAAGAAAATAGTTTAAAATGCTCGGGGGCTTACGACCTACAACGATTACAATTGGGTACGCAGTTCTCTAATCTAAAACTGTGCTGATGTTCTTAATTATACAGTAGAAGAGTTCAAAGAGCCATCTCACCACGAAGGGAGGCAAAAGTTGTACTCATTCTTTACATTCAGATTGCCTAACTCAATTTTGTAAATCCCGTCTTAGATATTTCTAAACATACTCAGACATTAGATGGCTTATCTTTAACTAACTGTACTCAGCCGTCATTGTCGTACAACCACGTAGTTTGGATGTCAATAATCGACTGGCTTGTCCTCCTATTTTTATTAAATCATGACTTTAATTGAAACATTCTGAACCACCACGTTCTATCGTGGGAATAACGCCAAATTGCCTTTCCCACGAACTCTAGCACCCATGTGACAAAACGACACGTGCATGATCAGGTAGGCGAGCTAGCGTTTTCATTCGCTAGTGGAAACTAACTTTATTCTACGTGGAAACGAAGCATCGGTTATTCCATGAGAACTGCATGCTATCCACTTGCATCTAATACATATATATTCTGTACAAAACATTGTAATAGTGTAACTAAAATAAGCCGAAACACTACGTTAGCGTCTCATGTTAAGACAGTTAATTCAAATTAGCTGGATTATTTATTATTTATTTATTAATTATGTAAGGAAGCAGTCGTGGCGTAATGAGAGGTGCAATCCCGCGATTTGCTTGGGTACTAAGGAAAATCAAGAAAGACATAGGTCATTATAGTCGGTCTATGGGTCCAGATTTGATGCCGAGACTCGACGCTATATAGTCTGAGTTACTGAAATTCGTCTTTAAATAAACTACAAGTAAATATATAAATTGAAGCCGAGACAGATTGAATACGAAGCACGAATGAACGTTCAGTTTACAGGCCTACTTAAATGACGGTGGCGTGGTCTTTGAGCTGGGAACGACATTGCTTGTACTTCCTAGAAAGTTTGTCTTCGAAACCAGTGCGTTTAAATTCTTTTAAAAAGGAGGATGCCTCACGAAATATTTTCTTGGGATGACAATATCAATTAGTTATTGTAAATATACGCTTCAAATTTGTGTGGTTGTTTTAGCGCGGCTTATGAATTCGATACCATCGGGAAATTATTATTTTTTTTTCATTCATGATCCATCCGTTTGGCCTCGGATTACAGATAAACATGCTATTAGTCTGTTGGTAATTCTAGAGGTTGGAGTTTGAACCCCGCCCAGGACATAACTTGTTCCGTTTGTTACGATAACACACGGCCTTGCTTATAACAGTAACGGACCGGCCATTAAGGCACTGTGCTTCATAAATCTGAGAAAATTTATAAATATGCTTAAGAAATTGAGGATAAATGAATTTTTAATGGAAGTAGAGCAAAATTCTAGTTTTAGGTCTGGAGATTCCAGTCAATTCCCAGTAGTTGTAGTTGAAGGCAGAGTCAGGTTCAGATCTGAAAATCCAGACAGAAAACCACATGAGCATTTAAGCCACCAGTCCTCCGAATTAGATACTGAATTTATAAAATGATGTCGTTTATATGCAAACGTTACATACCTTATGAGGGCCTGGCATTAAATGTGATTACATATGAAACAGACTGGCCGAATTTCACGAGGAGTTCTTAAGGACGAAAGGCGAATCTAGGAAGGGAATATTGCTTTCTAATACTCCACATTTTTTCGAACTAGATGTAAATCACGTGCGGACATTTCTCCAATAATAGCGGGGTACATCAGAACCAAAATGATTTCTTTCATCGGTTCATGGCAGTGGGGGGGGGGGGGGCGGTGAAAGAGAAAAATGGGAGGAATAAAATTACGATTCACTAGTTCGAGGCAGATATCAAAATACGGGAAATCAAGACTATTTTAGCTTAAAGCCTATTGTGATCATCTGCGGTAGGTTATAATAAGAGGAACGAAAACATTCTTAAGGAACAAAGGTGTTTTGCGTGATGGATGTTGAAGTAAATCACATTTGTATTTGTCAGTTCTTGTCTAGTTTGTGATGCCTCGTAGTCTTATCTGTGGTTATAAAACTTTAATGGTACCTGAAGGTGGATCCGGTACGTTCATAAACCCTACACGGCTTGACAACCCAACAGACAACGATCGCTGTAGAAAAAACACTAAAATCTCACCATGAATGTATTTTTAAGCCATATTTGCACATAATCATAAAATAAACCTAATATTTTTAATATAAAATCGGTTTTGAAATTGATGTACGAAAGTAATGCGTTGTAAAGGAAAATCCACTTACGCCCACTCTTCAAAGCAGATATGTGTGCGTACTTTTAATGGCTGTATGCAGACGATACACGCAGCCCAGTAACGAAATTATTGATTGATTTTTGCTTACAGGCTCTCCGGCATTCGGTGTTCAGTGTTGAGAGAATTTGACTTTGGGCTTGTACTTCGTGTGGCTGAACTGAATGATGAGCACGTAAACAGCGCTCTCAATATATTACAACGCTGTAATTAAGAAGTGTCGCGCAATCAATCACCAAGTGTGTGCAATCACGCACTGGCTGATGAAGAAATATATGCACCGTTGTTGAACGAATGCAGTAAGCATTCTTCCTCGGCACAACGCATTTTTGTGTCCCGGAAAAATTAGCTATCGAAGTATTATATATAAGCATTGTATTTTGACTTTGAATGTCTTTGATATACCCGTAAATTAAAAATTTATGAGTTATATCGATAATTTTGCATGAATACTTTGCTCGTTTACTAATATATAGAGCACACCGTCGCTATTCGCGGGGGTTACGTTCTTGAAAACCCCCGCGAAAGACAAAACCGCTGTGAATGAAGTTTAAGACGTTGTGGGGAGAATTGGGTTAGGGAACTAAAGACTCACGAAACTTGATGCTAAATATGTCTAATTAATTACAGTAAAACCTCCCTAAGTTGGACACATGAGGTTCCACGAAAATGTGTCCAACTTACAGAGGTGTCCAAGATAGAGGGAAAGAGAAAAATCAGACTACTGTAGGCTTACTTGAATTAAGAATTAATGACAACAGTATTAATAATAATCTTTTGAGGCCTATGCATTGCACATTACACCCCAGCCTAAAAAATATTTTCTAAAGTTAATTCCACCAATTTTTGCTTCCCCATCGCAAAAAGAAAAATTCCATTTCTGTTAACACAGTCTGAACTCAAATGCAAGCACAGTACTGTGTCTTCTGCAATACTGTAGTCCAGTTAAGGGTTCAGCAAAAGAATAGTTAAACACTTTCAATGCATTCCAATGATGGGTTCATTGTCCATAAGATAATCCTCCAGAGAGGAGGCATTCATCAGTCAGAAATTCAAAATAACAGAATATGTAACTGAAAAAGTTTCCCTGAAAAGCATCGAAACTTAGTGCATGAACCTGTCCAACTTACAACAAAAGGGGTGTTCAAGTTCCAGGATAAAGGAGTGCCCAAGATATGGGGTATTGTGGACATGTAAAATTATAGGATATTTGCCGGTTCCAATTAAAAGTGTCCAATATAAAGGGGTGTCCAGGATATAGGGGTGTCCAACTTGAGGGGTTTTACTGTATTAATGAAAGAAAAAAAGACGGTGTTGATGTTGGGATGACGTCGGCTTTCCTGGTTGAAAGTTGTCAGGATGTTCGAACAAAGTTCTTAATCGGCATGCCATTTACACCGAATGCATAACTTATCAATGCCTGTAACATTATGTAGAAATGGACAGGTAGACAGGTCCTGCTCGGAAATACCTCTTAGATTAACTGTCTTCAGGATTAATCTGGCATAGAGAATTGAGTCAAACTTTTGCTAGGTCTGTGTTTTGTTTGCAATTATATTTGTACTGTAACATTGCTTCTGATACTACTTTAGAGATAATTATTATTACAGAATCGTGTTTCAGAGTTCTCCTGATATGAGCATGGAATGTACGTCACGAAAACAATTCAGGCTGAAAATTGAACGCTTTCCCATCACATGAAGATTCGCATTCAAGTAATTTGTTTAGTGGCACTTATCCTCGAGTGGAACCGGCCGTCGAGATGGTGTCCGTCGTTCTGTTATGTGAAGCCAAGCGTGTTTACGAAACTGGCAAACCTAGGAATTAATAGTAGCTTCCATTTGAAAAGTCAGAATTTTACATCTAATCATTCCACTGTGTGTTATTTCCAGAATTGCAATTAGATAGGCATAAACTTGGAAGGACGAGTTTAAAGGACACATACATACTAATTAACCATAATAAGTAATCATGTAATTCACAAACGAATTAATCATTGCGGTTTTACAGGTTTAATCATCTCCCTCAGTTACCTCTGACGTCATGAAAAATGTGTGGATTTTTGTCTGCTGTGTTGTGGTTGTTACCAGCATTTCGGAGGAATGTAATTTTATCCAGTTTAGGCAATGTTCTGGAATAAGCCACTCGGTTTCTTTATGACTCGTCATTTCTTAATTGAAATGTAATATCTCATTATATTCTTAGTAACCAATACATTTGAAGAGGCTTTGTAAAATATAGGCTTATGAAGAACAAACTTCTTACAGTGGAATTAGATTTCTTGAATCGTAATTATATCTTGATTCTGATATTATGATTGATATTCGTAAAGCAAGGCTTCAATCCTACGTCACATTATGAGTGTATACTTTTTTAATTTTTGATTATAACAATTTTTACATATTTCTTTTGCATATTTATACAATGGTAGTATTAATAAAGTAAACCTTTATGATTTTATCTCGTACCTGTGGATTTAATCTGTTTTGGATGTTTAATGCATTAATGCACTCCCTCTGGAGGTTCATTCCTAATTATTTTTCATAGTCATGTACTCTAAATTGTCGTCATGGTTACGAATTCCGTTTTGGAGTGAATAAAACCTCAGTCTGAGATCCTAATTTCGCTCAAATAATGCATATATTTCGAGGAATACATAACTGGGGAAGTAGAGGTTAAGTACTTCTGCTGTTGGTTTTCCGAGTCAGTGAAAGTATTACTTCGGTATGATCTGGATTTCAACACGGGTCTTTCTCCATATATGCGAGTATCTTGATCGAGGCAAGCAGGTCTTCACTTGAAGAGAAAATGGAGTCTGACAACAGCGGGTGTGCTGAAGCTTAAAGCTCTTGTTGGGCTTCTCTTTGTCTCACTGAAATAACATTGTTCCAAGACGAGGTATTATTTTGCAATTTCAGCAGTACTTTATGCGTTAGATGTTGCAGGGTTTCTTTGTATTAACATTTAAAAAAATCAGAAGGTACAAAAGAAATTACTGCAATGAATAGAAAAGACAAGACAGTTTCCTTCTACCTGAAGACACAAACGTAGAAAGCTTCCCATACGAAGTATATTTTTAAATACAATGAACAGGATTCAAAGATAATTCTCTCATGGAGAAACAACATGCATAAATGTTGAATCTTGAACAAAAATGCATCCTTCAATGCAGGCATGTTCTTTATCTTGCGAAGCGTTATTATAAGAGTCTTTCGGATGATGCGCAGCGCAGTCTGGTAGAAATGTGCCTACGTTTCAGAGGTGCCTGCTCGCAACATCATCAGGGTTTCAGAAGTGCTTACTGATTCAATCATCAGTGACATCGCTTTTATTAAGAGGTAGCAAGCACTTGTGAAACGCCAGTGAACTTCTATCAGACTACACGACGATAAATCCCAAAGGACAGTCATATTTGTACCACCGTGAGAACCTGAAATCCCACATTGTGATAAGGTTACTTGCCAGAAGAATTTTCGTGTATTATTTTATTGCAACATTAGAGGACGTTTAAGTGATGGTGCCTTCTGATTCCGGTTCCTGGCTGTTCGTGGTTTTCAGAAGTGGAAATAACAAAGACTATCTTAACCTCAATTCCAGTGTGAGATCTGCAAGTCTTGAACGTGTCTCAAGTCGTATTGGTGCTTATATTCCTGCAGAGTTTAGCGGGTATCGTAGCACTTCATACGCGAGTCCGACGAACAAGCGATAAAATGTCATGTGCGTTTAGATAAATGAGGCAAATACACGTTTTTGAGTACAGAGTGCGTGCGCCTATCTCGGGAGAGTGTTTCTGAGTGGCATGACCTTTTGTGAGGGGCGTGAGTTTCGTGGACCGTCCGCACCACGATTTACTGCGCGCGTGTGTGTGTGTACAGGCTAACTAGGTGAAATTTTGGGTTCTTACGGCGGCAGGTATAAAGATGGCTATGTTCTGGGTTGTTGTGCCGTGTAGTGTGGCAGAAGTTTACCGGCGTTTTAGAGGTGCCTGCCGCCTCAATCATCAGGACGATTGCCCTAATGATGGAAGCAGCAAGCACCTCCGAAACGTCGGTAAACTTATACAATACTGCCCAGCGCAACATCCCATAAGACAGTCCTTTTCACAGTCTAAGTAGCTAACTAACTAATATGTACTCTGGAAGCAGAATCCTAAGTTTCTACACCAAAACCCGACGTTTTACTTACTTTTGAGCCGGTTCTATACACCTCTCATTCGTCTTGAGATCCATTTTAAGCCCATTAGGATCTGAAAGCAAAATCAGTAAAATTAGTGAACCAAGTCATTAGGCAGCGAATAAATACGCAGATGGGGAGAACCAATGGGGTCTAATAAAACATTCGTGATAAGCCGCCCGACAGACAGTACGAGAATTTAGCTCCTTTTCGAACCTCTTGCAAGAGAAAAATTACATGGTCGCCATTTTGTTTCTCAAAATTATCACCGTAACACTGCCGAGCGGACCTTGAAAGAATCATTCTTCGTTTTGATTCGTAATTGAAAATAAGATGAAATAAATATAGAGGAACAATTGAAGTGCATTGTGAGTCACGACAAATATGTATGTCGATAAAACGTTGATTTCTGTTTTGTATCCAGCATTTGAATCTCGGTCGGAACGCATTGTAATTTGACAGATTTTCTTTTGTTATTTTCTGTTCCGTGAAAGTGCTGGGTCAGTACCTTGGAACAAGTAATACTACTTCTTGTTCGCCGGTCATAATCACTCTCTCATTTCACAAAACTAAATAATCTCAGCTGTTGGTATAGAATCGTTACGTGACCTAAGATTCATAAATTTTATGTGAAAAATTTATTTCCATCAAGTTCTCAATCATCCACCTTTTGTGTTGCCTTAAAAAGATAAAAAAAATATTAAAAATTTTCACATGCACATATATATCGCTCAAAGTTTACACCGTTAGATTCCCCACATCATCTTTACTGTAGTGCATGGTCTCACGATCTCATGACCTCCTTCTATCTGTTACGCGTTCTACTCACGTTTCTCCCTACTTTCGGTAAGTACAATACATATACATTCCATTTGTGGTGTCCCTTGGTATCTATAAAATGCGATTTAACTATTCTATTGACACTGCTTGATATCGTCTGTCATTTTGTTATAAGCTAAGTAAACATTAAAGGGTCTTAGGGTTCCTGACGTTGTTTGGGACTACAATGACCTGTCATTTCTCCGCCCACAAATTCGCATTTAGAGGGTAGTTTCTCGATGACCTGCCATGTGAGACAGCCTCTCATGAAAAGCCGGGAAGCGTATGTAAGCCTATTATGTAGTTACAGCCTGCTCCAAAACGCTGTATATCTCTTAATAACCTATAACTTCAACCAGACAGACGTGTACGAAGACCCGCTTTTCAAAGTTCTTTTGTTTTACGTCAAAGCGTTTGCTTAGTCGATGATTCCCGTATAATAATACGAAAATTCAGAGATGTTTTTGTATCTTCTTATGTGAGTTGGATCTGGCCTACATAAATATATAAATGTTATTCGAGTAGTCAATAGCAGAAGGTGAAACAGATTCGAACTTGCAAGCTTTATGTCTTTCGTAGAACGTCCTTCGGTAGAGTGAGATTTCAGGTTTTACAAATACATTACCTGATGCTTTGAGATCATTCTATGTTTGGGCGACAAGTAGACAGATTATCCTTTGTGGGAAGAAGGACACGTTCGTCCGTGTAATGCCATAATAATGCAGTATGATGTAATCCATGTAGAACTGTAGAAGAAAGTGAAGTAGTTTCCTTAATCTGTTCTTTGTTTTAATCCCAGAATATCCATTTCTAAGAAAGTAAGGTTGTTTGTAATTGAAATCTGTAATGGAAATGAGAAATTTTCAGAAACATTTGCTACGGAGTAGTTGGGTGGTTAAAGATTTATCTCAGGTAGATATGGGAAGCTGATAGTAAAAAATAATTTATCTGCGAATTTCTTGGTATTTCCATACGTAGATGTGCCTGCAGATAATTAACAGTTAAATTTCCCGGAACCACGAGCTCTATCATAATTGGCGTTGTGTTCCCGTGATTGGCTTTGTTACACGTAAGAGGTTTAAATTTTACCTGGAATATTCGTTGTTTCTCATTTAGTGGTGCATATTGATGAATTTTAGCATAGCCTAAAGAGTACGCCTACAGTTTTTCTTTTCGTCTGCCTAATATGAAATGTGTAGACGGTTTGTGTACACCCTATGTTCAGAATTCCGGGTCAGAACCTCGTCGCACACACATTGTAAGCGCATGGAACATGCCGCCGAATTTTGGGCACCACAGTCTCAGGCAGAATTAAATTAACAACTGACAAATCAGATATCTGCCGCAACAATGTTATCTAGATTTTTATGTGCTACAGTATCATCCTCAAAACCACAAATCCTACAAAGTACCTGTAATTAAATACAACTTAGAGAGCTGAGAGGTGGTTATTTTTATTTTGTCATTTTAGAAGTTTCTTTTAATATTATACCTAAAAATACATTTGATAATACATATGTTTTCTGAACTTTTCATTGTTATTCTTAATAATTCTGGTTGTTGACCACGTTTGGACTCTCGTATCCCTAAGCTGGCTCGCACAAACAATTTTCCAATTTTGGTTTGTGACTTCCAACCCCTACAACATTTTTACAGTTTATTCTCTTTTCTTGGGTTGCATCGTTTGTGCAAATGTTCACTTTCTGACTTTACACACAAATTGCAAAAATTGCCAAACACTTAAGTGCTCCAGTTTTGGAGCCTGTACCTGTTTACCAGCAGACAACGTAGTATCTCTGATAATGGTACTTCGCTGCGGTGGTGCCCACTGGAAGGCTATCAAGTGGGTTTACCATGGCAGTGTTAGTGTGTTCATTGGCGTGCAAGAGTCCTGCACGCAATATCGCACTCACACGGTAAATAGCTTTGGTAGTAATGGATTAGACAGAGAGAGAAAAGGAAGTTTTTCCTTGGCTTTTATCAGCTGAAACATAGGCTTGCATAATGGTCGATACGTGCGTATAATGGTCGAAATCCGTCAGTACCCTCATACGCAGCGGTGGCTTATGTTTTATAAAGCACTCGCTTTCTTAAGAAGTTAAAAAAAGGATTTTATTAACTTTGCATATGACGAAAGTAGTTGTGACAAACTGCGGATAGCTTCAGTGTCTGGTCTGATGTTGTTTTACATATTTATTGTAATTTAATTTTAGCATTATACATTTGTTTAATATTCTCTATACGCCTAAAACAATTTGAATAAACTACTGTATGGATCAGACTGGCTTACAGCTTTATCGATAGTGAATATATATCGCTATATCGCTGGTGACCACATCGGTTTCAGGCTAATAGGAACAGTACAAAGGAAGAAAGAAATTTGTTTGACCGCATTTGTTTGCTTTCGTTTGAACGCTAACAACCATCTGATGATGGTTATTAATAGAGATATCGCTACAGGAGTAATTTCAGAATTTAAAGACGCTTACATCTGACCCGCACAAATATCTGTTTCTACATTAATCCTTTATCTACTTAACAAGTAACGCTCCTATCTGTTTTACAGGATTCGTATGTTTCCCAATGTAAACAGAGATTATTTCCTTAAACATCGTTAAAAAGTTGATCTTTGTAATGGAGAAATGTGGTGTTTTCTTTGAGATACGAAACGAATTCTTAAATATTCGTCAGACGAGAATATGCTTAAAACATCTTATTATTTTTTTTAATTCCAGAAAGTGAATGACATTAGCTTGCAGCGTGCGTCTGTAAATTAATCGTTTATTAGGCCAGACCCGGCCTAGTAACTTATCTTTCGAAAACGTTTCCCCACAAGTTATTCACAGCCATATTTATTTATTTATTATTAACTGCAAATGAGTTTATACCCGGTGGCAGTGGTGCTACAATAAGACACAACAAAACAATAAGACACAACAAAACAATAAGACACAACAAAACAGTAAGACACAACAAAACAGTAAGACACAACAAAACAATAAGACACAACAAAACAGTAAGACACAACAAAACAATAAGACACAACAAAACAATAAGACAACAAAACAGTAAGACAACAAAACAATAAGACAACAATAAGACAACAAAACAGTAAGACACAACAAAACAGTAAGACACAACAAAACAATAAGACACAATAAAACAGTAAGACACAACAAAACAATAAGACACAACAAAACAATAAGACACAACAAAACAGTAAGACACAACAAAACAGTAAGACACAACAAAACAGTAAGACACAACAAAACAGTAAGACACAACAAAACAATAAGACACAACACACATCACACAAAATAACACACCACACTCAAAATAAAACAACTCATAATATTACAAAACCATAGGACACAAGTATTTAAACACAACGTAACCTAAAGTAGATAACTTAAAAATTAATACCAACTAGACATAAGACAGCAACACTAATGAATTACATACGTCATGAACTGATGCACTCACATTTCATCATGACCTTCTCTTTACTTCACTACGCCTATGAAGCCTTCCCATCCTCACCCTGATTTACCTCACTTCACATCACTTATTTCACTGCACCCACCCATGTATTCCCTTCATCCCACCTCATTTATTACTTTTCTAACCTTCTTCCTAAAAGTACTTGGTTTTTAGGAGAGAGTCCCTAAAAACACGTATTGTTATTTTGCAGCAGGCATCCAGTTTGTAAATGCTTTCGTAATGTCCATCTTGCACCGTTACAACTGACTCGACAGTTAAGCACTTGAAATATGTGTTTGGCAGGGTGGTTATGCTATTGTTTTATCTTTTACGAAAATCAGAGCAGCCTTAGTAAAAATAGTACGTATATCAAATTATCATCATGCAATGTTACAACATCGTACATTGAATTGTGTTGGTGTTCAGAAGTTTAACGTAGTCTTAATATTGAAGACTTTTAATTTAAGGAGTTTATTTAGTTTAATTTCTGAAGTTGTAGAGCGAAATTATCTGCTTCACGCCAAATTTTATGAAAAATTAGTTTGTTTGAAATTTACGCTATAGACAAAGAAATTCTGTTTTGCCCAGTAATGGCTATTTTACTTGAACCGCTCTGATCTACTTGCACAGAATTCTTAGTTTAAAAGCCTTTTTAAGCAGGTGAAAATAATTTATAAAACGGTGGGTTAAAACTGTCGTCAAAGATTTTATAAATGTATTAATATTAATTGTGTTCGAAAACGTCGTGCGTGGTTACTACTTTGATTTTTTTAAAGCTCCACGCTTTGTGTACAGAACTCTAAAACACATATTGAGGTACCATGAAATATTTCCTTAAACAAAATATGTTCTGCTCCTTGATAAGTTTGTAAACATAATTGTATGTCGAAAAAGACCTCCACTTAATGGCTGCGCAGTTGGTGAGTTTCTTGCTGTTTGGTTACTGTATTTAATACTTTTGTTTAGTTTGTACCATGAATATTGAAAAATTGTTGTTCATTTTAACATCATGAAAGGCGTGTCATGTTGTTTCACACCAATCTTTTATATCTGACATCCACAGCTGCAAGTGACAATGCTGCAGGGTTGGAGAAGGATTGTAAATTTACTGCAAAAATGCACATAATGTGTTCCCCTGCGTAAATAATTGAGAGAAAAATATATTTTGCAATAACAGTGTACTCGACAGTGTTGTGGTTACCTATAGTCTCTGCTCATAAAATAATTTCGATTGTACTGAAACTTTCAATGAACGTGTCCAGTCCCAGTCTTAGATTTGAGCGATGTCGAACCTCCAAGTTACTTTATTACTGTTGTATGTGTTACTTCTTGTCCCAAACTCTTATTATTTAATCGACAGTGTCACATTGGTTTTCGTGTCGAATTGATAATATTTGAAAAACATTAGTCCTACTTCAAGTGCGTCTGTGTGACTCATAATTATGGCCAAATTCCTGCTAAAGAGACGCGCTGTGACTGTCTCCGGTGTGCACAGACGGATGTGCCGATATTATAGCAAACGCCTGGAGTCCATAGCTCCAATTCGTTGCATTTCTTGCTATGGGGCTCGTAAAACCGTCCACATTATTAAAAGGGTGTTGGTCTCACTCATCGCCTTGATGATGGAAATAGTACGAATTTTCGAAATGTCTATCTACGAGACCACACGGCGTAATATTCCAAAAATCTGTCTCACCTGCGTGTCATTAAAAGCGTAAAAAGGAGCTTTATCGAGATTTTTGTCCGAATTCCTGTAACTCTATCCATATGTTGGCGAGGGGCGAGGGTACCCACTTCAGTTAATTCCTCCCTAGTAAACGAGCCTCGACAATGTTTGCACATATTTCGACCTTACATAACAGAAATATGAACTCAGATGCCATGCCACTGGACACCATGACAGGGATGTATTTCGTGTTGAACATTATCGGCTGCTCTAATATAACAGACCAGAAGGTATGTGCCAACTGGTAGTTGAAAATTTAACTTTTATATGAGATCTGAGGTTTTAAAGCCGGTGAGAACGATGGTGGTGATGATGATCTTCCGTCTTTTGGCAAATACCAGGTCTTTAAGAAACATACTGCTCTCCCCGTCTCCAGAGCTTCAGTATGCTTCTTCGAAACGTCGGCATCTATCTACGAGTGTTCATGGCGCCAAAACCCACAGGAAGATCGTCAACATCTTTAACTGTTTCGGTTTTAGTGAATTTAAAGCTATGGGGACACATGAATACCGCCCCTGCTTCGTAGCTGTTATAATTCTACCATCCAGTATTGCATGCTGGTCATTTTAACTGTGGTGTTTTCTTGATTTTATTCAGTCTGTATTTAAATTTCAGGACCGTGACTCCCTGTACAGCCCACACAATTTTTGTTTCTAGTTTTGTGCTTACGTTGGCAATTGAAATCGTAACGACCCTTCATCTGTCAGAAGTGAGGATTCAAAAGCTGGACTGAATTTCATGACGACAGCTTCCTGCAACCCTTCTTCAATCTGTTTGTCTTCGGAACAGGATCAGAGATTCTAATCCAGAGAAAAATGCACCCGCCAGACTCGGGAACAGCAAAACAAAGAAATAAATATACATTGAATAAAGAAAGCGGGGAAAAGGAAGAACTTTGCATAGGTTTCACAGAGGGAGCAGCTTCTGCGGGAAAGCGTCATGCTTAATCGGCAGTCGTCCAGGTTAACTCATTGAAATGCGCGTGTTTTTGTTTCTTCAAGTTTCTCCGCGCGAATGCCGAAGTAGCTGTAGAAAGTCGACTACCGCTGTCTTCCTAGTCGATTGTAATTCCAATAGCATCCCAGTCGACGCCAAGTACCTTCATAGTTCACACACCAATGTTAAATTTCCATATTTATTTCAGTTGTTCTGGTCACGATCTGTTTCCATATCTCGTGGTCTGGACGAAGTTTTTGGATGCGTGTGAAGTTGACAAACTTGACGGCCCTGACACAAAACAGTATCATGCTCACTTTAATAATCTCATTTTTGCGTTTCTCTGCAATCACAGACTTGCTCGTAGTTGGCGCTTGTAAATATGTTTTTTGGTTATTTAGAGGATTTATTTCGGGAGGGATTAACAGTGACAGACAGACAGACATTCCTGCTCCCCAATAATCCATTAATGCCCAGGTTTTTTGCGTTGTTGAAACAGGAATTGTTAATAATATTTTCAATTTAATTATAAGTACATCTTTATGGTTAAGGATAGTGAATGGCTAAGGAAAATTGACACCTGAGGTTAGGATTACCACTGAACAAGCCCCTCTTTTGTTTCATCAACACGAAGGATTCCTCTTTCTGTGTACAAGGTTTCAGTTTGTGCCTGCGCTTGGTCAAATGAGAACAAACTGCTGCCAAATATCATATAACTCTATACTATTGTAATTCTGTAGTACACGGAATGTTGCATTTTTGTATAGCGGGAGTTGTGTGTAAATAAAATAACTTGCAAACATAAAAAGCTGCAAAGCATTTTGTAGTCCGGAACAGATTTCATTGGTATTTTAATATGCAGTTGCTCGTACAAGGGTACTGTGGATATTTTCGCATCCTAATTCAGTTTACGATCTTTTGACATATATGATCAGACTGGGATAGTCGTTTGTTATCCTGATCTTTCGTTCCGTGACATTGTTCTACACGATCTCTTTATCATAACCCTCTCCCCTCTTAAATCATGAATATAATAAATGTTAGATGAATGATTTGTTGCTTTGCGACTCCAGGGGAACAGCGAGACTCCTGTTTGTCGCGCTCCCAGTTCTTCATTTCTGTCAGATCTGTGTTATCAGATGCCTGTTCCTTCATTTCCACTGCAGTGAAATGGCTAGTTGAGGAGGACTGGGCAGGAAGCGGTCATGGAATGTTTTTAAGATACAGAAGTGCATGTTTCTCGAGGAAGTCAGAAAATTTGTGAAGAATCTTAATGTATCCGGTCACTGTAATGCGACATCTGTAAGGGGGACTTCCCGGCTATAAAGTGGTAACCACTGGGTCGTACCGTTCTCATCCTTGCTGAAAACTGCGATTTATTGACATTTGACTTTCTCACAGCTGTGAAGATGTCGATCTTGGCTTTCTGGGTTTAAACGTCGTGTGGACTTCTGTATAATTGGGCCATCAATGTCTCGGAGGAACGTGCTACTACCCTTTTACATCGACATTGAAGATGGATACTGTAAGTTTCTCCATAATGTTGGTGCAGCTCTATATGGCATTACATCCCACAGTATCGACACCGACTTCGTAGTTATTATCTGCTTTGTTAGAAGGAAAATTTATAATTTAAATGTTGTTCTTGAAGCTGTTTCCTACATATTTATTTTTCATTTGTTTCTTTGTCTGTATATTGTTAAGAAGGGTCGAGCAGGCTTTTGTGTGTGTAAATCTCCAGACATGAAATCTAATTAGAATGTATTCTGTACGGTATTAATAAAAAATATTTACTTGGAGATAGTTCACCGTCTATTTGTTATAATACCACAAAGAATATTTCGATATTCATAATTTAACAACGTTTTAATGGGCTGTGAGACGTTTGGTTGAGCTTTCAAGTACGCGAATTTTGAGTAAACTGAGTTAACTGTGTCATATTCTTTCTGTTTGTGTGCATAACACAGGATACGAAGTTGGGGTCTGTGTTAATGTTACCTGGATTATTTGCTGACTTGAAACTTGAAGTTTTGGAGGTGCTTGTGGGGAGAGTGTTGGTCTGTCGCCCCTAACTACTATTTTATGCTGTTCTCAAGATCTCCGTTACCACTTGCCAAGTTTGAAGTGCGCCAGAATTTTTAGATAAAAAACTTTATCGTCCTTCATCCGAGAGACAGGGATGACCGACTCTCCTATTAAAAGTAACCCGTTTTTGTTCCTGATTTGCCGGGATAAAGTTGGCACTTCATTTGTTTGAAGTGAAAAGGGGAACAAAAAATTTGTAGTCTGCTGGGTGTTTTCAGGGCTAGTTTTGGGCTGGTTTGAAGAGTAAAAGACTAAGAGTGTGTAATACTCACCAGACACAAAGTAGCATATGAAAATACGCCTCTCTCTTGAAAAATTCCTGTTTCTACATGAATTGCAAATGATGTGATCTCTTTCTCTGCATAACTTAACGAGTTTAAATCCTCCCTATGACAGATTTGTCAGGAATAACATGAAGATTCAGCTCTGTTATATTTGTAATTTTCAACGCACGAAAATGTTTTATACTCACTCTATGGGTATGTTTATTGCCAGGTTTCACTTTCTAGCGACTATGGTTCATTATTTACCGCTATCAGCAAAGACATATACATGTTATTTATTGCTCTGAAGCCGTGTTATTACATTCTACAAGATATAGTCGTAACAGAAGTTGCCTTTTTTAAAGATATTTTGTGTTGTTCGTAATTCTTTACGGATTAGACCCTTCGTAAATTGTAGTACTGTTACAGTTTTAAATAACACAGCTCAAAGTGATGTAAATATGGAATTTTATGGTAGTTTTAAAATAATTAATGCAAACCTTTGAAGGCTTATGATTTTTTCGCGTTGATGTCAAAATTATCACTGAAACATATTGGGTGAAGGTATATTAGCTATATATACTTAATGTAATTATAAATATTAAAAATATTTGTGCGACGATAGCTAAAATGGAAGATTATGAATGAATAACATACATAAAGTGCCAGTTAATTTGTATATTAACATTTATAAAAATGAGGTTTCATGTTTGAATTGAGAAATATTATGCGGCTTATGGTTACTCATTTTAAACCAAATTATCGTGTCGTTCAAAAACGAGAGGTTTCTTAGGTCCTAAGTACAGTGTCTTGCTAATTGGCGGACAACGCACAGATTCATACTCCATCATTTAGCTTAGTCAGAATGTCGCGAGAATTTAACCGAAGTATGGCAAAGCGTTCACTAGTTGCGACACGACGGATGGAGAGACGGACATAGAGCGATTACGAGGACACGCTAACGACAGCTGGACTTTCAAGCAGACGAGACAGGCACGCTTTAAACTCGCCTTGCAAGGGCTTCCGAATTTCTAATCTGTCCCATGCTCGTGTGTGTGTGTTTGGGGACGTGCACTCGGATTTTAACGTGCCTGAGACATAAATCCCATTTTCACCTATATGGACAGTCGCCAAGCTCCATCTACCAGTATAGGCATACATCAAAACTGTCAGAAACCGCGCTGCGTTAGAACATTAAATTTTTATCTTCTGCTCGTAATTTATTTTGAAATGCAACACTAGAATGCGATAACCAGAGAGCTGCAATAATTCCGCCCCATGGTCAAGCTGTTCGTTTCTATATTTTGCTCTTTGATATAGAATTGATACGGAGAATTCCTCTATCTGTGTGACGCACAGCCACGACGCCTGTCTCCTGTCTAATCAGTTGGTTTTCGGACAACACAAAAAAGTCAGTGTCAACTGCAGAGGTTTGTTGGCGTTAAATTGGCCAGAAGGGTAAACTAGTCTATTTGAAGGCACTGCTACTGCACTGATGAGGAAATTCCGAGGAAAACTGCGAAAGCCTGCGTATTAGTCGATATTTGAAAGTGTTCGTTAAGCGCGTTTGTGCTGGGCTAAAGTCGAGAGCCTGATAAAGACGAATTGTATGAGCAGCAATTTGTTTTTTTACACTTTGACTTATGGCTCTTCGCGAAGATGAAAGATTTACTTCCAGGGACCCAGTATCAATCAGTGAAGAACTACGTTAAGGACAGTAATTTATCAGTAGGAAAATCTCACCACTGAGGGAAACCTACAACCATGTTTCCAAATCGGAGACACAGGTGTAAGAAAGAGAGAGGGAGGACCGAGACTGTGTTGGCAAGTGGACAAGGTACGTGTCCTGTTCTCAACATTATTCGTGTTTAATATTTTCACGCACTTCCGACGGTGACTCATTCCCAGGTGGGATAATTCTTGAACTTCCGGCCAGTATTAACTGACGTAGGCCTGTGGCGCGCAAAGTCTGGACTTTTATTGTAGTTGCTGTCTGATGGTGGACGGAACTGGGAACTATCTGAAGAATTACAAGAGCTGTAAATACCATCCCCTGGCCTGGAATAGCCGATTATCAAGTTAAGCTGAGTAGTTAGAGGAATGGAGATGGGCTTCTGTGATACTGTAGAACTTGAGTCGTTGGAAGAGAAGAAATTTTAAAGCACTGAGGTAGTGAGGTACGAGGTGCGATCGTAAAGTTTCTAGACTGCGCCTATAAAAACCCGTACACTTATCTCAGGTATTAAATTTATCCATCACCCTCGAAGTAGTTCCCCTGGGAGTGAACACAACGATCCCAGCGCCGCTGCCAAGCCTGGAAGCATCCCTGGAAATCTTTCTTTGTCAGCCTGTCAAGCACCATCTGCGATTCTGCCTGAATCTCTTCTATCGTCTCAAATCTTCTTCCCTTTAGCTGAATTTTCATCTTTGGGAAGAGGAAGAAGTCACACGGCGAATAAGAAGGGTGCAGGATGACGGCCATGGTGTTTGAGGCCAAAAACCGCCGAACTTTGAGGGCGGTGTGCGCTGACGCGTTGTCATGATGCGTCGCATGTGAAGTTCTTCCTTTAGAATCAGCTGACAGGTCCCATAGCGTATCCCAACAATGTCGCACTAGTCGTTGATGGTACGACGTCGATCTTCGTGAATGGCCTGCCGAATCTTCGTAACATTTTCGGGCGTTGTGCTCGAAGATGGTCGTCCAGAACGCTCGTCATCATCGACAGAGGTTCGGCCATTTTTAAAACGTGAATGCCACACAAAAGTTTGTGCACGACCCATTGCGGACTCCCCAAATGCTTGCTTTAGCATTTCATAGGTTTCCGTAGCCGTTTTGGCGAGTCTTTGGCAACATTTGATGCACACGCCATTCCGAAATCGCAGGAGGGTCGGTGTAATGCACTACCAAAACGCCCGTAACTAAGAAATAAATGCTAATTCGATGATGCCGGCTGGCACACTGATTCACTATGAATGTAGGCCGCACCCCCTAGCGGAAGAAGCTCGTACTACATCCGGTTCGCCCTCTATTGACACAGTCTTGAAACTTTCCGATCGCACCTCGTACTTAGACCTGGTCAGTTGCGTTGATTTGGTCGTGGCCTTCAGCTTTGTGCAGACAGCTGCAGCGTCAAACTTATGATTACAGCGCATCTTCAGCTTCTGCGCACTGAAGGCCATGTTTTCCCCACAGCGATACACCTTTACATCTCGAACAGATCCGAGGAAAGAACTTTCATAACTAACTGTTCCGCCTCTAAGTCTGTTTGGAGGTTGCATCACGTAAGTTTGCAGGCGGGGCTTAAAACACGCAACAAAATGATTAACTGACAGTTGACAAGTCCGGAGTTTAAAATTTAAAATCCGCACTCTCCATGTAGTCACAGCGTTAAGAAACTAATATAATTAAGGTTGAATATATTTTGGAAATCACTCGCATAAATGTATGTAACCGGATAATTAACGTTTGTGGAACATTTCAAAGCTTAAGTAGACCGAGGCACTGCTTGGATATAAATGAAAAAGGAGTTGGATGATTAAATTGGAACTAAAACGCATATATAAATATTTGTTGGTCTCGAATTCGAAAAATGATCTTGTTCTGTCTACTGTTTCATAACGCTGAGGATCAGAAAGTGCAATACAAGAACTTGTTTTTCTTGTAATCTATTGTAACACGGTCTTCATCTTTGAGGCAAGTGCATAAATTTTTATTATTTGAATCAGTTCTTACATACGGATTTGAATGTGATGAAGTAGACCATTAATTTAAGGCATAACTTAGTAAGGTTCTTAGTGGCTTGTACGCGACACTTAGTATTCTTATGACAATGAAACCTAGAGGGTTATAATTGGCTAGTTACGTGATGATTTTGACTTTGTTGTTGTTGATGACGGTGATTGTCATGATGATGACAACAACAAGACGAAGATGTAGTTATAATAATAATAATAATTAATAAAAATACACTCCCAAGAACAGTTAAATCTGAATTTTGTGTTTTGATTTCAGATCCGTCAGTACATTGTAATTGTGTATGTGTTCTGCAACCAAACGAAGCTCTAGTGAGCACTCTTCTGTGGTCTTTGTCGATTTTTCGGTTGTGCGATGACGCTGTATAACTATGGAGGTTATCTGTTATGAAGAATTGGAAAGTTTGAAACCAACATCTGTAAATTCTGCTTCTTGCCCTGTCGCGATCTCTCTCACTTATTGACCCGTGGCCATCTAATGACAGCAGCTATAAAGTTTGGTATGAAATTCTATTAGCGTCTCTTCGTCTCGTGTGGGTTGTTCAGTTATCCGTATTGATGGCTTTCATTTTTGGTCGCTCCATTGTGTACAAATAGTTTTACCCGGTACTGTATACCCAGCCGTTTTTTGCATGATCTCATTCTGAAACTGTCAGCCATTATCATCTATTATTACTTTTTATATTGTGCAGGCATAGATTCTATAAACCAGCGCAGACCGTGTTAGAATATTGTGACCTTCCTGTGTGCTTAAATAATTACGTAATGATCCCCATTATTTTCTGACATTGTTCACATTTTTACAGGGATAAATTTGCTCATAGATTTTGTTCTGTACAGAATAGGATTGTGTAGCGGTAATGCTGTAGGCTTGAAATCGGAGGGCACTTGGTTTGAATCTTGGTTTCCATTAGCCTGTCTTTGTGAATGTCTGGATAGCTCGTGACACCTGTAGTCTACCACCACTTTCCTAACTCATTCGGCACTTAAAGCCACTCCAGTTTAAGCAACATTTTAAAAAGAAAAATAATATCGGCTCTCAGGTTATGTGAAGATGTTGGTTTTTACATGTGGGAAAGTTTTCTTATTTTCGCTGTTACGATAATAGGTGCCAGTTTGTTCCGTTCTTCACAATACTGATTGAAATTCAGTTTGAAATTCTCTTTCAGTCACGGCTTTTAAGTTTTTTATTCAATCAGCCGTTTTATTTATAATATTATAATCTTACACGTTAAATATCCTTAACAGACTGTACGTAAAATAAAAATATTTGTGAAATACAAAATTATTTTAGTAAAGCAGAATTGAAGTTTTGACAGAAAATATTTTATTAAAATCAGTCATGATATTGTAGGTCATTACATTGTTGTACTGATTCAAGTTTCCGTGATATTAAGACTTACGACATCTAATCCTTCGAGCCATAAATTTTATCTTGCCAGAGTTGGAGTGTTTTAGTACTTGTTTTTGGTTAATACACTTGCGGATAAATAAGGCTTTGCCGTGTTCATCTGTCACTTCCATTCAGACTTTATGAGCAGTGGCAATTTTCTGCATTCCTGTCCTCTGTGCCCAGTGGAATGACATCTTCCATATCCTGAGATTAACGTTGCTCGCTGGTGTATAGATCCCAGTGAAGGAATCTGCATTGTGTTAACACTGGGGAGTTCAGACTGCAACATAAATGCAGTACTCGTATCAAGGTAGAAACAACAGAGGTTCATATTCGCGAAGTAAAGATAGCATTTCATCACGAATTGTCACATGTTGTTAATATTATTACATTTCATCTTAAAACCTTGCATACCGTGCAGTGTATTGATGTATAAAATAATGCATACAAACAAAATGTTTACACGTTGAAAAGACACTTAGTGCCAAACGCATTTCGACCTCAAAAGGTGATCATCAATGGCAAACAAACTAATTCATAAGACGATGGATTTTTACAAAGCATAAAGTTCGCAATTTATAACAAACCATCGTCTTATGAATTGTATGATTTGATATAAATTAATTTGTTTGCCACTGATGATGGACTCTTGAGGTCGAAATACATTTGGCACTAAGTGTCATCTCAAAGTATAAACAGTTTTGTTTGTATGCATGATTTTATATATTACATTTCATGTTAAACTCTCTTGGTCGTAGAATGTCCGAATAATGAGATGGCAAGTTAGATTCTCGGTAGGAGCATTACCACTTTTCTGCTTTATCTTGGTTGTTATACGCTTTACGATTTGCTGATTTTAAGTGAGTCCTGCCACATGTCTAGAGGATTAATTACATCAGAATTATGTCTGAGTGGAACCAGGGCAGAGGGTCTAAACCTTGTGAACATTTACATGAATTCAGAAGAACGCAATCCGAATTTAAGTGAAATCTGAGACTTTCTGGTATAGATTAAATTCAGCCGCTTTAAAGAGGATAAAAGCTTGATTCTACTTTCCATATAGTTACAGTATTATGATTCTGAGTTAGAAGATGTTTTTTTATGGAAAGTGTGGTATGCCAGTTTATTCTGCGCTTTGTTTCCGAGTAACACAAGTTGTGATCAAATGCATGTAACCCCCCACCCATTGTAGCATAGTTGTATTGGTTATCTGCACTTATGTGTGTAAAAATATTGTAATCATCTTTCGAGAGATTTTATATTAAATTTGGATTATAATTTAATTGTTCTTCAACTTTTGTTGTAGTTAAGGTGTAATTTGTTTGCCTCTGGATACAGAATAAGGATTAATTAATATCACTAATTAGTGTGCGCAGAGATGTAAAGGCAATGCGCCTATAAAGAATATGCTGTATTTACCCCTGTGTTCAGCTAAGCAACACGCCATACAGACTAGTGGAGCTGTGAAGTATAGCTTCACCCATTCTTAACCTCAGATCTAGATTGGTGCGAGGGATCAAATTTACGTTCGGCCGTTACAGCCCCTAGTACGCATTGGATATGAGGCCAGGTTGACCCAAAGTCGATCTGAACGTGTTGGCGAAGAGAGCTTTATCTTTACTGGGAATCTAATCCCAGTTGTCCTACCTGTAGGCAGTTACTTTACTGACTATCCCAGTTCAGAGAGTCTCGTTTTTCAACTAAGTGAAAGAAAAACATCTCAAGGTTTTCTTTTCGATCACGATTTGAACCGAGTACCTTCTGAATATATTCCACATTACCGTGGGGCTGGACCTCAGCGGCTGGACTTATGTGAAGATGGACTTGAAATATAAAGGCAGGATAAGCTATATGAAAGTATCGTGCCCTATTTCGGACAGTTTATCGGCATACGATGACGGAACGTGTTACATTCGCATGTTCCCAGAAAGATATTTGAACATGAAATTGCATGAATGTCGCATTTTATCGCAAAAACAGTGATAATGGCTCGACTTCGGCTTTTATTTCTCTTTTATGCAAGTACAGAGCTGTCATGTTAACTGCGCCGCTTCTGTAGTGGCCAGTGAGTAATAGAAGGATAATAAATGGTGATTTTTTCTTGAAGTAGCCCTTTTCTGTATTACCAGGTCGGCACGGTTACCATTATATGGACTTTTAACGAATTCCCCCAATTTCTCTCTTTAAAGTCTGAACTAATTTCCAGGGATAAAAGTGGATTTATCGCAAATGGAAAGTGTGAATTTATTCAGTTATGGTAAAGAGCAAGCGAAGAATTTTAATTTCGCTTTATTCTACCTGAAAACCCATTTAAAATGTAAGGCGTGACAACGCTTGGCGTTAATGTTTGCCATTTAAGTGAACAGAAAATATGTTACGATGCTATTCACACATTTCCCTACAGGTCCTAACGCAAAACTACGAAAATTGTAATTCCAGATATTTTGACACCGCCGATACTCGAGCCAAGTACCTCGAGTGTGAACAGGATCCGACTTGTGGAATCTCGTGGCGTTGCTAGTAGCGATTAGCCGGGGAACGATCTGCCTACCTGTTGGACTGCTGCCACTAATAAATTGAGCCTGCAAGTTTCTGTGTAGACTACATACCACACACTGATGTCGGAGAAGTTGCGGCATCAGCACCTGCTAATCCATCTTTCTGTCCCACCCCCAACATCTCTAGTTCTAAATAAAACATTTCTGAAAGAGCCTTAAGCTTGATTGTACCACTCCCCCTTCGTGTTCCGCTTCATAATTCCGCCAGACTAATTAGTCACTATACTTCCCCTTCCCTCTCCCCGAATATAGAGTGTGCACAACACACTGTGAACCGTAGGACTGAAATCGCTGTCTACACAGCTGGGGCTCGATTTCTGTTAATGGTTTTGGGATTCTTCCTTACTTTTCCATCTAAGGTAATGTAAGATTTTGGTGTGGTCATATTTGCCTATGTGTGTGCGTTTAATTTATAATTAAGTATCGCTTCCGAAAATTGTTTCAATAAATTTACATAATTTCATCAAACTTGATATGGGCCCCATACAGTTGTGTGCTACCTTCCTTTTTTATATTTTTTTAATGTACTTTAAACAACACTTACATGACAGCCGTGAAAACGTCTGAGGTGGTAATACAATTTCTTTGGGGAATTAAAAACGAACAGAAATTTTTTAAATATTTTTGTTTTGTGATTGGTAACACTGCTGAGGCCTAGTCATACTGTAGCTTAAGGTCAGACACTGATACTCAGTTAGTGTGGTTCAGTTGTCCATTTGTTCCGAGTGACTGCGGTGTAAAAATGGTTGTTGCACCAGAGGGGCCTGTACCAAGGACGAGTAACATTAATGCCCAGTCTTGTAGTAGCAATCTCCGCATTAGTTACGAAAAAGTTTCATAAATATTACTTTAGCACGCTCCATACTTCGTTCGTATGTGACTGTAAATGGGAATCCTTATTTGCCTGCATCAAGAAACTGGTTTGGCTGTTTTTAAATATTTAGATTCACTCGTATGTACTTCATTGTGGTAAACAGTTTTGTCAATACTTGGCAGCCAGTTGTCGACAGAAATGGACTACAGCTGAACCATACTCGCAGCTCATCACTGTCTGACCTTGAGCTACATTGTGACGAGACCTCAGCAGTGTTGTCAATTATACAACGAAAACATTCCGTGCCATTACGTTTTGAATTTTAATCGTCATTTAGAGTCCAGAATTTGTGTGGTGATACGTCTTCAAAACGTGTACTCATTGTTATATCTATTTTTGTAAAATGTAAATTACATAACGGCCTAAAATATCGATATCTAGATTTCTGTTTGTTCACAGTATTAGCCTAAAGAGTTATTCTAGCTAGGATTATAACAAACTTACAGACATATTGTATGTGAAACATTTATTTTTGTGTATTAAAAATTATGAATATCGTGGCGAAGCTGATTTTAAGGCCGTGTTCCAATATTCGTGCATAAAGAAACTGCATACCTAGTAGTACCGCGAATTACTTATACTCTATTTATTTCACTGTAATACACGTGGTGTTTCAAGCAACTGAAAGAATGTAATGTCATGTGTCCCGAGAACTACTTACTCTCTTTATTTTCAGAATGGGTCTGAGGCCCATTCAACCCCCTCCCCCCCCCCCTCCCAACACATCTGTGCTGGTTACTCATTGAACCAGTCACAACATCCGCGTGAACCCTCGTCTACGTCTAGTGTCGAGTTGAATGCGAGGGAGAACTCATCTGAGCGCCGCTCAGAGACAGGCTGGAATTCGCCTATCTCGTCTTTGCAAAGAAATACACGGAGTTATGATTGTATTCTAGGCAGCAATGATTAGAATTTGTCGTCATTATCCCAGTTTCTGCAGGCGAATGGTGAAATTATTCTCCGTAATAATTTCAAATATGTTTCTTCCACTAAAATGTATTGGTCATGTGCCTCGTTCTAACCTCTGCGGCAGCATACTTTGTCTTCATTTATATCTCTCATCGTTTACATAGTCTCTCAGGATGAATGCCTACGTTCCAGTTCATTAACATCATGTTCGTTTCAGTTGAGTTGTACCACATTTCTGTCTTTCTTTTATCTGCCCTCTATTTCACCATTCCTTAGTGAGCCTTGTGTTTAACGATACTGAACTCAGAATGCCTCCCATATCGTGGTGTTTAGTTATATGAGAGTTTTTTTACATTTACTGCATTTTTTATTAGTTACAATGTATAGTCGTGTAAGGAATAAACTCCAGTCATTATACAGTCATTATATGGCCTATGAGTAGGTTCCTGTCACCTTGTTGATCTCATGGCATGCCACGCCACTGCTCAGGTTCCCGTCTCACATAATTTACCCCTCCTCTCTCTCTCTCTCTCTCTCTCTCTCTCTCTCTCTCTCTCTCGGTGCCTACGAAGTCTACTTGATTTATGGAGGAGGTTTTGAGCAGACACGCCTACATATTACACAGAACTGCGAGGCAATGAACAAAAGAAAACTTGGAATGTCACAGGAGACATAATAAAAACGGGGGGATTAGATGTAATCGTCTGAAGACGCTAGCAATGAAACACGATCGTTTTGAAGAGGCGAACAGCAGCTCATGTTGTTTATTTCTAGTCTATTTAACGACGCTGTCAGCAGCTCAGACTGTAGCGTCGAAAGATGGGTGACAATGAATAATAAGTTGGAAGGGATGCGGAAGGAAACGGCCGTGGTCTAATTGGTGGTGCTATACCGGAATTTGTCTTGGGGGATTAAGGACTACCATGATAAACCTCAGTTACGATAGCTGGTCTCCAGTCAGAGATCTGAATCCGGGACCAACAGAATACGAAGTAGGAATTGTAACCACTTTGGAGTGACGTTCGATACAGCTCATGTTGATTAGGAATGAAGAAACAAATGCTTTGACACTTAAAAAATTACATGAAATGTGGATGTAATTGACGTATGAGGTTCTCACGCCGACGGAATGTGAAAATGCTTGTCTTCTAGTATGCTGATAGATACTGAGGCCACCCCTTTCTTACACTTGGCAATTTCCTGCTCTGTCTACACCCACTTTCCTCTCCCATTGGTCCGGCCAGGGTTTCGATTTCTACTCCTCTACCACCATCATTTATGCACGCGATATACTCATCACCCTGATGATAAAGGCAGTAAGCTCCTCAGAAACGTCAGTAAGTGTCTACGAGACTACACGGTGCAACATCTATTGTTAGTTTTTACTGTTACAACATTTTTCTTTGTTCCGTCTACCAGCTTGTCCTAGTAATCTCATCCTATTACGCCACAAATCGTTATAGCTGATAAATACAAATTTATCACGGGGAAAACATTTATCCAGGAAGGAGAGTAAAGGAAGGCGTGCGTAGAATACGCAGTGCCACGAGGACGGGATGTAGGACATTCTCCTTCGCTACATCTTACCCCTACTCGGGAGACATCCCTGTTTCGCTGTCATGTCAGCGTGACAACATCATCGTATTTTTTCTCAAATTATAATTTAAAGGCTGTAGCGCCGTATCAGCAACTTCAAATTTTTTGATTGGAAACTTATTATTTGCAACTTTTCGCCCTTTAAATTTTTCCGCATTTCTTTATTCAACTAGCAGTTCTCCTGTGGCATTGGAGTCGTGGGGCACATCATATATAGTCACGTGTTGTTTCCATTGGCTCTACAGCCCACTGTAAGCTCTGCCTCAGAGGAACAATCTTCTTTACCACTCCCTGTTTATAGCTGCGGATTTCGAAGTTCCCCCCCAAGGTCTCAAGATTCTGATTTACACTTGCAGTAGATTTTTTTTACTGGGAATCTGTCTTCCGTCCCTACAACATGACCATCCAATTTTTGTTTGTTGAGTTTAATAAACTTGGAAATGCACAGTTCCCTGTAGCCTGTATATCGTATAATTCACTTTTGAACCTACAGTCCACTCTATACATCCTCATCAATGCCCATTACTTTTTCTTTAAAATGTATGCAATGCTCTTTCATCGGACTTGGTCAGGATCCATGCTTCTGAGGCATAGACTCTTACAGACCTTGCTAATAATTTATAAATAGATTCGTTATTTAACTTTGGTAAGCAGTAAACGAGATTTAAGTTGTTTGTATAAGTCATAAAAATGTATTCGCTCTTGTACTACACATTTTAATTTATAACATTTCATTATTTGCATAGTTCGTAGAGGATCTAAAGTACTGAAAACTGTATCTCAGTTCAGCGTCATAGCTGCAAACGACTATTTATTTAATATTAACATTTTAACATGTAGAACCTTCTTTAATAATCAGTAATTTTTCTATTTGTTCACAAAGTGCATTTATCAGATTCGTATTTGCTTTGAGCGTATTAACTGTGTTGGTCTTTGTAGTGGCTGTGGGTTGCGTTTTCATCAACTGCATAGGGTTAACATCTTGATGCGTTCCTTGATGAATATCTATGTATTTAATAATATGTTCTAGATAATAATATTGTTGCTGCCTTTTATAATGCATGAATGGCTTTTATCTTTACTCGTTTTTATCAAGGTACTAGTAATAGGAACGTTATCGGCATGTATCCCTACATATTAAAGTTAATTTTCTTGGGAAGTGGACAGGACTTTAACGGTATTTAAGGTGGTGTATCGTTGTTAAATGAGCAACCGTAAAACATAGCGCCTTATCTTTATTCTGAGATTCTTAGGAATTTCAAAACTGAACGCTTACAGTTAACAATATGTTTGTTTAGAGTAACCCCAAAGTTCCCTAAGATGATAGATTTTGCTGATTTTGCAAGTCGCGTCTGGAACTGAGATTGACTACAGAACGCAATGCCCGCTTTCCTCATCGTGATGAACCATGTAACTTGGGCCAAGGTAAGTTTTCCCCAGGGAGTAATTTTACTGGAAACTTTTATCGTTGCCCAATAACAAATAAAACACCACCAGACTGTCAAGTTAACAAGTTTGTCTGTTCCCAGTTTGACGTCCTTGACTAGACTCACCCCGATGTTAGGACTATAATCAGCTGTGAACTAAATTGTTGGTAGAAAAGACTGTGACTCTAGGACACTGTAAGCATTTACAGGCCGTTCATATTGCACTTTGTAGAAGCTTGTAGTAGTACAACTAACATATTTTCAATACAATTTAAACTATCAATTCCGAGTAAGGTTTGTAGATTTCACGGTTGTGACGGTGATGATGTTGTTATGGGTCTGTGTGGTCCCGTCTGTTTGACAAAGAGCCGAAGATGGAGACTTTTTCTCCGAAACGTTGGCACTTACTGACGAGTTTACACGGCGACAAGACCTGGAAGACCATTCATAATTTAATAGCCTTTGTCAGTAGACAGATTGTTTTAAATACCGTAGCTCAGATAAAATTGTTGTAGGCTTATTTTCTGCACCGGTATACTTGATTTTATTGTTCACCGGAAAATTGAATTTCGTGGGGACAAATTTCTCGCCGGAAACCGTGAGAAACCTACTGAGACGCAAACGGTTGATAGGCCTGTTCATTAATCCTCCAGATGCAAGGGACGAGAGGTATTTTGGGGGGGGGGGGTTGCCTTAATTGTAATGCCATTAGTAATACTTGATGCAAGGAAACCTATGTTGGATTCACAGTTCCAAAAGCATGTCTCTCCACCACTCAACAAAAGGAGCTGTAACCGGAAGTTGGTACCAGATATGTTCATTTAACAGTTCCAGCTAGATCATCATATATGAATATAAGTGAATGTAGCTGTCTAACTGAAGTCACGATGTACGTAATCGTGAAATATATGCCTATTTTATCGCGCGACGAACCTTTTGCAGATACTCGTAAATCTGTGCATAGCTCCAGGATTTCCACTGCTGTACAGTGGATTTCGGTGGAATTTGTTCTTTTTATTCTACCATAAAATATTGTTGGGTTCCTTCATTTATCTTGTATCGTTGCGATATAAGTTCTGTTTTAAACGAAACCTAAATCCAACGTCGTCTCTTTTTTTTTTTTTTTTGAAGAGAACGTAGTTTTGAGCAGAATATTTGGATGTAAGAAAGTCCATGTCCCAGGGCGGAGGGAGAAAACTGCATGAGTAGCTTCATAATTGATACTGTTAATCGAATATTATTATTATGACGATTAAATCAAGGAGTATGCGATGGTAGGGCAACGTGAGAAATGCTTTCAGAATTTTGTTTGATGCCCTGAAAGAAAGCGACAGTTCGAAAGAGTTGGTAGGATAACATTAACATAGATCTCAAGGAAGTTGGGTTAGAGGGTGTGGACTGAATTGATGCTTCACGATTGGGACCAGTTTCATATTCTTGTGAACACGGCAGAGGATATGCTGTATTCACCATTCAACCACATGACGCGGCTTATAGCCCGAGAGTCTTTCATCAACTTCAGTCGCCTCGAAAGCTTCACTTTATACAACGGCAATAGACGTTTGGGCTCTACAGAAGACCAGGAATTTCATGGATATCTGGCTGAGTATAAGCTTGTCAAAGAGGACTGTGTTCCACGGACTTTGCTTGTTATTTAGTTTGAACGATTTGTTGTATGATAAAGCTGTTCGTTACTTACATTATAGACATTGCTTAGATCTGAAGTATTTCAGACATGTCGCAAACTTGTAATTTATGACTTATTGCGGTGATACCTATATATATGTAGCTTGATTAGCTTTACAGCAACGCATTCAACCACAGCAGATTTATATCGGCAATAAGTGAACTTCCAAGTTTTCGGAGGTAGGCAGAATATGAGACAAGCATTTGGAATCCGCATGTCTTTCAAGGAGTGAAACTGGCTACTCTTATATTTTTATGTAATTCTGTTGCACGACAACCAACAGATCTACCTCCTGAGAGGTGCAGTCAGACAAACTTGTGGCGATGTTAGCCACTGCTGACTCGTGTCACCGTTTGCAATACTATGAGCAAATGGTTGAAGGATCGGAGAGGAGGAGATGTTTCCTTCCAGGTTCATACAGCAAACGTCTTCCGCTTCAGTCCTCCTCCCCTCTCGTCCCTAATTTGGCTGTCAAAATAACCTGCCTCTACAGTAGCAACTTCGTCCCTCCTTCGAAATCTCTGCCCCTCGCACTGCGAATGCCTTTATGTCGAGATTGTGCTTCTGTGCACTAATACAATGCCTCATCTTAGGTCTGCATGTCAAAGTGGAACGTCTGATTCAAATTAGCCACCAATTTTGGCGCCGATAAATTGACAGACAATTGTGTCTGATTTCATAATTACTTCTTTATGGCTGAAGAACATAGTTTAATGTATGTGATAGAACACGTACAAATTCATGCTCGGCATGAACCAGTTCGAAATATAGAAGAGAATATATTAAGGTGTAAACAGAGTTTCAGAATTAATTTTTAGCGTTCTTTGCATTCGTAATTCCTCTTGATGTTTGCCTACGGAGGATACAAGCCTGTTCTTGGCATTAAAATAAACATCGCTTACATTTCGTTGCAAAGCCTCAGGATAAATTTTGTTGGTAGCAAAGCCAGGTAAAGAGGTGTGTATGTCGATAATATATCATATCGATGAATGTTTCAAATAAAATCTGCAGACTTTATTGGGAGGTAATGGTTATGCATTTATTTTTATACGAACGTTTTATAAATGTAATGCAATTTGATTTAAGCTGCCTGAAATTCCCGATGTGAAGCAAAATATTAATTCCTCGACAGATTTTAATGCAGACTCTTTATACCACATTTTTATGGGAAACCCGGTGAGTGGTTTGGTATATGAAATATGTGAAGAGACTTTAAAACATGGTGTCGACGCTGTCTGATCATGCAATACATGTGTGAAAAGAACGCGAATTTAATTACACTCAGGATTAAAAGAATGTCGTACCTGGCGATTGTGTCGCGAATTGAAAGTCTTTGAGCTCAGCATGTCTCTGTATTCTGTTTCTGCAGTGCACTACGATTTAAAGATATTTCTACCAACTTTGTTAAAATATATAATTGAAAGCTTTGTTGCTAAGTCCGTTTGAAGATATAATTCTCCGTATTTCTCCTGTTATTACTCTTGGCAGCTTACACCTCCTCTGTAACAGCGGAGAACATCGGTAAAATTAATTCAGGTATCGATCATTGACAGACATATTGAATACGATATTACAAGCTCTAAAGAGGGAAATTACTATTCAGAAGTTGACTTCGTTTAGCTGGTGAACTAATTCCCGCCTTTTCCGTAAACAAAGCCTTGTAATGAGTCATCTGCATCCAATCTATGTCATCATGTCCGATTTCTTTAACACCCACTTTAACAATATTCGTAGCTGTTTTGCATACCTGAAGGAATTCTTCAATCTGAGAATTGCTGTGCTTTGTAATAATAATTCAATTAAATTTCATTTCCTTTATCAGAGTGTTTGTTAACGGCGTAGATCCTATGGCAGGCAAAGAGTGGTAAATATATACAAAAAAAAATGAAAAAAAAGTAAATACATATAATAAATTCAAGAATTTTCTTGTATCTCTATAATGTATCTTCAAAAGAGATGTTTTTGGTAAAAATATCAACAAATCTAGAACGTCGTTTGCAGCATTTATGCACCTAGTTGAAGGACTATTAACAATTCAGTTCACTTCCTTTATTATGGTATTTACATAAGCAATGGGCCTATGACAAGGAAACAGTGATAAATATATACAATGAACATTGCACATTAATAATAATAACAAAAACACTAATAACAAATAGCATGAGAATTCACTGAACGCAGTTGTAACATGCCACCGTAAACGGTTGCCATAATTTTGGAAGTAAAAAGTACACATAGTCTGGGTAGCCAGAAGAAACGGTTTCTCGTCCAGGTTGCCATGAATTTTAAATACGAGGCCGTTATGATAGAAGGGTAATATATGTGGAATACAAAGGCAGTGTTTGTTGGAGCAGTTGGGAACATAAGGAAACCACTTCCAATTATTCATATGGCATCCGTGGTGCGAAGTCACCAAAGGAATTACAGCGCAAGGCTCTTTTGGAAGCAAAACATTCGCGTGAAGTACACTGACGCGGTACAAGTTACAAAGGCCGTGTTCGTAGGGTCAAATATGGAAAGGAATAGATATTAATGTAGTAGTGACCTGTTTGAGCGCATTAATAATATGATTTTTAATATTTACGTGTGGTGACATCGAACGTCGTCGTCGAGGTATTAGCACTTCGTATTCGGGAGGTCCCGCGATCGAGTCTCGGCACGGAGACCGGTTATCTTGACTGATGGTTTTCGTGGTTATTCCCATTTTATCCAGGCAAACGCCGAGATAGTTCTTCGAGGTAGGCTACGACCGCTTCCCTCCATACCCTACAGTTTATTATTCTTTCGACACTGAACTACAGAAAGCGTCGTTGAATAAATGTGTGATTATGGAAGGGTGATTGTAGGTCCATAACTGTTGACGTAATTGCTAACACGCCAGAGTATCTTTCCGTTCCGTTGTGTCATGGCAGATGTCTTGTAGTGACTTACCTCATTTTGTTGTGTGGGCTGAGACTTTAGTTGCCAAGGGCTGGGTTGCTTTGACTAAGAAACTGTAGCAGTTAAACTGACGCGTTCTGACCCTTTTATTGACTTCTCAGGATCGTTAACCACTTAAATGTTCTTGTCAGTTTTAAGCCCTTTAACAGTACGAAAGGAACTCATGTACGCAATATATAACAATGAAGATCCTACCTCCAATTAAACCGATTCTCTGTTACAAAGATAAATCACTTCAGGGTGATTCGGAAATTTATCGCTAGTTTTAAACGAACATTGCGAAACCCATACACACATAAATTCGTACTTATTTAATCTTGAAGGAAGTGGTACATAGGATCATCAGGGCGATTACCGCAGCAAGGATCTCTAAAGCGTCGGTAATCATCTACCAGACAGCACGAATCACCATCCCAGAAGAGAGAGTCATCTTGAAATTGTTTACTAAATTTTCATCTCCTAGTTCTGCCCAACTTATTCGCTTCAAGACGATCAAGTTAATAGCTGGATGAAAGTTTAATGTTAACTCTTCGTAGTATAGATTTGTCATGGACTTACACGCCTACTGTCCTATTAAAATTGTCTGTCTTTATGCAGGGGCCAGTAGACATTACAACATAACCTCTGTAATCGCCTCCCGTATTAACTCAGTGTTGATTTTTTCTGAAACTATAGCATTGAATATAATAATGTGTTAATACGTAATGAAAACATGTGGATCTATTATTACGTAATTTTTCATTGTATTTGAATACCTCTGTGGAGCATGTAACTGAAAATTCGATATCGTCCTTCTGTTAAAATAGTCCAACAAGTAGAATAATACATGGGTTTCAAGTATTTCCGTGCTTAGGGAATTAAAAATGGAGCTGCTCTTATAACGATCAGAGAGTCCATGATACTGATGCTTTCGTGTGTTAATGGACCCGTTTCTGATAGATTACTACAAATTCCAGCACTCCGACGGTACAGGTAGTTTTGTTAATTGTCATTTAAGCTGCTAATATTGTTTGTACTGTAATGGATACCTTTCCGAGGCTAATGATAGGTCAAAACGATCTGATACTTATGCAAGTAAATGACGTAGTAAGCTAAACTTTTCATCACAGGTGTGCACACTTTCACAACTTTCTCATTAGAACATTAATATACATAATTAATTACCTGTGTCGTCTAGATATTGAAACAGAACGTGTGACGTCAAGACGACGACCGTCTTCTGTGATGTTGCGCCGTGTAGTGTGGTGGAATATTACTGATGTTTCAGAGGAGATTACTGTCTCCATCTTCAGGGTGATTGCCCTCTGAAACGTCGGTAAACATCTACGAGCGTACACGGTGCAGCATTTCAGTGAGTTGATACTGAAGTGAATGGATTTTCGAACAAAATATGGCTAAAATTTTATCACCTGCATGTGTGAAAGCGTTTGTGTGAATTGAATGTTGAACACGGTGTGTGGTTAAAATATTATTCATGTACATGTTCAGTGCAAGTTTTAATAGTTTTAAGAGCGATGAACACGCTGCATTTTTAAACAAAACATTTATATTTACTTCCAATGTGAATAATACACTCAAATGGGCGTTTGAAGAGTAACTAATGTAAATTTGAGGTTTTCACAGCAGCAAGTATGAAGATTTCTGTCTTCTGGGTTGTTGCGCTGTGTAGTATGGTAGATGTTTACTAACGTTTCAGAGGCCATACTGCCTCCGTCATCAGGGCGATGAATGTGTTCATACAACAACCCAGAAGACAGAAATCTTCAACTAATGTAAAGTTCAATAACAATACGTGAAACAGAAAAATCAACATGCAATTATTTGTAACTTAATTTAAACTAATTCAGTATAGATTATTAATAAGGTAATGGAAAAATTATTTTGTTCCGTGTTTCAATCAATTTATCTCTTTAACTTTGAATTCTTCTGAGAAGTTTTAAATGAATACTTGGATGTTGTGAGTAATAAAGTATTTCGCCTTGTAAAAGCGAAGGGAAATGTTTCTTCTTCCAATTCTGTAATTTGTGTAAGAACTCAACTTTATTACTCATCTCTTGAACACACGAAAAAAATTCCGGAAGATACAATAAAAACGAAAAGAAACACAAAAGAAAAGGAATTAAGTCTGTCAATTTGTTTTATTTTTTATTTCTGTAATGATTAGTTCGACCTGAATGGAAAGCAATTATTGAAGAGAACGTATTTTATCTTGCAGCATTGCGCATGTCGGATGTGTCTTTAATAGTGGTGGAAATTAATTAGAAAATCTAATTAACACGCTATGTGAATAGTTTTATCATTCATTGTAAATGTTTCCGTACGTGTGGTAATGGTAGTTATGTGTGTTGAGAAAGTAAAGTTGTTATTCTCTTTGTCAGTGACGTCATTATATCATCGTAGAAGTGTAACGTCTTTATTCCGCTGCTTCCAGAGAATATTATGGCGTTTTTTTTACACAGAAACTATACTTAAGTAACTTGACGTACACAAAGAACTACGAGTGAGAAGCGGAGAAAATACAGGCTAGTTGGTCTGAGTTGTAATCGGGAGGTTCCCAGTTTTAGTCTCGACTGAGGAAGAATCTGTTATTACAACTGGTTTGGTGGATTTCCTCAGTTCCTGCAGACAGATAACTAGAATAATTACTAGATACGTCTAGACAGCTTCCATCTCTTTTTTTTCAGGTTTAATTTCCGTAAATATTTTCTGTTGCAAAGGGTTTGTGGCAAGGCTATTAGCTGCCACGTATGCTTTTTAAGATCTATTTAGATAAGTTACTGTAAGATGGAGGAGAAAATGCAATCCTGTGGCTATACCAATTACAGAAGAAACATTTCTGTACACCCTTCACTTTGCTGACGACTCAGTGGTCATTGCACAGGACAAAGATGACGCAGAATACCTGTGGAAAAAGCTGAAAGAGGAGTACCAACACCGGGGCCTCACCATGAATATGGACAAGACGAAACACCTTTGCCTACGAGGACAAGCAGAAGACTTGCAGCTTTGCTGTGATATCAGGGTGCAGGCTTGTAAAGAATATGTGAACCTGGGGCTGTTGACAAGAGTGAGAGAAGCGAGAGGGAAATTCTAAGCAGGATGTCTAAAAGAAAGAGGGCTATAGGAACTCTGAATTCTATCCCATGGGAAATACCATAAACATTAATGTTGAAAAAAACACATACAACCCCATTCTTAAAAGTATATTGTTATACGGGTGCAAAGTGTGGCAGGTGGGGGAATGTAAAAGGAATGATGGAGGACCGTTTGCCAAAGAAGCTTTTGGAATGGCAGACAGAAGGTCGCAGACGTAGAAGAATAGCATTGGTCTATTTGAATATATAGCTGGATAAATTGTAGCGCCGTGTAGACTGGTAGAATTTTACGACTTTTCATCATCATGGTAATCGTCCTGATGATGGAGGCAACAATTGTTCCCGAAACGTCGGAAAATTGCTACGAGATTACTCGGCACAAGCACCCAGAAGACAGCAAGCTATATGCTCGCCGCAGTGACAACCGGATATTTCTCACAAAGCTGAGTGTTTGCTTTCCGTGTAGGCCGTTTACTTGCCGATGGATAGAGTTGTGGATGACAGAGACAACAAAGTGACCATCGCTTTACCGCTGGGTAGGGATTTAACATAAAGCAGGCATGATATAAGTTTATATTCCACAAATAGTCGATAATAAATTAATTATAGCGCTAGGCATTCCATTCCACGAACCAAATGAATAAAGGTTATACAACACACAGAGAATACTGAATTGTATATCCTCTGTTAAAATTCTTTTGGAATCTGTGTAGGAAACATAAGTAAACCACTGAATCTGTGATTTATTTTTGGAAGATTATGCACTATCCTTATGCCTATATACAGAATGTGTCAAAATTGTGTTAATACTGATATGATATTTATTTATTAAGGCCTTTTTTCAGATTGTTATTTTATCGCCACAGTAATGTTTGACACATTAACGCTAGAAGACAGAAGAGTGGTTGGGAGTTTAATGGAGGTGTTTCGTTCACCAACGATAGTCTAAAATATATTTGGTTAACAATTCCAACGTTATTGTAATTTTTATACACACTGTATTTTGCTGAGATTAGTTTTGTCCTCTGTGTTATTTTAGTAGAAGAATGGGGTACTATGCGTTTTATTTTATTCTGTGCTGTACATACCTAAATTACATTATAAATACTCACTGGTTGTAAGAATCAGTTTGAACATTTTTAGACGTTTGTACGTGGCAACGACTGTACAGTTACTTTAGGCTACTTTAGCAGTTCAGAAATGACTGGGTCTCCATGAAGTAATGAACTGACAGCCATCCACCTTCTTACATCTTCTGCAGGAATAAGCCCATTAATTACAGCTCTCAGCATCGCGACTGTGTTTTATTTATGGAAAGCCTGAGAATTAAAAAACATTTTTAATATTGCTTCATAAGTTGCAGAGAAAGCAGGATTATATATAAAATACTTAACTCCTTACATATCTTAAACTGCTTATATTAGCAGAGTTCTCGAAGTGTTGTTACAGGGGTAAATTCGACAAATTTGTACTTTTCTTATCAATATTTCTTGCCCGAAACATTATCATAGGTCTGACCATTTGATAAGTATCGAAAAAATATTATTTTACTTACATTACTCTGACTCGATACCAGGTTAGTTTTTCGTGTTTGTGACCTTAGGTTCTGTATTCTAGATTAAATAAACAAATTTTGTGCTTTGCGCCGTTCTTCTGCCATGCTTAGTTTCCGAGATACAGAAACCATCTTCACAGGATTTCGAACCCAGGACACTTTGTAGTTGTTTTTAATCTGTTCTTGATTTTAAGTAATGAACATGCAAAGTTTGGTGCAAATCAGTATGTCCTTTCTCCAGCTATAAGCGAACACACATAGACACAAGTTCAATTTTATGCTCATCCACTATTTCGAGTCAGGTTAGTTGCTTAAGTACTGGTTTATTAATTTATATGCGCAGTTTGTATCCCCTAGACCCCCTTGCCGTATCCATAATTACAATGTTGAGTAGGAGGTGCTCGTTAGAAAATAATATTTTCAGATTTTATGTACTTCCTTCTATGGCCGTGACGTGTGTTGCTGTTTAGCGTCTCTTGATGAAATTCTACAGTGAACATTTATAACTGAGTGAGAATAATGAAGTTTGAAGTTTTCGTAATCACTACAAGTATAATTTTCTCTATAAACGTTAAGAATTGTTTTCTGCTAATGCGTAACTATTCTGACATGAATTATAAATATGAAAATTGGCTGCAGACTGTATTAACTTGATACCTTACGTATTACCTCCTACTGTTAATATACTCTGCATGTATCAGTTGCGACACAAATTAAACTGAGTTTACAATGTTTTCACAGCATTCATAACTTTACAGGAGGAAAGTATTGAGGTTTAAACAAATTCTTGGTTGTATAAACTGTAGAACTGCCCATAATTTTGCATGCTTAGTTATGCATTCATAATTTTAGGAGAAAATAAGTCAGAAATGAAACATTGAAGCGAAACGCCTCAAAGAGGAAACTGGCTGAGATTTATCTCGTAGGACACAAACTTCAAGTGGGGCAGGCATAGCGTCCGTCTCCGTTATCACTTGCTGAAAGCTTGTAATTTGTTTTGGGATTGCATAATTGTGCCTAGAAACTTGGAAAGTTAGAGTCCATAAAGTACAAACACAGCTCTAAACTTAACATTCTATATTTTAACCAAGTAGTTAGAGTTGTTATTTTAGAGCAGTCTTGTAAGGCAAGCAAAAATGGAGGAAATATTATTGGCGCTTCATTCATTTATCTTCCTCCCATCTTATTTTCATCTCATGGAAACTTATTGTGTACATGTAAAATATTCTTAAATCCACCTTCCGCCCGGAAAAGAACCCCTTAAAATTGCCCTCATTATTTTTCTGGTCACTGCTACTTTGTTAGTTTGTAGCTAAGGTGTTTATACTTTGTTAATTGTAGTTTCACATGACAGACGATTCTACATAGTTACTACAAGATGAACCATTTTAAAAGAGACCCAACACAAATCACATGTATCACCGTTCTTGAAAAGCTACTAGTTGCCCAGCTAGTCAAGAAATTCGTCGCCTTTTTTATGGAACCGGAAGGTGTCCACAGGAGACCTCCACTGGTCGCTGTCATATGTCAGACGAATCCGATCCACGACATCGAACTCTGGCATTGATTTCGTTTCTCTTGTAGTATTAAGATGGCCAGTTATTTCCATCAGGCCGATCATACTGATAATGGATGCAGCAGGGACCCCTGAAACATGAGTAAACTCTGCGAGACTATATGGCGCAATAGCCTAGACGACACCCATCTTTTTCCTTGCCGTTGCGAGAACCTGATACCCCACGAAGTAAAATTAACACACAGAAGGATACTAACACCATAAATATTGTTACTTTAAAATATGATTAAATATAACATAGAGTTTACTAAGTGTGCCAGCATCTTTGCAATCGATAGCTTTGGGTGATGCGCACATAGCACGGGGGGGTCAAGTTTTAATTGAAAAACCAACAGAACACAAACGAAAATGCCTAAATTTCGTAACAGGAACGCGAGTAACAACGACATTAATCTGTAGCATGTTTACTGTTGAAAACTATTAATTATATTTTAACCCGAGTATGATTAGATTATGTGACTTTATGTGTACTAAACCTAGAGGTAAAGGGCAGTTCATTATTTTACTGTAATTTTACAACAGTCTGCCTGCGTACAACATTTACAACACAAAATGTGTAGGCCAGGATGCCTGTGATATAGGAAAGTAGACTGGCAGGAACTACAGAACAGATTAAATTCGGGGAATACTTGCTGCCATGCAGTTTAGAATCTCTTGTCTTCCTGACTGCCATCTACAGTCCTGGACATTAAAATATACAAAACTGTACTTTCACTTGTTGCTTTGCTCAGGTGTGCAACTTTGTCTGTATCACTGAGGGAATAAAACAGATTGATTTTTGTGTGGGTGTAGGGTGCTGAGCATAATATCTGTACCTGAGAGAGATGAAGTGACAAGAGGGTGGAGAAAATTGCATAATGAGGACTTTCATACTTTGTACTCTTTACGAAATATAATTATAATCTAGTCAAAGGCGGCGAAATAATTGGAGCATGTGGGAAATAAAAAATGCACACAAAATTTTGTTTTGAAAATCTGAATGAAAGACAGTCACTGGGAAGATATAGGGGTAGATAAGAAGGTAATATTATAGTTGATCTTAAATATAAGGGCGTGAGCTGTATTGGTATGACTTAGAACGGCGACAGGTAGCGGACTCATGTGAACACAGGAATAAAACTTCTGCTCCCGTGAAAACTGAAGAATTTGACTAACCTAACCTAACCTAACCTAACGTAACAGCTTTCAGTGGAGTGAGTTTGGACCTAGTAGACATTTTCATTGGTTCTCGTCATAGTTTTTTAGTCGACTATGTGGTGGCTTTTATTTTTGTATTAATCTGCTGGACATTGGTGACATTCAGCATACAAACCTTCTAAGAACAAACGTCTCCTGTCACAGTGAAAATCTGGTATTCCCAGTTCGTACCAGTATTGACACGAATGTATATCCGTATTTATTTGTGTTGTGTTGATTTTTGTAAGTAGAAGCCTTGCAATGAGCTGAAACCTTATAAAATTAATTCCACCGAATGCCAAACGGTTAATTACTTTAGAAATAATATAAACTTTTTGTTTCTCTTCGCGAGAAATATTCCTCTTTAGAATACCTCCTTTGTCTTTGGAATATGAATACCTTACATTAGTCGACACTTTGGTGTAACAACTCGGTTGTTTTAATCATGAGCACTAATTTTTCATCAATACCGTACGAAACTACAAAATATAAAGTAAAATGTACGTTTCTACATGGGGACAATTCTTCTTTACAAGATTACCAAGAATAATGAAGTGGTCCTGCCTAAGATAGTGTGTATGTTAATTAAAAGAAACGCCGCTTGAAATATATTATTGTTTCCAGTACCGTATCTTAAAATAGTGTTCTGATGTTTCTGGGAGCTTTTGTTCTCCCCTTTCTGTACGCTGTGATCCTGAAACAACAGAATAAAGCACTCCTCCCCTACACGACTTGGGACTGTCTGCACAATCCTTCTCCGTCCAGACAGAGCTCTGTCCGTGTTAGACTCTGAAACAAACTTCAGGACGAAATGTAGATGTGATAGACTTTATTGTGGTAAAATGTTGGTAATTAGTGCAGAGGGCCAAACGTTAATATCACCGTATTAAGGTGAATATGAAGATTTGCCGGGATGTTGGAGGAGAGGGGCGGAGGGAGACGAGCATAAATATGAAACAAGGATGGATAAAGTTATGGAATTTATTAGGAAGACACCCCCTGTCTTTCATAGTCAGTCTACTGTTATGAAGTTATAAACTCAAGGAAGTTTTCAGAAAGCACAACACTTAATCCCACAGTCACACACGCGGCACTGGTCTTATCCAGTATATTTCTTTTCTTACGTTTTGAAGTCGCTGCATTTCAGAACACGTACTGTACCATCTGCTGAGCCGATGTAGCACCGAATGAAATGCGGTGAGATGATTGTGAATGGTGACTCGTAAGGAATATGTAAAGAAGATATCGTGACCCATTTTAAGGTACTGCAGCAGAATTCGCTTGAAATAAAAACATGACATACAGGCGACTCTCGTAAAACGCTCTGTCTCTGTTTCACATCCACGTTCTTACAGTATCATGAGGAACATCAGTATCCGATCCGCGGCTACGGCAGAAGTTGCCGCTCAGCTCCACTGAGTTGCGCACGAAGTTTTACTGACTCACCCCATCATTTTGACTCTGGGGACTACAAATCTCTTGTTGTATCATTCAGAAAATTCACGGATAATATTTCGTTTATATTCGTACACGTTTTAGATATGCGCGGCGATTTGAATGAACGCGGTGCAACAAACAAGAACACATCATCTTCAGACATATCGCCGTTAAAGCCTGAAATCTCACTATACTGATTGAGTTCGTCGTATTTCTAATTGTAATTGTATGAACCATTCATCTCATTCTGAAGTCACATACCCATCTCATTTGACTCTATACATTATGTACGAAGTTATGTTTTCGTAATGTAATAGTTATTCAGACTACATGAATGTGGGTCAAATTTCACAGTACGTTTTATGTTTATATAAATTTTTAACAACAAAGAATGATAAATATAAGCATGTATATAAATGATGGGGAATAGGAGTGGATACTTCGATATAATGTAATAAACTAGAATATGTCAGTGTTACGATCAAGTTCTGGAAGTGTTTAAATAGTTCATTGTTTAGCCATGTTTAAGTTCGCGTCTCTACCACTTGAATTATGTAAGCAATTCCATGACAAGAAAATGAATTATTTGCTTCCTTAACTCCTTCTGTCCCTCCGCTCACACCTTCACCCCCGCCATTCAACGAATAGAAAGCCTATCGAATATTAAAGCAGTCTGAAATATCCGAAGTGTAGATGAGATGATAAAAGTTTATTCTACAAAGATAATTTACGGTAATATATCAATAAAATCTGTCTTTAATTGAAAGATTTACTGACGTTGTTTCAGTAATGGCCGCGCAACTCGTAAATTTAAGTACTCAGATAACGAAGTCGAGTGATTTAACACTCGTATTCTGGGGGTCCCGGGTTCAAATATCGGCTCTGAGACCACTTTTTCTGCTAAGTGCGAGTTTTACTCCTGTGAATAACAGCATCTAGTGCAGTCATCTTGTCAATTACCTTTTATTTTAATTATGAAATTTGCTCGAACCATTTGACTATATGTATTAATTTCCCTGATGCCACTGATGATGACCTCTTGAGGTCGAAACGCGTATGGCAATAGTGTCCATTATAGTGTTAATAGTTGTTGGTTTTTTTCACTCTATATTCTAATACACTACACGGTATGCAAAGTTTTAACACTTTTTCTGACGTAAAACAGGCTTTATGATCTCTGCTCGGAATCACTTCTTGTTCACATGTTCTCCTTCTCTGTGCTTTATTGGTTTCAATTCAGGAACCAAAGAGAGAGAGCGCCCTTTCCCTATGCTTGAATATAGACGCGGAGGTATCTTTCGAAGCTTAGTGCTTTACTTCGGCCAGACCATACACAGTGTCAACTTGTTTCATTGACTGTACTAAGCTATTATCAAGAAATGTTTATACCACGCAACAGTCTTCTTGGTGCTACAACCCTGCTGTCCTCTAATCCTAGATATTTCCTAAATCCTACTGAGGACGGCAATAGGACTTGAGTTGGAATCCTTCATAAGGAAACACAAAACATGAATACCATGAACCTACGATCTCAACGTATAGGGATTCGTCAGCTGACTAATTAACTAACTAGTTAGCCAACTTCGCAGAGGAGAGCCCTTTATGAGGATCTCACAGTTAGTCAGAAATTCTTTGTTTCTCATGGAAACCGAAGGTTCACTGCAGTGCTTATCAGAGCCAGCCACTGAGTCCTGTTCTAAGTCAGATGAATCCACTCCAGGTGCTACCACAATATTTCCTCAAGATCCATTTCAGTATTATCCCCCCATTTACGCTTGGGTTTTGGGAAATGTCTCTTCCTATCATACTTTTCTCAAGTTCTGTATTCATTTCATGTCTCTGCTATGTGTACTACGTTCCCCGCCAATCTCGCCCTTCCATATTTTGTTACCGTAATAATATTTGGTTAACAGAACATATTATGGAGCTCCTTATTACTCACTTTTCTCCGGTATCCTCTCAGTTCATCCCTTTTGCATTAGTATGTTCGTATCAGCACTCTGTCCTCAAAACACCCTAATCTGGGTTATTCCCGCAATGTGACACACAAAGTTTCACATGCATGCAAATAACAGGCAAAATTATAATTTTATTCGTTTCAACACTTTTGCTTTTAGATAGCCGGCGGGAAGGCAAAATTCTCTGAACTGCATTGTAGCAAATATTCCCCAAATATAATGTGCTCTTAATTTCTTCGTGAATCTAGTTTTATTTGATACTGTTATTAACAAATATTTGATCTTATCGACACTGAATTACTGTTCAACGCAGGAAAGCTTATTCCCGTCAACTTTGACGGGCCGTAACTACGCTAGCGTATAAAATGGACGCGGGAAGAGATGGAGTCCGTCCTCAGGGCTTATAGATTTACATTGTCTTCATTCACTGAAGCGTCTCGAGTGTCTGTACAATTAATTTTTATGAAGGAAATTTTTTTAATTCATTTTATACCACTGTTTTTAATTTACCTTAACGAAATATGCCTTCCATTTTCTGAGGCGAAGGAAGGTTTAAGTTGTCAACCCACTCCAAATCCGCGTACTTATTTTAAATTCAGCGTGGGCTGTTACTTATAATTGTAATTATAAGAAAACCAACTTGAAGTGGAAAAATTTTCAAGCTTCTTCGTTTTAAAAATTATATTTTGGGATTCCTGAATCAGCTTATTATCTTCCTTCATAATATTTTATCTTGAGCTCTCATAGTGTTTACTTCTTACAAAGATGCAAGATGCAAGAATGAAAAATGTGTTTTTCCTAGAAAGTCAGTTTTCGTTTGAAATCATGTGCCGATCTGTATTGTTTAAATCTGACATTTTTCGCCTAACTGTGCTTTATCAATCATGAGTATTGCTTATATAGCGTCGAATGAGAGAATGATTGGTCTTCTAACGAAGACCAGGAAAGAAATTGAAAGACCATGAAGTACTATCGTCTGTTTGGAAACTGAGAAAAACCACTCAAACCGTAGTGCGGATAATCAGGGATAGGACCGGTACCTTCCGAATAGCGACAAATCAGTTACGCGATGGCCCGTTTAGAGCCTGTAATGGTAGCATTGTCAGAGTTGTATATGACTTGATTTGATGTGGGCATTCTAAACAAAAGGACGCTTCGATTACGGTGGACTGCTCTGTTGGTCTACGTGGGAGTGAATTCCAGGTACAATATCGGTGCCACATATCGACGTCCATAAGTTACATTTTCCAAGACGGAGCGTCCATATTCATGACGCTTGATATTCGAGCTAAATCACATGCCATTTGTTACGATAGGATCATCCGTAATGATCGGCTTCAGACGAGACGCGGTCGTCCATTCTTCCATTCTCATTCATTCTGTGTCTATCATTTTTTTTCTTACTTCGTGCTTTTCTCTGTCTCTTTCCTTGCCTTTCTCGTTTACTTTATAACCGTCTTTGTTTATCCCTACCACCTCCACACTCTTCATCTCTCTCTCTCTTACTACCGTTCTCCTTCTCCGTTTTTTCTTCCATTGTATTAATCCAGCTTCTCTTTTCTTTCTTCTATTTTCCATCCTCTTTTCTTTAGTTGATTTTATTCTTCCTATGCTTTTTGCTTCCCTTCTTGTTTCTTATCCACATTAAACATTGGAAGAACCGTCAGTGTTTTGTGGTTAGTAAGCCATGACATTTCCTCCTCAGTCTCGAACCGCGGACCGTGATAATTGTGGTGTAACCCACCACATGTTGCGTCCTGTAGAATAATGCATCTGAGCCCAGTAACTTTGCAATTCAGAGACTTAACTTCCGTGGCTTGGTGCGTCTTCATATTGATTTCAGTTATTCCTGAAGAATTTTGGCGAACGAGGCCTGGATTCCAGGTGCTTTGGCCAACAGAATTGCCTTTCAGGGACGAATTGTTATTGTGTAGTTACTTGGCCGTCATTTCTTTGCTTTTTGAAAGGCTTGCTGAGGAGTTTTATGGATTCAGTTCTGAGATTTTATATGCAGTATCTCACAGAGGAGGAGAGTAAACACTAAACGAGAAGAAAGAAGAAATGCACGGCGGGATTGTAGATTTTTAGGAAAACTTTTATTTGAGCAGTGTATTTGGTTTGTTCTCGCCTTGGACACCGTCTATTCTGACTTTCCTTCGACGAGTGAGGAATGCCACCAAAATCTCAGTCAGGTTAATCGAATTTTGAATCCCTAACTCTCGAGTATTAAAGCGTGTGGCTGCTAGCTAAAGAAATGTAGTGCACATGGACAGAGCAATACGAGAAAAAGTTCTTGGGTTTTGTTAGCGACGTAACATTAACGTTGAATCATTGGCCTGCGTTCCTTTACAAGCAATTGAATAAATACTGGCTTTCTGTGGTTATTTTTAATGAACCACATCATTTCGTATCCATACGCTGCTGTTATTACAGGGATTTCGTAGTATTGTCAAGGGAACACCAAAATGAATTAAAACAGGCTACGACTGCTCCCCCAAACAGAATTTCATTCCTCATTGGACACCATACAGGTTTTGCAGTGAGAAATCTTGTCTTGTAAATAAGCCAAAATTCACAATAATTTTACACGTTATTTTCTTAGCCTTTTGAAGTGCTCATTAAATAAGTATTAAATTACATATATTTATGTTAACAGTTCTGTTGTATTCAAAACAAAACTTACTCTGTTATTAGAACGTTGTTAAGTAGTAGAAGAATCCGTCAACCACATCTATACTGTGCTCAGGTTGAAAATGTTTTTAAGCTAATAACGTCACATTAGGTATTTTACTATTTTCATTTTAATTACACACATTTTGAATTGTTACATGTTTCTCGTATATCTGCATACTGGAGTGGGTTGATGTAGACCAGAATGCCTCATGATCACTGAACTTCCAGATAACGCAGCAGTTATGCGTCAGAAGTTCTGTCAAGCCTGTCCATTTCTCGTTTGGAATTCCCTTAGTTTGAATTCCTGAGTAAGATCGGTATTTCTACACAAAATGATACTTCTCTAAATCAACGTTTCCGCATGTGGTGTGGTTTATAAAATTGTAGAATTAACTTATCCTGGAATTCTGGACGGAAGTTCATTTTTCTTTGCATTCTGTGGATGTTTTTGTCACTATTCCGAATGCTATTAAATGTGTTTCTGGAGGACTCCTACGGCCTTTTCTTTCGATCGATGTAAAATAAACTCAAATCAAAACTGTTTAATGTCCTTGATTGTTATGAGTCCCTCATAAATTTGACAACTTTGCCGATGTGTGTGCAACATGTATCCTCTGAAATACTCTCTTCTGATCTGTTCTTCACAATTGCTTGGAATCATACTTTACGCTTTCGAGTTGTATATTGTTATAGCATTTGGAACTTCATTGCTGTCTGAGTGTAAGACTGATCAAGAGAGGACAATTTCCTGAGATAAATATTTGAACCGGAGAGAAATTAAATGACTCAAGACTGGATAAAGCTACACAGCAAATATTTCCATAGATTTTATGTACCCTTATTTAAGGAGTGCAAATAAGGGAAAGATGAGATTTACTGGAACTAGCAGTGATTAAGAAAGTGGAAGATATCACGAGGGAAATTCAGTTATAGGTTCAAGATAATATTAAAATGAATGTGAAGAACGGTGTGAAGGTCTGGACTATATTCGTGTCAATGATGTAACTTCCATTGACATAAAAACACATCTCTCGGCCGTCCGAATAACTGTCAGTAGCTCACGAATACTCGGTGCCTTGGAGGTAATTTTGGGATTAGTTCCATCATAAAGTGCACTTCATACTGAATATCAGTTTATGATGCTATTGGAATCAGATTTACAAATTATGTTTCGGTATGTGGGACGTGTTATTTGGTCGGCTTTCTGTTTTCTGATCGATTGCTTAGATTTATCTGTTGTAATTAGGGACAGGGTAGTAATGAGATGGAATGTAAATACGGTGACGAAATATGCATATGAACTCGCTTCGTGCATTTCCGTTTCCATATAAATGTTTCCTTATTGCTGCTACTACAAACATTATAAATTAGCAACAGTTCTGATCATGGATTCCATTACAGCTCGGCTTCTACAGATTCGGGCTTTGGGCTGCTACTCTCCCTTTGTTCTTCCAACGGAACATGTAGCTATGAATCTCGACTCAAGTTTAGCCAAACCGCAGCAAACAAATGTCTCTCTCCAGCACACTCCGAATGTAAATCCCTCTAGCTTAAAGGGCATTAAACATTTCAGTTTCAGAAGTAGCTACTGAAATTACTGAAAATATGAAGTCTCTGTAAACAGAAGACCGGACGACGTCCTGCTTTCTGAGTTACGTGAATCTGTCTGTCTGTTTCTTGATTCAGTTATGGGCGCCCATATCGGTATGAATTAACATGCAATTAGAGAATACATCTTGTTACGTTTTAATCCCATGTTTCAACAGTACTAACATTGTATCCGTTCGTAGAAGCAATGACATTGAAGCTTAACGTAATTTAAAAAATATATGAAACTTTAATTAATGCAGTCTAGGAAAATATAGAATAACTTTATATATTCATTATTGCAATTTATAAGTTGAGAAAATTCAGACACCTCAAATGTAGCACTCCATCAGCGAGTGATGTAAATAACATGTTTGGACAATGTGACCTTTTGTAAACACGTCAATGTTGTTCTTCTGGGTTGTGACACTGTGTGGACTTGCAATCAGATACCAGCGTTTCGGAGAAAAACACATACCATCTTCAGAACATTGTTTCCAGGATCGGCTACCATGTTGGTACTGCTAAAATAGGGAACAAAATATAACGAGATGTGTTGTCTCTTTGCTTAAGATTTTCTGACCAAAACTTTGTGTGCGGTTCTTATTTCTTCCACGGATACTGCATGCCTCGCTTGTCGCATCCACGATGTGGTCATCGAAATTATGTTTGACGAAGAGTTCAAATTAGATCCCCATTAATCAATAATAGGGAATTTTGATAACTCTATGACAATTTAGATTTTGGCGGCTGTGAAAATTAGGGTACAGGTCTTGTGGATTATGACGCCATGTACTCTTCTTGGTGATAACCGTAGTTTCGGAGGAACATATAGCTTACATTTTCAGCGTAGATGTGCATATTCAAATATTTTTTACAACATTATGTTTAATTTCCACTTTCTGCCCTAGAAGATAAGAATAACGCATAAACGTCAGTCCAATGCTAATGAAATCGAGTATTGCATGGTGCTGATTCCAGAGATGCATTTGACGTCATACCTTTTCCGAAAGTACTATTCCAGTCTGATGGGAATTGATTAAAGGAAGCTGGAGGACTTCAGGTTTCCAGATCACTTGAGTGTTTTACTGTCTCTGTCTTGTGCAAGAAGTAGGCCATCATTTCTTCATTAGACGCAGTACGTCAACAGTGTTAACAAATATTGACATTGCTCAGAGCCCTTCACCAGCATACACGCCTATTATCGTAACCCTTTCTGTTATTGATCTTCTGGTTAGGTGTTGCAGTAGACCGGGACCACCAGCTTGGCGTCCTCCGATCATATGCGGGCCACACATAAATTTCTTGCTAGTACCGCGTGTTCCAAAATCCTGCAAACTTCTCCGTACATCTCACTTGTTTTTGCTGATAGGTGTATTTAGCTGGTCATTGAAAACAATCTGTAACGCTTTGTACTGGCCACTTTCGACAAAATTTGCGAATTTTATTCTTCATTCGGCCTTTTTGTACACGCTGATGTATCTTGTTGACTAGTTGAATTACTCACTCATACACTCGTAGCAGAATGTGAACATTCGCCACTCTGAAGATGACTGTCTTCTGGGTTGTTGCACCGTATAGTCTTTGCCCTTCATCAGGACGAATCTCACGTCTGGAACGTTGGTAAACTTCTACCGGACTACACGGAGCAACAACTCAGAAGACAGTCATCTTCATATTGGCCTCCGTGAGAACATTACATCTCACCATTCATCGCTATTAATACCAATCAATGTCTTTCATTTGACATGATCTTAACCCAGTTCATTCTCCACCACCCCTCATATTTATTAATCTGTCCCGTGCTACAAGACCAGCCGATAGCAGCCTCTTTGATTTCTGTAGTTATAGCACGATATCTGTGTGGATCATGAAGTTAAATAATATATTTCATAGTCAACTGACTTTGTGTCTTTAAGGGCTAAATATTTTCACTGACGCTTTATATTTAAACGAACTTGAAATTGATGTTCTTCCGAAATGAGAGTCAGTATTTCACAACCATAAACCTATCAGGAAGAAATTTGAGACAGCATTCAAGACTTTAAGTGATAGAGGGTCAGAGTGTTGGAAAGAGCGTCTTTATGTTTTTAGGCGACGTTTATAAAGTCCTGATATGGCTGTAAGCTGTACAGCGGCTAGAAGACTGTCTACCTCGCTGTGAATAAATATTTATAAATATTGGATCATAATATTAAGATGGATCTAGGGCACATAGGTTAGGAGGATATGCGTTGGGTTCATCTGTCTCGGAGTAAGGAACGGTGGCGGGCTGTTGTGAAAACGGCAATGAACTTTTGGGTTTTAAAAAAGTCGGCGAATAGGGGATTCCGTTTCTCCGAGCAATTGTTATCTGCAGAAGGACTCTCCTCCATGCAGAAAGTTAATGAGAGGTTCCCAATTTACCCAAAAGTTTCAAAATACTTTGAACAGTTTTACCGTAGTCTAATATTCCAAGCGTGGAATTTTCATCTGTTTAATTTTATTAAATTGCACGTGACCTGTTCTAGTTAGATTCTTCTCAGTCACATCTGTTTTATACTGCTGACTCTGTATACAATTACATCGGAATTTTCAGATTTGAAACGAACAGTTATGTAAAATTCCGTCATGTAAACGCAGTTTAAGTTTAAATTTATACGTTGAGGAATTAATTAGGTTTTAGAATGAGTTCGTTAAAGTAAGGATACAAAATTCTAGTCTGTCTTTACCATATTTTATTTTAGTCACTAATTCGATCCACTTTCACGTTGAAATCATTAATAACCGTCGTGTGTCACCTTCCTTATGTTCGCTAAGTCCGTGCAAGTTGCGTGGCCTGGAACTGTCACAACCGCAGTGGGCTTCAGGAATTCAACAAGATTTGAGATTCAAGACACGGCTTGTACACAATGGAGCTGATGCTACTATCTTGCAAGCTTACCTCTCTGTTCCTTAGCTCAGAGCAAAGTGCATGGAGGAAGCCGTTTCATTGCGGTGTTGCAGTGTCTGTGCTTTATATACGAGTTATCTCGAACTCGTAATTCAACTATCGATTAATCCTATCCATTCACGACTCAGGTCTCTGTGCGTGTATATGGTGTGCCTTACGTTTGGATATAAGTGACTGTTTATAGGACTGAAGCATTTCCAAGCCCAGTCTATGACACATATCGTAAATATAATTAAATTATCTTTACTCCGAGATCGACCAAGTTCCGTGTTAGAAGTCAAGTCCCGAATTTATAACTGAGGGTGTGAGAATGTGCTGCTTTTTAAGGGCTGTCTGACACCGTGTAGAGCGGGATGGGTAGGTGTGGAGCCATAGTTGGAATGGCGATTAGTAAGGAACAACCGACGAAGTCGCGCCACAAATTTCACTTAAAGACGTTCGTGATCGAACCCGAGTCTCTCCTGAGAGAAACCAGTCTCCTGAGATATGTAATGGCTCGAAAATATTGCATAAATAAATTCCGAAATTATAGGAAAAGGAATTGAAATGTTGCTTAAGATTGTAAACTCTCATGGCGAATGAATGCTGTAAAATCCTCCAGGGCATTGTTCCCCTAGCTACGCACGGCATACAGGTGACGTCACAAGATTTCAGGTGTGCATCCATTTATTATAAAAAGTGTGTATTTGCATTTTATAGTCAAGAAAAAGTAATATGTTTTGTAATGAGAATTCGTAACACATACACACAGGTTTTTCATGGATAGTTTTATCCAATATTTGTTTTATTTTAATATGCCTGTATTATTACAGGACAAGGATTTATATGTAGATGCATATTTATAGCCATGTATAGTTTTATACACCTTTTCGTGAGGCGAAAGTTTGTGGTATGCCGTCATGTGTATGACAAATTATGGTGTGCTGCCAGTGAAAAAAGGCTGCAGAACTCTGCTGTAGGGCGATCAGACGTCTGCCGAGTTAAAAAGCAAGATGCAATGTGAGTCTACCGGTTTCTTTCATCAGAGACTGAAACAGTCTGCGAAACGTTGGGATTTGCAAATCAGCCTCGACACGATTGATCGATCGATCGACCAATCCAGAGGATTGTATAGAATTTAACTAATGGTTAAAATCCATCGTTGCTGGAGAAAAAGAGCTAACAATTTCCAGAAACGCTAGATATGTAGGTATAGTTGTACTTATTTAGACATACTCATAGGCTTTAATTGTGTTACGTAGAATCACATGAGATATAGATTCCGTTTTGTGATATCGTTTGGTATGTTAAGTACTCCCTTCGTTTCAGAGGAACGTATCGATTCCAACTTTAGACAATTGTTTTTTGCCCTAACCTGTGACAGACGCCATGCAGAGACGCAAATAGTTGCGAAGTGAACTTTAAAGGCTGGCACGTAATGAATTTTTATGAGCTGCTACCAAATTCTGATGGTGCAGTTAAGCTGTTTAGTAAAAGTTTTCTGAATTTGTTTGTAGTTGTCTGCACATTCTGGCAAGGTTCTTCCGAAGTGAGTGATTCAGCTCCATTCCCACAGACAGACGTACATTACTACCCTTAACCACTCACTCACGCACGCACGCATGAACGCACACGCGGACAGTACGCTCAATTTTTTTAATAATTCACTACTGACTTAATGCCAGCTGCCAGTTCCCTGTTCTGAAGTGTGTTCGATACAGCGACAGGATTCTTTTTTATGTTTTCCTCGATAATTTTCAAGAATGATTCTGTAAGACGAAAGCATTGTTTCGAATAGGTCACTGAACTTTTATAATTTTCTGACCCATCCAATATTTTCCTCAACAAAGAACTTCAAGAACGAATAATTCTGTTATCGTGTTCATCTGCCTAATAACTACCCCGCCACTAACAGTCGACCAGTGTCGCAAACGACGTCCCTGAAGCGACAGTAACAATGAGCTATTGACTAAATCAACAATGCAACACAGTTTGCTTATTATTTATTTAACATAATTTTAAGTAAAATATACACACACGCAAAATCATCTCACTCAGGATGTATTAAGTTCATAACATGCACAAACAATCTTACTCCTGCTTTATTCCTGTTTTGCTATATTCTGTCATCAGTAAGAAGGTAGTGACATGTGGGAACAAAGATATGGGGAGTTTCCTCCACTGAGAATCCTTCTCTGCTAAAATATTTATTTGGAGTTAAACGCTGGTTCTATTTAATTATTGAAAAAGATTCCACTTATAACTTTTATGTAGCACACTTATGCTGGAGAACCTGGTAGTCGCTCAAATGGTCAATAACGTCTGTGTCTTTTTTTGGAAGAATAAAGGTATTACTGTGTTTACAAGAACCCGCCACCTGACCCCAACCATATCCTGACGAATCCAGTCCAAATCCTTACACCCTATTTTCATAAGATTCATTTTAATTGTTATATCCTCATTTAAGAGGTCTCTCTTGTCCAATTTTTCGAATTAAATGTATAAGATTTTCATATGGCAGTGGCGACTTACATGTCCCGCCAATCTCACCCTCTAAGATTTGATCAGCACAATGTTACTTCGGAGATCATGCGCACTTTTCTGTTAGATTTAGATATCTCCTTGGCGTCCTTAAATGTACCAAAACGTATACATAAGTACACGCTTGTTCGACTTTGTTCGAAATGGTTAAGGGATGAAGTGTTAATCCTTTCACCTGTGGGTCGTATGGTACTTCGAACTTTTATGAACTTGATATTGGCGGTACAGATTTGTAAACTTTACGTGAGATTTCCTTTCCCTTTAACATCATAAACAAATTTAATTCCAGAGTATAGGATCCGCGTTTTTATAGTTTGTTACCGACAAAAGGCGTTTTAGGGTAATCACGAAAACAGCTTTAAAGTGATCAACTGAATATAGGTTTGTGTGAGAGAGATAAAAAACATATATCAGTGTGCACGCGGCGAGAAAACCAGACACAGAGTGAATTTAATTTAATGGAATTTACAGAGCAAGTTATTTACGGTAAAAATGTTCATCATATTGACTGAAATTAGACTTGATTACATACAGAATCAAATAATGTAATTAAATGATCACGAAACTAATTTACAATTTTGTTCTCGTCTCTACCCACCGCTTTACGAAACTAGTCTGCGTTGTGAATTTGGTCCTGATTGATTAAATTAGTTTAAAGGTGTCAGTGTATTTAATATTTATGACTGTCACTTCAGCAATTTGTTATGATGCCACCATTATGTTTATTTTAATTATAGACACTACAGGTTTGTTACTGTTTCCCGTTAAGCAGAAAATGTACGAAATATGTTTCCCTGTCTTCGTGTTGTCTTCGTTAGCCATGATGGCTTTTGTTGTTTGTGTTTACTGGTAAATTACCCTTCAAGAATAACTGTAAAACCTGATTCAGTAAATACACACGCATAAATATTATTAATCTATCCCATAAGGACCAAAATCCCTTAACATTGTTGCCATTACAAATAGTTATAACACGCACATAATAAATATTATCCCTTATGGACCAAAATCCCAAAACAGCATTATCATAGCAACGATTATAACACACATTCATGAATATCCCTTAATGTCTTAACAAAAAAAGGTAACCAGATAATATTTGCTTGTCAGTACAGATGGATAACTTAACACAATCTGATATGTATCATAGGACGCTCTTATAGCAAGTAATTGAAACACAGATTAACTAAACCATACTAAAGGATTCTGCGTAATTTGACACCCATAACTAATAAAACTTGGTATATATTAAATTAAATTTCTATTTATTGAAAAACCCGAGGATGACATTATAAAAGTCTAAATATGTAGATTTACCTTAAAGTTCTTAGTGTTTTATTTCGCGGCTTTAACAACGTAAAAAGAATTTATCTGAGATGCTAAATGTATTTCTTCAGTCCTGCTTTCTAATTCCTTTCGGTTTCCAACGTGCAGAAAGCTATTAACATTTCAAATGACGTGGCTAGATATTATTGTTCTCGAATAAACTCGGGTGCTTAACTGCGAAAGCAATGGAATAACACGGTAGCTGTTTGTACTTACATTCTGAAGCGTACACGATGAATTTCTTGCTCTAAAATAGTTTTAAAAGTCTGATAAGACAACGTTTCAGCGAAGACAAGAAATTATCTCTTGAATTTTCTGGCCTTCGGCAACAACAAACATACCCCTTGCCATCGTGAGAAGAATTTACCAATTCTGATACTTAAGATGGCCGTCCTCTGGGTTGTTGTGCCGTGTAGTCTACCTCCATCATCATCGCCTTGTTGAGGCTCTGATGTTGGAGGCAGCAGGGACCTCTGGAACGTCGGTAAACTTCTAACAGACTACACGGCGAACATTCAATAAGACTTAGGACTCACTGCCGTGGGAACCTTAAATCCTGCTGATATCAATACCTGTTCTGTTCTTATGTATATTTACAAAGAATCTGGAAACCAGTTTAGTTGACAAAATCTGGCTGAGTATAAAATACATTGACGTATAACAAAGGTGCTGTAACAGGATCAACACTTTTTGTTCGAGTAGTTACAAAACAGCAATTTGCTTCCTTTGCAGGTGAGAATTACAGCAGTGAGCTTAGAATGGTGTATCACGATGCAGTCGTTTCGTGATCATGCGCCTCTTGAAAGACGGAGGCAGAAATTGGTGAGTTTTGATATTTACAACAATTTTTACCCTGACCTGACTTTGTTATATACACTGATGTTAAGAAGCGTGTCTTTTGGAGTCATTTTCAATTGAATTAATAAAATATTAATGCTTGACTAATGTAGATGAATTATCGTTCGGTCTATAACATTTACTTTATTCCAGACGAGTATCAAAACTAGGTTCCATATACTTTTTACTTTCTGATATATTTCTATGTTCCAGTCATCAGTACAACCTTAAATCCACACGTAGTTGTATTTCTTGTTTCCTTATGTCACAAACATTATTTTATGTACAATTGTCTTTCTGATCTATTAATTTAGCCCGCCTCGAAACTGAACATTACATAATAGATCCTGACATTATGAAAGTATGACAATCGATTAGGTCTTTAGGAACTCTTGGCTATATTAAGAGGGGTGTTTTGGGTGTGTTAAATTTATAAATTTCTAAAGTACTTGGCTGACGGTCTCCAAATGTAGGGGTGTTGGCAGAAATGTTTCCGCGAGGAGCACCTTACTTGGCGAGATTGTTCAGTTCGTTTACAAATGGTTTCATTTTCTAGCCTAGGATATAATGGCTAGCGCAGTTTTATATGTTATTCGACCATAATATGTTTTATTTTCTGCGTTTAGCGTTACTTAGTTTTACTTCAATCGTGCGGAACAAGTAATTATTTTTGTTAATAACATTACCAGTAAGACTTTGCAAAATCATATAGTGCAGAATGAGTTATCTTTGAGATAAAGTGTCTGACATTTTCTGAATATTTTCGAAACTAATCTTCGGCCTTCGCGTTTCCGACGTTAATTATACCACGTAAGACATTTCACGCCACAAACCTCTGTCAGGTTTCGACATGTTGGAAAATGGAAACGGAGCTATTACAATTCAGTGACTTCCACATGACCATAGTATGTACTAAACGTCATTTAAGTTGTGAATAAACAACATACGTCACTTCACGAATACCTTGCATTACCAACTTAAATTACATTGTAATATTTATCTTTGTATGCTTGTAGGTTTGCAAAGACGTATCAACTGCAGAAGTTAATTTATATTGACACGATAGGATTATTATGTAGAGTGAACTGTTGGGTATCCGTGACCTATTTTAATATTCTCTTATGTAATTCGTCTGTAAGAGCAAAAGAGACATTGAAAATCCTAAGTAAAATTTGAGGTTGTAACGAGACGAGACTGATGATAGCTGTCTTCTGAGTTGTAGCGTCATCTAGTCTTGTAGGAGTTTACCGACGTTTCAGAGGTACTTGCTGTCGTCATCCACTCACCAATCGCCGTGATGATGGAGGCAGGAAGTACCTCTGAAACGTCTACCAGACTACATGACGCTACAACCCAGAAGAGAGCCATCTCGAAAATTCCTCATTATTAAAGAAAGGTCAGGTCTCCTAGCGGAGTCTTCAACCCGGCACATTTCTTATGTATGTAAAATAATCTGCTCGACTGCGGTTCATTTTGTCTAAAATGTATGACTTGATTTGGAGCAGTGCGGTGAGCATGGAATGTGTTTTGACAATATTGTCTTACAAATCCGCTTACCATCTTATTTCCTGCTTCGCCTTCGGTAATTCTGAATGTGCGCAACAGTGGAACTGTATAAAGCTCCAGTTTGTAGAAATGTCAACTGAACATTCTGATTTTCATCTTTGGTTCTCAACATCTTTCTCTCTGACACATTCATAAGCCCGAATCCGGGCCCTTGTTGGTGACACGAATTCAATAACAGCTGTTGAAAGAAACTTTAAAAAAACTTGCAACTTTAGATTCGTTAAACACACAGTTTGTCGCTTGCAGATTGCTGGCTATAGATCTAGTCTTGAGTTCACTTTTGCAGAAACGACTGTCACCTTACGGACTTTGTTTGAAGCCTTGTCTTCAAGCGGAAATTGTTCCCTGTTTTGGAAAGACATGCACGAAGCGCGTTCACAAGCAAATGTTTTCATCTCCAGATGAAACTTTTTGAGTATAATAAGTTATTTTGATGGTTCACGTTAGCTTTCGACTGGAATAGAACTGAGAATGATCCTTTAACACTGAAGATATAGGTGATACGTTCCCCCAAAACATTTCTTAACACGTACAAGACTGCAAGGCGTCAGAAAGGAGAAGATTACAATCGATATTATCACCGTTGTGCGAACTTCATATCCGGGATCTCTTACTAATCCTTATGGGGTAACTGTTATTTTCTTTTCAGTTAACTTAGAGAAAAATACGTATTCAGTGTAGTTTGTAAATCGTGTTCGTATCCCGAACGCAGCTAATGTAGTTCTTCAGTAAAATTCTGGAACAGTTTCTAAAAATATTTCACAACTATTCCAACACCATGGGCCGGGATAGCTCAGTCAGTATAGTGACTAGCTACGGGCTGGATGACCGGGGTTCGATCCCCGACGGGGGCAGAGGATTTTTCCTCTAGCGTCTGCGTCCCGACCGGCTCTGGGGCCCACCCAGCCTCCTCTACAATGGGTACCGGAGTCCTTTCCCGGGGGTAAAGCCGGCCGGGGCGTGATGCTGACCACTCACCCCCATCTAGTGCCGAGGTCAAGGAAGAGAGGAGCTATACCTCCACTCACCCCAAACGCCTACATGGCGTATAGTGGGACAAACTTTACTTTACTTTTTACTTTACTATTCCAACACCGTCCACAGATGAAGGAACAAAAAGTTCTGGCTAGAACTCTTTATGTCTACTTTCTTAATGTTGCGCAGATTTCCGGTCATAAAAATCGTGTGTTTCTCATGTTACATGCCTGTGTAGGTTTTGTTATTTATTTCCTTGATGTTGAATCAGTCGAATCTCACTCGGACTACATTTTGTTATTTTCATTTTGAATTTCAAATATATAACAGAACATTTTTATTATTTTGAGGTTTTATCTATTTTTGCGGTGTATTATTATGAACTTATTATATTTCATCTATATTAAATTAATCCTGTATTAATTAGCGCTAATTGACTCCCATCTCAGAAGTTCTGCCCCCCCCCCGAATTTTAATTATTGATTGTAGGAATTTATAACTAAGCGTTTGTATTGGCCGCCATTGGCGGAACGTTAGTGTTCGGTTTTACGAAAGTCAGCCTTTTGGTTAAAATTGTAGCCGATAGACACTCGTGATCTGAGTACGTCTACTTTATTTTGGTAAGGAAGGATCAGACCACTTTAAAATCGTGTTCAGATGATGGATTCAGTAGACTTACATACCTGTACATGAAGAAAATCGCGTAAAATAAGAAAGAAATACAATTATAAAAATTTAAGTGAACATATACGTAACTGGAATCAGGAAGAGTTTTCCCTCGAAAGTTGTACGTGCGCTATCCTTACA